>NC_059215.1:51170488-51770488 GCF_020615455.1 Coregonus clupeaformis
CGGTTGTCTAAAGGATGAGGGTGGACGGTGAGAACAGCAACGGTTGTCTAAAGGATGAGGGTGGACGGTGAGAACAGCAACGGTTGTCTAAAGGATGAGGGTGGACGGTGAGAACAGCAACGGTTGTCTAAAGGATGAGGGTGGACGGTGAGAACAGCAACGGTTGTCTAAAGGATGAGGGTGGACGGTGAGAACAGCAACGGTTGTCTAAAGGATGAGGGTGGACGGTGAGAACAGCAACGGTTGTCTAAAGGATGAGGGTGGACGGTGAGAACAGCAACGGTTGTCTAAAGGATGAGGGTGGACGGTGAGAACAGCAACGGTTGTCTAAAGGATGAGGGTGGACGGTGAGAACAGCAACGGTTGTCTAAAGGATGAGGGTGGACGGTGAGAACAGCAACGGTTGTCTAAAGGATGAGGGTGGACGGTGAGAACAGCAACGGTTGTCTAAAGGATGAGGGTGGACGGTGAGAACAGCAACGGTTGTCTAAAGGATGAGGGTGGACGGTGAGAACAGCAACGGTTGTCTAAAGGATGAGGGTGGACGGTGAGAACAGCAACGGTTGTCTAAAGGATGAGGGTGGACGGTGAGAACAGCAACGGTTGTCTAAAGGATGAGGGTGGACGGTGAGAACACAACAAATGAGACTGAAGTCACGGAGAGAGTCACTGGTGCCGTCTGACGGAAGCCATAACGCACCTGCGGCACCAAGCAGGCGAAGCAGGATGTCCATCGGTTTGATACGGCTGTACGAAAGGGTCACTACTGCGTATGGTTCCCTGTATGCACTGGATCACGGTTAACATAGGAGCTACACTACACTACACTACTGCTCATTTGCACCCCAGTATCTCTATTTGCACATCATCTTCTGCACATCTATCACTCCAGCGTTAATACTAAATTATAATTGTAATTATTTTGCACTATAGTCTATTTATTGCCTTACCTCCATAACTTACTACATTTGCACACACTGTATATAGATTTTCTATTGGGTTATTGACTGTACGTTTTGTTTATTCCATATGTAACTCTGTGTTGTTGTTTTTACTGCACTGCTCTGCTTTATCTTGGCCAGGTCACAGTTGTAAATGAGAACTTGTTCTCAACTGGCTTACCTGGTTAAATAAAGGTTAAATAAAAATAAATAAATAAAATAAAAGTATGCACTGGATCACGGTTAACACAGGATCTACACTACAAGTATGTGGACACCCCTTCAAATGAGTGGATCTATTCCAGCCACACCCGTTGCTGACAGGTATATAAAATCAAACACACAGCCATGCAATCTCCAGAGACAAACATTGGCAGTAGAATGGCCCGTACTGAAGAGCTCAGTGACTTTCATAGGATGCCACCTTTCCAACAAGTCAGTTCGTAAAATCTCTGCCCTGCTAGAGCTGCTCCGGTCAACTATAAGTGCTGTTATTGTGAAGTGGAAACGTCTAGGAGCAAAAACGGCTCAGCCGCAAAGTGGCACAAGCTCACAGAACAGGACCACTGAGTGCTGAAGTGTGTAAAAATCGTCTGTCCTCGGTTGCAACACTCACTACCGAGTTCCAAACTGCCTCTGGAAGCAACGTCAGCACAATAACTGTTCGTCGGGAGCTTCATGAAATAAGTTTCCATGGCCGAGCAGCGGCACACAAGCCTAAGATCACCATGCACAATGCTAAGCGTTGGCTGGAGTAGTTTAAAGCTCACCGCCATTGGACTAGAGCAGTGGAAAAGCGTTCTCTGGAGTGATGAATCCCGCTTCACCATCTGGCAGTCCGAGGGACAAATCTGGGTTTGGTGGAGGAGGAATAATGGTCTGGGGATGATTTTCATGGTTCGGGCTAGGCCCTTTAGTTCCAGTGAAGGGAAATCTTAACACTACAGCATACAATGACATTCTAGATGATTATGTGCTTCCAACTTTGTGGCAACAGTTTGGGGAAGGCCCTTCCCTGTTTCAGCATGACAATGCCCCTGTGCACAAAGCAAGCTCCATAATCAAATCAAATCAAATTGTATTTGTCACATACACGTGTTTAGCAGATGTTATTGCGGGTGTAGCGAAATGCTTGTGCTTCTAGCTCCGACAGTGCAGTAATATCTAACAAGTAATATCCAACAATTTCACAACATATACCCTATACACACAAATCTGGTAAGGAATGGAATTTAAGAATATATACATATATGGACAAGCAATGACAGAGCGGCATGGACTAAGACAGTAGAAAATTATAGAATAGAGAACAGTATATACATATGAGATGAGTAGTGCAAGATATGTAAACATTATTAAAGTGACTAGTGTTCCAATTCTTAAAGTGGCCAGTGATTTCAATAGGCAGCAGCAGCCTCTAATGTGCTAGTGATGGCTATTTAAAAGTCTGATGGCCTTGAGATAGAAGCTGTTTTTCATTCTCTCGGTCGCAGCTTTGATACACATGTACTGACCTCGCCTTCTGGATGATAGCGGGGTGAACAGGCAGTAGCTCGGGTGGTTGATGTCCTTGATGATCTTTTTGGCCTTCCTGTGACATTGGGTGCTGTAGGTGTCTTGGAGGGAGAGTAGTTTGCCCCCGGTAATGCGTTCGACAGACCGCACCACCCTCTGGAGAGCCCTGCGAAAGGATGCTCTCAATTGTGCATCTGTAAAAGTTTGTGAGGGTTTTAGGTGCCAAGCCAAATTTCTTCAGCCGCCTGAGTTTGAAGAGGCTCTGTTGCGCCTTCTTCACCACACTGTCTGCGTGGGTGGACCATTTCAGTTTGTCAGTGATGTGTACGCCAAGGAACTTGAAGCTTTCCACCTTCTCCACTGTGGTCCCGTCGATGTGGATAGGGGGGTGCACCCTCTGCTGTTTCCTGAAGTCCAAGATCATCTCATTTGTTTTGTTGACGTTGAGTGAGAGGTTATTTTCCTGGCAACACACTCCCACAGCCCTCACCTCCTCCCTGTAGGCGGCCTCGTCATTGTTGGTAATCAAGCCTACTACTGTTGTGTCATCTGCAAACTTGATGATTGAGTTGGAGGCATGCTTGGCCACGCAGTCATGGATGAACAGGGAGTACAGGAGGGGGGTGAGCACGTAGGGCCCCAGTGTTGAGGATCAGCGAAGTGGAGATGTTGTTTCCTACCTTCACCACCTGGTGGCGGCCCGTCAGGAAGTCCAGGACCCAGTTGCACAGGGCGGGGTTCAGACCCAGGGCCTCGAGCTTAATGATGAGCTTGGAGGGTACTATGGTGTTGAATGCTGAGCTATAGTCAATGAACAGCATTCTTACATAGGCATTCCTCTTGTCCAGATGGGATAGGGCAGTGTGCAGTGTGATGGCTATTGCATCGTCTGTGGATCTATTTGGGCGGTAAGCAAATTGAAGTCGATCTAGGGTGACAGGTAAGGTGGAGGTGATATGATCCTTGACTAGTCTCTCAAAGCACTTCATGATGACAGAGGTGAGTGGTACAGGGCGATAGTCATTTAGTTAATTTACTTTTGATTTCTCGGGTACAGAAACAATGGTGGCCATCTTGAAGCATGTGGGAACAGCAGACTGGGAAAGGGAGAGATTGAATATGTCGGTAAACACAACAGCCTGCTGGTCTGCGCATGCTCTGAGGACCCGTCTAGGGATGCCGTCTGGGCCAGCAGCCTTGCGGGGGTTAACATGCTTAAATGTCTTACTCACGTCGGCCACGGAGAAGGAGAGGCCACAGTCCTTGGTAGTGGGCCTCGTCGGTGGCACTGTGTTATCCTCAAAGCGGGCGGAGAAGGTGTTTCGCTTGTCTGGAAGCGAGACGTCGGTGTTGGCGACGTGGCTGGTTTTCCTTTTGTAGTCCGTGATTGTCTGTAGACCCTGCCACATATGTCTTGTGTCTGAGCAGTTGAATTGCAACTCTACTTTGTCTCCATACTGATGTTTTGCCAGTTGAATTGCCTTGCGGTGTGAGTAGCTACACTGTTTGTATTCTGCCATATTCCCAGTCACCTTGCCATGGTTGAATGCGGTGGTTCGCGCTTTCAGTTTTGCGTGAATGCTGCCATCTATCCACGGTTTCTGGTTAGGGTAGGATTTAATAGTCACAGTTGGCACAACATCACCTATACACTTCCTGATAAACTCAGTCACCGTTTCAGTGTATTTCATCTAAATTAATTTTGCTAGCTACCCGGAACTTATCCCAGTCCGTGTGATCAAAACGATCTTGAAGTTTGGATTTCGATTGGTCAGATCAGCGTTGAATAGTCCTTAGCACGGGTACTTCCTGTTTGAGTTTCTGCCTATAGGAAGGGAGGAGCAAAATGGAGTCGTGGTCAGATTTGCCGAAAGGAGAATGGGGGAGGGCCTTATAACCATCCCGGAAGTTCGAATAGCAATGGTCGAGGATTTTAGCAGTGCGAGTACAACAGTCGATATGTTGATAGAACTTCGGCAGCCTAGTCCTCAAATTTGCTTTGATAAAATCCCCGGCTACAATAAATGCAGCCTCAGGATATGTGGTTTCCAGTTTGCATAAAGTCCAGTGAAGTTCTTTGAGGGCAGTCGTGGTATCGGCTTGAGGGGTATATACACGGCCGTGACTATAACCGAAGAAAATTCTCTTGGGACATAATACGGTCTGCATTTGATTGTGAGGTATTCCAGGTTGGGTGAACAGAAGGACTTGAGTTGCTGTATGTTACTACAATTACACCATGAGTCGTTAACCCTTCTGCCCGATGAACTAAGAACCCATCTGGCTGGACCGATTTCGACAGAAACAAAGTATGTTACAGGCCTTGATGTCTCTCTGGAAAGAAATCCTTGCCCGGAGCTCGTCGAGCTTGTTAACCAGAGACTGAACATTAGCGAGTAGTATACTTTGAAGCGGTGGGTGGTGTGCGCGCCTCCTAAGTCGAACCAGCAGGCAGCTCCGAGTGCCTCTCCTCCGCCTGCGATGTTTTGGGTCAGTCGCTGGAATCAGTTCAAAAGGATGTGCTTCGGGAAAGTCGTATTCCAGGTCGTAATGCTGGTGAGGTACCGCCGCTCTGATATCCAATAGTTTTTCCCGGCTGTATGTAATGATACAAAACACTTTCTGAGCTAATAATGTAAAAAATAATACATAAAAAAACAAAATACCGCAAAGTTTCCTAAGAGCTAGTTGCGAGGCCGCCATCCTCATCGGCGCCAGGTACTACAGAAATTATTGTCGAGATCGGTGTGGAAGAACTTGACTGGCCTGCACAGAGCCCTGACCTCAACACCATCGAACACCTTTGGGATGAATTGGAACACCGACTGCGAGCCAGGCTCTTGTGGCTGAATAGAAGCAAGTCCTCGTGGCAATGTTCCAACATCTAGTGGAAGGACTTTCCAGAAGCGTGGAGGCTGTTATAGCAGCAAAGGACGAACCGACTCCATATTAATGTCCATGATTTTGGAATTAGATGTTCGACGAGCACGTGTCCACATATTTTGGGCCATGTATACTGGAGAATCAGGTCAACAGTAGGTTTTTTTACCTGCTACACTTGATGCGTAGGCTAACCTTTTGCCGGCGTGAGCAGAGCGCGAGCCACTTCATCCTATTGTTCTCGAGCAGCGCGTCGAAATGCACAAAGAAATTGCGGAGCCGGCTTGCTTACACACAGGTTTCATTGAAATGAATAGGAGCATCTCAAAATCTGAATAAGTTATGCGTTATCTAGTGTAGCAGGCCAGTAAAACGTCTGTACGCAGAAGGTGACCCGGTGATGAGACGGCCGAGGAGCAGGGCGATGTGAGCCATGTCATTATCAATCATTAGTGAGGTCATTTCTGATCATTCTTCGCCAATGTTAGAAAGAATAGAATGCATAAGTCATTCTATAGTATGAGTAATGCTATCATGATTAGGGATTAAATTATGGGTTGAATGTCAAACGGAAAGCTAACAGAACATTTAAGATGCTAAATTGAAAGGATTGAAAGGCTTATTGTCTTGCTGACTGACTGGGTGGGCTTGTCAGGGCCCGGCGTATTCTCTCTCGACCACAATTGTTTTCTGAATGGAGATTATCTTTTAAATCGACAATCTTTTAATGGCGAAGGGTATGACTTTTTCAATAATCCTACTCCTGCGTAAAAGTCAGATTATATTAGCCACAGTTAGCTAGCCGTATTAGCAAATAAATAAATAAAATGTTTAAAAATCGGGACGGAGGATCAATTCTGATTTATTATCTCTCCCCGAGACCTTCCTCCTCGCCTGCCCTGTGAACAAAGTCGAACAGAACACCTAACCTCCACTGTGTGGACACAAATGCACAGACATACATACTTCCTCTGGGCTAACGGACCATAGATGAGCTGACCTCTAACAACGTTCCTCCGAGACACAGACTACTGCTGCATCATCCCATTTTCAGCAGCCCAGTGCAGATGATGGGCAAGGAGAGAGAGAGAGAGAGAGAGAGAGAGAGAGAGAGAGAGAGAGAGAGAGAGAGAGAGAGAGAGAGAGAGAGAGAGAGAGAGAGAGAGAGAGAGAGAGAGAGAGAGAGAGAGAGAGAGAGAGAGAGAGAGAGAGAGAGAGAGAGAGAGAGAGAGAGAGAGAGAGAGAGAGAGAGAAACAGAAAGAGAGAGAGAAACAGAAAGAGAGAGAGAGAGAAAGAGAAACAGAAAAAGAGAGAGAGAAAAACAGAAAGAGAGAGAGAGAAAAACAGAAAGAGAGAGAGAGAAAAACAGAAAGAGAGAGAGGGAAACAGAGAGAGAAACAGAAAGAGAGAAATAGAAAGAGAGAGAGAAACAGAAAGAGAGAGAGAGAGAGAGAAACAGAGAGAGAGAGAGAGAGAGAGAGAGAGAGAGAGAGAGAGAGAGAAACAGAAAGATAGAGAAACAGAAAGATAGAGAAACAGAAAGATAGAGAGAGAGAAACAGAAAGAGAGAGAGAGAAACAGAAAGAGAGAGAGAGAGAGAGAGAGAGAGAGCGAGAGGGAGGAAGAGAGAGGGGTGTTGAGGTAAATTGAGAGAGAATGCAGATAAGCCAGACAAGTATCACAATCCTTTGACGACAAACCAAAGGTAAAGTACTGCACCTGCACAAGTGTCGGGCAGTGGGAAGAATCCAGCCATGTTGTTAGAGTTGATAAAACATGGCAATGTAGGACTAAAGGTGTTCATATGCTCTACGGTAGCAGGAACAAATAGTGTGTGTGTGCTTTTTAGAAGCCAGAGGCAGTTGTTCCAGTCGCTCGAGGACAGGACATTTACAGGGGCTTGACTCACTTCCAGACATTGTTCCTGACCCCACTAGCAGGAAGATGATAAACTCTACCAACACACATCCACCCACCTAACCTCCCTCCCTCCCTCCCTCCCTCCCTCCCTCCCTCCACATCAAACAAAGTGCACTAAAAGAGGTTGGGGCTTGGAGACTGGGTATAGGGTTTTCCACATGTGGGTCAGCTACAAAAGAATTATCATGACAGTTGCCTTTTTGAAAAGTCAATGAAACTCAACAAAATGAATAAAAGGCCACTGGCTAGTACCGCAAAATGAAATGTCACCCGTTCTTAAAGCAGGCAGACTACACAGCATGCTACAGAGAAAATAAAACATTTGCTGAACTTTACGGTTTCAAGGAGTGCCCATCCCAAATACTGTACAGCCCATACAAGTAAGCTCAGGTCTTTCTGGGGACTGTCTCCATGTGAGCCTCTTCATGGTAGACAGAGAGTATTATTTAAAGTAAGGGCATTATAAGCCTTGTAGAGACCAAAAGAATAGTTGTAGTGTACCTAATAGCCCCAAAACCATTCAGACACAAGTAGCCCTCCATGTGGTCCTCTGTAGCTCAATTGGTAGAGCATGGCGCTTGTAACGCCAGGGTAGTGGGTTCGATCCCCGGGACCACCCATACGTAAAAATGTATGCGCACATGACTGTAAGTCGCTTTGGATAAAAGCGTCTGCTAATTGGCATATTATATTATTATATTATCATGTTAGCACGTTGACGTTTAATGTCAGAACTGAGAGATTTACCCTTAGATAGGCCAGCTGCATAGTCAAAATTATGCCATCAATTGACCACTCTGCAGAGTTGCCTCCAGAACAAGATTCATGACGAAAACACTAACCTGGTCCATGTTGACAAAGTCTGTTCTTAATTCAACAGTGCTTTAAATAATTTCAACTTTACTATCTGTGTAACCCTAACCCTATCTTTGTGGAAGATAACAGAAGTAAAGAGGTTAGCAGAAAACTTCTAAAAGAAATATACGCATTTATTTCGTCTGACCTGTCGTCTGTCAGGGCTGTGGCAATTTCATCATGCTATTCCTAAGGGGCTGCTTGGGCCAAGAAACACGAGTAATGGACACCATGGCAATGGAATGAACGATTCCATGCATTCGTCCCGACACCTTCACAGAGCCTAAAATGTTGAATAAAATATGACTAATTGGTTGTTAGTTAGAGTCACAGAATCATCTATTGTGCTCATGTACAGTCCCAGTCAAAAGTTTGGACACACCTACTCATTCAAGGGTTTTTCTTTATTTTTACTATTTTCTACATTGTAGAATAATAGTGAAGACATCAAAACTATGAAATAACACATATGGAATCATGTAGTAACCAAAAAAAGTGTTAAACAAATCAAAATATATTTTATATATGAGATTCTTCAAATAGCCACCCTTTGCCTTGATGACAGCTTTGCACACTCTTGGCATACATTTCAATTAACAGGTGTGCCTTCTTAAAAGTTAATTTGTGGAATTTATTTTCTTCTTAATGCGTTTGAGCCAATCAGTTGTGTTGTGACTTTAAGACATGAAGGTCAGTCAATATGGAACATTTCAAGAATTTTTTAAGTTTCTTCAAGTGCAGTCACAAAAACCATCAAGCGCTATGATGAAACTGGCTCTCATGAGGACCGCCACAGGAATGGAAGACCCAGAGTTACCTCTGCTGCAGAGAATAAGCCTCAGAAATTGCAGCCCAAATAAATGCTTCACAGAGTTCAAGACACAGAAACATCTCAACATCAACTGTTCAGAGGGGACTGTGTGAATCAGGCTTTCATGGTTGAATTGCTACAACGAAATCACTACTAAAGGACACCAATAAGAAGAAGAGACCTGCTTGGGCCAAGAAACTCAAGTAATGGACATTAGATCAGTGGAAATTTGTCCTTTGGTCTGGAGTCCAAATTGGAGATTTATGGTTCCAACCGCCATGTCTTTGTGAGACGCGGTGTGGGTGAACGGATGATCTCCGCAGGTGTAGTTCCCACCATAAAGCATGGAGGAGGTGGTGTTATGGTGTGGGGGTGCTTTGCTGGTGACACTGTCAGTGATTTATTTAGAATTCAAGGCACACTTAACCAGCATGGCCATCACAACATTCAGCAGCGATACGCCATCCCATCTGGTTTGGGCTTAGTGGGACTATCATTTGTTTTTCAACAGGACAATGACCCAACACACCTACAGGCTGCGTAAGGGCTATTTGACCAAGAAGGAGAGTGATGGAGTGCTGCATCAGATGACCTGGCCTCCACAATCCCCCGACCTCAACCCAATTGAGATGGTTTGGGATGAGTCAGACGGCAGAGTGAAGGAAAAGCAGCCAATAAGTGCTCAGCATATGTGGGAACTCCTTCAAGACTGTTGGAAAAGCATTCCAGGTGAAGCTGGTTGAGAGAATGCCAAGAGTGTGAAAAGCTGTCATCAAGGCAAAGGGTGGCTATTTGAAGAATATTAAATATAAAATATATTTTTATTTGTTTAACACTTTTTTGGTTACTACATGATTCCATATGTGTTATTTCATAGTTTTGATGTCTTCACTATTATTCTACAACGTAGAAAATAGTAAAAATAAAGAAAAACCCTTGAATGAGTAGGTGTGTCCAAACCTTTGACTGGTACTGTACATTTGTTGACCCAGCAACTTTGGCACATAAATCCTCCTTGTTGTGGCCAGATGATGTCTTCAAAGGCAGATTGCATGGTTTACTGCACCGTGTGCTGTATGGGAAACATACAGCATATTGTGATACAGTCAGCACATACTTTAATAGCTACACCCCATTACCAGAGTCGTATTCATAACCAGGGTCGTATTCATAACCAGGGTCGTATTCATAACCAGGGTCGTATTCATAACCAGGGTCGTATTCATAACCAGGGTCGTATTCATAACCAGGGTCGTATTCATTACCAGGGTCGTATTCATTACCAGGGTCGTATTCATTAAAAGGGTTGTTTCATTAGGACACACCGTAGCAAAACGTTTTGCAAAGGAAAATGGAAACGAACGTTACTTATTGGACAGGTTCAGATCGTCCCACCCTGTTTCAGTCAGTTTTCTTCCTTTTGGTAACTAATAGTGAATGTGAACTAGCATGGTGGAAACTCAGTGGGCTCTACCTCCTGTATTATAGAAGGTATAATTGCTCTGTCTTCTGTATTATATAAAGTATCATAGCTCTGTCTCCTGTATTATATAAAGTATCATAGCCCTGTCTCCTGTATCATATAAAGTATCATAGCTCTGCCATTTTGTATTATATAAAGTATCATAGCTCTGCCACAATATATTATATAAAGTGTCATAGCTCTGTCTCCTGTATCATATAAAGTATGATAGCTCTGCCTCCTGTATTATATAAAGTATCATAGCTCTGCCTCCTGTATCATAGAAAGTATCATAGCTGCCTCCTGTATCATATAAAGTATCATAGCTCTGCCTCCTGTATTATATAAAGTATCATAGCTCTGTCTCCTGTATTATATAAAGTATCATAGCTCTGCCTCCTGTATCATATAAAGTATCATAGCTCTGCCTCCTGTATTATAGAAAGTATCATAGCTCTGCCTCCTGTATTATATAAACTAGTCTGGATTTTGAGAAATACAAGTGATACCGCCCGTACACTCATCATCGTATTGTCATCCTCCATCTCCACTTCCTTTGATGAAGGGAATCTAAGGGATCCCGCTCTGCAGGCTTGAAGACATGTCTTTGATTTAAAAAGTTTTGGAAAACGTATCTTCTATTCCCCCCTTGCCACACACACATTCTTCCTCTCTCTCCGCCTCTTTCTCGCTTTTCCTCAATCCTCTCTCTCTCTTCCTCCATCTCTTTCTCTCTCTCTCTTCCACATCCTCTCTCTCCCTCCCTCCCTCCCTCTCAGTTCCCACTTATCTGGGTGCCTTTGCCTTGTCTTATAACAGGTGTTACTGCTGCAGTGTCTTATGTAATAATGTCTGTCCTGGATGAAACTAGCCCTGCTACTAGAGTCATCAATGACACTCTGCCTCTCCCAGGCTGGTGTAGAGCAGTGTGTCATCATCATCATCATCATAACTGTAACGGTTTCACAACCTCACCGCTTAGTGAGGTTATCCATCAGTCCAGCCCTGGGCCCGTATTCATAAAGTGTCTAACATGCTGACCACACCGCCCGCGAGCGCGAGCGTTGCAAAATAAATGTACACATTCATGTTATTCAATCATTGCACTCACACTGCTCACGAGCATCTGCTTAGCCAGGCGCTAAAATAGAACTTGGTTCTATTTGTGAAGCTTGACGCGCTGCAAGTCCCGCCTCTCCCATCTCCTCATTGGTTTTTAGGAGCATATACCCATGTGGGTGATTGAAAGATGAACTGAGGTCCACACTCCAGTCCAGTTGGTGGTGGTAATGCATCTTAAAGTTGGTTGCCAACCGCCATATAAAGTCCAAAGAAGGAGAAGCCTGAAGGAAGCCTGAACTTGGTGTATCATTTTATCTGTGGATTAATTGTCGAGTAGAGGACCTTGTGCATTTCAGGTAAAATAACAACCCAATGTTTATATCCCAGGACAAATGAGCTAGCAACAGCAATTAGCTAGCTAAATTGCCATAAATGTTTAATGCTTTTCGACCTGTCCCCAAATTAATATAGTTGGTTCAGGTTTCGTTTTGATATTTCAACCTGCGTGTCCTGATCACATCTGGTGTGAGGGGACAAAATCAACATGCGCGCGATGGCGCACTCGCCCAGTCTAGTCAGCATGTTAGAGTGCTAATCTAGGATCAGTTTATTCCTTTAAATAAAAGGTTAATAAGATCACATGGACAGGGGGTACCTGATCCTAGATCAGCACTCCTATTCTGCAATGCTTTATGAATATGGGTCCAGGCCAATCAGCTACCGCCCACTTATTTACTTACTTACTAGACCCTCTTCTTTATAGGAAAAACACATGAACACCATGACATCCATCAGCCTCCATCACCATGACACCCATCACCATAACATCCATCAGCCTCCACCACCATGACATCCATCAGCCTCCATCACCATGACATCCATCAACCTCCACCACCATGACATCCATCAGCCTCCATCACCATGACATCCATCACCATGACATCCATCAGCCTCCATCATCCTGACATCCATCACCCCCCACCAACATGACATCCATCAGCCTCCATCACCATGACATCCATCACCATGACATCCATCAGCCTCCACCACCATGACATCCATCACCATGACATCCATCAGCCTCCACCACCATGACATCCATCACCCTCCACCACCATGACATCAATCAGCCTCCATCACCATGACATCCATCAGCCTCCATCACCATGACATCCATCACCATGCAATCCATCAGCCTCCACCACCATGACATCCATCACCATGACATCCATCAGCCTCCATCACCATGACATCCATCACCCCCCACCAACATGACATCCATCTGCCTCCATCACCATGACATCCATCAGCCTCCACCACCATGACATCCATCAGCCCCCAACCACCATGACATCCATCAGCCTCCATCACCATGACATCCATCAGCCCCCAACCACCATGACATCCATCAGCCTCCATCACCATGACATCCATCAGCCTCCATCACCATGACATCCATCAGCCCCACCACCATGACATCCATCAGGACAATAGAGGATGACACAAGACAGATAGACTGAGCTCAGCCAGATTGGTATGGTATCTACTTGTCAGTGGAGATGGATAGGGACATGAGGACTCTAAATAGGTTACACAGATTACCATCCCAAGTCTCTGTGGCCTAGACCACTGCTGGGAGGGAGGCAGAGACTGTCAGAGCTGACAGAAAACAGACCAGGAAATGTTCTTAGCAGCAGGAAAGCGTCACCGTGCTGCTGGGCAAAGACGTTTGATCAAGACTTGATTTGTGGTTGTAATCTGTCTTGAAATGAGACAGAGTATGGGGGCAACATAATTATGTTGATTGATAAGTTAAATATTGTACACAATAGACTACAAACACCCAAACAGTATTGGAGTCACTTTTCATTCAGCTAACAATGTCAGTATACTGACGCTACCTTGACGTCCATGACTCTAGGAACAAACTAAACAGACAAAAGTATTTAACAACTCTAGCAAGAAAATGGAAGTCAAAACAACTAGACTAGAAGATAAAGAACATTTTCTTCTAAGACAGGCTGAATATCTGTTCTCTTGTACATCAAATGGCCCTCACTACATATTCGTCGCCAAACCCACTGGCTCCAGGTCATCTATAAATCACTGCTAGGCAAATCCCCGTCTTATCTTAGCTCACTGGTCACCATAGCAACACCCACCCGTAGTCTGCGCTCCAGCAGGTATATCTCACTGGTCATCCCCAAAGCCAACACCTCCTTTGGCCGCCATTCCTTCCAGTTCTCTGCTGCCAATGACTGGAACGACCTGCAAAAATCTCTGAAGCTGGAGACTCTTATCTCCCTCACTAACTTTAAGCATCAGTTGTCAGAGCAGCTTACCGATCACTGCACCTGTTCACAGCCCATCTGTAATTAGCCCACCCAACTACCTCATCCCCATATTGTTATTTATTTTGCTAATTTGCACCCCAGTATCTCTATTTGCACATCATCTTTTGCACATCTATCATTCCAGTGTTAATTACAAAATTGAAACTATTTTTGCACTACGGCCTATTTATTTATTGCCTTACCTCCATCACTTACTACATTCGCACACACTGTATATATATTTTCTGTTGTATTTTTGACTTTATGTTTTGTTTACCCCAAATGTAACTCTGTGTTGTTGTTTTTATCGCACTGCTTTGCTTTCTTGGCCAGCTCACAGTTGTAAATGAGAAAAAACAAAAACAATTCTTAAATTATTTAAAATAAGTACTGTTGCGAGGGGTCCGTATGGATACTCCACGGACGCAAAAACACACACTTTCTGTATCTAGTCTTTCTACACCCACATCCACCCACTGCATTTCACACACAGATCCCGCAAGACAACCAAACTACTATCCCCATGTAAACACACATGCACCCTGCCTGTCCGTCTGTCTCACGCAGATTTAGTTCTGTACAGTCCATCAGCTCCAGGTAGAAGTTGCCTGTCGACACAGATCTAGGATCAGCCTATCGTCCCCCACATCCTATTGTTAACCATTAGGAGGGGACTTGAACAACTGACCTTAAGTTAGTGTCTTATGGAACGCATTCCATCCTCCTCCTACCTTTGACTCGCAGGTAGAGGAGTGTTAGCAGCATCCCTCCTTTATCTGGCGGCAGCAGAATCACCTGCTCCCTCTGTTTACAGTCCGACCTTCATCATAGCATTCTCTCTTCCCTCCTTCTAGTCCTCCTCATCTTCCTTCGACACCAGTTCTCCTCCCATCTCTCTCTCTCTCTCCCCACTCCCTCCATCCTCCCCACTCCCTCCATCCTCCCCACTCCCTCAAGGCTGCTACTCAGCAGCAGTCTCTCTCTCTCTCCCTCCCTCCCGCCCGCCCGCCCCCTCCCTCCCTCCCTCCCTCCCTCCCTCCCTCCCTCCCAGTACTTCCCTACTGCCTAGTCTTTGGACATGTCTAAAAGGCAAGACAGTATATAACAGTCCCCAACGAGCAGCTCTCGTTCCTCTTGGATTTAGCTAGCTGCTTTATTTAAGCTAATCGGCACATAACTGAGAATATCAAATGGGGCTTTCCGTAGAGGAGCCACCACGGTGATACAGTCTAGAGGTCTTCCGTTTCGAAATGTATCCGTGGCTTTCCCACTCGACCCGATATGCATAAATACATTTTCAAAAAACGTAGACCCGTTCCGAATGGACCCAACAACAGTCCGACCTGTTCCGAAAAGGCCTGTGGAAAAACAGACCCAAACAGACTCGTGCTGGTTCGGATCCGAGAGACACGTTCAGATCAGAGAGTAGAAAGAGAGAGAAAGAAACCTCCAACTGGGAGCTGCCATCGCCATCAATAAACGAGCGATATATATATATATATATACACTGAACAAAAATATAAACGCAACATGCAACAATTTTAAAGATTTTACTGAGTTACAGTTCACGTAAGGAAATCATTCAATTGAAATAAATTAATTAGGCCCTAATCTATGGATTTCACATGACTGGGAATACAGATACGCATCTGTTTTTCACAGATGCCTTTAAAAAAAAAAAAGGTAGTGGTGTGGATCAGAAAACCAGTCAGTATCTGGTGTGACCACCATTTTCTTCATGCAGTGCGACACATCTCCTTCGCATAGAGTTGATCAGGCTGTTGATTGTGGCCTGTGGAATGTTGTCCCACTCCTCTTCAATGGCTGTGCGAAGTTGCTGGATATTGGCGGGAACTGGAACACGCTGTCGTACACGTCGATCCAGAGCATCCCAAACATGCTCAATGGGGGACATGTCTGGTGAGTATGAAGGCCATGGAATAACGCCATGGACATTTTCAGCTTCCAGGAATTGTGTACAGATCCTTGCAACATGGGGCCATGCATTATCATGCTGAGACATGAGGTGATGGCAGCGGATGAATGGCACTTTCAATGGGCCTCAGGATCTCGTCACGGTATCTCTGTGCATTCAAATTGCCATCGATAAAATGCAATTGTGTTCGATGTCCGTAGCTTAAGCCTGCCCATACCATAACCCCACCGCCACCATGGGGCACTCTGTTCACAACGTTGACATCAGCAAACCGCTCACCCACACAATGCCATACAGGCTGTCTGCCATCTGTCTGGGACAGCTGAAAGAAGAGCACACTTCTCCAGTGTGCCAGTGGCCATCGAAGGTGAGCATTTGCTCACTGAAGTCGATTACGACGCCGAACTGCAGTCAGGTCAAAACCCTGATGAGTACAACGAGCACGCAGATGAGCTTCCCTGAGACGGTATCTGACAGTTTGTGCAGAAATTCTTCGGTTGTGCAAAACCCACAGTTTCATCAACTGTCCGTGTGGCTGGTCTCAGATGATACCACAGGTGAAGAAGCTGGATGTGGAGGTCCTGGGCTGGGGTGGTTACAAGTGGTCTGCGGTTGTGAGGCCAATTGCACGCTCCCTGAAAACCTGAGACATCTGTGGCATTGTCTTGTGTGACAAAACTGCACATTTTAGAGTGCCCTTTTATTTTCTCCAGCACAAGGTGCACCTGTGTAATGATCATGCTGTTTAATCAACTTCTTGATATGCCACACCTGTCAGGTAGATGGATTATCTTGGCAAAGGAGAAATGCTCACTAACAGGGATGTAAACATATTTGTGCACAAAATGTGTATGGTTTGAGTGCGAGTAGCCATTTAGTAGGCCTACCAGTAATTCTATTATATTGCAGCAAACACAACATTACAGTTGGAACTTAATTTGGCCAAAGAAAATGTCTCAACAGAATGAAACAAGACACTTGTTGCATATTTCAATAACTGGTTTGGAGTATAAAATAGGCTTACAATAATAATAATAATAATAATAATAATAATAATAATGATAAAACAAATGATAATGAATACGAAAATAAATAAAAGTTAGAAAATTGCATCAAACATGAATAGTGAGTTGTACACAGTCCATTTGACCGCGACAACGTTCTTCTCATCTTTGTCCACTACAACATCAAAACTTGTCCCCGAGGACATTCCCCTTGTCGTCCCCGAGGACATTCCCCTTGTCGTCCCCGAGGACATTCCCCTTGTCGTCCCCGAGGACATTCCCCTTGTCGTCCCCGAGGACATTCCCCTTGTCGTCCCCGAGGACATTCCCCTTGTCGTCCCCGAGGACATTCCCCTTGTCGTCCCCGAGGACATTCCCCTTGTCGTCCCCGAGGACATTCCCCTTGTCGGCTTCTTTTAACTATACTCTTTATCCTCTCACTTTCCTTTTACTTCAATGAAAAAGGCCTCCATCTTTGCAATAAACAAAGCCAAGGCTCCTTTCACTCACTCTCGCTCGCTCTCCTCAGCTGAAGGCGCATGTGAGGAGAGCAGCCGGAACCAGTTTCAGCTGGACATAAGCTATACGTTTTATTGAGTTGCAATTGTCTGACACAAATAACAAACGTGCGCAGTTCTCATCACCTCACACAGATTACATGAACAGAGAACAGGTCCAATTGGGTCGTGTCGGTAAATCATTTTTAATTGCACATACCCGAGACCCGTGGCAATTACAGTGCCTTCAGAAAGTATTCACACCCCTTGACTTTTTCCACATTTTGTTGTGTTACAGCCTGAATTTAAAATGAATTAAATGTAGTTGTTTTTGTCACTGGCCTACACACAATACCTCATAATGTCAAAGCTGAAATGCCTTGAGTCAATAAGTATTCAACCCCTTTGTTATGGCAAGCCTAAATGAGTTCAGGAGTAGAAATGTGCTTAATGAGTCACATAATAAGTTGCATGGACTCACTATTATTGTATGTGTGGATGAAAAACGAATTTGAATGACTCCAACATAAGTGTATGTAAACTTCCGACTTCAACTGTATGTTTATCTTTTTTTTTTTGCTATATAGTTTCTGCCCCACCAGCCCTGAATGGTCGCCACTGGAAGATTATTCTGTCGCAGGTTTAGTAACTGAGTTGCATTCATTCTCAAATGTAGTTGCATGCTTGCAAATCTTATTGTATTTATTCACACATCACATCACGCGCTTGCAAGTGTTGTTGCATTTGTTCACATGTTTGCAAATATGTTTTGCAATTACAAAACTCATATTTTACATGTGCAAATCATACTTTACATGCTTATATAATTATGTCATTATTCTACCTCCATAAATGGTGCACAATGTATTTTCTGTGAAGCGCATTTAATGGCGCCGTAGGCGATGGCTGTCGTTTAAGGGCTCCTAACCAACTGTGCTATTTTGTTTGTTATATCGCATTGTTTATAACTCATTTTGTACATAATGTTGCTGCTACCGTCTCTTATGACCGAAAAGAGCTTCTGGACATCAGAACAGCGATTACTCACCTCGAACTGGACAAAGATTTTTTCTTTAATGAGTCCGACGCGAAGGATATACTGCTTTGTCGACACAAGGCCCAAATCCCCGTCATCATCGTGAAGAAAATATGGAGGAAAAGGGGGAGGAGGGCGGGGTGCTTGTAAGAATACACAGACGAGTAGGTAAACCACCCCTTCCCTCCGTATTATTGGCCAACGTGCAATCATTGGAAAACAAACTGGACGATCTACGATTAAGACTATCCTACCAACAGGACATTAAAAACTGTAATATCTTATGTTTCACCGAGACGTGGCTGAACGACGACACGGATAATATAGAGCTGGCTGGCTTCTCCGTGTATCGGCAGGACAGAGCAGCTACGTCTGGTAAGACGAGGGGCAGGGGTGTGTATCTATTGGTCAATAACTGCTGGTGCGCAATGTCTAATATTAAAGAAGTCTCGAGGTATTGCTCGCCTGAGGTAGAGTACCTGATGATAAGCTGTAGACCACACTATCTACCAAGAGAGTTCTCATCTATATTATTCGTACATTGACATTTACATTTACGTCATTTAGCAGACGCTCTTATCCAGAGCGACTTACAAATTGGTGCATTCACCCTATAGCCAGTGGGATAACCACTTTACAAATTTAAAAAAAAAAAAAATTTTTGTCTTTATTTTTTTATTTTTCTAGGGGGGCGGGGGGGTAGAAGGATTACTTTATCCTATCCCAGGTATTCCTTAAAGAGGTGGGGTTTCAAATGTCTCCGGAAGGTGGTGAGTGACTCCGCTGTCCTGGCGTCGTGAGGGAGCTTGTTCCACCATTGGGGTGCCAGAGCAGCGAACAGTTTTGACTGGGCTGAGCGGGAACTATGCTTCCGCAGAGGAAGGGAGCCAGCAGGCCAGAGGTGGATGAACGCAATGCCCTCGTTTGGGTGTAGGGACTGATCAGAGCCTGAAGGTACAGAGGTGCCGTTCCCCTCACAGCTCCATAGGCAAGCACCATGGTCTTGTAACAGATGCGAGCTTCAACTGGAAGCCAGTGGAGTGTGCGGAGGAGCGGGGTGACGTGAGAGAACTTGGGAAGGTTGAACACCAGACGGGCTGCGGCATTCTGGATGAGTTGTAGGGGTTTAATGGCACAGGCAGGGAGCCCAGCCAACAGCGAGTTGCAGTAATCCAGACGGGAGATGACAAGTGCCTGGATTAGGACCTGTGCCGCTTCCTGTGTAAGGCAGGGTCGTACTCTCCGAATGTTGTAGAGCATGAACCTGCAGGATCGGGTCACCGCCTTGATGTTAGCGGAGAACGACAGGGTGTTGTCCAGGGTCACGCCAAGGCTCTTCGCACTCTGGGAGGAGTGCCATCGTAGCCATCTATTTACCACCACAAACCGATGCTGGCACTAAGACCGCACTCAACGAGCTGTATAAGGCCATAAGCAAACAAGAAAACGCTCATCCAGAAGCGGCGCTCCTAGTGGCTAGGGACTTTAATGCAGGCAAACTTAAATCTCCTTTACCTAATTTCTATCAGCATGTGCAACCAGAGGGGGAAAAAACTACAAAGTATTGACTCAGGGGTGTGAATACTTATGTAAATGAGATATTTATGTCTTTCATTTTCAATAAATGTGCAAAAATGTCTAAAACATTACTTTCACTTTGTCATGATTGGTTGGGTATTGTGTTTAAAAATATACACAACCGTTCAAAAGTTTGGGGTCACTTAGAAATGTCCTTGTTTTCGAAAGAAAAGCAATTTTTTGGTCCATTAAAATAACATCAAATTGATCAGAAATACAGTGTAGACATTGTAAATGGCTATTGTAGCTGGAAACGGCTGATTTTTAATGGAATATCTACATAGGCATACAGAGGCCCATTATCAGCAACCATCAGTCCTGTGTTCCAATTGCATGTTGTGTTTGCTAATTCAAGTTTATCATTTTAAAAAGGCTAATTGAGCATTAGAAAACCCTTTTGCAATTATGTTAGCACAGCTGAAAACTGTAGTGCTGATTAAAGAAGCAATAAAACTGGCCTTCTTGAGACTAGTTGAGTATCTGGACCATCAGCAATTGTGTGTTCGATTACAGGCTCAGAATGGCCAGAAACAAATAACTTTCTTCTGAAACTCGGCAGTCTATTCTTGTTCTGAGAAATGAAGGCTATTCCATGCGAGAAATTGCCAAGAAACTGAAGATCTCATACAATGCTGTGTACTACTCCCTTCACAGAACAGCGCAAACTGGCTCTAACCAGAATAGAAAGAGGAGTGGGAGGCCCCGGTGCACAACTGAGCAAGAGGACAAATACATGTGTATAGTTTGAGAAACAGACGCCTCACAGGTCCTCAACTGGCAGCTTCATTAAATAGTACCTGCAAAACACCAGTCTCAACGTCAACAGTGAAGAGGCGACTCCGGGATGCTGACCTTCTAGGCAGAGTTGCAAAGAAAAAGCCATATCTCAGACTGGCCAATAAAAATAAAAGATTAAGATGGGCAAAAGAACACAGGCACTGGACAGAGGAAGATTGGAAAAAAGTGTTATGGACAAACAAATCGAAGTTTGAGGTGTTCGGATCACAAAGAAGAACATTTGTGAGACTTAGACCAAATGAAAAGATGCTGGAGGAGTGCTTGATGCCATCTGTCAAGCACGGTGGAGGCAATGTGATGGTCTGGGGGTGCTTTGGTGGTGGTAAAGTGGGAGATTTGTACAGGGTAAAAGGGATCTTGAAGAAGGAAGGCTATCACTCCATTTTGCAATGCCATGCCATACCCTGTGGACGGCGCTTGATTGGAGCCAACTTCCTCCTACAACAGGACAATGACCCAAAGCACAGCTCCAAACTATGCAATAACTATTTAGGGAAGAAGCAGTCAGATGGTATTCTGTCTATAATGGAGTGGCCAGCACAGTCACCGGATCTCAACCCTATTGAGCTGTTGTGGGAGCAGCTTGACCGTATGGTACGTAAGAAGTGCCCATCAAGCCAATCCAACTTGTGGGAGGTGCTTCAGGAAGCATGGGGTGAAATCTCTTCAGATTACCTCAACAAATTGACAACTAAAATGCCAAAGGTCTGCAAGGCTGTAATTGCTGCAAATGGAGGATTCTATGACGAAAGCAAAGTCTGAAGGACACAATTATTTTTTCAATTAAAAATAATTATTTCTAACCTTGTCAATGACTACATTTGCTAAGCATTTTGCTATATTTCCTATTCAAACTCATTTCATGTATGTTTTCATGGAAACCAAGGACATTTCTAAGTGACCCCAAACTTTTGAACGGTAGTGTATATTTAATCAATTTTAAATTCAGGCTGTAACACAACAAAATGTGGAATAAGTCAAGGAGTATGAATCCTTTCTGAAGGCACTGTATATCAGACCTGACCTAGATCCGAGACAAAATTCACAATTTAGGACCCGCTCGGGTCCCGGGTCGGAGCTAGGAATTCCAGGTCTGTTGGACCCGTGACCTCTATCACACATTATGACCTCTGTAGCTCAACTGGTAGAGCACGGCGCTTGTAACGCCAAGGTAGTGGGTTCGATCCCCGGGACCACCCATACACAAAAATTTATGCACGCATGACTGTAAGTCGCTTTGGATAAAAGCGTCTGCTAAATGGCATATTATTATTATTATTATATGACCTCTATCATCCTGATGATCACCAGGGTGATGTTACCCAACTCAACCACTAGATGGCAGAACTAGCTGTGGGTTTGACACCATCACCATCCTTTACACTGAATCCATTTCCACTTAAATTTATACATCAGTGTCTATTTTTAGACTAGGTGCTGAGGTTCTGAGGCTCGGAAGAGAGTGGAGGAGGCGGAGTTGCCTTATGGTGTCCATGACCTGTGGTTTTGTTCTGGACCTAGAGGCTGTGGGTGTGTACTGCCAATACCTATATACCTACAGCACACACTCACATATTGTTCCACATCAGAAAGGATTAAAACAAGCATAACACACACACAATTGCGAAAAGTTCACGCCTTAGATAAGCAGCTATTGAAAAACCATAAATGCCACCTTTGGCACCGTAAACCCCTGCTTCTGGATGGCTGCTTGCTGCTGCCTTCTAACTGATCTAACTCCCACTGAGATTTCCCTCCAACAGTGAACCTGCTAATGTTGCAACACTGGGGAGGTTGTGCAAGCATTTCCCACATTCCTTCACAGTGAGAGTATAGCGTCTCCCTGGCCAATACCACAGGCTTTATCAGAGCAGGGCTGAGGTGGATTGGGACCAGAAATCGGCATTTCTAACACCCCACCGGCCCATTTAATTCCATCAAGGCCGCCACACCGGCCCATTGGTTTTTCCTTGAGGCCCCCTACTAGCCAAATAATGGTCCTTCTGTGCAAAAACAACAATTCAGACAGGCCAACTGGGCTGAAGATGGACCAGCCCATCTGGCATTTGCCAGACCTGCCTTATGGCCAGTTCATCTATTGAGCAGGGCTAAGGCACGTCACTTTATCAGCCAGCCTACTGCTGAAGGAGACCTCATTACCACAGCCCTATAGACCTCATTACCACAGCCCTATAGACCTCATTACCACAGCCCTATAGACCTCATTAC
Source organism: Coregonus clupeaformis (assembly GCF_020615455.1). Taxonomy (NCBI): domain Eukaryota; kingdom Metazoa; phylum Chordata; class Actinopteri; order Salmoniformes; family Salmonidae; genus Coregonus; species Coregonus clupeaformis. Next base: position 51,193,347 of record NC_059215.1, read on the forward strand.
CACAGCCCTATAGACCTCATTACCACAGCCCTATAGACCTCATTACCACAGCCCTATAGCCCTCATTACCACAGCCCTATAACCCTCATTACCACAGCCCCATAGACCGCATTACCACAGCCCTATAGACCTCATTACCACAGCCCTATAGACCTCATTACCACAGCCCTATATACCTCATTACCACAGCCCTATACCCCTAGAGACCTCATTACCACAGCCCTATAGCCCTCATTACCACAGCCCTATACCCCTAGAGACCTCATTACCACAGCCCTATAGACTGCACTACCACAGCCCTATAGACCTCATTACCACAGCCCTATAGACCTCATTACCACAGCCCTATAGACCTCATTACCACAGCCCTATAGATGCATCACCACAGCCCTATAGACAGCATTACCACAGCCCTATATACCTCATTACCACAGCCCTATAGACCTCATTACCACAGCCCTATAGACCTCATTACCACAGCCCTATAGACCGCATTACCACAGCCCTATAGACATCATTACCACAGCCCGATAGACCTCATTACCACAGCCCTATAGACCTCATTACCACAGCCCTATAACCCTCATTACCACAGCCCTATAGACCTCATTACCACAGCCCTATACCCCTATAGCCCTCATTACCACAGCCCTATAGACCTCATTACCACAGCCCTATAGACCTCATTACCACAGCCCTATACCCCTATAGCCCTCATTACCATAGCCCTATAGGCCTCATTACCACAACCCTATAGCCCTAATTACCACAGCCCTATAGACCACATTACCACAGCCCTATAACCCTCATTACCACAGCCCTATAGACCACATTACCACAGCCCTATAGCCCTAATTACCACAGCCCTATAGACCACATTACCACAGCCCTATAGCCCTCATTACCACAGCCCTATAGACCACATTACCACAGCCCTATAGACCACATTACCACAGCCCTATAGACCTCATTACCACAGCCCTATAGACCACATTACCACAGCCCTATAGACCACATTACCACAGCCCTATAGACCTCATTACCACAGCCCTATATACCACATTACCACAGCCCTATAGACCACATTACCACAGCCCTATAGACCACATTACTACAGCCCTATAGACCGCATTACCATTACCACAGCCCTATACCCCTATAGACCTCATTACCACAGCCCTATAGACCTCATTACCACAGCCCTATAGACCTCATTACCACAGCCCTATAGACTGCATTACCACAGCCCCATAGACCTCATTACCACAGCCCCATATACCTCTTTACCACAGCCCTATAGACCTCATTACCACAGCCCTATACTAATATAGATAGACGCCTATCTGAATCTGCCCTTCACACCTTTTCCTTCAGCAAAGTGGAACCGATGCTGTTGGTTATATAACAAGGATGAAGGGTAGAAGACATAGGTGTACGATGCATTGCTCCCAGTCTTGCGTAGTAGGCCCTGGCAGTTGGAGGCTATTATTTAGGGAGGTAAAGCTAATCCTAGATCTGCAGCTAAGAAGCTAAGACCAGATTTGCAGTTAAAGACACACTCCAGTTAGGGCTGCACGATACAGGCAAAAAAATCAAATTGTGATTTTTTTCTAACCAAATATTGCAATTTGACTCGCAATATAGATCAAAACACTTGGGTGAACTGTTGGAATCATAGAAATATTATTTATATTAAGAAGCAAAGTGGAAAGCAGCATCGTTCTTATTTGGAACAATCTGTTGACTGCATTTGACCTAACAGAACAGCATGCAAACTTACAGTGAATCTAACAGCGGGGAGGAGAAACTGTACAGCTTGAGCTACAGGAGGCGGGGCTATGTGTGGGAAGCAGCCAAGAGAAGAGGGAGAGAGACGACAAACAGAGTAAACTATAAAACCGGACGTTACATGTGTCTGAGTGGCGTTTTAAAATGTTGCGATATGGATATCTGTTGCGATATTGTGATTTCGACGTGAATATGATTTTTTTCTGACTTTTCCTGTTGAAAATCAACAGCGGCATTTTGTGATGTTCTAAACATGCTCAACCCCCTCGTAGATCGCTGTTGTCATATTATGTAAGAGTTGAAAATTGCTAGCTTTCAATCCTGTGTTTTTCGAGAGAGAGAGAGAGAGAGAGAGAGAGAGAGAGAGAGAGAGAGAGAGAGAGAGAGAGAGAGAGAGAGAGAGCGCGAAAGAGAGAGAGAGAGAGAGCGAAAGAGAGAGCGAAAGAGAAAGAGAGAAATATAGAAAGAGAGAGAAAGAGAGAGAGAAAGAGAGAAAGAGAGAGAAAGAGAAAGCGAGAGAAAGAGAGAGAGAAAGAGAGAGAGAGAGAGATAGTTGAAGACATATAAAGAGACAGATAAAAACAGAAAGAACAGGGTCGGGTTAAAAGGAGGCCATCATCATCATCATCATCATCATCACATAGATCAGACAAATGATCCAATAGATTCCCCCCATCTTTGCGATCACCCGCCCACTGGAGATGTAGCCTAGCTAGCACTATAGCCCCATTGTTGCTATTGAGCGTGTACCAACTAAGTGGTTTGTCCAGTGGGGGCCTCGGGGGCGAACGCCATTCACCAGAGGTCCAATCTGCGAGAGAAACACACAATGTAGCAACCACTTGGCATGAACCGCTCCAAATCCTGTCCCATCAGCCCCGGAAGGGGTTAGCTCAGGCCTCACCCACAACATATGGGTCAGATACATAATTGAAGACGTACAACGGTACTAAGGATAGTGAAGTGTGAAGTGAACTGCAGTCAGGCCAGATAAGGCTTTGAGTGGCTGAGACTAAAGGAGGGCATGTGATAGGTTGTTAGGCTGTTGGGGTTTTTCCTGGGGCTGTTTTCTGGGTTATGGTCGTTCCACTCTCAGTGCTACCCAGATTAGTGTTCCCCTAGGCACCACCAGTGCTGAAGTCCTGCAAGCATCCTGACAGTCTGCGACAGGGCCTGAGCTATTTCTATGCCTGTCTGTTTCTGTGTGGGTGTGTTTGTGTGTGTGTGTGTGTGTGTTCGTTCGTGTGTGTGTGCGCATCTCTTTCTCCATCCCCCTCTCTCTCCTCATCTCCCCCTCTCTTTCCCTGTCCCATCTCTATCTCACTTTTAGTTATTGCATCAGCCAATCGATAGACAACAAGCCTACATAATCTCTGCCTCCGAGGCTTCTGCTGCAGGACACTGCTGAGATGTGAGGAGAGAGAGAAGGCTTATAGATGAAGCGGAATCCATAAGCCCCGCCATGACAGAACACAGCAGGGCATCTCTCTCACTCTCCACCTGACCTCTGCTCGGCTGGGTCCTATTCATTAGGGAACATCGTAGCAAAACATTTTGCAACGGAAAACGAAAACAAGCGTTTCTTATTGGACAAGTTCAGGTAGTCCTTCCCTGTTTCAGTTTGTTTTCTTCTATTTCGTGCATAATGAATACAACCCTGGTTGGTCCCCCAGTAAGACAAAAGGAGGAATCTGGGCATTCCTGTTCTATCTTAATGAGAGTGACAACAGCGAATTGAAATGTGATGATGACCCAATCGTATAGATACAGCAGTGACAGCTAGGTCACACCAGCCAGCCAGTTCCACTGTGTCTCCCATTAACCTGAACTCCCACTCAACTACACTGCAACCTATGAACCACACCGACATGCCACTGAAGCAAAGAAGGGCTGGGTCTGGTTAGTGCTTGGAAGGGAGACCAAAAGGTTTATGGTAGTGTATATGCCATGCATAGCCAGTACATAAGAGCGGGTCGTATAGGATAGAATGTGACGAGGGAGGGAGGGAGGAACCCCCCCAACCCTCCCCCCATCTCACCCCACACACACACACTAGGTTAGAGACTCCAGAGTTCAATGAAGCAACACTGCAGCCATTTGAAGTCACCAGAAGCACCCACAGTGCTGAAATACACCAGAAGCATCTAAAAAGTGTTTGGTATTTTTCCCTTCTCTTCATAGGAGACCTCCAGAGGAACTCATTGTTGAAGGAAGGTGATGATATAGGAGACCTCCAGAGGAACTCATTGCCCAGGTCTATTACCCAAGCATAATGGCATTACATGGCATCTACATCCAGGGCCCTTATCCTAAACGGTTGCCAGATTCCTAGGCCCTTATTGTCATCCCCACATACGACATATGTCACCATGGCGACATATTTCAAAATGGAGAGAGCTATCAAGGTCATCACTAAACGGCCATGTTAGAGAGGACAAGGGCGGCAATGTAGTCAGAGGTTTTTAGCAAGTGCATGAGCTATCCTATTTTCTCTTATTCCAGAGTTGGGGATCGGGATAAAGTTAGTGGTCAAGTTTGGGTATGGGTTAAAGGTCAGTGTTAGAAGCTAGTGTAAAACTGCATTTTGTACTGTAGTTAGAAAGTACGTGCCTATTAAATCAGGGCTCGTATTCATAAAGCATCTCAATCTTATTCATTATGATCTAAAAGGCTAAACTGATCCTGGATCAGCTCTCCTACTCTGAGATGTTTTATGGGCGGCAGGTAGCTTAGTGGGTAAGAGCGTTGTGCCAGTAACCGAAAGGTCGCTGGTTCTAATCCCCGAGCCGACTAGGTGAAAAATCTGTCGATGTGCCCTTGAGCAAGGCACTTAACCCTAATTGCTCCTGTAAGTCGCTCTGGATAAGAGCGTCTGCTAAATGACCAAAAATAAATAAATAAAATAATGAACACAGGCCCTGAATTCCCCTCATTAAAAGTGTTCCTGACTTGTGTCAGCAGGTCAGAGGCATCATTTAGAACGCTCTGAGCTGGCCCTCCTGTTGTTATACGGGTTAAATCATAGGCCGAATCTCATGTCGTCAGGAGAGAGAAGCGAGCTAAAGGCCAAGTCGTAGCAGAGAGTCAATCAGCCAATGTTATCTGTTTCTGTGAAGCTAAGGAGTATGGAAAGGCGAGAAGTGTGCTCTTTCTGACTAGGGTGTGTGGAGTGTGTGACAATATTATGTATTTCTGTGAAACAGCTAGCATAGCTAGCAGCGTCTGCTCTCTGACTAGGGTGTGTGACAATATTATTTATTTCTGTGAAACAGCTAGCATAGCTAGCACAGCCTGCTCTCTGACTAGGGTGTGTGGAGTGTGTGCCTGCAAGCACACAATCAGTCAGGTGTTGATTGGTGCTTGTTCATGGTGGTGCTCCTCTCCAGAAATGGAAGGAAAGTTGGTCCGCCTCACCTTTACTTACCACTATAACTATATCCTCTGGATAGCATGACAACTACAACTATATCCTCTGGATAGCATGACAACTATATCCTCTGGATAGCATGACAACTACAACTATATCCTCTGAATAGCATGACAACTATATCCTCTGGATAGCATGACAACTATAACTATATCCTCTGGATAGCATGACAACTATAACTATATCCTCTGGATAGCATGACAACTATATCCTCTGGATAGCATGACAACTATAACTATATCCTCTGGATAGCATGACAACTATAACTATATCCTCTGGATAGCATGACAACTATATCCTCTGGATAGCATGACAACTACAACTATATCCTCTGGATAGCATGACAACTACAACTATATCCTCTGGATAGCATGACAACTACAACTATATCCTCTGGATAGCATGACAACTACAACTATATCCTCTGGTTAGCATGACAACTACAACTATATCCTCTGAATAGCATGAAACTACAACTATATCCTCTGGATAGCATGACAACTATAGCTATATCCTCTGGATAGCATGACAACTATAACTATATCCTCTGGATAGCATGACAACTACAACTATATCCTCTGGATAGCATGACAACTACAACTATATCCTCTGGATAGCATGACAACTACAACTATATCCTCTGAATAGCATGACAACTATAGCTATATCCTCTGGATAGCATGATATCTATATCCTCTGGATAGCATGACAACTATAACTATATCCTCTGGATAGCATGACAACTATATCCTCTGGATAGCATGACAACTATATCCTCTGGATAGCATGACAACTATAGCTATATCCTCTGGATAGCATTACAACTATAACTATATCCTCTGGATAGCATGACAACTACAACTATATCCTCTGGATAGCATGACAACTACAACTATATCCTCTGGATAGCATGACAACTACAACTATATCCTCTGATTAGCATGACAACTATAGCTATATCCTCTGGATAGCATGATATCTATATCCTCTGGATAGCATGACAACTATAACTATATCCTCTGGATAGCATGACAACTATATCCTCTGGATAGCATGACAACTATAACTATATCCTCTGGATAGCATGACAACTATATCCTCTGGATAGCATGACAACTATATCCTCTGGATAGCATGACAACTACAACTATATCCTCTGGATAGCATGACAACTATAACTATATCCTCTGGATAGCATGACAACTATATCCTCTGGATAGCATGACAACTACAACTATATCCTCTGAATAGCATGACAACTATAACTATATCCTCTGGATAGCATGTCAACTACAACTATATCCTCTGGATAGCATGACAACTATAACTATATCCTCTGGATAGCATGACAACTATAACTATATCCTCTGGATAGCATGACAACTACAACTATATCCTCTGGATAGCATGACAACTACAACTATATCCTCTGAATAGCATGACAACTATATCCTCTGGATAGCATGACAACTACAACTATATCCTCTGGATAGCATGACAACTATAGCTATATCCTCTGGATAGCATGATATCTATATCCTCTGGATAGCATGACAACTACAACTATATCCTCTGAATAGCATGACAACTATAGCTATATCCTCTGGATAGCATGATATCTATATCCTCTGGATAGCATGACAACTATAACTATATCCTCTGGATAGCATGACAACTATATCCTCTGGATAGCATGACAACTATATCCTCTGGATAGCATGACAACTATATCCTCTGGATAGCATGACAACTACAACTATATCCTCTGGATAGCATGAAAACTATAACTATATCCTCTGGATAGCATGACAACTATATCCTCTGGATAGCATGACAACTACAACTATATCCTCTGAATAGCATGACAACTATAACTATATCCTCTGGATAGCATGTCAACTACAACTATATCCTCTGGATAGCATGACAACTACAACTATATCCTCTGGATAGCATGACAACTATAACTATATCCTCTGGATAGCATGACAACTACAACTATATCCTCTGGATAGCATGACAACTACAACTATATCCTCTGAATAGCATGACAACTATATCCTCTGGATAGCATGACAACTACAACTATATCCTCTGGATAGCATGACAACTATAACTATATCCTCTGGATAGCATGACAACTATAACTATATCCTCTGGATAGCATGACAACTACAAATATATCCTCTGGATAGCATGACAACTACAACTATATCCTCTGGATAGCATGACAACTATATCCTCTGGATAGCATGACAACTACAACTATATCCTCTGAATAGCATGACAACTACAACTATATCCTCTGGATAGCATGACAACTATATCCTCTGGATAGCATGACAACTACAACTATATCCTCTGGATAGCATGACAACTATATCCTCTGGATAGCATGACAACTATATCCTCTGGATAGCATGACAACTATATCCTCTGGATAGCATGACAACTATATCCTCTGGATAGCATGACAACTATATCCTCTGGATAGCATGACAACTACATCCTCTGGATAGCATGACAACTACATCCTCTGGATAGCATGACAACTACAACTATATCCTCTGGATAGCATGACAACTACAACTATATCCTCTGGATAGCATGACAACTATATCCTCTGGATAGCATGACAACTATATCCTCTGGATAGCATGACAACTACATCCTCTGGATAGCATGACAACTATATCCTCTGGATAGCATGACAACTATATCCTCTGGATAGCATGACAACTATATCCTCTGGATAGCATGACAACTACAACTATATCCTCTGGATAGCATGACAACTACAACTATATCCTCTGGATAGCATGACAACTACAACTATATCCTCTGGATAGCATGACAACTATATCCTCTGGATAGCATGACAACTATAACTATATCCTCTTGATAGCATGACAACTACAACTATATCCTCTGGATAGCATGACAACTACAACTATATCCTCTGGATAGCATGACAACTACAACTATATCCTCTGGATAGCATGACAACTACAACTATATCCTCTGGATAGCATGACAACTACAACTATATCCTCTGGATAGCATGACAACTACAACTATATCCTCTGGATAGCATGACAACTACAACTATATCCTCTGGATAGCATGACAACGCATATCTGTGACTCAAGAGGGTGGAAATCTGCCCTGTGAAGCGAAGGCAATGATCAAAATGTAGTCCCCAGAGAGAAAACGCAGACAGGCAGACAGGCATGCCTATGGAGTGTGGAGTGACAGTGAGAAGCACGGTAGGCTGATTATAAGCCTGTTTCAGACCGTTTTCAACGATATAGCAGATTAGGCCGAAATAACACAAGGTCAAAGGTAATATTATTAGTATTCAATAGACCCCTCTCTGTTTTTGATAGGAACCATCAAAAAGAGTGTTGAGAGTTGAGAGCAGAGAGAAATAGGTGGCCTTGCAGTGAAACGTCATCCATGGCATCTGCATTCAATCAAGGGCCAATTCCATTTAATCAAGCCAATCAAGCCAAATTTGAGAAGTGGGTAGCGTGTAGGAGTTCAATGTAATATGATGAACAGCAAAGTCCTTCATACTGCTGAACCCCTTAAAAACGTGTGACTCACCATTTTCAAAGCTCTATACACTGTTTGTTTATTTCCTACCATTAGACCCACTTAATGGACCGTGGTTTAACATGTAAAGGGTTCTGGCTGTAGGGAGTTTAACATGTAAAGGGCTCTGGCTGTAGGTGGTTTAACATGTAAAGGGCTCTGGCTGTAGGTGGTTGAACATGTAAAGGGCTCTGGCTGTAGGTGGTTGAACATGTAAAGGGCTCTGGCTGTAGGTGGTTGAACATGTAAAGGGCTCTGGCTGTAGGTGGTTGAACATGTAAAGGGCTCTGGCTGTAGGTGGTTGAACATGTAAAGGGCTCTGGCTGTAGGTGGTTTAACATGTAAAGGGTTCTGGCTGTAGGTGGTTGAACATGTAAAGGGCTCTGGCTGTAGGTGCTTTAACATGTAAAGGCCTCTGGCTGTAGGTGGTTGAACATGTAAAGGGCTCTGGCTGTAGGTGGTTGAACATGTAAAGGGCTCTGGCTGTAGGTGCATGCATTTGCTAAATTAGTATATGTGAATGAATGGTAGCTACAAGCTAGCCACGTAGTGGTAATTAGATTGGATGAAGGCATGGCCTTGTGGTACCCACCCCTCCCCCACTGTCAGAGAAAAAGTCCCTAGTCAAGCCTCTCATGCACCTGCCCCCCTAGACCCCCCATTTGGGGAGAATAGAGGGTGTGTGTGTGTGTGTGTGTCTCTATATGTTTAAGGATGGGTGTGGTTTCTCCTCTCCTCTGTTCTTGCGGCGTAATAATCAAGCTGTGCTATAGGGAGGAGAGAATGGGCAGCGAGGGGGCTGACCTCCACAGAGAAATGGAGTCAATTACCAAGTGTTTATTAAAGCTGCAATATGTACATTTTTGGGCGACCTGACAAAATTCACATAGAAATGTGAGTTATAGATCTGTCATTCTGATTGAGAGAAAGTCCAAGAAGCGGTAGATCTGTGCTATTTCCATGCTTCTCGTTTTTAAGTGTCATTTTTGCATCTTTTACTTTTGGTTTGGTACACCAGCTTCAAACATCTGAAAATACAATATTTTTGATGATGGAAAATATATTTCACAGCAGTTTAGATGGTACAACGATTCTCTACACTATACTTGCTTGTCACATTGTAACAATGTACGCTGGGAGTCGGGAAGCAAGGACAGGGAGTGCATTTAATGATAAATAAAACATGGAACAAAACAAGAGTAGCGTCCAGACAGGAACAGAGTAACAGAATCAATAACGCCTGGGGAAGGAACCAAAGGGAGTGAGATATATAGGGGAGGGAATCAGGAAGGTGATGGAGTCCAGGTGAGTCTGATGAGGCGCTGGTGCGCGTAACGATGGTGACAGGTGTGCGTAATAAAGAGCAGCCTGGTGACCTAGAGGCCAGAGGGGGAGTATACGTTACACACATAAACTTAAAATCAGGCGAACTATTAGAGGAAATGGAGGAGTGATTTCTGCATAGTGCACCTTTAAAGGGGGAATCATATGAAACAATGTGCTCGGTGAGGAGAACTGATGGAGAAGATGATTATGATGTTATTAGCCTGGTAATTGGCCAGACTGGTTATCAGTAGCAGTACAGCTTCTGCAGAGACTTTACAACCACCTTGCTAATACGTACGCATGTACCAGGGTTGGGGGCAATTCTTTTCCAATTCAGTCAAGTCACGAAGTTAACTGAAATTCCAATTCCAAATCCATATAATGTAGTATACTGTCCTTATACTGTCTTTAGTATAGTAGTATAATGTAGTAGTATACTGTCCTTATACTGTCTTTAGTATAGTAGTATAATGTAGTAGTATAATGTAGTAGTATAAAGTAGTAGTATACCGTCCTTATGTCATTAGTATAGTAGTATAATGTAGTAGTATAATGTAGTAGTATAATGAAGTAGTATAATGCCTGTAAAATACATATCTATCTATGGGTTGCCCTACTTTGCTCCTGGCTCTTGGAAGAGAGAGTTCACACGCCTCATCTTAAACCTGAGACATTCAAATCTGAATCGTTCCTGTGCCTTGTAATTTTCTCCTTGTTGGGTGGCAGAGCTAGGTGATCATACTACTCCCCCCAGATGTAAAGGTTGGGCTCCTCCCCCCCAGATGTAAAGGTTGGGCTACTCTCCCCCCAGATGTAAAGGTTGGGCTCCTCCCCCCCAGATGTAAAGGTTGGGCTCCTCCCCCCCAGATGTAAAGGTTGGGCTACTCCCCCCCAGATGTAAAGGTTGGGCTACTCCCCCCCAGATGTAAAGGTTGGGCTCCTCCCCCCCAGATGTAAAGGTTGGGCTCCTCCCCCAGATGTAAAGGTTGGGCTCCTCCCCCCAGATGTAAAGGTTGGGCTCCTCCCCCCCAGATGTAAAGGTTGGGCTACTCCCCCCCAGATGTAAAGGTTGGGCTACTCCCCCCCAGATGTAAAGGTTGGGCTACTCCCCCCCAGATGTAAAGGTTGGGCTACTCCCCCCCAGATGTAAAGGTTGGGCTACTCCCCACCAGATGTAAAGGTTGGGCTACTCCCCCCAGATGTAAAGGTTGGGCTACTCCCCCCAGATGTAAAGGTTGGGCTACTCCCCCCCAGATGTAAAGGTTGGGCTACTCCCCCCAGATGTAAAGGTTGGGCTACTCCCCCCCAGATGTAAAGGTTGGGCTACTCCCCCCAGATGTAAAGGTTGGGCTACTCCCCCCCAGATGTAAAGGTTGGGCTACTCCCCCCCAGATGTAAAGGTTGGGCGACTCCCCCCCCCAGATGTAAAGGTTGGGCGACTCCCCGCCAGATGTAAAGGTCCATTAATATTCAAGGTTCTTTGGGGGATGGTGTAAATTATAGATTCCTGCTTAACCAAATCTATTGCTGTTTCAAATGCTCTCAGTGTGTTTAAGACCAGCTCACCACTTAGCAGCTCATCTTTCTGAACTCTCAGATGTGTGAAGGCCCAACATGTGGTGTGTGTGTGTCTGTGTGTGTGTCTGTGTGTGTGTGTCTGTGTGTGTGTTTCCGCCTGTCTATTCTGAAATGGTGGTCTATTACACGTCCCCTGCTGCTCAAGGCAGTCTCTGCTTTTCAGGGCAGTCTCTGCTGCTCAGGGCAGTCTCTGCTGCTCAGGGCAGTCTCTGCTGCTCAGGGCAGTCTCTGCTGCTCAGGGCAGTCTCTGCTGCTCAGGGCAGTCTCTGCTGCTCAGGGCAGTATCTGCTGCTCAGGGCAGAGACTGCTCAGGGCAGTCTCTGCTGCTCAGGGCAGTCTCTGCTCTTGATCCAGTTTCTGAGTCACTTCATTGTGCAGCAATGAGGGTGATGGGCGTGGGAGAGGGAGAGGTGAAGAGAGCACAGTGCCAGTGTGGGAGAGGTGAAGGTGGACAGTGCCAGTGTGGGAGAGGTGAAGGTGGACAGTGCCAGTGTGGGAGAGGTGAAGGTGGACAGTGCCAGTGTGGGAGAGGTGAAGAGAGCACAGTGCCAGTGTAGGAGAGGTGAAGGTGGACAGTGCCAGTGTGGGAGAGGTGAAGGTGGACAGTGCCAGTGTGGGAGAGGTGAAGGTGGACAGTGCCAGTGTGGGAGAGGTGAAGGTGGACAGTGCCAGTGTGGGAGAGGTGAAGGTGGACAGTGCCAGTGTGGGAGAGGTGAAGGTGGACAGTGCCAGTGTGGGAGAGGTGAAGGTGGACAGTGCCAGTGTGGGAGAGGTGAAGGTGGACAGTGCCAGTGTGGGAGAGGGAGAGGTGAAGAGAGCACAGTGCCAGTGTGGGAGAGGGAGAGGTGAAGAGAACACAGTGCCAGTGTGGGAGTGCCGCTCATTCCTCCACTGACTCACACACAGCTACCATTTTCTCTCTTTAAAGGTCTGCTAACAATGTTCTTGTCAAACCTCCTTTACATATTGCTTCCGCTCCATATCTAATGCGGTAAACTGTTGACTGGGAGTCATTTTGGAAAGAATGTCAGCTATAACAGTTTAGAAGCATATTTAGTAATGCTACATAGCCTAATTCCTATAACATAAATGTCATAGCAAAATGTATATAAATATATTTCATATAATCTAGCCTATACAGTGTTTCAATGTAGAGCTAGAACAAATCATTGGATAGTGAAGTGAAACCAAAACATAACAGTATGTATTCAGACCAATATAGTCATTATACACAGTCTGAGACTTCCAAAAGGCTTTGACAAATAACAAACAAAAATATGATCCGAACATAAAGTAAGCTACATCACACTACCGTAAACTACATCGCACTACTGTAAGCTACATCACACTACTGTAAGCTACATCACACTACCGTAAGCTACATCACACTACTGTAAGCTACATCGCACTACCGTAAGCTACGTCGCACTACTGTAAGCTACATCACACTACTGTAAGCAACATCGAGAGGCTAATGTAACCTCATATGATAGACCAATAAACAACATGCACAACCACATAAATACTAAAATAGCTCAGAGATCTATACAGTGGATGAACAAAATGCACTAATATTAGCCTAAAACTCATAGACCTAGGAAACAGCTCTTTACCAAAAATAGACTAGAAGCAGATGTTTGGGGAAGCACATTATACCGCATTGATATCATATTCTCCTGAAAACGGTTATGGACATTATTGATGGTAATCTCCTTGGCAAAGACCATTAAATATCACTCAGTAGCAGTGCACCAAAACCCTTTCATATCAGAAAATGGTGGTCTGAGACTGACGGAGGCCGTAAATAAAAATAACACAATATTACAATTGACAGTTTAGTCGCTTATGTAACTCGATGTGGGTTAAGAGTATCCACGGTTGGTTGCCATGCGCAGCCTCGTAAAAACGTGCGTGTCATTAACGTGACACCTGTCCTCAACATGCGTGACAGCTAATGTGGATCCATTACGCCTATGGGTACTTTATGTGTACTTTGTGTGTACTTTATGTGTACTTTGTGTGTATAAAGTAGCACATCAGCAGCTAGAGTACTGTGTAAGGGCTGTGTCATACATAAAACGCCTTTCATAGACAGTGCACTACCGTAAGCTACATCGCACTACCGTAAGCTACATCACACTACCGTAAGCTACATCACAATACCGTAAGCTACATCGCACTACTGTAAGTAAGCTACATCGCACTACCGTAAGCTACATCCCACTACTGTAAGTAAGCTACATCGCACTGCTGTAAGTAAGCTACATCGCACTACCGTAAGCTACATCGCACTACTGTAAGCTACATCGCACTACCGTAAGTTATATCGCACTACCGTAAGCTACATCACACTGTTGTAAGCTACATCGCACTGCTGTAAGCTACATCGCACTACCGTAAGCTACATCGCACTACCGTAAGCTACATCGCACTACCGTAAACTACATCACACTACTGTAAGCAAGCTACATCGCACTACCGTAAGCTACATTGCACTACCGTAAGCTACATCACAGTACCATAAGCTACATCGCACTACTGTAAGCTACATCACACTACTGTAAGTTACATCGCACTACCGTAAGCGACATCGCACTGTTGTAAGCAAGTTACATCGCACTACCGTAAGCTACAATCGCACTACTGTAAGTAAGCTACATCGCACTACTGTAAGCAAGCTACATCACACTACTGTAAGTAAGCTACATCACACTACTGTAAGTAAGCTACATCGCACTGCTGTAAGCTACATTGCGCTACCGTAAGCTACATCGCACTACATCGCACTGCTGTAAGCTACATCGCACTGCCGTAAGCAAGCTACATCGCACTGCCGTAAGCAAGCTACATCGCACCGCCGTAAGCAAGCTACATCGCACTACCGTAAGCAAGCTACATCGCACCACCGTAAGCAAGCTACATCGCTCTACTGTAAGCTACATCGCACTACCGGAAGCTACATCGCACTACCGGAAGCTACATCGAGAGGCTAATGTAACCTCATATGATAGACCAATAAACAACATGCATAGACACATAAATACTAAAATAGCTCAGAGATCTATACAGTGGATGGACTCTAGAACATGGATACTGTGTCTAAAAACAGACACGATTGGCCGGCTGTACCTCGATATTCTATCACCAGCAGTCATAAGCAAGCCAAGGAAGAGTTGGACCAAAATGCCTCATCACTCATGTCCTCTCCAACACCTATATACCGACCCTATGTCCTCTCCAACACCTATATACCAACCCTATGTCCTCTCCAACACCTATATACCGACCCTATGTCATCTCCAACACCTATATACCGACCCTATGTCCTCTCCAACAGCTGTATACCGACCCTATGTCCTCTCCAACACCTATATACCGACCCTATGTCCTCTCCAACATCTATATACCGACCCTATGTCCTCTCCAACACCTATATACCGACCCAATGTCCTCTCCAACACCTATATACCGACCCTATGTCCTCTCCAACACCTATATACCGACCCTATGTCCTCTCCAACACCTATATACCGACCCTATGTCCTCTCCAACACCTATATACCGACCCTATGTCCTCTCCAACACCTATATACCGACCGTATGTCCTCTCCAACATCTATATACCGACCCTATGTCCTCTCCAACACCTATATACCGACCCTATGTCCTCTCCAACACCTATATACCGACCCTATGTCCTCTCCAACATCTATATACCGACCCTATGCCCTCTCCAACATCTATATACCGACCCTATGTCCTCTCCAACATCTATATACCGACCCTACAGTGAGGGAAAAAAGTATTTGATCCCCTGCTGATTTTGTACGTTTGCCCACTGACAAAGAAATGATCAGTCTATCATTTTAATGGTAGGTTTATTTAAAGAGTGAGAGACAGAATAACAACAACAAAATCCAGAAAAACGCATGTCAAAAATGTTATAAATTGATTTGCATTTTAATGAGGGAAATAAGTATTTGACCCCCTCTTAATCACAAAGATTTCTGGCTCCCAGGTGTCTTTTATACAGGTAACGAGCTGAGATTAGGAGCACACTCTTAAAGGGAGTGCTCCTAATCTCAGTTTGTTACCTGTATAAAAGACACCTGTCCACAGAAGCAATCAATCAATCAATTCCAAACTCTCCACCATGGCCAAGACCAAAGAGCTCTCCAAGGATGGCAGGGACAAGATTGTAGACCTACACAAGGCTGGAATGGGCTACAAGACCATCGCCAAGCAGCTTGGTGAGAAGGTGACAACAGTTGGTGCGATTATTCGCAAATGGAAGAAACACAAAAGACCTGTCAATCTCCCTCGGCATGGGGCTCCATGCAAGATCTCACCTCCTGGAGTTGCAATGATCATGAAAACGGTGAGGAATCAGCCCAGAACTACACGGGAGGATCTTGTCAATGATCTCAAGGCAGCTGGGACCATAGTCACCAAGAAAACAATTGGTAACACACTACGCCGTGAAGGACTGAAATCCTGCAGCGCCCGCAAGATCCCCCTGCTCAAGAAAGCACATATACATGCCCGTCTGAAGTTTGCCAATGAACATCTGAATGATTCAGAGGAGAACTGGGTGAAAGTGTTGTGGTCAGATGAGACCAAAATGGAGCTCTTTGGCATCAACTCAACTCGCCGTGTTTGGAGGAGGAGGAATGCTGCCTATGACCCCAAGAACACCATCCCCACCGTCAAACATGGTGGTTGAAACATTATGCTATGGGTGTGTTTTTCTGCTAAGGGGACAGGACAACTTCACCGCATAAAAGGTACGATGGACGGGGCCATGTACCGTCAAATCTTGGGTGAGAACCTCCTTCCCTAAGCCAGGGCATTGAAAATGGGTCATGGATGGGTATTCCAGCATGACAGTGACCCAAAACACACGGCCAAGGCAACAAAGGAGTGGCTCAAGAAGAAGCACATTAAGGTCCTGGAGTGGCCTAGCCAGTCTCCAGACCTTAATCCCATAGAAAATCTGTGGAGGGAGCTGAAGGTTCGAGTTGCCAAACGTCAGCCTCGAAACCTTAATGACTTGGAGAAGATCTGCAAAGAGGAGCGGAACAAAATCCCTCCTGATATGTGTGCAAACCTGGTGGCCAACTACAAGAATCGTCTGACCTCTGTGATTGCCAACAAGGCTTTTGCCACCAAGTACTAAGTCATGTTTTGCAGAGGGGTCAAATACTTATTTCCCTCATTAAAATAGAAATCAATTTATAACATTTTTTATATGCGTTTTTCTGGATTTTTTTGTTGTTATTCTGTCTCTCACTGTTCAAATAAACCTACCATTAAAATTATAGACTGATCATTTCTTTGTCAGTGGGCAAACGTACAAAATCAGCAGGGGATCAAATACTTTTTTCCCTCACTGTATGTCCTCTCCAACACCTATATACCGACCCAATGTCCTCTCCAACACCTATATACCGACCCTATGTCCTCTCCAACACCTATATACCGACCCTATGTCCTCTCCAACATCTATATACTGACCCTATGTCCTCTCCAACACCTATATACCGACCCTATGTCCTCTCCAACACCTATATACCGACCCTATGTCCTCTCCAACACCTATATACCGACCCAATGTCCTCTCCAACATCTATATACCGACCCAATGTCCTCTCCAACACCTATATACCGACCCTATGTCCTCTCCAACACCTATATACCGACCCTATGTCCTCTCCAACACCTATATACCAACCCTATGTCCTCTCCAACACCTATATACCGACCCTATGTCCTCTCCAACACCTATATACCGACCCTATGTCCTCTCCAACACCTATATACCGACCCTATGTCCTCTCCAACACCTATATACGACCCTATGTCCTCTCCAACATCTCTATACCGACCCTATGTCCTCTCCAACATCTATATACCGACCCTATGTCCTCTCCAACACCTATATACCGACCCTATGTCCTCTCCAACACCTAAATACCGACCCTATGTCCTCTCCAACACCTATATACAACCCTATGTCCTGTCCAACACCTATATACAACCCTATGTCCTGTCCAACACCTACATAACGACCCTGTCCAACACCTACATAACGACCCTGTCCTGTCCAACACCTATATACAACCCTATGTCCTGTCCAACACCTACATAACGACCCTGTCCTGGCCAACACCTACATAACGACCCTGTCCTGTCCAACACCTACAGTATGTGTATTCTATACAGATATACATCTAGCTTACATACCTATATGTATTTTATACATATATACATCTAGCTTACATACCTATATGTATTTTATACATATATACATCTAGCTTACATACCTATATGTATTTTATACAGATATATACATACTGTACATATACACCACATAATAAATAGATATTACACATTAAGGCACACATAGATCACCTGCCTTCTCCCCTACTAGTCAAAGCTAAACCCCTCAGAGTAGAGAGAGAGATAGAGACCATTTCAACTCAGAGACACACAAAAACGCACTATAAAAGTATACTTTTTCTGCCTGACAATCCACAACAATGCTCCTTTTGTTTTGAGCAACGCAATAATCAGCGGAGAGAGAGCGAGAGAGAGAGAGAGAGAGAGAAGATTGGAGAAAGGAGAGTCTTGTTATTAGCTACATCTGCTACATGACACACACACCGACACTCCCCCCGGAGCAAAAACAAACATTTTGCCAACACTAACCCCCACCCACGCCCAACCCCCCTTTTGACCAAAGCCCCGTTATTTGGGTGCTGGATGCACTTAACTAGCCGATGAGAATCGTTATTAGTGCCTGGGCTAATTATCTTGTTATGGGAGGAAGAGGGGAGAATTACAGATAGGGAGTCTATTTTGGGGGGTTGATTCACCCCCTCCCCCTTTACACAGAACAATACGCAATGACATAAATCACACCCTCCGAGCTCTGCCCCCCCCGCCTCCTCAAGAGTAGCAGTCATAATAGCAAATCTCTTTTCTACCAGAGATGACAAAATCACATAGGTACCCATAGACCTTGAGTCCAGTCAGAACAGGCATTACAAACAGGTTGCTTCGTGGTGGTGGTGTTAAGCACAACACAAAAAACACAACAACCAATCTGGATAGGGCTGCTTTTTTCTTATCAAACGGTAACATTTCTCACGTACCGTCATCCTTTATAGGATGCATTTAGTCCTCCTTTGAAGAGCCGTCGGCTGGGTTACAAAGAGCCCTAATCTGGGAGTCGTGGTTCCTTTGTGCCTCGGCTGGCGGATGGTGTGGTGATGAGAGCGCTCTCGCCTCTTCCCAGCAGCACTGACTAGCACAGCCAGGTAGGCACACACCCACTGCCGGCACATACACACACTCCATCACCGCACACACAGCCTCTCTCTCACACACACACACACACACACACACACACACACACACACTAACACACACACACACAGTGCTGCACTCTCTAACAGGTCCAGACCCTTTCAAGGGGACTGCCAACAAGACACCAGGCCAGAGCCCAGACTGTAATGTTATTGCAGGAAACAAGCCAGAAGAAGCCGCTAGCAGATAGCGATCAAGGCTAGCAGGAAGCATGCATCCACAGTGTATAGACACAGTCACTGCCTGCCTGTCTGTCTGTCTGTCTACAACACATGAGAGGATGAGCTAGCTAGTAGCTATACACACAGCAGTTATGGAGGCAGAGCGCAGAGCACGTACACACACACACACACACACACAGAGATTACATCCAGGCTAAAACCCAGAGAATGACACTGCCGTCAAATCTATTTTCCGTGGTGGAGAGATGGATGGATAGATGGATAGATGGATAGAGGGATGGAGGGATGGATGGAGATATTGCTCACCGGTGTCCTTCCTCCTTTTCTTTCTGGCTCCTTCAGCACATTATCCTGGCTGGTATTTACGTTGGGCCGGGAAGGAAACGTAGCTACATCCCCTCCTCTCTCGCCCTCTCTCCTCGATGCCTCTCTTCTTCTCCTGGCAATTTATTTAATTATTTCCTCCCTCTCTCTCTCTGACTGCCTGCCTGCCTCCCCTCCTCCCTCCCTCCCTCCCTCCCTCCCTCCTCCCTCTCTCTCTCCTCCCTCTCTCCTCCCTGTAGCACGGTTGCTACAGCTGTCAGTGTTGCCCTCTCTCTTTTTTTTGTGGCTATTTAATTCCCCCTGTTTCTCTCTCTCCCTCTGATTGATGCCTCTCCTCCTCTGCCGGCAGCACTGATGTGTAGCAACAGACAAATGGAGGGATTGCCTTGAACTTTAAGAACATATATTTTATGGTACAGTGATCTCCCTCTCTATCTCTCTCTCTCTCTATGACATCTCCTCCTGATGTCGCCAGGCACGGGGGGTAGCAACGCTAGCACTAGTGGTAACCGAACTCGTCCCCGGAGAGGCAGTGGTACACAGCGGAGG
The DNA here is from genome assembly GCF_020615455.1 of Coregonus clupeaformis. Lineage (NCBI taxonomy): Eukaryota > Metazoa > Chordata > Actinopteri > Salmoniformes > Salmonidae > Coregonus > Coregonus clupeaformis. The sequence continues at coordinate 51,213,483 of NC_059215.1, forward strand.
CTGCTGGGAAAACACGACATGGATCGATGCTGAGCGGGGGAATAGGCGGAGGTGGTGCAGGGGACCGCTGGAGAGCCCGGAGCAATCTCCGCCTGAGTGCATCCGGGCTTTCAACCCCCCCTCCCTCTCCTTCTCCCACACAGAGCGGGTCTGTTCACACTCTCAGGGCCGAGAAGAGTTCTCAACTGAAGGCTCACACAACAAGCCTGACAAGGCCGGATCAGTAAGCCAGCTAGCGAGCTCCGTTTAGAGGGAGATTAAGCATTGTCTGTTGTTGTGAGCTGTGTGTTTTGATGAGGTCTGTGAGGAGACAAGCTAGCATAGCCTCTACTCTGCAGTACAGTAAGGTCAGTATAGGGAGAAATGCAATAGCAAAAGCTGGCGAATGTAGGTCAATGAACTAATTTCTCTAACTTTACATTTTTATACTTAGAATTTGTATTGTTTATAATTCATCTGAATCTGGCATCTGCCAATCAATAGTCAATGAGAAAAATGCTCTGCCAGTTAGGCGAGTTCTATTCTGTATCATCCTGTCTAGTGAGTGTATCCATCACTGGTTAGTGTGAAATACATGTCTAATACAGCGAGCACACCTATGTTTGTATTGGGCTTTTGGAGCACAGCGGTAAAAGGCTTATACAGTAAATAAATGATAGTATGCTACAGTCAGTGTGTGAGGTCGTCCACAAAATAACAGGGGGAAGAGATAAATATCTAGAGTGGTTTCCTAACCTAGAAACACAATTGTTTAGCACATTCATTAATAAACAACATCCACCTTAATGCATATTCATATCCGTCTTTGAAGAACCAGAAGCATCCGAAGGAAAAGACAATAACTACTTGTACAATCATTTGATTCTGAAATACAGTGACCATGCTCACATATTTAAAGAGATAAACCAATAAGGTTAACAAACAGAGTCTGGATTGAATTTGCAGTTTCAAAAATAAAATAAAAACTGTAATAGAAAAAAGTCCAGGCAAACCCCCTTGGGATTCCGTAATGAGGGGATCTAGTATTTCGGAACAAATTCCCAATTGTGGCAACCCCCCTCCCCAAACAAGGGACTTCTTTGCTTTCACTAAAAATACATTCCTGATGACCTCACTTCCTCCTCTTCCTACTAGCCATTGAGACATCTCCATACAGCAACAGATACAGTGTATGACAGACACCCTGCCTTATCCTCAAATACTCCTGACTAACCGCTTTTATCACTCAATGAATAACAAAAAAAATAATAATACTGTACCTATGAACCCCTTCTAATATATTACTATCATCTTATAATGATCCTGAGTTATCAGCCTATTTGAGTCTGTAGAAAAATAACCACACTTAAAATATCATATTATGAGTGATAATAAAACATTATAAGGGCTTAAACACGCTTAAAACAACTCATTATACCTCATTATAAACTGGGTGGTTCGAGCCCTCGAATGCTGATTGGCTGAAAGCCGTGGTATATCAGACCATATACCATGGGTTTGACAAAAAATAATACTTTTCACTGTTCTAATTACGTTGGTAACCAGTTTATAATAGCAATAAGGCACCTCGGGGGTTTGTGGTATAGTGGGGAAAAAAAGTATTTAGTCAGCCACCAATTGTGCAAGTTCTCCCACTTAAAAAGATGAGAGAGGCCTGTACTTTTCATCATAGGTACACGTCAACTATGACAGACAAAATGAGAGAAAAAAAATCCAGAAAATCACATTGTAGGATTTTTAATGAATTTATTTGCAAATTATGGTGGAAAATAAGTATTTGGTCAATAACAAAAGTTGACAATGACACAGGTCAAACGTTTTCTGTAAGTCTTCACAAGGTTTTCACACACTGTTGCTGGTATTTTGGCCCATTCCTCCATGCAGATCTCCTCTAGAGCAGTGATGTTTTGGGGCTGTCGCTGGGCAACACAGACTTTCAACTCCCTCCAAAGATTTTCTATGGGGTTGAGATCTGGAGACTGGCTAGGCCACTCCAGGACCTTGAAATGCTTCTTACGAAGCCACTCCTTCGTTGCCCGGGCGGTGTGTTTGGGATCATTGTCATGCTGAAAGACCCAGCCACGTTTCATCTTCAATGCCCTTGCTGATGGAAGGAGGTTTTCACTCAAAATCTCACGATACATGGCCCCATTCATTCTTTCCTTTACACGGATCAGTCGTCCTGGTCCCTTTGCAGAAAAACAGCCCCAAAGCATGATGTTTCCACCCCCATGCTTCACAGTAGGTATGGTGTTCTTTGGATGCAACTCAGCATTCTTTGTCCTCCAAACACGACGAGTTGAGTTTTTACCAAAAAGTTCTATTTTGGTTTCATCTGACCATATGACATTCTCCCAATCCTCTTCTGGATCATCCAAATGCACTCTAGCAAACTTCAGACGGGCCTGGACATGTACTGGCTTAAGCAGAGGGACACATCTGGCACTGCAGGATTTGAGTCCCTGGCGGCGTAGTGTGTTACTGATGGTAGGCTTTGTTACTTTGGTCCCAGCTCTCTGCAGGTCATTCACTAGGTCCCCCTGTGTGGTTCTGGGATTTTTGCTCACCGTTCTTGTGATCATTTTGACCCCACGGGGTGAGATCTTGCGTGGAGCCCCAGATCGAGGGGAGATTATCAGTGGTCTTGTATGTCTTCCATTTCCTAATAATTGCTCCCACAGTTGATTTCTTCAAACCAAGCTGCTTACCTATTGCAGATTCAGTCTTCCCAGCCTGGTGCAGGTCTACAATTTTGTTTCTGGTGTCCTTTGACAGCTCTTTGGTCTTCGCCATAGTGGAGTTTGGAGTGTGACTGTTTGAGGTTGTGGACAGGTGTCTTTTATACTGATAACAAGTTCAAACAGGTGCCATTAATACAGGTAACGAGTGGAGGACAGAGGAGCCTCTTAAAGAAGAAGTTACAGGTCTGTGAGAGCCAGAAATCTTGCTTGTTTGTAGGTGACCAAATACTTATTTTCCACCATAATTTGCAAATAAATTCATTAAAAATCCTACAATGTGATTTTCTGGATTTATTTTCTCAATTTGTCTGTCATAGTTGACGTGTACCTATGATGAAAATTACAGGCCTCTCTCATCTTTTTAAGTGGCAGAACTTGCACAATTGGTGGCTGACTAAATACTTTTTTCCCCCACTGTACCACTGTCACGAATTCAGCCGAGGCTGCCCCTCCTCCTTGCTCGGGCAGGCTTCGGCGTTCGCCGTCACCGGAGTACTAGCTGCCACCGATTTATGTTTCTGTGTTCTACTTGTTTTGTCTTTATTGTACACACCTGGTTCCCATTATGTTCATGATTTGTTCCCTATTTAACCCTCTGGCTCCCACTGTGTTGTGTGTGTGTTTGTTCTATGTTTGGGGTCAGTGACTGGTGAGCGGGATTTGTCCTCCCTGCGTGGAGATTATGTTCATTTATTTTCACGAGTAAAGTACGTTGTTTACTAGCTCGGTGTCCTGCGCCTGACTCCGTCCTACCGCTACACACTGACGCCTGACAGAAACACGCACCTCAAATGGAGTCAGCAGGTACATTCATTCCTTCCGGATCAGTGGAGGAACGCGTCCAGCAGCAAGCAACCATGATACAGACTCTCGGCACAGCCATGGATCGCGTGTTGAACACTATGGAGCGATGGGAGAGAGGGGGTTTTCCTACACCTCCTTCAACTACACTGCAACCCACACCGCTGTCCACCCCTTCGTCACCTGGGTCCAGTGGGATTCGGCTCTCGCTCCCGAGGGCATATGATGGAACAGCTGCCGGGTGCCAGGGGTTTCTGCTCCAGGTGGAGCTCTACCTGGCGACCATCCACCCGGCTCCCTCGGGATACGAGAGCGTGTCCACCCTCATCTCCTGTCTGTCGGGAGAGCGCTCGAGTGGGCCAACGCCGAGTGGGGAGGAATAGATGTGGCGTCGGTGCGCTATGAAGATTTAATTTGATCATCCACCGGAGGGGAGAGCGGCGGGGAAACGTCTGTTCTACCTCAGACAGGGGAAGAGGAGTGCTCAGGACTTCGCACTGGACTTCAGGACCCTGGCAGCCAGCGCAGGATGGAATGAGAGGGCCCTGATTGACCACTACCGATGCAGCCTACGGGAGGACGTTCGTCGGGAGCTGGCCTGCAGGGACACCACCCTTAACCAGGACCAGCTGGTGGATTTATCGATACGGCTGGATAACCTGTTGGCCACCCGCGGACGTCCGGATCGGGGTCCGTCCATTCCATCCCCCAGCACCTCCGACCCTACACCGATGGAGCTCAGAGGTTCTGCTCTAAGGGAGACCGGAAGGGGGGCCGTTTCCTGCACCAACTGTGGCCGCAGAGGACACACTGCTGGTCGGTGCTGGGGAGGTTCCTCAGGGAGTCGAGGCAGCAGGCAGAGCACTGGTGGACCATCCCAAGTGAGTAGGCACCCGACTCACCCAGAGCTCCCTGTTGCGCACATGTGTATTGACATAGAATTTCCTGAGTTTTCCCTGCATTCCCAGCATAAGGCGCTCGTAGATTCAGGCGCAGCTGGGAACTTTATTGATTTGCCCGTAGATTAGGGATTCCCATTGTTCCTGTTGATGTGCCCTTCCCTGTACATGCCTTAGATAGTCGCCCTTTAGGGTCAGGCCTGATTAGGGAGGTCCCAGCTCCACTCTGGATGAAAACGCAGGAGGGTCATGAGGAGATAATTAGTCTCTTTCTGATTGATTCTCCTGCATTTCCAGTGGTGTTGGGGCTTCCCTGGTTAACCTCTCATTACCCCACTATTTCATGGCAACACAGGGCTCTCAAGGGATGGTCAAGACAGTGCTCGGGGAGGTGTGTAGGTGTTTCCATAGGTGCAACTACGGTGGAAAATCCAAACCAGGTCTCCAATGTGCACATTCCTCCCGAATATGCCGATTTGGCTCTCGCCTTCTGTAAAAAGAAGGCGACTCAATTACCACCCCATCGACAGGGGGATTGTGCGATAAATCTCTGGGTAGGCGCTGCACTTCCCCGGAGTCACGTGTATCCTCTGTCACAGGAAGAGACGGCGGCTATGGAAGCATATGTCTCCGAATCTCTGGGACAGGGATACATTCAGCCTTCCACTTCACCTGCCTCCTCAAGTTTATTTTTTGTGAAGAAGGATGGAGGTTTACGCCCGTGCATTGACTAACGTGGTCTCAATCAGATCACTGTTAAGTACAGTTATCCACTACCTCTCATTGCTAGTGTGACGGAGTCATTGCACGGGGCGCGCTTCTTCACCAAATTGAATCTCAGGAGCGCGTACAACCTGGTGCGTATCCGGGAGGGGGATGAGTGGAAGACGGCATTTAGTACCAGATCTGGGCACTAGGAGTACCTTGTCATGCCGTACAGGTTGATGAATACTCCATCAGTCTTCCAATCCTTTGTCGATTCGATTTTCAGGGACCTGCACGGACAGGGTGTAGTGGTGTATATAGATGACATTCTCATATACTCCGCTACACGAGCCGAGCATGTGTCCCTGGTGTGCAAGGTGCTTGGTCGACTGTTGGAACATGACCTGTACGTCAAGGCGGAGAAATGTCTGTTCTTTCAACAGTCCGTCTCCTTCCTAGGGTACTGCTTGTCCGCGTTAGGGGTGGAGATGGAGAATGACCGTATTTCGGCCATGCCGAAAGGAGGTGCAGCGATTCTTAGGGTTTGCCAACTACTACTGGAGGTTTATCCGGGGCTTTGGTCAGGTAGTGGCTCCCATTACCTCCTTGCTGAAGGGGGGACCGGTGCGACTGCGGTGGTCAGCTGAGGCGGACAGGGCTTTTGGTCACCCGAAGGCCCTGTTTACCTCTGCCCCTGTGCTGGCTCATCCGGATCCCTCCTTGGCATTCATAGTAGAGGTGGACGCGTCCGAGGCTGGGATAGGAGCTATACTGTCTCAGTGCTCGGGTACGCCACCAAAGCTCCGCCCCTGTGGTTTCTTTTCGAAGAAGCTCAGCGCGGCGGAGCGCAACTATGATGTGGGGGACCGGGAGCTGTTAGCTGTTGTCCAGGCTCTGAAAGCGTGGAGGCATTGGCTTGAGGGGGCTAAACACCCTTTCCTCATTTTGACTGACCACCGCAATCTGGAGTACATCCGGGCGGCGAGGAGACTGAACCCTCGCCAGGCAAGGTGGGCCATGTTTTTCACCCGTTTTGTGTTCACCCTTTCTTACAGACCAGGTTCCCAGAACGCTAAGGCAGACGCTCTGTCCCGGCTGTATGACACAAAGGAGAGGTCCATGGAGCCCACTCCTATACTTCCGGCTTCTTGTCTGGTGGCACCGGTGGTATGGGAGGTTGACGCGGACATCGAGCGGGCGTTACGTACGGAGCCCACTCCCCCACAGTGTCCATAGGGTCGTATGTACGTTAAGTTAGATGTCCGCTATCGATTGATCTATTGGGCTCACACGTCACCCTCCTCTGGTCATCCTGGCATCGGTCAGACAGTGCACTGTCTTAGTGGGAAGTACTGGTGGCCCACTTTAGCTAAGGACATGAGGATTTATGTTTCCTCCAGCTCGGTGTGCGCCCAGTGCAAGGCACCTAGACCCCTGCCCAGAGGGAAATTACAACCCCTACCCGTTCCACAACGGCCGTGGTCACACCTATCGGTGGATTTCGTTACGGACCCTCCCCCGTCACAAGGGAACACCACGATCCTGGTCGTTGTGGATCGGTTTTCTAAGTCCTGCCGTCTCATTCCTTTGCCGGTCTCCCTACGGCCCTACAGACTGCGGAGGCCCTGTTTACACACGTCTTCCGGCACTACGGGGTCCCTGAGGATATAGTGTCTGATCGGGGTTCCCAGTTCACCTCAAGGGTCTGGAGGGCGTTCATGGAACGTCTGGGGGTTTCACCCTGAGAGTAATGGGCAGGTGGAGAGAGTAAACCAGGATGTGGGTAGGTTTCGGCGGTCCTATTGCCAGGACCGACCGGGGGAGTGGTTGGCTTTCATCCCCTGGGCAGAGATGGCCCAAAACTCCCTCCGCCACTCCTCCACTAACCTGTCTCCTTTCCAGTGTGTACTAGGTTATCAGCCGGTCCTGGCACCATGGCATCAGAGCCAGATCGAGGCACCTGCGGTGGATGAATGGTTTCGGCGCTCTGAAGAGACCTGCAACGGGCTATCAGGCGACAGAAGGCGAGCGCCTCTCGACCCGAAACCTGCCCCTTCGCCTGCCCTGCCGGAAGCTGGGTCAGCGGTTTGTGGGGCCATTTAAAGTCCTGAGGAGATTGAACGAGGTATGTTATAGGTTACAGCTTCCTCCTGATTACCGTATTAACCCCTCGTTCCATGTGTCTCTCCTCAGGCCGGTGGTAGCTGGTCCACTCCAGGAGTCTGAGGTACAGGAGGATCGTCCGCCCCCACTAGACATCGAGGGGGCACCGGCGTACTCGGTCCGTTCCATCCTGGATTCGAGGCATCGGGTGGGGGGCCTGCAGTATCTCGTGGAGTGGGAGGGGTACGGTCCGGAGGAACGGTGCTGGGATCCTAGGAGGGACATCCTCGATCCCTCCCTGTTGAGGGATTTCCACCGTCGTCATCCGACTCGCCCTGCTCCGCGTCCTCCTGGCCGTCCCAGAGTATCTGGCTGTTTTGGCAAAATCACTACATATCCCATCAAGCCAAGCGGGAATAGGCTGCCCAGTTCCAAGACCAGTCATGAGCACAAGGCTAATTCAGGAGGCAGATTGTAGTTTTTATGCCGTGATATAAGGAGCTGGCGGCGAAAAGTTTGATTAAACAATTTAGAGATGGAAACAAATAAATAAGATGTCTTATATTTAAGGACAGTGAATCGATACACAATCCCGAAATCAGCTGCAACTGTCAATAGTAAAACAAAGCTCAAACTATGTTTGAGTGAACCCTGAATCCTGAAAATGAATGGTGAAGTTGCTTCCAGACACGGTAGACATTGCCTCCTCCTCACCGCTCTATTCCTGTTGGTTTTAAGTATTTTTCTATTATCTAGTCTTTTATCTGACATCAATCACCAGGGCACCCACTCCCACACCCTGCAGAAGCATGTTTGTCAGGGTGAAACGTTCAGATTAAAAATAGAACAGTATCATATAGAACGAACAGAGATCTTCACTTCACAAGTCTAGTATGTCTATTCTCTATTGTAGTGACGTGTCGTTTTAACGTCATATGTTGAACAATGTTGAACATCCTTTTACTGTCTGTTTATAATGCTGTGAACTGTTATGGACTACTGACTTCCTCCAAGCTCTCTCTGTCTTTCTCCAAGACAAAGGGTCATAAAAGTGGCCCGTAACACGTCGGTGTGATCATAGAAATAAGAATGAAGAGAAGTGAGTTGGAAGCTTCAACCCTGACAAAGTGACTGGTAAACTCATGGGTACACTCGCAATGGCTGCCTGATAATTACATTTAATCATTTTAGCAGAAGCTCTTATCCAGAGCGACTTACAGTTAGTGAGTGCATAAATTTTTTCATACTGGTCCCCCGTGGGAATCGAACCCACAACCCTGGCGTTGCAAGCGCCATACTCTACCAACTGAGCTACACGGGACTAGTAATAATGTGATGCAATAATGTTGGAATGTTCTATCAACTGATAGACCCAGTCGGTTTTAGAACGTCGTGGCCATGCCCGACTATGGGGAAAACAACCTGTGGTTACCTAGGTTACCCCCTTGGCTCACAGCAAATACTTGGCCTTTTTCAAACGCAATTTTCTTTTTGTCTGCTTGTTTTAGTCAATTTACTACATTTAAGCAAAGTACAACATGTCTAAAGATCACTTTTCAACATTGCCTGCTCCTGAGTGTTCTCACTACTTAGAAAAATGTAATATTGTAGGGCTTCCCTTATGCCCCTTTCCATGACGATGCTAGCAGCCACATGAGTGAGTGCTAGCTAGCTACCGACCAGAACATTAAGCTAGCCAAGACCAACAACACAAACAAACAGACTAAAACAGCTCCAAGTAGTGAGTGGGATTACAAACAGACTATACTAAACAAGTTAAATGTCTTACATGTGATTAAATGTTTTCCACACACATAGCTACATGCAGTGGCGATTTTAGCATGTAAATCTTGGTGGGGCAAACAAAAAATTAACTTGGGGGGATGCATGCCAGCAAAGCCATTACACAACACTAAACAATACATTAATTGCACTATAACGGTGACAAACGGTGCCCACAAACTGTTAGGGCCTACATAAAGCTGTCCCAACACCTTGCTATCAGCGGAGCCTTGTCTGGCAGCGAAACAGTTCATTCAGCCTCATTTACTGCGTAACAAAACATAGCTGATATGGCTGACTTGCTTAAAAAAAAAAAAGTGGTTTTCGACTGACAATTGAGATGTACAAACTATGGCATCAGGGGACGACAACCGGATAAGAGGGGGTGTGATACCACTTGACCTCACAGGACTACAAAAGGACTCTGGTGTCTCCCCCTCACGCTCTTAACTTCTTATCCTACTGGACCTCTTAACTCTGGACCCAAAGAAGGGAGAAGGATCTCCATCTCCAGCTGCCCGACCACAGGGCCTGGACCTTTGCCTTTAATGGCCAGAACTGGTAACTGATAAGTTAGGGGGAAAGTACATTTTAGGGAATAGTACCTGTAATCCAGTACAGAAATTGGGACGGAAGTGCCCATGCACTAAACAGACTCAGAAGAAGACTTACTCTCAGAAGAAGACAGAAGACCTCAAAGAGCTAGTGTAGCCTGAATGGTACACTTCAGCTAACCTTCTCCAAGGATAAAGAGCTAGCTTAGTCTGAACGGTACACTTCAGCTAACCTTCTCCAAGGACAAAGAGCTAGTGTAGCCTGAATGGTACACTTCAGCTAACCTTCTCCAAGGATAAAGAGCTAGCTTAGTCTGAACGGTACACTTCAGCTAACCTTCTCCAAGGACAAAGAGCTAGTGTAGCCTGAACGGTACACTTCAGCTAACCTTCTCCAAGGACAAAGAGCCAGAGTAGCCTGAACGGTACACTTCAGCTAACCTTCTCCAAGGACAAAGAGCCAGCGTAGCCTGAACGGTACACTTCAGCTAACCTTCTCCAAGGACAAAAAGCCAGCGTAGCCTGAACGGTACACTTCAGCTATCCTTCTCCAAGGACAAAGAGCCAGTGTAGCCTGAACAGTACACTTCAGCTAACCTTCTCCAAGGACAAAGAGTCAGCGTAGCCTGAACGGTACACTTCAGCTAACCTTCTCCAAGGACAAAGAGCTAGCATAGCCTGAACGGTACATTTCTGCTAACCTTCTCCAAGGACAAAGAGCTAGCGTAGCCTGAACGGTACACTTCAGCTAACCTTCTCCAAGGACAAAGAGTCAGCGTAGCCTGAACGGTACACTTCAGCTAACCTTCTCCAAGGACAAAGAGCTAGCATAGCCTGAACGGTACATTTCTGCTAACCTTCTCCAAGGACAAAGAGCTAGCGTAGCCTGAACGGTACATTTCAGCTAACCTTCTCCAAGGAAAGAGGGAGAAGACTATTAGAGCACAGCCTCTGCAACTCCAGCAAGGAGCCAACAGAGAACAGCAACAAGCATAAGGACACCAACTCAGGGCCAGAGGAGCAACCTGAAGGAGGAACCCCAAAATAACCAGAAAGGACACACGGCCATCATTTTCCTTTGTTCTCCTCCATGCAGCCTGAACATTCTAGAAGACACAACAGACTTTGATCACATACTGAGTATGACATCATTTCATTTTTAGGATCTCCAGGTCTTCACTTATTTTATTTCATTCTACTTACTACCTTTCCATGATCGAACTCATCATGTTTGTAAATATTTTGATTAGTGTTATTAAATGTTGATTGCGTAAAGAAATTGTGTTTGTGTTGTTATTCTGATAAAGAACTCCCAAATGATTCTCAAAATAATTCCTACCTTCAGATAAGTCTGTTATTACTGTTGTTCTAATTGTAGTCTTATAGAGTTATTGTAAATAACTGATAAATCAGGTCTTCTTAGAAGGTCATTTTGTCAAATAACTGGACTGGTTAATCATTTCATAGTAATAACACACTGCCTTACTTTTTATACTACATTTGTAACTACCACGATGCGTAGAAGCTTTGGGGCTTTGTGTTCAACCTGAAAATAAGATTTTTTTAAATACATTAAACGTTATCGCCATCTGGAGCTGCTTTATGTACTGCATCTTTAATTGTCAAAATCAACCAATCAATCATTCAGCCAATCAGTCATTCAGCCAATCAATCAACACAACCAAGCAACACTGAACCACTCCACCTTGTTGAATAAGCTCCTGGTCACGGTCCCCTGCTCAGATGTTGCATGCATCAACCAATGGCTGCATGCCACGTCATTGACTGTTATAACATATGATGTGGTTAGCTGATACCTATCCAGGTGTTGTGAGATCTGGCATGCGTCAGCAACACCTGGGCAGAGGGACACGCCCTCAGACACTGACACCCAGGTGGACACGCCCTCAGACACTGTGACACCCAGGTGGACACGGCCTCAGACACTGTGACACCCAGGTGGACACAGCCTCAGACACTGTGACACCCAGGTGGACATGGCCTCAGACGCTGACACCCAGGTGGACATGGCCTCAGACGCTGACACCCAGGTGGACATGGCCTCAGACGCTGACACCCAGGTGGACATGGCCTCAGACGCTGACACCCAGGTGGACACGGCCTCAGACACTGTGACACCCAGGTGGACACGGCCTCAGACGCTGACACCCAGGTGGACACGGCCTCAGACGCTGACACCCAGGTGGACACGGCCTCAGACACTGTGACACCCAGGTGGACATGGCCTCAGACGCTGACACCCAGGTGGACACGGCCTCAGACACTGTGACACCCAGGTGGACACGGCCTCAGACGCTGTGACACCCAGGTGGACACGGCCTCAGACGCTGTGACACCCAGGTGGACACGGCCTCAGACGCTGACACCCAGGTGGACACGGCCTCAGACGCTGACACTCAGGTGGACACGGCCTCAGACGCTGACACCCAGGTGGACACGGCCTCAGACGCTGACACCCAGGTGGACACGGCCTCAGACGCTGACACCCAGGTGGACATGGCCTCAGACGCTGACACCCAGGTGGACACGGCCTCAGACGCTGACACCCAGGTGGACACGGCCTCAGACGCTGACACCCAGGTGGACACGGCCTCAGACGCTGACACCCAGGTGGACACGGCCTCAGACGCTGACACCCAGGTGGACATGGCCTCTATGTCTCTCACACAGAAACGCTGTGATACTGCAGCTGCATAGTCTCCTCCCCCTCCTCCCCCGAGACAATAGAAAGGCTATCTCCAGGACAATTTATTGTGTTCTTCCTCCTCCTCCTCCCATTCCTCCCTCACTCCTTCATCCTCCTCCTCCACAAGAATGGTCACAGCTCATGATCAGCAGCATTTGGGCCAACCCTCTCATCCTGAAGCACTAAAACACTACTATAGATAAACTAACTAACCTAACCAAACTCTATGTGGCACACAGAACACAAACATGTTCCTTACAAACATAGCAGGTGTATGGACAGCAAGCTACAGAATACATCACATGCTCTACAATTACCTAAGCACAGAATACAGTATCATATAAAATCACCACACACCCTCAATGACTGCATTTATCTATATTGCCGACAGACTGGTGGTCAGCGTCCGGTAACAGTGTTCTCCTCTGGACAGAGCACAGGCATCCCTTACATCACACACACACACACTTACCAACACCATCACACACACACTGGTGCACTAGCCGGCAAAATATGCTGGTGCAGCAAATGTACTGGAGTGTATTATAGGCAACCTGAGACTATGTGTGAGAGAGAGAGAGAGAGAGGCCACGATACACCACACACAGCATAGAAAACCAACAAGAGGGCACAACGTGACTCAGATGCCTGATATAGACCTAAGGGTCGAAACGTTGTTATAAATCAAATCACCTGGGCGCAGTGTGCGGCGTTTTCCTTTCTGACATTTTTATCTTCTAAGTTAACCATTCTTAACCAATTAGAGAAAGTGATTGTCATTTCCGACATTAGCATAAAGGTTAACATGCACACCTCTCTGTGACGCTGACATTAGACAACCCAACACCAAAGAACCCATCAACACAGAATATCTCAGTCAGACAACTTGAGAGGACTGTGTCTCAAAATCAGCCTCACAGCCAGGGAATGTCAGAAGGAATCGAGAGAGAAACGCAAGAGGGGATGGAGAGAGAGACACCATAGCTAGTGTCAGAGGGAATGGAGAGAGAGAAACGAGAATGAAGGAAAGAAAGGAAGAGGGGGAGAGAAGGAGAGAAGGTGTCAGCAGTGAGCTGAAGACATCCCGCTGCTGTCACCACCTTGTGAAACGGACGAGTGGTAAATCCCCGACACCTTATAGGAGGGAACGCTCCAGAACTAAGATGGTAAACCCCTGACACCTTATAGGAGGGAACGCTCCAGAACTAAGATGGTAAACCCCCGACACCTTATAGGAGGGAACGCTCCAGAACTAAGATGGTAAACCCCCGACACCTTATAGGAGGGAACACTCCAGAACTAAGATGGTAAATCCCCGACACCTTATAGGAGGGAACGCTCCAGAACTAAGATGGTAAACCCCCGACACCTTATAGGAGGGAACGCTCCAGAACTAAGATGGTAAACCCCCGACACCTTATAGGAGGGAACGCTCCAGAACTAAGATGGTAAACCCCCTGACACCTTATAGGAGGGAACTCTCCAGAACTAAGATGGTAAACCCCCGACACCTTATAGGAGGGAACGCTCCAGAACTAAGATGGTAAACCCCCGACACCTTATAGGAGGGAACGCTCCAGAACTAAGATGGTAAACCCCCAACACCTTATAGGAGGGAACGCTCCAGAACTAAGATGGTAAACCCCCTGACACCTTATAGGAGGGAACGCTCCAGAACTAAGATGGTAAACCCCCGACACCTTATAGGAGGGAACGCTCCAGAACTAAGATGGTAAACCCCCGACACCTTATAGGAGGGAACGCTCCAGAACTAAGATGGTAAACCCCCGACACCTTATAGGAGGGAACGCTCCAGAACTAAGATGGTAAACCCCAGACACCTTATAGGAGGGAACGCTCCAGAACTAAGATGGTAAACCCCAGACACCTTATAGGAGGGAACACTCCAGAACTAAGATGTGCTTAACAATACTGGGCTGCTTCAGTAAACGTTCAAGTAACGTCCAGGTAACGTTCAGCAGGTCCATTGCTGTGAGCATGCACACGAGGAACATATCTACATCATATGTTGTTTTGTTTTTTATTTAAAAAAAGGTTTAATAAAATATTATTTATTTATCATTACAATACTTATATTTTACTAATATAGAAGCAACTTTTAAACAACTTCCATGTCCTCTAAGAGTAACTAAATATTTTTGTGCACCTAGCTTGGTCTTGATGTCATGCTCATTGGTTTTACTGTGATTTAGCGAGCGTATCATTTTCTTTTGCATCATAGATTCAGTATAGTGACCTAATGACATAGTTGCTAACCTAAGCCCCTGAGGAAATTAACAGATGTAAAAGGTGGCCAGTTGTCTTTCTAACGTCTGCAGTCAATGAACAGATCAATTGACAGTATTTGCATACTCCACATTCAGACCCTCAAGGACCGATATTGAGTATGCACAGGCTGATGAAATAGGTTAACCTCTGTTTGTCTGGAGACATGGGCTATCTGAGACGAGGTCTAATGTGACTCTGTTCCTTCTAGGTGGTCTAATTTGCTGTTACAGCCTGACAAGCGGTGTTGTCGATAACATCGTGCACAGGCTGCCTTGGTTTCTCCTTCAGAGAACAGGATGAGGAACCTGAACTGCCGGTTAGTCCAAGCATGAACACTGAACACCACAAAAGGTAGAGAAGCATGCCGTGTTACAGTAGCAAAGACTGAAGGAATGGTACTTATTTTAACTTGTAAATAAGTGTAATGTTTCATCCTACAGTTAACTACTAGGTTAGTTACAGTTAGTAAGTTACCATTCCTACACTATACTCACCTAGATAAATACTCCACGAGGGCATGTCATGTTGTGGTAGCTAGCTAGTGGTAGCTAACTAAATGTAAACAAATGAGTTGTATAATCCCACAGTCAACTATTAAATGTATTTACATTCAGTTAGCTAGCTAGAGTGACTCTTCTCATTTACTAGCTACAGAACACAGCTTCATGCCTCCAAAAATAACGGGGGAGGTGCCTCCAGTTTTGTTTACATTTTGCGAATGGTTAGTGGTGTTAGCACCTCCTGGGAAACCAGGTGTAATCCATGTGTAGCACTAGTACTCACTGTCTTCACCTGGACATGGCATACCAGGCTTCATTGGTATACTGGGGAAGACTGCAAGAAAAGAGTGAAAGACAACTATGAATATCCAGAGACATGCCCAAATCAAAACCTCCGGATATAGACGGACTAACGGTTACTCATATGAACGGGTATGTATCCCAATCCATTCAATTAAAAAAGATAATGAGATAATGGTAGAATGATTGGAGAGGAGGATCTGAAAAGAGAGAAGAGAAGACGAGGTAAGGGGGGGTGAGTGCAGACAGACAGAGGCCTGACTGACCGTGCAGCAGGAGTCCAGAGTTCCTGTTGCGGCTGTAGATCCGGAAGGCCTCCTCCAGTTCCATCTGAGAAGAGATGGTGCATGGGTCTCCTATGGGACACACGCATGGTGACATACACAAACAGATTATTAACTTATTTCACACACATAGTCGAGATAAGCAGGTCGTAGCGAGCTAGCTTATGACCTTGTCTACCCTGATTACAACTGAGTTTTCTTCCCCACCTACCCTCATCGTCGATCCACTTGAGTGTGATTGGCTGCTGCCGGGCCAGGCTGCACATTACCCTCACCTCCTCACACAGTCCCATGTAGGTTACCGTGGCAGCCAGGTCCGTGATCAGCATGTCCCTGCACACAAAGGAGAAATAATATGAATATTATTCAAATCACAAAGACTCTTTCACATTGATGAATATTATTCAAATTACAGACTCTTACACATTGCAACACACCAAGGTTAGGGCAAATGGAATTACACCCAATTGGATTCAGTCGAGAAGGCTTGAACATAAATTAAAATGCAGCCCAAGCATTGAATACATACAGAGTATTTCCTTAAGACAACTCTGGAGGTACATGTCCAGTATTGGTTCATTGTTAGATGTGTGGACTAAATATCTTGTAAAAAGGGAATTACAACAAACCACTACGGACATCCATCCGTCAAACACTCATGTGACTGCCGTTTGAATGTGATAAACAGACCTCAAGGAAGGATGAATTACAACACAATATGATTTTATCAACTGTGCACGGCTACAGGTGTAACTGTGCAGATGAACATTTGGACTTCCTTTAGCGGGAGATAGCGGAACGATCCATGGCAGTGACGGCCTGGTGGTCAACACCATGCCACACACAAGCTGCTGCACACTGCGTGTGTGCGTGTCCGTCTGAATCCTGAAACGAGGGGGCTACTGGATGCCGGGTTGTGTTAGATGCTACTCCAGGCAACCACTAGTCAACCACTAGTCAACCACTAGTCAACCACTAGTCAACCACTAGTCAACCAACCAGTCAGCCACTCTCATTCAGATATCACTCTCGTCTTGTATCATTGCTCTATGGATGGGCATGAGTACTCCAGTACTCGAACGGACGTCAAAACTCAATCTTTAACCAGAGATTTAAAAAAATATATTAATAATAATAATACTGTAAAACTATTTGGTGGAATGTGCTTTGTGGTGTGTGTGTCCCCGAGAAAATAAAATGTCATGTTGTCTTGAAGACAAGGTTAACTTGCTTTGACTCTAGTGTTCCATAGGCCTACATGTGAATTTGAGGGGCACAACAACAAAAAAACCAAGGCAAGCGTCACACAGTTCTTCTCCCTAAATTCTCTTTCCCCTCAGTGTCTCACTCACTCAATTGCATTCTGAACGCTCCCTCTACACATGCGTGCTGAGTTTGCACACAAACTCCGATTAGGCCTAAATAAATCAATTCTTATAAAAACAGTGGGACGGCGGGCATAAAAAATGCCTCTAACTGATGGGATACACAAGATACATTCCTTGCCAAATGACAACAGTTTTATCACAAATTCAAAATGGACTGGTTGATTGAAGTAGGGAAATATGTGTTCCAACAACGACCAGCAGTTTTGGCATAATTGCGTTTTTTTTTGCCTAGGCTATAACATTAGTTTAATAAAGACAAAGAGCGTATTTTCATTAGAATCATTAAGTCTTGAACTACTCATCAAACAGATGTCGGAATTCATCACCATGCAGCATTCAATGTCGGAATTGTGCATCCGTTTAGCAAATTCCAAAGAACAGGCAGAATAAACTAAATCTAATGCCTGTAGGTCTGTATTGAAAAGAAGACCGATTTTGTTTTGTAATCATTTATTTTTTTATGCGCCAAACTAAGCCCCGTTTCAAATGATCACTCTTTGAGAATAACTGATCCAGACGCGCATCACTTCACATGGCAACTTTTTTTATTTAGAAAAATATTCTGTTTTATTTTATTCTGTTATAGTACAACTGTCCCCCCCCCACCCCACATTCTGACATTGCATTTTTGTCCCCCCCGCAGTTTTATCATTGGTTATCATGTGTTATAAAACAAGGCAGGGTGTGCTTTAGGACCATGCGGACACCCCCGAGCGGTTGGGTAGGTTGCTTGGAGTGTTTATATGACTGGATAAAATAAATACATAAAAAGTTGTGTCCCCCACACTACTTCTAAAACCAAAGTTGCGCCCCTGATAGTACATCATTTGTTTTGGCTACAAATAGGTGTCTTGACTGTGATAAGGGAAATAAGAGTGTCTTGCCTGTTAAATTAACAAGGCTTTGCCATTGCACAGCCATAGGCTTCTATAAGCAAGCGCCACTGCTGAGGCTACAGCCTTTTTGAATATTGTGTTCCACGATATAATATAACCAGTTGATATTACAGTTTCAATAAATTATTCTTAAATGGCAATTGTTTTTTTATTGACTGAATCTATAGGAGGCAATTTAGCAATTAGGATTTGTTATCTGTAATGGTTAATGATACATTTGGCATTGTTGTGCACTGTTGGCATATACACTGAACAAAAATATAAACGCAACATGTAAAGTGTTGGTCCCATGTTTCATGAGCTGAAATACAACATCCCCGAAATTTTCCATACGCACAAAAAGCTCATTTCTCTTAAATGTTGTGCACAAATGTGTTTACATCCCTGTTAGTGAGCATTTCTCCTTTGCCAAGATAATCCATCCACCTGACAGGTGTGGCATACCAAGAAGCTGGTTAAACAGCATGATCATTACACAGGTGCACCTTGTGCTGGGGACAATAAAAGGCTACTACAATGTGCAGTTTTGTCACACAACACAATGCCACAGAGTTCTCAGGTTTTGAGTGAGCATGCAATTGCAGGAATGTTCCCCCAAGCTGTTGCCAGAGAATTGAATGTTCATTTCTCTACCATAAGCCGCCTCCAACGTCATTTTAGAGAATTTGGCAGTACATCCAACAGGCCTCACAACCGCAGACCATGTGTATAGCGTTGTGTGGGTGAGCGGTTTGCTGATGTCAACGTTGTGAACAGAGTGCCCCATGGTGGCGGTGGGGTTATGGTATGGGCAGGCATAAACTACGGACACAATTGCATCTTATCGATGGCAATTTAAAGCACAAAAATACCATGACGAGATCCTGAGGCCCATTTTGAGGCCCTTTTAAAAAATGTATATATATCTGTGACCAGCAGATACATATCTGTATTCCCAGTCATGTGAAATCCATAGATAAGGGCCTAATTAATTGATTTCAGTTGACTGATTTCCTCATATGAACTGTAACTCAGTAAAATCTTTGAAATTGTTGCATGTTACGTTTATATTTTTGTTCAGTATAGATCAATTAGCACATCTTTTTTTTCCATTCCAGTGTGGGCCTTGCCCTTGTGTTCTAAACATGAATATTTTCTTCCATTCAGAGTACTCGAAAAAAACACCATGTGAGTACTTGAACAGTCCAAAAATGGACAATGCCCATCCCTGCATTGCTCTCTGTTCAATACCAACTCATCATAAGTACTCTCCTTTGGTTGAGTCAATGACACTAGAAAAGGCCTACGGTTCTCTGCTATGGGTAACAGGTGTTATGGGGTAGCCATGGCAACTACTATGTATAGGTTAATTTTGACTTGTTCTACAATATGCATTTATGGTTTTCTATACAGAGACCAGTTTGAGTCCAATGACAGACAGTGGCTTCATACAAGCCAGAGGCAAGAGACACAAGGCTCCTCTTCTCACAACTCACAGCTGCATTCTACAATACACCAGCTAGACAGCTGCATTCTACAATACACCAGCTAGACAGCTGCTCTGTGCTTTGTTAGAGAGAAAAATGGCAACCTGGGCAAGTCATTCTTATTCATTGACTAAAATAATTCAGTTCCCTCATGCAGTTAAACAAGTGTCTCACTATTTGTGAACATTTTAAGTGAAATATAAAAGGCTAGATGAAAAAAAATCAACCAGCTATTAGCAAACAGCTAAAGCAAATAGCTAACAGCTACAAACTATGCAAAATAGGCAACCAGTGTCTAGTAGTTAGCCTGGTAGAACCAGCCTGATAGATGCGTTCACTATTATGTTTAGAAGTTAAACGTGATCAGGCTGGTTCCACCAAGCTATCCAGTAGTAGGATATTTCCATGAAATATCAGAGGCACAGCATATACAGAAAAGGTTGGCGGCACTGATGAGATGGCTAGCCTAATTGGAAGTGGATTGCAAATCCAACTCACATTCATTGGCATGTGGTGAGCAGACCATTCATTATAATGCAGGTTTCACTTCTGTTTCTCGGCTACTAGGCTACTATTGACGTGGACACAGACACCCGTGATTGTTCCTTGTTTGTGGCTCAAACCATTGCCAGGTCTCAGCTGTTGACTGCATCATGGTTGGTGCTGCGGCCATCTGCAAGATTCGGAGCGGCTATTTGTTGGCACAAAATGGCTACCTACCCTGCATCGCCAGGCCGGTGGCAGGCTACATTTTGATGGATAGGTTAATATCGTTATCACCATACAATGGTATCAACTGGTGAACTGCATTTGTAATCCATTACAAATCCATAGGCCTACATCAAATCACTGAAAATATTTGGTTTATTTTCATATTTGAATCTAAAATAGTCATTTAACATTCTGACAATTGAGATTACGCTTCTCCTACATGAATTCATAGGTGACCTTGTGGACACCCTTTGATATGGACACTGTAAACTGTAGTGTGTTCATTTTCAACACCACACCTCATTAGGCCAACCTAACCCGCTACTGTTTGACTCTGCTACTGTTGACAACACACAAACCCAATTCAGAATATGGGCATTGACCAATGGGGCCAATAGGCAGCAAACATAGCGTATATTAGATATGTTCAGGATCATTTAAGCCAGATATAAATCTGTATTTGTATTTCCATCATTTTAGGGCAGCCAGTGGTGATATGGTTAGTATTTCACTGATCTCGGTTACCCAGAAGTAAAATTCTCGCGAAAGTTGTCACTTCCCGTTTAACTTCTGGGGGGGACTGACATTAATAATTGGGATTTCCGTTTTGTGAAGGAAGCAAAGTGTCCTCCCTTGCAAAAAGGAAACTCTCGGCCAGACCCCTCCCTTCAGCGAATTTCTCCCGTGTGTATGATCCGTGTGGATACACGTGCGAAGCAGTAAACATGGAAGTGAGTGCGGATGTTTTCAACACAACAATTTTGAATCTTAGCAGTGTCCATTCCATCCCGTAGTTTAAGCCAATGGGTGACTGGCAAAGGGGACGTTTTAACATGCTTGCCAACTGGCTATGGCAAAAGTTTAAATATACTGTATAATAATATTAATTTAATTAATACAGCCACAGCTACAGTATATGAAACCAAAACAAACCCATTTCATTTAGCAGGTTAATGTGCTTTGTTCAACCACTAAGTTAATAAGAGGCAGTAGATACCCTGAGCGTACAAAACATTAGGAACACCTGCTCTTTCATTTTACATTTTAGTCATTTAGCACACACTCTTATCCAGAGCGACTTACAGTTAGTGAATGCATACATCTTTCCATGACATAGACTGATCAGGTGAATCCAGGTGAAATCTATGATCCCTTATTGATGTCATTTGTTAAATCCACTTCAAATCAGTGTAGATGAAGGGGAGGAGACGGGTTAAAGAAGGATTTTTAAGCCTTGAGATAATTGAGTTCTTCAAACAACAGTGTTCAGCAAACAGTTGATAGGACTGGCAGTGGACGAAGTGCACGCTGTTGTTCACCGGTAAGTCTACATTTCAGACGAGCTCGTTGCCATTGTATCAGGCAGCTTTAGATGCGAGGGGAAAAAAATATATATTGAACAAAAATACTCTTCAGTTTCATCAGCTGTCCGTGTAGCTGGTCTCAGACGATCCCACAGGTGAAGAAGCCGGAGGTGGAGGTCCTGGGCTGGCATGGTTACACGTGGTCTGCGGTTGTGAGGCCGGTTGGACGTACAGCCAAATTCTCTAAAACCACGCCAGCTTATGGTAGAGAAATTAACATTGCATTCTCTGGCAACAGCTCTGGTGGACATTCCTGCAGTCAGCATGCCAATTGTACGCTCCCTCAAAACTTGAGACATCTGTGGCATTGTGTTGTGTGACAAAACTGCAGATTCTAGAGTGGCCTTTTATTGTCCCCAGCACAAGGTGCACCTGTTCCAAGCTGTTCACCGGCACAGCAGCATTGATTTTATCAAGAATGTCCAATATCCTGGCCTCCCGAGTGGCGCAGTGCTAGAGGCATCACTACAGACCCGGGTTCGATCCCGGGCTGCATCACAACCGGCCGTGATCGGAAGTCCCATAGGGCGGCACACAATTGCCCCAGCATCGTCCGGGTTAAGGGAGGATTTGGCCGGGGGGGCTTTACTTGGCTCATCGCGCTCTAGCGGCTCCTTGTGGCGGGCCGGGCACCTGCAGGCTGACCTCGATCGACAGTTTCCTCCGACACATTGGTGCGGCTAGCTTCCGGGTTAAGCAGACGGGTGTTAAGAAGTGCAGTTTGGCGGGTCAGGTTTCGGGGGACGCATGACTCGACCTTCGCCTCCCGAGCCCGTTGGGGAGTTGCAGCGATGAGACAAGATCGAAATTGGGGAGAAAAAGGGGGTAAAAACAAAAACAAAGTGAGAGATCATATTGATACATACAGTATAAGCATTACACATTATTGTTTCGGAGGTGCCAATGTGAAACATGGTATTTAATGAAAATATACAGTGCATTCGGAAAGTATTCAGACCCCTTGACTTTTTCCACATTTTGTTACGTTACAGCCTCATTCTAAAATTGATTAAATTATTATTTTTCTTCTCATCAATCTACACACAATACCCCATAATGACAAAGCGAAAACAGGTTTTTAGACATTTTTGCAAAGGTATTAAAAATAAAAAAACAGAAATACCTTATTTACATAAGTATTCAGACCCTTTGCTATGACACTCAAAATTGAGCTGAGGTGCATCCTGTTTCCCCTGATCATCCTTGAGATGTTTCTACAACTTGATTGGAGTCCACCTGTGGTAAATTCGATTGATTGGACAGGATTTGGAAAGGCACACACTTGTCTATATAAGGTCCCACCGTTGACAGTGTGTGTCAGAGCAAAATCCAAGCCATGAGGTCTAATGAATTGTCCGTAGAGCTCCGAGACAGGATTGTGTCGAGGCACAGATCTGGGGAAGGGTACCAAAAAATGTCTGCAGCATTGAAGGTCCAAGAACACAGTGGCCTTCATCATACTTAAATGGAAGGAGTTTGGAACCACCCAGACTCTTCCTAGAGCTGGCTGCCCGGCCAAACTGAGCAATCGGTGGAGAAGGGCCTTGGTTAGGGAGGTGACCAAGAACCCGATGGTCACTCTGACAGAGCGCCAGCGTTCCTCTGTGGAGATGGGAGAACCTTCCAGAAATACAACCATCTCTGCAGCACTCCACCAATCAGGCCTTTATGGTAGATTGGCCAGACGGAAGCCACTCCTCAGTAAAAGGCACATGACAGCCCGCTTGGAGTTTGCCAAAAGGCACCTAAAGGACTCTCAGACCATGAGAAACAAGATTCTTTGGTCTGATGAAACCAAGATTGAATTCTTTGGCCTGAATGCCAAGCGTCACGTCTGGAGGAAACCTGGCACCCTCCCTACGATGTTTTTCAGTGGCAGGGACTGGGAACGATCTAGGGATCTAGGGAAAGATCTAGGGAAAGTTGAACGGAGCAATGTACAGAGAGATCCTTGATGAAAACCTGCTCCAGAGCGCTCAGGACCTCAGACTGGGGCGAAGGTTCACCTTCCAACAGGACAACAGCCCAGGAGTGGCTTCGGGACAAGTTTCTGAATGTCCTTGAGTGGCCCAGACAGAGCCCGGACTTGAACCCGATCGAAAATCTCTGGAAAGTCCTGAAAATATCTGTGTAGCAACGCTCCACAGCCAACCTGCCAGAGCTTGAGAGGGTCTGCAGAGAAGAATGGGAGAAACTCCCGAAATACAGGTGTGCCAAGCTTGTAGTGTCATACCCAAGAAGACTTGAGGCTGTAATCGCTGCCAAAGGGTCTGAATACTTATGTAAATTTGATATTTACGTTTTTTATATCTAACACATTTGTAAAAGTTGTTTTTGCTTTGTCATTATGGGGTATTGTGTGTAGATTGATGAGGGGAAAAAACGATTTAATAAATGTTTATATAAGCCTATAAAGTAACAAAATGTGGAAAAAGTCAAGGGGTCTGAATACTTTCCGAATGCACTGTAAATGTAGAACGAACGGTCCGTCTTTAGTGTTTCCCCAGGGGTACAATAACTACTGAGCACAGGGCTTGAAATCACTGTCCCAGTTTAAGCACCGCCTTCGCTTAATTCGGATTCGTCCAAATAATAAATGAAGAAAACCCAAAACCAGGAACTACTGCTGCTTGTAATCACATAATTGACAGATTCTCTAAGTTTACATGTGAATCTGTCCACAAGAGATTAGTATTTGACAGATTGTGGTGTAGGGTGGTATGTGGGGTTGTTCTGTATGACAGGTTGTGGTGTAGGGTGGTACTTGACATGTTTTGGTGGGGTGGTATTTGGGGTTGTTTATCTGACAGGTTGTAGTGTAGCTCAGTTGGTAGAGCATGGCGCTTGCAACGCCAGGGTTGTGGGTTCGATTCCCACGGGGGGCCAGTATGAAAATGTATGCACTCACTAACTGTAAGTCGCTCTGGATAAGAGCGTCTGCTAAATGACTAAAATTATTTTTTTTATGTGGTGTAGGGTGGTATTTGACAGGTTGTGGTGTGGTGTAGGGTGGTATTTGACAGGTTGTGGTGGTGTAGGGTGGTATTTGACAGGTTGTGGTGGTGTAGGGTGGTATTTGACAGGTCGTGGTGGTGTAGGGTGGTATTTGACAGGTTGTGGTGGTGTAGGGTGGTATTTGACAGGTTGTGGTGTGGTGTAGGGTGGTATTTGACAGGTTGTGGTGTGGTGTAGGGTGGTATTTGACAGGTTGTGGTGGTGTAGGGTGGTATTTGACAGGTTGTGGTGGTGTAGGGTGGTATTTGACAGGTTGTGGTGTGGTGTAGGGTGGTATTTGACAGGTTGTGGTGTGGTGTAGGGTGGTATTTGACAGGTTGTGGTGGTGTAGGGTGGTATTTGACAGGTTGTGGTGGTGTAGGGTGGTATTTGACAGGTTGTGGTGGTGTAGGGTGGTATTTGACAGGTTGTGGTGGTGTAGGGTGGTATTTGACAGGTTGTGGTGGTGTAGGGTGGTATTTGACAGGTTGTGGTGGTGTAGGGTGGTATTTGACAGGTTGTGGTGTGGTGTAGGGGTGGTATTTGACAGGTTGTGGTGTGGTGTAGGGTGGTATTTGACAGGTTGTGGTGTGGTGTAGGGTGGTATTTGACAGGTTGTGGTGGTGTAGGGTGGTATTTGACAGGTTGTGGTGTGGTGTAGGGTGGTATTTGACAGGTTGTGGTGTGGTGTAGGGTGGTATTTGACAGGTTGTGGTGGTGTAGGGTGGTATTTGACAGGTTGTGGTGTGGTGTAGGGTGGTATTTGACAGGTTGTGGTGTGGTGTAGGGTGGTATTTGACAGGTTGTGGTGGTGTAGGGTGGTATTTGACAGGTTGTGGTGTGGTGTAGGGTGGTATTTGTCAGGTTGTGGTGTGGTGTAGGGTGGTATTTGACAGGTTGTGGTGTGGTGTAGGGTGGTATTTGACAGGTTGTGGTGGTGTAGGGTGGTATTTGACAGGTTGTGGTGGTGTAGGGTGGTATTTGACAGGTCGTGGTGGTGTAGGGTGGTATTTGACAGGTTGTGGTGGTGTAGGGTGGTATTTGACAGGTTGTGGTGGTGTAGGGTGGTATTTGACAGGTTGTGGTGTGGTGTAGGGTGGTATTTGACAGGTTGTGGTGTGGTGTAGGGTGGTATTTGACAGGTTGTGGTGGTGTAGGGTGGTATTTGACAGGTTGTGGTGTGGTGTAGGGTGGTATTTGACAGGTTGTGGTGTGGTGGTGTAGGGTGGTATTTGACAGGTTGTGGTGGTGTAGGGTGGTATTTGACAGGTTGTGGTGGTGTAGGGTGGTATTTGACAGGTTGTGGTGGTGTAGGGTGGTATTTGACAGGTTGTGGTGGTGTAGGGTGGTATTTGACAGGTTGTGGTGGTGTAGGGTGGTATTTGACAGGTTGTGGTGGTGTAGGGTGGTATTTGACAGGTTGTGGTGGTGTAGGGTGGTATTTGACAGGTTGTGGTGTGGTGTAGGGTGGTATTTGACAGGTTGTGGTGTGGTGTAGGGTGGTATTTGACAGGTTGTGGTGTGGTGTAGGGTGGTATTTGACAGGTTGTGGTGGTGTAGGGTGGTATTTGACAGGTTGTGGTGTGGTGTAGGGTGGTATTTGACAGGTTGTGGTGTGGTGTAGGGTGGTATTTGACAGGTTGTGGTGGTGTAGGGTGGTATTTGACAGGTTGTGGTGTGGTGTAGGGTGGTATTTGACAGGTTGTGGTGTGGTGTAGGGTGGTATTTGACAGGTTGTGGTGGTGTAGGGTGGTATTTGACAGGTTGTGGTGTGGTGTAGGGTGGTATTTGACAGGTTGTGGTGTGGTGTAGGGTGGTATTTGACAGGTTGTGGTGGTGTAGGGTGGTATTTGACAGGTTGTGGTGTGGTGTAGGGTGGTATTTGACAGGTTGTGGTGTGGTGTAGGGTGGTATTTGACAGGTTGTGGTGTGGTGTAGGGTGGTATTTGACAGGTTGTGGTGGTGTAGGGTGGTATTTGACCGGTTGTGGTGGTGTAGGGTGGTATTTGGGGTTGTTTCGTGACTGACTCCTATGGGGAGGGAGATGGGAACCGCTTGGGCCTCAGCAGCAGACTCCAGTTACCCTCACTAGGCACATCCTCTGCCAACATGGCACACACACACACACACACACACACACACACGTGCACACATACACAGAGAAACGGACACATGGGCTGTGTTTACACAGGCAGCCCAATTCTGATAATTGTTTTACTGATTGGTCTTTTGACCAATCAGATCAGCTCTCAAAAAGATCTGATGTGAAAAGATCTTATGTAAAAAAGTTCTGATGTGATTGGTTAAAAAAAAACAATGAATGGAAAATATATCAGAATTGGGCTGCTTGTGTTTTAATCACATCAGATCAGATTTTTTTCAGAGCTGATCTGATTGGTCAAAAGACCAATTAGTGGAAATAAATATCAGAATTGGGTTGCCTGTCTAAACACAGCCTTAGATCCATAGAGGATCCTACCTTATCTTTAATCATCTCAGAACCCGGAACCAATTTGTGCAAGCGCTAGATAGTTTAACGCCTGTCACAAGAGATTATCTTGGCATACAAACCTAAGGAATACAATCTCTAGTTAATATGAACATTACAAAAAACTCAATTGTTTGTTGGTGGACTTCACAAAACCCTTTTTTTCCTGCATTTTCTTTGATCCAATTAGCCTATTGAGTAGTCAACAAACTCTGGGTGTCAGTCCACTGTTTCAATCTGCCTTGTTTAAATGCCAATGTTTTGTTTGAACACAAGTACAACAACACACTAAGGTTGGCCAACATCCCTTTAGCTACTGTTAGTTCCAGTATTTCATTTATGAGCTTCAGGGTTGTGGCCACAACAATTGTAGAGGTATGTTTTAGGTCAGGTGTGGCAGCTAGCGTCCCTAACGGCATGTGCAGGAAGCAGGTCTCTGACACTTACAGTACCAGTCAAAAGTTTGGACACACCTACTCATTCAAGGGTTTTTCTTTATTTGTACTATTTTTTACATTGTAGAATAATAGTCACGACATCAAAACTATGAAATAACACATATGGAATCATGTAGTAACCAAAAAGTGTTAAACAAATCAAAATATATTTGAGATTCTTCAAAGTAGCCACCCTTTGCCCTGATGACAGCTTTGCACACTCTTGGCATTCTCTCAACCAGCTTCATGAGGTAGTCACCTGGAATGCATTTCAATTAACAGGTGTGCCTTGTTAAAAGTTAATTTGTGGAATTTCTTTACTTCTTAATGCATTTGAGCCAATCAGTTGTGTTGTGACAAGGAACCAAACATGCGTCGAAATCACTAAGCAGTGTACTTCGAAGCAGCATGCCGATGTTTGGTTAAATTACATAATCTGGTGTTACAATCTGTAGCTAATTCAGAGCCTAATGCCATGTAAGGACTTAAAGAATACGGTTGTGGATACTTCTCATGATACAGTGGGGAGAACAAGTATTTGATACACTGCCGATTTTGCAGGTTTTCCTACTTACAAAGTATGTAGAGGTCTGTAATTTTTATCATAGGTACACTTCAACTGTGAGAGACGGAATCTAAAACAAAAATCCAGAAAATCACATTGTATGATTTTTAAGTAATTAATTTGCATTTTATTGCATGACATAAAGTATTTGATACATCAGAAAAGCAGAACTTAATATTTGGTACAGAAACCTGTTTGCAATTACAGAGATCATACGTTTCCTGTAGTTCTTGACCAGGTTTGCACACACTGCAGCAGGGATTTTGGCCCACTCCTCCATACAGACCTTCTCCAGATCCTTCAGGTTTCGGGGCTGTCGCTGGGCAATACGGACTTCCAGCTCCCTCCAAAGATGTTCTATTGGGTTCAGGTCTGGAGACTGGCTAGGCCACTCCAGGACCTTGAGATGTTTCTTACGGAGCCACTCCTTAGTTGCCCTGGCTGTGTGTTTCGGGTCGTTGTCATGCTGGAAGACCCAGCTACGACCCATCTTCAATGCTCTTACTGAGGGAAGGAGGTTGTTGGCCAAGATCTCGCGATACATGGCCCCATCCATCCTCCCCTCAATACGATGCAGTCGTCCTGTCCCCTTTGCCCTTTGCAGAAAAGCATCCCCAAAGAATGATGTTTCCACCTCCATGCTTCACGGTTGGGATGGTGTTCTTGGGGTTGTACTCATCCTTCTTCTTCCTCCAAACACGGCGAGTGGAGTTTAGACCAAAAAGCTATATTTTTGTCTCATCAGACCACATGACCTTCTCCCATTCCTCCTCTGGATCATCCAGATGGTCATTGGCAAACTTCAGACAGGCCTGGACATGCGCTGGCTTGAGCAGGGGGACCTTGCGTGCGCTGCAGGATTTTAATCCATGACGGCGTAGTGTGTTACTAATGGTTTTCTTTGAGACTGTGGTCCCAGCTCTCTTCAGGTCATTGACCAGGTCCTGCCGTGTAGTTCTGGGCTGATCCCTCACCTTCCTCATGATCATTGATGCCCCACGAGGTGAGATCTTGCATGGAGCCCCAGACTGAGGGTGATTGACCATCATCTTGAACTTCTTCCATTTTCTAATAATTGCGCCAACAGTTGTTGCCTTCTCACCAAGCTGCTTGCCAATTGTCCTGTAGCCCATCCCAGCCTTGTGCAGGTCTACAATTTTATCCCTGATGTCCTTACACAGCTCTCTGGTCTTGGCCATTGTGGAGAGGTTGGAGTCTGTTTGATTGAGTGTGTGGACAGGTGTCTTTTATACAGGTAACGAGTTCAAACAGGTGCAGTTAATACAGGTAATGAGTGGAGAACAGGAGGGCTTCTTAAAGAAAAACTAACAGGTCTGTGAGACCCGGAATTCTTACTGGTTGGTAGGTGATAAGATACTTATGTCATGCAATAAAATGCTAATTAATACCTTAAAAATCATACAATGTGATTTTCTGGATTCCGTCTCTCACAGTTT
Organism: Coregonus clupeaformis; assembly: GCF_020615455.1. Classification (NCBI taxonomy): domain Eukaryota; kingdom Metazoa; phylum Chordata; class Actinopteri; order Salmoniformes; family Salmonidae; genus Coregonus; species Coregonus clupeaformis. The sequence continues at coordinate 51,242,914 of NC_059215.1, forward strand.
AAGTGTACCTATGATAAAAATGACAGACCTCTACATGCTTTGTAAGTAGGAAAACCTGTAAAATCGGCAGTGTATCAAATACTTGTTCTCCCCACTGTATGTATCCATTAACCTATTGATCCGTCATAGTAAAAATCTAATCAGAGTCCTCTGTAGCTCAGCTGGTAGAGCACGGCGCTTGTAACGCCAAGGTAGTGGGTTCGATCCCCGGGACCACCCATACACAAAAAAATGTATGCACGCATGACTGTAAGTCGCTTTGGATAAAAGCGTCTGCTAAATGGCTTATTATTATTATTATTATATTTGTCATGTACACAGGATACAGCAGGTGTAAAGTAAAATGCTTTAATTTTTACATTTACAGTCATTTAGCAGAAACTCTTATCCACAGTGATTTACAGTAGTGAGTGCATACATTTTCATACTTTTTTGTACTGGTCCCCCATGGGAATCGAACCCACAACCCTAGCGTTGCAAACGCCATGCTCTACAAACTGAACCACACGGGACTTTAATGGCATACTCATGTCCCATGTCAACACTTCCCTGTGGACCTTTCTTTAACGTGACTTCATATAGGCACTTCGATGTAATTACGTTAACATGTACACTGAGTACACAGAACATTAGGAACTGGTTCAAAGGCACTTAAATATTTTGTCTTGCCACTTCACCCTTTGAATGGCACACACACGATCCATGTCTCAAGGCTGAAAAATCCTTCTTTAACCTGTCTCCTCCCATTCATACACTGACTGAAGTGGATTTAACAAGTGACATCAATAAGGGATCATACTGTAGCTTACACCTGGATTCACCAGGTCAGTCTATGTCATGAAAAGAGCAGGTATTCTTAATGTTTTGTACACTCAATGTATGTTGTATGTTCTGGGATGCTGACGGGAGAGGTTGTGTTTTCTCTAGCAGGAGGTAAGCTTGGCTTCTTATATGGTGTTGAGTAAAGCTTAAACCATGTATTTAGATTGTAGGTAGGTATTGTAGTTAGGTATTATAGGTAGTTTACTCAGGTAGTTATTGAAGGTTATTGTAGGTAATTATTGTAGGTAAGGACTGTATTCGGCGGACTCCGGCGAAGCACGAGGCTAGCCTACCCACTACTTGGACCAACAAAGCTAGCTAGCTAGCGGGTAGCTACCGGTAACTTTTAGCAACTGTGGTTAGCTGTTTCCAATGTTATTTCACGCTTAAGAGTACCTGTAATTGAGCCAGCTAGCTGCCACCTTCAGCTGTTTTTCTAACCTCATTATCATTAACGTTAGGTGGTTGGTAGCTGCTGTACTTAATTTCGGCTACTGATTGCAGTCTGCCAGTTTGGCTTTATACATAGCTTGGGCTTTGTCGAGTAAGGCTTAAACTATGTATTTAGATTGTAGTTAGGTACTATAGGTAGGCATCGTGGGCTGTATATTATTAAGTAGTATAGGTAGGCATCGTGGGCTGTTGTGGGTAGCTGTTGTGTAGTTATTGTAGGTTACTTTTGTATTCGGCGGTGCCGGATGTAGCACGAAGCTAGCTAGCTAACTCACCTCCTGGATTAGCTGGTGAGGTGCTATTAGCAACGGTTGCAACTAAAAACAATATCCTTTTAGCCAGCTACATTCGTTCGCAGCGACGCCGTTTTTCAAACAAAGTCAACACAGTAGCCATTGCTAGCCAGCCAACACTACCAGCAGGCTGTGGTAGCTAAATACAATATCTTTGTGCTAGCTACCCAACGTTTAATCGTTGCTGCGTTATGAAAGGTAAGCTTGGCTTCTTATATGGTGTTGAGTTAAGCTTAAACCATGTATTTAGATTGTAGGTAGGTATTGTAGTTTGGTATTATAGGTAGCTTACTCAGGTAGTTATTGAAGGTTATTGTAGGTAATTATTGTAGGTAAGGACTGTATTCGGCGGACTCCGGCGAAGCACGAGGCTAGCCTACCCACTACTTGGACCAACAAAGCTAGCTAGCTAGCGGGTAGCTACTGGTAACTTTTTGCAACTATGGTTAATTGTTTCCAATGTTATTTCATGCTTCAGAGTACCTGTGATTGAGCCAGCTAGCTGCTACCATTCAGCTGTTTTTCTAACCTCATCCGAGGCATTAACGTTAGGTGGTTGGTAGCTGCTGTACATAATTACAGCTACTGATAACAGTCTGCTGTAGTTTACAACAATTCTAATTTCTAAAGTGGAAGTTGGGAGAGTTTTACTCGGGTGGTTCAGTGAAACAATTATAGTTTCTGAGGTGGAAGTTGGGAGAGTTATATATATATTTTTTTTTTTGGTGAGGGAGGCCTGCTCTCTCCTTTCCCTGATGTTTAGTTCATTTCATCCCGATCTCCTCTGCATTATTGTAGCCATCTGCTGCAGCCTGTCAACTATGCCTCTGCCTATCCCTGTTCTCTCCTCTCCGCACAGGCTACACAAACGCCTCACACCGCGTGGCTGCTGCCTCTCTAACCTGGTGGTCCCTGCACGCACCACACACCTGGAGTTCCAGGTCTCAGGCAGCCTCTGGAACTGCCGTTCTGCCGCCAAAAAGGCTGACTTCATCCCAGCCTATGCCACCCTCCAGTCCCTCGACTTCCTGGCACTGACGGAAACATGGATTACCACTGAAAACACTGCTACTCCTACTGCTCTCTCCTCGTCTGACCATGTGTTCTCGCATACCCCGAGAGCATCTGGTCAGAGGGGTGGTGGCACAGGAATCCTCATCTCTCCCAAGTGGTCATTCTCAATTTTTCCCCTAACCCATCTGTCTATCTCCTCATTTGAATTCCACGCTGTCACAGTCACTAGCCCATTTAAGCTTAATATCCTTGTCATCTATCGCCCTCCAGGTTCCCTTGGAGAGTTCATCAATGAGCTTGACGCCTTGATAAGTTCCTTTCCTGAGGATGGCTCACCCTTCACAGTCTTGGGGGATTTCAACCTCCCCACGTCTACATTTGACTCATTTCTCTCTGCCTCCTTCTTTCCACTCCTCTCCTCTTTTGACCTCACCCTCTCACCATCCCCCCCACTCACAAGGCAGGCAATACGCTTGACTTCATCTTTACTAGATGTTGCTCTTCTACTAATCTCACTGCAACTCCCCTCCATGTCTCCGACCACTACTTTGTATCCTTTTCTCTCTCGCTCTCCTCCAACACTACTCACTCTGCCCCTACACAGATGGTAACGCGCCGCCGCAACCTTCGCTCTTTCTCTCCCACTACTCTCTCCTCTTCCATCCTATCATATCTTCCCTCTGCTCAATCCTTCTCCCTCCAATCTCCTGATTCTGCCTCCTCAACCCTCCTCTCCTCCCTTTCTGCATCCTTTGACTCCCTGTGTCCCCTATCCTCCCGGCCGGCTCGGTCCTCCCCTCCAGCTCTGTGGCTTGATGACTCATTGCGAGCTCACAGAACAGAGCTCCGGGCAGCTGAGCGGAAATGGAAGAAAACTAAACTCCCTGCCGACCTGGCATCTTTTCACTCCCTCTCTACATTTTCTTCATCTGTTTCTGCTGCTAAGGCCACTTTCTACCACTCAAAATTCCAAGCATCTGCCTCTAACCCTAGGAAGCTCTTTGCCACATTCTCCTCACTGCTGAATCCTCCTCCTCCCCCCCTCCTCCTCCCTCTCTGTGGATGACTTTGTCAACCACTTTGAAAAGAAGGTTGACGACATCCGATCCTCGTTTGTTAAGTCTAATGACACTGCTGGTCCTGCTCACACTGCCCTACCCTATGCTTTGACTTCTTTCTCCCCTCTCTCTCCAGATAAAATCTTGCGACTAGTGACTGCAGGCCGCCCAACAACCTGCCCGCTTGACCCCATCCCCTCCTCTCTTCTCCAGACCATCTCCGGTGACCTTCTCCCCTACCTCACCTCGCTGATCAACTCATCCTTGACCGCTGGCCATGTCCCTTCCGTCTTCAAGAGAGCGAGAGTTGCACCCCTTCTCAAAAAACCAACACTCGATCCCACTGATGTCAACAACTACAGACCAGTATCCCTTCTTTCTTTTCTTTCCAAAACTATTGAGCGTGCCGTCTTTAGCCAACTCTCTTGCTATCTCTCTCAGAATGACCTTCTTGATCCAAACCAGTCAGGTTTCAGGACTGGTCATTCAACTGAGACTGCTCTTCTCTGTGTCACGGAGGCTCTCCGCACTGCTAAAGCTAACTCTCTCTCCTCTGCTCTTGTCCTTCTAGACCTGTCTGCTGCCTTTGATACAGTGAACCATCAGATCCTCCTCTCCACCCTCTCCGAGCTGGGCATCTCCGGCGCGGCTCACTCCTGGATTGCGTCCTACCTGACCGGTCGCTCCTACCAAGTGGCGTGGCGAGAAGCTGTCTCCGCACCACGTGCTCTCACCACTGGTGTCCCCCAGGGCTCAGTTCTAGGCCCTCTCCTTTTCTCCCTATACACCAAGTCACTTGGCTCTGTCATATCCTCACATGGCCTCTCCTATCATTGCTACGCTGACGATACACAACTAATCTTCTCCTTTCCCCCTTCTGATAACCAGGTGGCGAATCGCATCTCTGCATGTCTGGCAGACATATCAGTATGGATGACGGATCACCACCTCAAGCTGAACCCTGGCAAGACGGAGCTGCTCTTCCTCCCGGGGAAGGACTGCCCGTTCCATGATCTCGCCATCACGGTTGACAACTCCGTTGTGTCCTCCTCCCAGAGTGCGAAGAGCCTTGGCGTGACCCTGGACAACACCCTGTCGTTCTCCGCCAACATCAAGGCGGTGACCCGATCCTGCAGGTTCATGCTCTACAACATTCGGAGAGTACGACCCTGCCTTACACAGGAAGCGGCACAGGTCCTAATCCAGGCACTTGTCATCTCCCGTCTGGATTACTGCAACTCGCTGTTGGCTGGGCTCCCTGCCTGTGCCATTAAACCCCTACAACTCATCCAGAATGCCGCAGCCCGTCTGGTGTTCAACCTTCCCAAGTTCTCTCACGTCACCCCCCTCCTCCGCACACTCCACTGGCTTCCAGTTGAAGCTCGCATCCGTTACAAGACCATGGTGCTTGCCTATGGAGCAGTGAGGGGAACGGCACCTCCGTACCTTCAGGCTCTGATCAGTCCCTACACCCAGGCGAGGGCATTGCGTTCATCCACCTCTGGCCTGCTGGCTCCCTTCCTCTGCGGAAGCATAGTTCCCGCTCAGCCCAGTCAAAGCTGTTCGCTGCTCTGGCACCCCAATGGTGGAACAAGCTCCCTCACGACGCCAGGACAGCGGAGTCACTCACCACCTTCCGGAGACATTTGAAACCCCACCTCTTTAAGGAACACCTGGGATAGGATAAAGTAATCCTTCTACTACCCCCCAAAAAAAAACAAAAAAAAAGTATAATTGTAAAGTGGTTATCCCACTGGCTATAGGGTGAATGAACCAATTTGTAGTCGCTCTGGATAAGAGCGTCTGCTAAATGACGTAAATGTGCCCTTGAGCAAGGCACTTAACCCTAATTGCTCCTGTAAGTCGCTCTGGATAAGAGCGTCTGCTAAATGACTAAAATGTAAATGTATAGTGTGCGTCATCTCTTAGAAAATGCTTAGGTTAGAGTCAAACGTCAGGAAAGTCAAAGCATTATCCTACGCATGAAGAGCTTCCCAAAAGCCTGGCAGTGATGAGCGAGGTATGAAATGATTCACTATGACAGATCAAAGCCCATGTGAATCTCTAAGTGCAGGTAGAGGCTCACTGCATGTCTCAGACAGCTCAGGAGCTCCTTTGCACACGAGAGCCCACTGAGTTAAAGGGATAGTTCACCTGAAATTAAAGTTTGCCAGACTTTTTCATGCCTTAAAAGGTGGTCTAGTCAAGCTGAACCCATATACCACACCATCTGTGGTTGTAGTTCCTATATGCAATAGGAGACATCTACAGGCTCCAAAACTGGAATTAAAGATAGTCACCATGTAAATAGATGACATGGGTCCCATCTTCCCTTTTCATTTTTACTTCAGTGTGACCTATCCCTTTAACGATAACTAATATTGCTGCTCATAATGGGTTGCTAGGCAACTGAAAGAATTAGGCTGTCTGCAAACGGACACTCAGCCCACCAGAGCCACACAATATTACCTCCCCCACCCCTTTAAATATGTTTAGAATTGGGGAATAACCAATGCATCCGGAGAGCGCCGAAAGAGGGCTGAAGCAATTCTGAGTATTCAAATTCTACCTCAGTCAACTTCCCCACATTATCACAGACTCCATCATTTTCATTGCATAACTAGGCACTGTCGAGCTGTAATCTTCAAACCTTGAACAGTACTTCCTACCTGTGCATGCACACTTCCTTATTCATGTTCATTTGCGGGTTTGTAATGTCGATGTGACACACAAAGTAAATACAATGGGCAAAAGTGAGGGCTATGTATAACAAGACTCAAAGCGTTCAGTCATCAACAGAGAAATACACTACATGACCAAATGTATGTGGACAACTTTTCGTCGAACATCTCATTCCAAAATCATGGGCAGTCAAGTTCTTCAACACCGATCTCAAAAAACAATTTCTGTATGGATCTCGCTTTGTGCACAGGGGCATTGTAATGCTAAAACAGGAAAGGGCCTTCCCCAAACTGTTGCCACAAAGTTGGAAGCACAGAATCATCTAGAATGTAATTTGTATGCTGTAGCGTTAAGATTTCCTTTCATTGGAACTAAGGAGCCTGAACGATCGAAAAACAGCCCCAGGCCATTAATTCCTCCTCCACCAAACGTTACAGTTGGCACTATGCATTGGGGCAGATAGCGTTCTCCTGGCATCCGCCAAACCCAGATTCGTCCATCAGACTGCCAGATGGTGAAGCGTGATTCATCACTCCAGAGAACGCATTTCCACTGCTCCAGAGTCCAAAGTCGGCAAGCTTTACAACACTCTAGCCTACGCTTGACATTGCGCATGGAGGTTTTAGGCTTGTGTGTGGCTGCTCGGCCATGGAAACCCATTTCATGAAGCTCCCGACAAACAGTTATTGTGCTGTCGTTGCTTCCAGAGGCAATTTGGAACTCTGTAATGAGTGTTGCAACCGGGGACAGATGATTTTTACTCGCTTCAGCACTCGGCGGTCCCGTTCTGCGAGCTTGTGTGGCCTACCACTTTGTGGCTGAGCCGTTTTTGCTCCTAGACGTTTCCACTTCACAATAACAGCACTTACAGTTGACCAGGGCAGCTCTACCAGGGCAGAAATGTTACGAACTGACTTGTTGGAAAGGTGGCATCCTATGACGGTGCCACGTTGAAAGTCACTGAGCTCTTCAGTAAGGCCATTCTACTGTTAATGTTTATCTATGGCGATTGCATGGCTGTGTGCTCGATTTTATACACCTGTCAGCAACGGGTGCCTGAAATAGCCGAATCCACTAATTTGAAGGGCTGCCCACATACTTTGTATATATAGTGTTAAGTTATTCCCTTCAAACATTCAGAGAGTCTGAACCTGACCTTTCAGTGCACAGCAGGTCTGGTTAATAAGCCAATTGGGTGATGTTATGTTATTGTATAGCGCCAGCCCACTAGCCTAGGCCATAGTCATCTTCTCTGCCTTTCTTTTTGGCACAATGATTTGTTTAGGATGGGGTGGGATCTTCAGAGCCTCCGCAAATCAAGGACGCTGACATTTTGCATATTCAAAAAATAGCTTATCAAACATCCAAGTATATCCTGAGCTTGGCTCGACTCTCATCCGCTGAGGTGTGACTGATCAGGACTTTTGTTGGCAAGACATTGAAGGAGCATCCTTATCACAAGGTTGCAGCCCATCATTAACATTTGATGCATTGCATCTGAGCCGTCACAAAAAATATGACTACCATTATAAGTTGCAATCATTTTTTACCCCAAGACAATTAAGGACATCATTTGTTTGTTTCAACAACCAAAAACGTGTTATTAAGAATATAGCCTCCAGGGTTATGGGTTCATCTCCAGAATGTAGAAGAGAATATGGGTCCCTATTCACATTGCATCTCATTAGAGTGCTGATCTGGGATGAAGGAATCAGCTCTTGTTCACTAGGATTGTAAAGGCAAAACTGACACTAGAACAGCACTCCTAGTCTGAGAAGCTTTGGGAATACTAACACTGGTGTTTGGCCATATGAGACCACATCCTATTCTGACAGGAATTATTGCCAAGTTGTTCAGGGGGCATCATCGTTCCCCATTTATTATTAACACCGCAGCCCTCAACCTCGTAACCGCCAAGCCTTACATCTATCTACCTACCTACAAGAACCTTTTGTCTGTAGACAAACTAGTATGTTTAAACTAGCACATCACCTTGGCTCCCTCTTACGGTTATGTCAACAGCCAGGCCCAGATTTGTTTGACTGCCCGTCCCAGCAACACTTAACACACGTCTGTTAAATAATAGCATCAGCCACCTACAATAAAAGCACCGATATCACTGCAATTTTGCAATCCTGGAATGTGACGATGATTCTCCAGTGACACTGATTCAAGGAAACAACTTATGAACTTGAATTATGCAATGTAGTTGAATATTTATTTATTGCCTTACCTCCATAACTTACTACATTTACACACACTGTATATATATTTTCTGTTGTATTTTTGACTTTATGTTTTGTTTACCCCATATGTAACTCTGTGTTGTTGTTTTTATCACACTGCTTTGCTTTATCTTGGCCAGGTCGCAGTTGTAAATGAGAACTTGTTCTCAACTGGCTTCCTGGTTAAATAAAGGTTAAATAAAAAAATAAAAACAAAATACACATGGTTGTCTAAGTCCCTGAACGTGTTTAGTAATGATTAGGCCTGAGATAAATAAGAAAGGTCTTATCAGCCTATCAAACATGGTATGGCCATGACTTTCTGATTATATTGTAGCGAACGGCGGGGCAGGGAAGTGAACCCGGGTCGCTGGCGCGAAATTCAAACACCCTACGCATCGCGCCAATAGTGTTAACGTGGCTCATATAGTAAGGATTGCTCCACTGCCACCACCGAACAGGAAGGCACCGTGCTTCGACTACTCAGTCCTCTCACACGTCCGGGCCGTGCTTTCCGATGGCCTCACAGCCGCCATCCTACTTCTGACACCAATGTAGCGAACGGCGGGGCAGGGAAAATAACCCAGGTCGCTGGCGTCGAAGGCAAACACTCTACCCATCGCGCCAATAAGGTTAACCCACTTGGTGGGAATTGTAATGTGGCTCATATAGTGACGATCACTCCAATATGACCAGGGTTGTTTATGTCCAACTATATGTATGTACATGTATGTGTCACTGTCCCATATCCCATGTAAACTCAGCAAAAAAAGAAACGTTCCTTTTTCAGGACCCTGTCTTTCAAAGATAATTCGTAAAAATCAAAATAACTTCACAGATCGTCATCTACAGGGAGACAGGACGGACAGCTGATCGTCCTCGCAGTGCAGACCACATGTAACAACACCTGCACAGGATCAGTAAATCCGAATATCACACCTGCAGGACAGGTACAGGACGGCAACAACAACTGCCCGAGTTACACCAGGAACACACAATCCCTCCATCAGTGCTCAGACTGTCCGCAATAGGCTGAGAGAGGCTGGACTGAGGGCCTGTAGGCCTGTTGTAAGGCAGGTTCCTCACCAGACATCACCGGCATAAACGTCGCCTATGGGCACAAACCCACCGTCGCTGGACCAGACAGGACTGGCAAAAAGTGCTCTTCACTGACGAGTCGCGGTTTTGTCTCACCAGGGGTGATGGTCGGATTTGCATTTATCGTCGAAGGAATGAGCATTACACCGAGGCCTGTACTCTGGAGCGGGATCGATTTGGAGGTGGAGGGTCCGTCATGGTCTGGGGCGGTGTGTCACAGCACCATCGGACTGAGCTTGTTGTCATTGCAGGCAATCTCAACGCTGTGCGTTACAGGGAAGACATCCTCCTCCCTCATGTGGTACCCTTCCTACAGGCTCATCCTGACATGACCCTCCAGCATTACAATGCCACCAGCCATACTGCTCGTTCTGTGCGTGATTTCCTGCAAGACAGGAATGTCAGTGTTCTGCCATGGCCAGCGAAGAGCCCGGATCTCAATCCCATTGACCACGTCTGGGACCTGTTGGATCGGAGGGTGAGGTCTAGGGCCATTCCCCCCCAGAAATGTCCAGGAACTTGCAGGTGCCTTGGTGGAAGAGTGGGGTAACATCTCACAGCAAGAACTGGCAAATCTGGTGCAGTCCATGAGGAGGAGATGCACTGCAGTACTTAATGCAGCTGGTGGACACACCAGATACTGACTGTTACTTTTGATTTTGACCCACCCTTTGTTCAGGGACACATTATTACATTTCTGTTAGTCACATGTCTGTGGAACTTGTTCAGTTTATGTCTCAGTTGTTGAATCTTGTTATGTTCATGCAAATATTTACACATGCTATGTTTGCTGAAAATAAACGCAGTTGACAGTAAGAGGACATTTTTTTTTTTTGCTGAGTTTATTATATGATGGCACTTGGTCCCCATCCCACCAGTCCAACTTTAAACAAATTACAACTTTTAAGGCTTTATGAAGCCATTATAAATCCAGTATGAGGCTAAATAGATGCTTCAGAAATCATTGCAAATATCACGTTATAGGTTATGCCACTTTTGACAAAGCATCATCATGTAAGGACCTTTAAATCCCATTATCCCACTGTTATACCGAGAAGATTGAACGACTGCTCGTTTTTTTTTGTAGTCGTTCAATCTTCTCGGTGTAACAGTTGGGATAATGGGACAATTCCGAGTCCAACTAATTTCTCATCCTTGGATTGAGGTACGTTTTCTGAGCCATATCTCGTGCTGGCTCCATGATGTCTTAATCTACACAGGAATGCTGTCAGACCCTAGTGCAGCTGTAAGCAAGTGGTTCGGATCTGCTGGCTACCTTTGCTTCAGCCTTTATAACTTTTAGTTCATTATAAGTGTGACCATCCCACCTTGCCTTTGAGCAACTTTGGTTTTAGAATTGGGAGGGACATTTTATTATATATATATATATTTTTTAATCCTGTTGTATAAACACTCCAGACAGCCTACCCGACTGCTCGGACGCGTCCGCATAGTTCTAAAGCACACCGTTGCCTCGTTTTGTATCACATTCCAATAATACAACTTGGGGGGACAAAAATGCAATTTCATGCCCGTCCGTCCGTCCCGTCCCCAGTGAAAGTTGCGCCCCTGCTTTGAGCTACCTAATGCCCTAGGCTATAATGACTATTTCGCACCTAGGACTTATTTAAATTCACAACATTGTTATTCCATTTGTGACAGTGACACTCATGTCAGTGTGAAACAGTTTTGAAACGAGCATAGGCTAAACTACAAAGTGTTCTGCTAGCCATACTGTAGTACTGAAACGGTTATCAATGGGGAATTCCAACTCTAACCATTCCACAGGTTGTTTCGTCGTCGATACATCAACAAAAGACGCAGTTTCTCATTATTTTTTCATCTAGAAGACAGCCAACCTCCATACTAGTTACTTTGTTAGAAGCCGAATGTTGCAAATGCAATCCGGTTTAAAAATTGATACAAAGTAACCCTTGAGTGACCGCTCGAAGCCTCGAGGACATAACCGACTTGCTAAATACTCACCCGCTGTAGTGCGCTTTAATTGTCACGTACTCCGAGCCCAGGCCCATCAGGGATCCGTAATTTGAAGGCATTGTAATCCAGGATAGGAACTACCAGGCAACTAAATAAACCTGTATCAACAGGCCTCATTTGAAGATAAACATTTCCATGGCACATTTGGTATTGACCGCTCGATTGAAACTATGCCGTTATGCGACGTGTCAAGCATGAAATATCCAACTACCTGCCTTTCATGGAATTCGCACGGAACGTTTTATATTCGTCATTCTGGACACGGTCGTCTCCGGTGAAATGGGGCTATGGTTACCGACCGTAGGGGGCGGAGAAAACGCACTGCCAGGGCTGGCTGGCCTGGTCCAAATCACCTGTTGACAGTGTTGGGTAAAACTAACAATACCTTAATAGAAAATGACTCAAGTGAAAGTCACCCAGTAAAATACTACTTGAGTAAAAGTCTAAAAATATTTGGTTTTAAATATACTTAAGTATCAAAAGTAAAAGTATAAATCATTTCAAGTTCCTTATATTAAGCAAACCAGACAGCCCAATTAAAACAATTATTATAATTTACGGATAGCCAGGGGCACACTCCGATACTCAGACATAATTTACAAATTAAGCATGTGTGTTTAGTGAGTCCTCCAGAGGCCGTAGGGACCACCAGGGGTGAATTAGACAATTTTCCTGTAAAAATGTAACAAGTACTTTTGGGTGTCAGGGAAAATGTATGGAGTAAAAAGTACATTATTTTCTTTAGGAATGTAGTGAAATAAAATTTGGCAAAAATATAAATAGTAAAGTACATGGCCCGGTTGCATAAAACGTTATGTTAATTTCTCCCTAATCTTTTACCTTAAAGTTTCCTTGACTTTAAGTCAGTTGCACAAAACATTTTAAGTTAAATTTCCCCCTTCAATTAAGTGAAAAGGTTAAGGGTGCCCATGAGGTCCCTTAACTGCTTCATTCAGTATGGATATCGATGTAAACAGCATTTGTGGAGGTGAATATTGCTTTCATCTGCTCTGGTTACAAAAGGAAAACATCAACCAGATAGCTACTTGGCTAAACAATGGAAGGTGCACAATCCATGACTACAAAGCTAGCTGGCTAGTTAGTTATAGCTACTCTGTAAGCTAGTATTTTTACTTAAGTACTTTAAACCAATGCCCGTTGATTTAGGACATTTACCTAAGTAAAATATGGCAGTCATTTACATTTTAAGGGCCATGATCCGCTTTGTGAAATTACTGGTACAAATTCAGGAAATGAACAAATTTAATCAAAGCACTTGAGTTTTCCTTTGTGACATTTTTAGTAATAACCTTTTCTTAATTACCCTAAGTTTGAAGATATATATATATATATATATATATATATATATATTTAAGTGTTTGTAATCATTAATCAGAAGGTTACAACCAAACCGAGACCGACCCTCACCTGTTCTGATCCCTGAGCTATTAGGTTCTGATTAGCCCATTATATCTCGGCTCCAGGGTTCCATCGATTGAGATAGAGAAGTTCTTGAGTGTGGCTGTAACTGTTCCACTTGTGCGCCATCTCATGGATTTACAGTGTAAATGCATTTATGAGACTCAAACCATTAGGCTACTACTGGAAACAGTTAACTTGTATTCATGTATTTAGTGACATGTATTAACAAATTGTATTTAAGAAATTGATCCTAGCAACAAATTAGGCACCACTGTATATACAATAACGGTCAAAAGTTTTAGAACACCTACTCATTCAAGGGTTTTTCTTTATTTTTACTATTTTCTACATTGTACAATAATAGTGAAGACATCAAAACTATGAAATAACACATATGGAATCATGTAGTAAACAAAAAAGTGTTAAATCAAAACATTATTTATATTTGAGATTCTTCCAATTCTCTTAACCAGCTTCATGAGGTAGTCACCTGGAATGAATTTCAAATAACAGGTTTGGCTTGTTAAAAGTTAATTTGTGGAATTTCTTTCCTTCTTAATGCATTTGAGCCAATCAGTTGTGTTGTGACAAGGTAGGGGGGTATACAGAAGATAGCCCTATTTGGTAAAAGACCAAGTCCATATTATGGCAAGAAAAGCTCAAATAAGCAAAGAGAAACAACAGTCCATCATTACTTTAAGACATGAAGGTCAGTCAATACGGAACATTTCAAGAACTTTGAAAGTTTCTTCAAGTGCAGTCGCAAAACCCATCAAGCGCTATGATGAAACTGACTCTCATGAGGACCGCCACAGGAAAGGAAGACCCAGAGTTACCTCAGCTGCAGAGGATAAGTTCATTAGAGTTACCAGCCTCAGAAATTACAGCCCAAATAAATGCTTCACAGAGTTCAAGTAACAGACACATCTCAACATCAACTGTTCAGAGGAGACTGTGTGAATCAGGCCTTCATGGTCGAAATGCTGCAAGGAAACCACTACTAAAGGACACCAATAAAAAGAAGAGACTTGCTTGGGCCAAGAAACACGAGCAATGGACATTAGACCGGTGGAAATGTGTCCAAATTGGAGATTGTGAGGGAAAAAAGTATTTGATCCCCTGCTGATTTTGTATGGTTGCCCACTGACAAAGACATGATCACTCTATAATTTTAATGGTAGGTTTATTTGAACAGTGAGAGACAGAATAACAACAAAAAAATCCAGAAAAATGCATGTCAAAAATTTTATAAATTGATTTGCATTTTAATGAGGGAAATAAGTATTTGACCCCTCTACAAAACATGACTTAGTACTTGGTGGCAAAACCCTTGTTGGCAATGACAGAGGTCAGACGTTTCTTGTAGTTGGCCACCAGGTTTCCACACATCTCAGGAGGGATTTTGTTCCACTCCTCTTTGCAGATCTTCTCCAAGTCATTAAGGTTTTGAGGCTGACGTTTGGCAGCTCGAACCTTCAGCTCCGTCCATAGATTTTCTATGGGATTAAGGTCTGGAGACTGGCTAGGCCACTCCAGGACCTTAACGTGCTTCTTCTTGAGCCACTCCTTTGTTGCCTTGGCCGTGTGTTTTGGGTCATTGTCATGCTGGAATACCCATCCACGACCCATTTTCAATGCCCTGGCTGAGGGAAGGAGGTTCTCACCCAAGATTTGACGGTACATGGCCCCGTCCATCGTCCCTTTGATGCAGTGAGTTGATGCCAAAGAGCTTGATTTTGGTCTCATCTGACCACAACACTTTCACCCAGTTCTCCTCTGAATCATTCAGATGTTCATTGGCAAACTTCAGACGGCCCTGTATATGTGCTTTCTTGAGCAGGGGGACCTTGCGGGCGCTGCAGGATTTCAGTCCTTCACGGCGTAGTGTGTTACCAATTGTTTTCTTGGTGACTATGGTCCCAGCTGCCTTGAGATCATTGACAAGATCCTCCCGTGTAGTTCTGGGCTGATTCCTCACCGTTTTCATGATCATTGCAACTCCACGAGGTGAGATCTTGCATGGAGCCCCAGGCTGAGGGAGATTGACAGTTATTTTGTGTTTCTTCCATTTGCGAATAATCGCACCAACTGTTGTCACCTTTTCACTAAGCTGCTTGGCGATGGTCTTGTAGCCCATTTCAGCCTTGTGTAGGTCTACAATCTTGTCCCTGACATCCTTGGAGAGCTCTTTGGTCTTGGCCATGGTGGAGAGTTTGGAATCTGATTGATTGATTGCTTCTGTGGACAGGTGTCTTTTATACAGGTAACAAACTGAGATTAGGAGCACTCCCTTTAAGAGTGTGCTCCTAATCTCAGCTCGTTACCTGTATAATAGACACCTGGGAGCCAGAAACCTTTCTGATTGAGAGGGGGTCAAATACTTATTTCCCTCATTAAAATGCAAATCAATTTATAACATTTTTGACATGCGTTTTTCTGGATTTTTTTGTTGTTATTCTGTCTCTCACTGTTCAAATAAACCTACCATTAAAATTATAGACTGATCATTTCTTTGTCAGTGGGCAGATGTACAAATTCAGCAGGGGATCAAATACTTTTTTCCCTCACTGTATATATAGTTGAAGTCGGAAGTTTACATACACCTTAGCCATATACATTTAAACTCAGTTTTTCACAATTCCTGACATTTAATCCTAGTAAAAATTCCCTGTCTTAGGTCAGTTAAGATCACCACTTTATTTTAAGAATGTGAAATGTCAGAATAATAGTAGAGAGAATGATTTAGTTCAGCTTTTATTTCTTTCATCACTTTCCCAGTGGGTCAGACGTTTACATACACTCAATTAGTATTTGGTAGCATTGCCTTTAAATTGTTTAACTTGGGTCAAATGTTTCGGGTAGCCTTCCACAAGCTTCCCACAATAAGTTGGGTGAATTTTGGCCCATTCCTCCTGACAGAGCTGGTGTAATTGAGTCAGGTTTGTAGGCCTCCTTGCTCGCACAAGCTTTTTCAGTTCTTCCCACACATTTTCGATAGGATTGAGGTCAGGGCTTTGTGATGGCCACTCCAAGACCTTGACTTTGTTGTCCTTAAGTCATTTTGCCACAACTTTGGAAGTATGCTTGGGGTCATTGTCCATTTGGAAGACCCATTTGCGACCAAACTTTAACTTCCTGACTGATGTCTTGAGATGTTGCTTCAATATATCCACATAATTTTCCTTCCTCATGATGCCATCTATTTTGTGAAGTGCACCAGTCCCTCCTGCAGCAAAGCACCCCCACAGCATGATGCTGCCACCCCCGTGCTTCACGGTTGGGATGGTGTTCTTTAGCTTGCAAGCAACCCCCTTTTTCCTCCAAACATAACGATGGTCATTATGGCCAACAGTTCTATTTGTGTTTCATCAGACCAGAGGACATTTCTCCAAAAAGTAAGATCTTTGTCCCCATGTGAGTTGTAAACCGTAGTCTGGCTTTTTTATGGCGGTTTTGGAGCAGTGGCTTCTTCCTTGCTGAGCGGCCTTTCAGGTTATGTCGATATAGGACTCGTTTTACTGTGGATATAGATACTTTGTACCTGTTTCCTCCAGCATCTTCACAAGGTCCTTTGCTGTTGTTCTGGGATTGATTTGCACTTTTCGCACCAAAGTACGTTCATCTCTAGGAGACAGAATGCATCTCCTTTCTGAGCGGTATGACGGCTGCGTGGTCCCATGGTGTTTATACTTGCTTATTATTGTTTGTACAGATGAACGTGGTACCTTCAGGCGTTTGGAAATTGCTCCCAAGGATGAACCAGACTTGTGGAGGTCTACAATTATATTTCTGAGGTCTTGGCTGATTTCTTTTGATTTTCCCATGATGTCAAGCAAAGAGGCACTGAGTTTGAAGGTAGGCCTTGAAATACATCCATATGTACACCTCCAATTGACTCAAATTATGTAAATTAGCCTTTCAGAAACTTCTAAAGCCATGACATCATTTTCTTGAATTTTTCAAGCTGTTTTAATGCACAGTCAACTTAGAATTGTGATACAGTGAATTATAAGTGAAATAATTTGTCTGTAAACAATTGTTGGAAAAATTACTTGTCATGCACAAAGTAGATGTCCTAACCGAGTTGCCAAAACGTTTGTTAACAAGAAATGTGTGGAGTGGTTGAAAAACGAGTTTTAATGACTCCAACCTAAGTGTATGTAAAATTCTGACTTCAACTGTATATACACATATATTTAAATTGAATATTAAAACATACAATCTACTTGCAGTGAAGCCGCTCAACATTTACATTACATTCAGTCATCGAACAGACTCCCATCCAGAGAGACCCACAGAAGCAACAAGGGTCAACGCTCTGCTCAAGGGCACGTCGACAGATCTCTCAAAAACAGGGACCCGAACAAGCGACCTATCAGTCACCGGCCCAAGCTTGAAACAGCCAGGCCACCAGCCCTCCAAGGCTCCCCGAGAGTTGCCCTTCAACCATCCAATAACCCCCCCGCCAACCCACAGTCCCCCCGAGAAAATAAATCACAATAAAATCAAACAAAATAATTCCATACCCCAGAGACCCCCCACCAACCCAAGCCACCGTCCCCCACAACCAAGAAAATTAACAAAAGAGAAAAAAAATAGATAAAAAAGAAAACAGAAAACAAAAGACATTAAGGAATCAAAATTCATAACAGCTGAATACATTTGAGTGCATGTATGGCACTATTTACGTGTGTGTGTCCGTGCATGTGCATGTGGAAAATAAATACATGTGACTGCATGACAACATGTTTGTTTCCAACATTAGGGCTGTTTTCCTAAAGATGTTCAAGCCGCTTCACGTTTCGTTTCCTTGTCACAATACACTAACGAGCATCACGAAACTGTTATCGTCCCGGCCCTAGTATAAAGTAATCTGCATTACTCAGTTATTACTACGATAGTCTGAAATATTGAATCCAAATGGATGACATACGGCGAGCTACTGGTGACTTGTAGAGGTCCCGTTTCTTGCACAGGAACCTATGATGTATTACATAAATTAGGATTGCTATAGCAACTAAAACTGACTAAATGACAATAACAACATTGAATTCTTTAGCCATAAAATGAACAATTTTTCACTCACTAGAAATCATTTTTCAGGAAGAACTAACTTTGACAGTGGATTTGCTTTCATAAATGTTATAAGAGGGTTTTATACACTGCTCAAAAAAATAAAGGGAACACTAAAATAACACATCCTAGATCTGAATGAATGAAATAATCTTATTCAATACTTTTTTATTTACATAGTTGAATGTGCTGACAACAAAATCACACAAAAATTATCAATGGAAATCAAATGTATCAACCCATGGAGGTCTGGATTTGGAGTCACCCTCAAAATTAAAGTGGAAAACCACACTACAGGCTGATCCAACTTTGATGTAATGTCCTTAAAACAAGTCAAAATGAGGCTCAGTAGTGTGTGTGGCCTCCACGTGCCTGTATGACCTCCCTACAACGCCTGGGCATGCTCCTGATGAGGTGGCGGATAGTCTCCTGAGGGATCTCCTCCCAGACCTGGACTAAAGCATCCGCCAACTCCTGGACAGTCTGTGGTACAACGTGGTGTTGGTGGATGGAGCGAGACATGATGTCCCAGATGTGCTCAATTGGATTCAGGTCTGGGGAACGGGCGGGCCAGTCCATAGCATCAATGCCTTCCTCTTGCAGGAACTGCTGACACACTCCAGCCACATGAGGTCTAGCACTGTCTTGCATTAGGAGGAACCCAGGGCCAACCGCACCAGCATATGGTCTCACAAGGGGTCTGAGGATCTCATCTCGGTACCTAATGGCAGTCAGGCTACCTCTGGCGAGCACATGGAGGGCTGTGCGGCCCCCCAAAGAACTGCCACCCCACACCATGACTGACCCACCGCCAAACCGGTCATGCTGGAGGATGTTGCAGGTAGCAGAACGTTCTCCACGGCGTCTCCAGACTCTGTCACGTCTGTCACGTGCTCAGTGTGAACCTGCTTTCATCTGTGAAGAGCACAGGGCGCCAGTGGCGAATTTGCCAATCTTGGTGTTCTCTGGCAAATGCAAAACGTCCTGCACGGTGTTGGGCTGTAAGCACAACCCCCACCTGTGGACGTCGGGCCCTCATACCACCCTCATGGAGTCTGTTTCTGACCGTTTGAGTAGACACAAGCACATTTGTGGCCTGCTGGAGGTCATTTTGCAGGGCTCTGGCAGTGCTCCTCCTGCTCCTTCTTGCACAAAGGCGGAGGTAGCAGTCCTGCTGCTGGGTTGTTGCCCTCCTACGGCCTCCTCCACGTCTCCTGATGTATTGGCCTGTCTCCTGGTAGCGCCTCCATGCTCTGGACACTACGCTGACAGACACAGCAAACCTTCTTGCCACAGCTCGCATTGATGTGCCATCCTGGATGAGCTGCACTACCTGAGCCACTTGTGTGGGTTGTAGACTCCGTCTCATGCTACCACTAGAGTGAAAGCACCGCCAGCATTCAAAAGTGACCAAAACATCAGCCAGGAAGCATAGGAACTGAGAAGTGGTCTGTGGTCACCACCTGCAGAACCACTCCTTTATTGGGGGTGTCTTGCTAATTGCCTATAATTTCCACCTGTTGTCTATTCTATTTGCACAACAGCATGTGACATTTATTGTCAATCAGTGTTGCTTCCTAAGTGGACAGTTTGATTTCACAGAAGTGTGATTGACTTGGAGTTACATTGTGTTGTTTAAGTGTTCCCTTTATTTTTTTGAGCAGTGTATTAACTTATAATTACTAAGATTTGGATTTCAAAATATTTTAAACAAATAGAAATGTTGAAGTAAAATGACTTACCTCACAGAATTCATGCACTCTGAAAGTTCAGTAAAAAGAGTCATTAAGAGGAAAAACAAACTAGTTAACATGGTGAGGAAGGTATTAATGAAAATAAATTGAGACTGACCTTTCCTACGTTCAGCTGAAAACACAACAAGCGTAATCAGATTAGTAGGGGTAAAGACAACTCACCATTAATTGCATGTTTATGTATTACAATTGTAAGTTACATGACAATTACATGCCTTTAGAGAAGCGACTAATTTAGAGCAATAAAGTTAAATAAATAAAAGACTAACCTCTTGCCAGGTAGAAACAAAACAGTGTTAGGACTAATAATGGTGGAGCTATTAGAGTTTCACGACTCCTTGATGGAACTTTGTTACAGGGTTGTGGGTTCGATTCCCACAGGGGGTAATGTATGCACTAACTAACTGTAAGTCGCTCTGGATAAGAGCGTCTGCTAAATGACTAAAATGTAAATGTACAAATAACATCTTGTCTAGAATTTCCGTCTTTAGTCTTCACGTGTCCCATCACTGCACAACTGCAGAGTAAGCAACACATAAAAACGTATTTAATTAGACAGGTCAAGTACAGCATATTGTAATGTCAAGTTGTATATGGGTTAAGGGTAAATCCATTTTGAATTCAATGTTTGCCTATAGAAGAAGTGGTCAGAAAGTTATTTTTTGGACCTGAATGAGAAAAAAAACACAGGAGATAAAGGTGCTCAAATTTGACCGATTTTGCAAAGCCCACCATACCATGAGACATCCATGGCTTCATCACTGGAAAAGTTAAACCGTTGAGTTTGATATAATTTAAAAGCTTACAAACAGGGTTGTTAAACTATTTTATAATTTCTTGAAAAAGTTATTTTATTATAATAATTGACATTTAACGTCAATTATAAAAATGCGTACACTCAGATTGTTTCCATATTTGCATATATTGTAGCCTAGACCCTACTTGTAGCCTGTTATCAGTGGAGACTGAATATGCTCTTAAACAGGGTGGATGTTACTTCAATAATACAAATATAATTGATAGGGATAGGACCTATCCCTTCAGACCACTGTAATTCAAATTTTTTATTTTATCTTTATTTTATCAAGGAGTCATACTGAGACCAATGTCTCTTTTACAGATGAGCCCTGAATTATATTAAGTACAGAAAATACACACATCAAAATACATTCAAAATGCAAGTAGAAAGAAAAACATGCTCATAAAGAACAAACACATTTATCAGTAATAAGGACCTCATTCAGCTTTCTGAATTATCCTAGAGACACCAAAACATCACATTTAAGAACATTTTGAAGATTGTAACACAAATAAGGTGCAAGAACTAACAGCGGATTTACCTAACTGCGTAGAGACCAAAGGAATTTCCAGAGTTAACCATCCCTGAGATCGGGTGTGGTAACTCGTATGTCTAATGTTTAGTAAAGATGTTAGGTACTGTGGGACTTTTTGTAAAAGGGCTTTATAAATGAAAACATAGCAATGTATCAACCTACGTGACATCAAAGAGGGCCAACCAACATTCTGAGAGAATGAAGTAATGAGTACTAATTACTAACACAAAGATGGCCGCCGGTCCACCCACCGTCAAATGTCAACTTAAACGGTCATGTCTATTCTATGATCTATATTTCTATGATTTCAATAGGTTTCCTATGGAGGATTGACAGTGTAATTTAAAACAGATATTCCCATTCAAATCAACATTGTCACGGATTCAGCCGAGGCTGCCCCTCCTCCTTGCTCGGGCAGGCTTCGGCGTTCGTCGTCACCGGAGTACTAGCTGCTACCGATCCATGTTTCCATGTTCGACTTGTTCTGTCTTTATTGGTTACACCTGTTTCCCATTTTGTAGTATTGTCTTCCCTATTTAACCCTCTGTCTTACACTGTGTGTTGTGTGTGATTGTTTTATGTTTTCGGCAGTCGTTAGTGTGCGGGTTATTTCCCTCCCTGTGTGGAGGTTGTTGTATCTCAGAGTACCTTCGAGTAAAGTACGTTTTCTGTTCAGCTCTGTGTCCTGCGTTTGACTTCGCCTACCGCATTTCACTGACACCCTTGACAAACATTCACTGATGTGTGGACCTCCAACCATCTTTGTGGTACCATTTGAAAGGTGAAATTTCAATTGTATTCAGTATTTAAGTATATTTATTAGGCAAAACATTACACTCACCTTGTATTCAAGAACATGTTGAGTCTCACCCGATGGAGGGTACAACACATAAAACCTCATGACCTAAAATAGGGTCTAAACTATATGCGTTTTTAGATCATTTATGTTTTCTAATAAAACAAAAAAATATATAACGTTTTTTTTCTTCAAACAATTATCAAATTGTTAGACAACCCTGTTTTTAAGCTTTTAAATGATATCAATCTCAACCGCTCATCTTTTCCAGTGATGAAGACATGGATGTCTCATGGTATGGTGGGGTATGCAAAATAGGTCAACTTTGAGCACCTTTATCTCTTGAATGTTTTGGCATTCAGGTCTAAAAAGTCACTTTCTGTGCACTTGTTTTTTGTTCAAATCAAAAGAGGTGCTGTCAAGAAGTGAAAGAATTCAAATGGATTTACCATTAAGCCAGCCTGTAATTATATTGTCAACCAAAGCTATCTAGAGCCCATGCTATATTCAATTATCAGAATTCTGATGTCCTGTACGATATTTAGCCTCTACTTCATACTTACCAGGTGCAGTAGTGCTCTGGCCCGGTGAACATTGTGTATGTGCCACTGCAAAGCTACACTCTGAGTTGGATAAGTAGCTTCTACAGTAGTATCCATCTAGAACGTCGCAGACTGTGTTACTTGTTGTTGTGCACTCTGTCTGAGTGAAAAGGCCATGTCCTGGAAAATATCAGGGTTGATTCATTTCAGTCAGAGGACTACTTGTGAGAAGAAGGCACCTCATACCGTTTTCACACTATTGTGGTGACCTGAAACGTACGACACTGGCTTAGATATTTTCTTTTTTACATTGTACTTTCCAATTGGTGGATGCAGAACCCAGCCAGTGCAATACAACTCAGCTCAGCAGTGAAAAGGGTATGATGTGCGCAGCTAAAAGGAAAGATGGGAAGGTTTGGAAGAAAATTAAATGTACCTGGGTCACAGGGAGTGCAGGGAAAGCACTTGGTTAGACCATTGGCCTCGTTCATGAAGGTTCCTCTGATACAGGGTATGCAAGATGTGCTGGACTCCAATGTACAATCTCTGCGGACCACCGAACCTAATCATAGAAAATACAATTTAGTAAAACGTATTGAGACGTTATATTTTCTTTAAGTAGCCTAGTTTTGTTGTTTGGCTACTTGAAGAGAATTAGGGCCTATCACTCGCAGCCCACCTCTTCCAATGCATTATGGGAAAGTGTGCATCGAATTCTACTAGATGAAGAGTCAATTAGTATAAC
The DNA here is from genome assembly GCF_020615455.1 of Coregonus clupeaformis. Taxonomy (NCBI): domain Eukaryota; kingdom Metazoa; phylum Chordata; class Actinopteri; order Salmoniformes; family Salmonidae; genus Coregonus; species Coregonus clupeaformis. Next base: position 51,266,223 of record NC_059215.1, read on the forward strand.
ATCCTGGCATTTAAACCATACTTGATTTTCAAAAATTCACATACTATAAAACATGCGATTGAGTTGTTTCCCGCTATTGATTTCGGTAGGGTATCCCCATATCTAATTGATCAGCTGTTGTCAAAGCCGAAATGACTGACATCTGGCCATTTGAAGTATACTAGATTATTTAAATATCACATACTATATGTACGAAAGACTACTGAGAGTAAATATCAGTTCATCATAGGAGCCCTGTTTCTCCGCCCACAAGTGTTGTGGAGCACAGCATGCGGGCCAATCTTTAACTGAGAAGGAAGTAACTAGAGAAAGTACACAAACCGTGATAAGTTCCAGCCATCTCCTGTGATGACCTTCAGTTAGCATTCTTTAATTTAGCCAAGGCCAGTGTATGTCCTTCAGAAATGTGAGTTCATATTTCTTACAATTCATGTGTTGTGGACGCACTCCGTTATGCTAATTATCGTTTTTACCGCAAGTTAGCAACTGTAACCCTGCTAACCCTGTTGTTTGTCATCTCATTTCAGACATTTAGCATTTCAGTGTCGAGTGTTGATAAAACAAGTTTACTGGAGAACGGAGACCAAGTAGAGACTTTCGGACTAGGTGGATGATTGTATAATATAAGGCAGTTTATTCAGAGGTAAAGATATCTGTAAATAGCGTGCACGGACCCGTTCGTCAACCTCGTAGGGAGATATCTGAGAGCGCGCCCTAAACATTGTGTGCTGACATTTTATACAATAAAATAAAGTAGGTTGATTCTAGGAGTTCTGATCTTCTGATTGGTCCTGATGAGTTGGTCGAGGTCACTTCCATTGCATTGGCTCTGAGTCGGGTTGTCTGTCTTCAGATGTTCAGCCTAAAAGAAGGGATTTTGTGTGTGCGTGTGTTATCAGTAATAATGTGTGTGTGTGTAATAATGTGTGTGTGTGTGTGTGTGTGTTTTGTGTTTGTGTGTGTCATAGGAAAATGTTCAGCCGAAAGAGGGGATTTTGTGTGTGCGTGTGTTATCAGTAATAATGTGTGTGTGTGTGTGTGTGTTTGTGTTTGTGTGTGTCATGGGAAAACTCGTGAGTTGGAAGGACTGAGAGACCTATGGCGTGGGTGTTGTTCTTAGCCACCTGCTGACAAGGCCGACAAGATAGAAGTCTTTGTCCATTGTATTAAATCCGAAGGCCCAACACAAGATGGGTCATGCACAAAATTTTAGCCAGACCAAGCTATAACATAATATATTTACTACGACAAATCCCTCTCTTCACGTCTCCCCAGAGACGTGACCAAGTAACAGTAAAGAAGGAAAACTTAAGACGTGACACAAGCTAACAGTGTAATTGGCAAAATAGGGAAAACTTTATCAGAAGATAAAGTTTTACATTCCCCCTCTTCACGTCTCACAAGAGACGTGACATAAAGCTTAAATGCTGCAATTTGGCAAAATAGGAAAACTTTATCAGAAGATAAAGTTTTACATTCCCCCTCTTCACGTCTCACAAGAGACGTGACAAAAGCTTAGATGCTATTCATCATCCAGATATCCTTGGTCAGCATCGTCAATAGCAAGCAAAGGAAACATCTGACCGTTATCTGCAGGATGCGGATCAATAGCGGTGGTTATAATCCTGGTTGTCAGCGTCCGTATGCATGGAATGCAACAGCATCCACAAAGCACTAGAATTGCAGCAAAAACAGAGATGGATACAAGTATAGAAGAAACAAGCGTTTTATATTTACCAAACGCATCCATCCAAGAGTCCCACATTGAAGTATCCACCCCTGAGTGGCTCTTCATTTTGCCATTAAGAGTTCAGTAACCCTTCCAGGGCGACAGTCAAGCTGCCATCTGTGGCTGTATTGTTGGGAATAAAGGTACAACATTGTTCACCAAACATAGCACATACTCCTCCTTTTTCAGCCAGGAGCATGTCGACAGCAATACGATTTTGGAAAGCCATGAGAGAGGTCGCAGCCAACTGGCCATGCACCGCCTCAAAACCTTGTTGTGTCCAATTGCCTAATTTTTGAACATTAAAATGGACATAATTGATTCTGTCAACATTTTTATTAATTGTGCACCACCAGCAAAATGAAGATTCAAAACCTGCGGCTACTTGGTCAATCAATTTATACTCATCTGGTACCCCCTAGGGACCCCAATTGCATCAATGTAGGTTGGGTCCCCATGAGTAGGAGCCCACAGCGCGCCTGGTCCTGGTAGGAATTAAGTCAGACACATGGGTCACCAGCTCCTGAACACCTGTTGGATACACAGAAATTGGTAGCAAAAGAGAGACTAGTGCACAGGTGCCTGTGGCATTTCCAGGCAGTCCATCAAACAGATGAACGCCTCCACACCACCACCAGACATCAGCCCTGGAAACAGGTTTAAACTCAGCATTAGGCGTATAGATAAACCGACACCATCCAACAGGTACCATACCCAACAATGGTAGACCTTTCGTGAGATTAACACAGGTAAAGTTAGCTCTAGCCACCTGATAGGGAAAAAATTGGTTTCTTAGTTGCTTTAGTAACCAAGGGATGAACTACGTCCCCATAGTGTACAATTGGCGGAAGGGTTGTCATGTTTCATGACAGACAGGAAGCATTCTGGCGTAATGGCGGCAGGGATAATGCGAAGCAATGGCCGTGCCTCCATACAAACCACACAACTCTGATGAGTCACCTTTGCCGCTTCCTCAGTCAACAAGAGCCAGTTGTTAGAAAGGCCGGAGACACCTGTAGCGGTCAGGATTGCATCATCCAAAGTAGGTGGAGTGGTAAGTAAAATAATAGAATTATTCTTATTACCATTTTCATTAATAGCCTGTGCTTTTGTGTTATTAATATGACAAATTCGAACATTCCAATGGACTGGTGCAGTGGTACAGCTTACATAAGGAGCAAGTCTAAAGTCCTGGCAGCCTAATGCAATACCAGGATAGATAGTAAATTTGAGTCCTTTAGAGCTTTTTGTCAAAGTCAAGAGTTTCCTCCATTGTTTTCCTAATGTAGTAGAGGTGCAACTGGACCAGTCATAATTAGTCTCACATACCAAGTTTGTCCAAGTCCAATCGCTATGGGTGTCCCCCACTGTCATATACCAGTCCCAGTCACGGTAGTAGGAAAGGTCTCTGAAGTCTACCCACGGCACTGTCGCAGTAGTGGTAACATTAAAGGGTATACATAATGTGGTGCTTCTATACAATTGTCTGGGCCCACAGGAAAGGGTGTTAGAGACAACTTGTCGTTTATTTACGTGGTGGCTGTGGCTTACATTCTGATCTGGGCTCAATGTGTCGGAGTGCAGGTTGATCGGACGTATGGTTGTGGCATTGAATGTGTCGTTAGGTTTACTAGTGGGTGTAATGGGTGTCTGTGTCATGTGCTGTACTGACCAGAGTATGATTCCTAGAGTAACCCCAATAGTTACAATCAGCAAAACAAGGAGTGGAGCAGAGCACCCCAGTCTCTCCCATGGTGGTCTGTCCCTCCTCTGTCTTTCCCCTCCAGTATCTGAAGATGGGAGTCTCCTCCACATATTCAGATAGTGTTGGTGTCAAGAATTTGATCCGAATTTAATGTGATTAAATCACTTCTGACTTCAGTCAGGGTTCTGGAAGGAGTTGGTGCTGGTGTACAATGTGTCAAGTGGTGCCAAGGTGCGCCTGATTTACCCTTGACCTGGACTGAGTGTGAAGTAACCTCCTTCACTTCGTACGGTCCAGTCCACCTGGGATCTTGCCACTTTCTCTTGTGAACCTTGATCCTTACCCAGTCGCCAACTTTTACCTTCAGCAGCGCCGGATCTCCCGTCAGCTCCCCCTCTTGGACCTTGTGAATCTGTTTGGAGAGAGCTGCAGAGAGTTCCGTTAGTTTTCTCACATATTCAGACATTACAATTTGTTGTACATCAAGGGCGGGCATATGACCTCCCTCCTTGGTGGACCAGGCATGACTCTACCAGTCATAATCTCATGTGGAGAGAGATGGGTGCCTGCTCCTGGAGAGGCTCTCATGGCCATCAACGCCAGGGGCAGAGCTTCAACCCACGTCAACTTTGAACCTGCACATACCTTGGCTATCTTAGCCTTCAAAGTTTGATTGGCGCGTTCCACGAGGCCCTGAGATTGCGGCCGGTACACAGACCCAAACTTGTGCACAATGCCGAACCTCTCCTCCACCTGTCTCAGGTGTTGGTTACTGAAATGGGACCCGTTGTCGGATCGAATTTGTCTTGGAACCCCATACCTTGGTATGAGTTCAGTCTGCAGCCACTTAATGACCGACCTAGCATCCTCACGTGCTGTTGGTATTGCCTCAACCCATTTGGAGAATCGATCTACCATTACCAATAAGTACCTTTTCCCATTAGTTACATTATCAGCCCCCCATGTCAGTGTAATCTATGCTAATGTCCTGAAAACATGCATTAGGTACTGGGTATGAACCCATGGGTGTTTGGAAAGGTTTCTTTGGGTTGTGGCTGCCACAAATGCTGCACTCATCACAAAACAAGTCTGTCATGTCCTTAATGTGTGGGTGCCACCAAATATGGGAAACCTTCTGTAAAGTTTTGAGTTTCCCTTCATGGGTGGGCCCATGAGCCTCACGTATCAGCTCGGGACAGAGATTAGCTGGGGCCACCAACCTGCCGTCATGGCATCTCCAAAGTTCATCAGGTCCTTTGGTGGCTCCCATCTGTCCCCATACCGAGTGCTCATACGGGCCCGCTGTGAATTGTAGTTCCTTTATGTGTTGGTCTGTGAGTTCTGTTCTAGCTGGTTGAGTCTGCAGCACCATCTGTCTTGGAGTGTAGCCCCCAGCTTTCTTGGCTGCTTTGTCAGCTGCGTCATTTCCCTCGCTGACTTTGTTCTTGAGTTGCTGATGTCCTTTGCACTTCATGATGGCCACCTGCTCAGGTAGTGAGACTGCTTTTATCAGTCTCTCCATTTGTGCCTTGTGTTTGATCGGAAGGTTTCCTGTTGTGGTGAAGTTACGTCTGACCCATTGTGGTCCATCTGTATGGACTGCTCCATGAGCATATGCTGAGTCAGTGTAGATGTTCACAGTCTTTCCTTCAGCCTTTTCCAGGGCTTGAGTCAAACCAATGATCTCAGCTAGTTGGGCTGAGGCAGGTTGTGGGATGATGTCTGATTCCAGGGTCACGTGTGACCCGTCTGGAAGCTGCTGTACCACTGCATATGCTGCTATGTTCCCTTCTTCTCCTCTATAGCAGCATCCATCGGTGTACAACCATAGATCAGGATTGGTAAGGGGGTTCGTTTCCCAAGTCTGGTCGCAGTTTCAGTTCCTGTGCCGCCCTCTCTTCGCAGGAGTGTGCCAACCCTTCTTCTGCATTGAGTGCGTCTGCCATGTTTTTGTCGGTGTTGACAAAAGTAATGTGTGATTGGGTGCATTTATTCTGGATTTTGTTCTTTCTTTCAGCGCTGAACGTGAATTCCTTGCTCATCAGATATGCTGCAACCCCATGGTGCGTATGGATTTCCAATTTGTGGCACATTACCAGGTGGGCGGTTTTTTCAATAGCTTTTGCCACTGCAGCCACGTACCTGGAACATGTTGTCTGACCTGCTTCAATATGGTCCAACTTAGAGGAATGATACATCAGTACTCTTCTCTCCCCCTCTTGTTTCTGAAAAAGGATGGAAGAAGTGAACCCCTCCTTTTCAGAAACATCAAGATGAAATTTGTTTTTGTAGTCGGGTGCTGTCAGAGCTGCTGCCACCGAGAGATCGGTTTTTAGGAGAGCAAACGCTGTTGATGCTTCAGGTGTCCAGGTAACTCTCCTTCCTGTCCACACACTATGGTACAACATCTGATTGTTGGTGTCAGGTGCATCATGTTTTCATCCCAGTCATCGGTATATGGGTTGACATCATTATCAGTCACATTAAGTGTACAGTGTATTTCAGCTTGAGGAGTCTTGTATGGGTGAAATGTGTAAATGAGTTGTCTCAGCTGGTTGAACTTGAATTGAACCTCAGGGGTTCCTTGGCCGGATTCGATGCACTTCAACCAGTATATTTCTTGGGTCAGGGAGAGCACTGGGGTTGGGATGATGGGTAGCATCAGCACCTAACTGGATGAACTGGTGTGGAGGTAATGGGATCAATGGAAACCTCCACACCCTTTTCGGTAAGGTAGATTGAACATTTCAGTTTGCACAATAGGTCCCTTCCTAATAGGTTGATTGGACAGTTGGGACAATATAGGAATTGATGCTTCAAATTGGAAGGGCCCCATTGGAAGAGCAATGGTATGGTCTTGTTTTGTGCTTCGGGTGTTCCTGATACCCCCACCACCTGTATTGATTCCGAAGAGAGTGGTTGACGAGATCTTATGGCAGAGTACGTACATCCTGTATCCACCAAAAATTGGTGGGTAACTCCCTCCACTTCACACATGACAGTTGGTTCAGTATGAAGTGGAAAATGCTGACCCCCATTCCCGTTCTGTGGTGGTGGGCAGCTTCAGGGCCAGGGAGGATATTCGTCTGACATGCCCTGGAAGGTAGGAGCTGGCTGCTGGTTAGGCTGTTGGTTTGGGTCTTGTTGTGGGTGGTTATATGCTGGTAGGGCAGCATGTGGCTGGTACATCGGTCTTGGGCCTCCTCTTGATCTGAAGGCATAACCTCTACCCCTGTTTGCCAGCCAGTGTTGCTGTTGAGGACTAGGTGGTAATGGACACCATCTGACAGAGTGGCCATATTGATGACAATTGTAACAGGCCCCCCCATTACCTTGTGGCCTTGGCCGTCTCCATTGAGTCTGGTATTGTGGGGGTCCTCCCCTTCCTCTACCTCTCCATTGTGGTGTACCTCTGCCTCTTCCCCTCCATTGGGGTTGATGGTTAAATTGTGGGTATTCCTTACAATCACGCCTAAAATGTCCAGCTCCTCCACAATTGTAACACAGGTAGTTCCCTCCTTTTGGAGGACCTAATGGGGTGCCCTGCTGAGGCCATGGTCGTGGTTGTGGGCCAAAAGTCATGGTGCCTGTTAGGCTGTATAGTGAGGTGGGGCCAGGAGTGGTGCTGGCACTGGCCTCTGGGGAAGCTGCTTCAGTGGCCACACACATCGTATCTGTTTTCTTTGGTTGCACCCTCCTGCTCTCCACTATTGCCCATGTCCCTATTCTCAGCTCTTCCTCGGCTTTCTCAACTGCCACCTCTAGTCCTTTCTTCATAAAGGTGAGTTGCCCTTTAGGCGGGGCACCCCCGCTAAAGTAACCTGCCTGTGTCCATTTGAGTTTCACTCCCTCCCACACTTTCTTTACTGTCTTATACTGTTCTTTCCCTCCCGCTCTATCCTGTATTCTTTGATCTAGATATTCATTAAATTTGAGTTTTGGGACGGTAGTGGTTGCCATGGTTATACAGTTTATTAGACTATCTTGGTGCTCTTAGCCCGTCACTGGCCGAATCCAGCAATGTATTCTTGGCGCTGACTGAGATTTATCTCTGATGTCCCACCCTCGTACACAAAAAATGTTCAATGCTTTATTATTAGGAATTATTTTGCAAAAGGTATTATTGTTTTTCAATTATTCGAATTATTATATATTTTCCCAAAAGGTATCAGAACCGCCCTTTTGGAACAATATATTAACAAACTCGAGCGCTTCCAAAATAATTATCAATTTAATTTTAGGAATTATTTAGCAAAAGTTATTATTGTTTTTCAGTTATTCGAGCTATTATATATTTTCCCAAAAGGTATCAGAATCGCCCTTTTGGAAGAATACATTAACAAACCCGAGCGCTCCCAAAACAATCATCAATTTAATCCCAGGAATTATTTTGCAAAAATCATTGTTGTCTTTCAGGTACTCGAGCTATTATATACTTTCCCAAAAGGTATCAGAATCGCCCTTTTGGAAGAATACACCAACAAACCCAAGCGCTCCTAAAATAATTATCAATCTAATTCTAGGGATTTATTTAGCAAAAGTTATTATTGTTTTTCAGGTATTCGAGTTATTATATATTTTCCCAAAAGGTATCAGAATCGCCCTTTTGGAACAATATATTAGCAAACTCGAGCGCTCCCAAAATAATTATCAATTTAATTTTGGGAATTATTTTGCAAAAGTTATTATTGTTTTTCAATTATTCGAATTATTATATATTTTCCCAAAAGGTATCAGAATCGCCCTTTTGGAAGAATATATTAGCAAACTCGAGCGCTTCCAAAATAATTATCTATCTAATTCTAGGAATTATTGAAATACCAACACCGCAAGAGGGAAAAAGTTCAAGTCAGCTTTTAGCGCAGCGGCTACATAACAGGCAAAATAGGACTCGGTGGTCCTCTTAAAAGTTATCAACTAGTTAGTCTCATGAAACGGCCAATCTTACACAACATTCAGGTTATCATTTCAACAATTACATTTTTCATTACATATCAGCATCAACACGAATTCAGTTTAAGTTCCTCACAGTACATATAGTTGAGTGCCACGTCAACCAAATTGCCCGACTATCTGAACTTGTATTTTTATTATTATTTTTTGATTCTCCTCAAGGAGACTCCCAGTCGTTTAAACCATTCAACTGGCGTCTAGTCGGGAGAACCTTTTCTGGACTTGGATTCTCACGGAATTAACTCAACCCGACTATCTGAATCTTTTTATCAAGTCACCAGATCCTTCTCTTGTGGATCAAATAAAAGGGTCCATCGCTTGTGAACCAAAAACTGTAATAGGCTTCTCACTAGAAAGCCGCATTTCAACAGGAAATAAAACCACTGTAACTAGACTTCTTCTCTTAGAGTCACATTTCAACAGTAAAAACCTAAGATTTCAGATATCAACAGCAAAAAATAAAAGGGTCCGTCTCTCGTGAACCACAACCTGTAACTAGACTCCTCCCCTAGAGAGTCACATTTCAACAGTAAGAACCTAAAAATGCAGATATCTTTACATATGTGCCTTTTGAGTCATAATAGATATGTTATAAATTTATCAGTAATCCATACTCACGCCCAGTACTACTGATCATAATTTGGGTTTATCCTACAATACAATATGCAGATTTTGTTTTAACAGGTTCTGCTTACCTTTGTATTGACGGCCGTCTAGATCAGTTTCCTGAGGCGAGCTGGATTCCCGGCTGCTCCTGCGGACAGGTCACCCGTCCTTTCAGATCCGTCTCTTACTTGTCTCCTGTCTCTATCAACTTTTATGGACCGAATTCAGAGTTAGAAAACCCTCCTCTGCTACCAAGTTTTGTTGATAAAACAAGTTTACTGGAGAACGGAGACCAAGTAGAGACTTTCGGACTAGGTGGATGATTGTATAATATAAGGCAGTTTATTCAGAGGTAAAGATATCTGTAAATAGCGTGCACGGACCCGTTCGTCAACCTCGTAGGGAGATATCTGAGAGCGCGCCCTAAACATTGTGTGCTGACATTTTATACAATAAAATAAAGTAGGTTGATTCTAGGAGTTCTGATCTTCTGATTGGTCCTGATGAGTTGGTCGAGGTCACTTCCATTGCATTGGCTCTGAGTCGGGTTGTCTGTCTTCAGATGTTCAGCCTAAAAGAAGGGATTTTGTGTGTGCGTGTGTTATCAGTAATAATGTGTGTGTGTGTAATAATGTGTGTGTGTGTGTGTGTGTTTTGTGTTTGTGTGTGTCATAGGAAAATGTTCAGCCGAAAGAGGGGATTTTGTGTGTGCGTGTGTTATCAGTAATAATGTGTGTGTGTGTGTGTGTGTTTGTGTTTGTGTGTGTCATGGGAAAACTCGTGAGTTGGAAGGACTGAGAGACCTATGGCGTGGGTGTTGTTCTTAGCCACCTGCTGACAAGGCCGACAAGATAGAAGTCTTTGTCCATTGTATTAAATCCGAAGGCCCAACACAAGATGGGTCATGCACAAAATTTTAGCCAGACCAAGCTATAACATAATATATTTACTACGACACGAGTCTTATATATCCTGTGGTTATATGGATGTATTCTGTATAAATTATGTGGGTATTTTGTTAGCAATGAGCCGTGTGGATGCATTATACATTCAAGTTCATGCACGCATGACTGTAAGTCGCTTTGGATAAAAGCGTCTGCTAAATGGTGCTGCTCAGTAGTGCTGTGTGGTTGCACTCCTCTGACCACTCCCTTTTTCAGAACCACACACAAACTCTTGGTTAACACAATTGTCAAGCCATACACTATCTACATTCTTCCAATAAGAAAGCTGTTAAAACAATCAATATGTGTGTATCTTTTAAGGTATTTGTATAATCTGTAATTTGTTATACAGGCTAGCAAATGTTATCATTGTCTGTTTGTATACTTCTTGTAGGTATGCTGATGTTTCTGCAATAACAAAATAACAAAATATTAAAAAGGACTACTGTTGCCAGGAAATGTCCCGCCATCACATGATCCTTCTGAGCCTGTGTAGTGAACTGATTAAACAAAAAAGCAGGTTGATTTAGTTTAATGAACATTTCGTCACTGATAGTTTGTATGGAGTTTTTATTTTTTTAATCCGCCAGTACAGTAGGTGGCGGAATGCAAATATAATTTTTGCAAACGCCATTACACCAAATAAGGAGAAGGTGGGAAGGGTTAAAAAAATCTGAGCACTAACCATGGAAAGGCCCTCATAATCAAAGTGTAAACTAGTCCGAGTTCATCAGGACAGGTAAGACTTCTCTGTTACATGTGTAGGAAAAGTGTATTCAATATTGATTAAATATGTGTAATATCGTATTTTGCAACATGATTTTCGTGTTCGAAATGAAACGTTAGCTAAAGTAGTATTTAACGTTGAAGTTGGTGCTAGCCCTAAAGGACACACGCCACGGTTCATTGAAGTGCATGCACTGTCCAGACGTTTGTGTAGCCAAGACAAATGGTAGTTTATCAAAGTTACATTATTGTACCTTCATTATGCTAACCTAGCTACTTTATTGGCTATCTACATACATGATAAAATACAAACACCAAGAGGCTGGTCAGCGTTGTTTTTTTTAGCTACATACAGGCTTAAAGGGTAACGTTAGGTAGCATAAACGTAACTACATGTAACATAGGTGACCCGACCGGCTCGATTCGGTCGTATGCAGTGGTGTAAAAAGTACGCAATGGTCATATTTGAATAATTGTAAATATACCTTAATAGAACATGACTCAAGTAAAAGTCAGCCAGTCAAATACTACTTGAGTAAAAGTCTAAATGTATATGGTTTTAAATATACTTAAGTATCAAAAGTAAATGTAATTGCTAAAATATACTTAGGTATCAAAAGTAAAAGTAGAAATGATTTCAAATTCTTTATAATAAGCAAACCAAAAGGCACCATTTTCTTTTTCTTTTTTATTTACGGATAGCAAGGGGCACACTCCAACACTCAGACATAATTTACAAATGAAGCATTTGTGTTTAGTGATTCCGCCAGATCAGTGGCAGTAGAGATGAACAGGGATGTTCTCTTGAGAAGCATTCAAAATGTAATGAGTACCTTTGGGTGTCACGGAAAATGTATGGAGTAAAAAGTACATTATTTTCTGTAGGAATGTAGTGAAGTAAAAGTAGTCAAAAATATAAATAGTAAAGAACTACTTAATTAGCGATGGTGTAAAGTACTTAAGTAAAAATGCTTTCAAGTACTACTTCAGTAGTTTGTTGGTATCTGTACTTTTACTATTTTTATTTTTGACATCTTTTACTTTTACTAACCTACATTCCTAAAGAAAATAATGTACTTTTTACTGCATAGATTTTCCCTGACACCTAAAAGGACTTGTTACATTTTGAATGCTTAGCAGGACAGGAAAATGGTCCAATTCATGCACTTATCAAGAGAACATCCATGGTCATCTACTGCCTCTGATCTGGCAGACTACTTGAGAGCTCTTCTTTGTCTACACCCATTCAGCATCATTCACACCCTCATAAGCCTTAGCCCCACCATTTCTTTAAATGTGCTATACAGAGTGAGTACAGTAGTGTATTAAACAACCAAAGATTGCAAGACTAAAGGCTGGTTTATACTACGTCTATCAACATATCTGTAGACAGTTGTCGCAGTGACATCATGAACATTCTATTGTGGTCCAACATCAAACTTGTTGTTATGAAAAAGTATAAACACAAAAAACGACAGGCTGCATGACTGGTGTATTTTAACACCAATAAACCCATCCATATTTAAAAATGAATTTGGTTTATGTCAATCTAGCAAACCAGGCAACTAAAAGCAACTTTCTAAACAATTATTTGGTTAGTTTGTAGCTTGTTGGCTAGCTAGCTAACTTTAAGTTAGCTGGCTAGCCAGTTCAAATAATGACCATATTCTACTGTATACCTGACATCTTAACTTTAACTAATTTGTATTTGTTATTACGTAAAATAAACTCACAAGATCATTATTTACAAGTTAATGGCGAGCTAATTACAGAAAATAGCTTACAGTTGTGAGTTTTACGAAATAAAAGCAGGGCATTCTACCGGAACATTTTAGAACTTGGACACTGTCTCGTTGGCCTAACGTCTTATCCGAATTTGACTTTGGTGCAGGTCATGTTAGCTAAAGCTAACCAACTAGCTAGATTAAATGTTAGCTAGCTAGCTAACATTAGGCTATAATTAGCAATGCAAATGGCTCTGAGATACGAATAATATTACTACACAGATCATACACGTAATGTTAGCTAGTGAGCCAGCCAGCTAATGTTAGTTAGCTAGCTAACAGTACACTTTAACTTACAATTACAAAATTAGAAACGTATAATATCTGAAAATGTAGCTAGCTAGACTCTCTTACCCGTATACATGGATGAACGCTTCTCCCTCTCTGTCATGGATGCCATGGTTGCCCTTAGTTTGAAGATGTAATCCGGAGACAGGTGTTTTATACAACAGCCTTCTTATGTGTGTTCTCTTTTCGACTCCCTCCGCATTATTTGCAATCAAACGGCTGAATTTTCTCCATCTCCTTAGCTATCATACTCTGCTTCCACCGGGCATTCAACTGATTTCAAAACTCGGTCCTCCAGAAAGTGGAGCACATTAGCAACACTTATGCAGTTCTTCGTGATATCTTTCAATATAGCCGTGTAAGAAAGGATTACCTACACATACTGAGCAGGTTCATGTTATAGACAGAAGCGTGCTACATGGCAGACCAATCCGAACTTATATCACGGCATGTCCAGCCCATCCATTATCTCAGCCAATCATGGCTAGCAGGAAGGTTCCTGTCTTTTTCCGTGGCTAAACCAACTCGTAATTGAACAATTTAATTCGTATTTACAGATTGCATACAAGTTTGTTATTGAAAGTTCACATGTTCCAGCAGGCATTTCTGCCAAAAACGTATTTCGATAAAAAATAAATGTTTACATTCAAATGCCTCTCCTGTGCAGTAGTGTCGAATGACATTGGCCTAGTTTCCTGAAACAAGTCACATATGGCTTTGCGTTAGTATACACATCAAAAGTCCCAACGCACCACTCAGCCCGTACTCTGCCTGCGGCATAACCAATCAGAGCTGCAGTAGGCCTATATGCAGATGGTCCTGTGCCATTTACTTTGAACTGGACTGTTTACACTATGAGCCGGTTGTGAGTAGATGCAGCTCTCGCTTTAATCTCAAAACAAGCGCATGTAGCCACGTGTGCACATTTAGTTCATATCCTTTACTAGTTAGTGAGTTATTAGCCCAGTTATAGATAATTTGCAGTCAGCAATATGGGAGTGATGGCTTTCTACAAGAGCACAAAATGTGTACATTTCTAGACATCTTTGAAAAGCAAGTCAGTTAAAGTTTTTTTGCCTTAAAAGGGGCAGTGTTGTATTTTGAGACAGGCTTGAATAAGCCAAGTAGCCAATTGGCAGAGGGTAGCATAATTTGTCTGATTCTCTGTAATAATAGTGCATTTTGTAAAGTTGTTTCTTGCATCAAATAACACATTTTCAGTCACCTCTTTGTCTGAACGACAAGTGGATAAACAGGTTAATGTCAAGCCCTGAATGCTTTTTTCCAAAGTCTAATGGAATGTAGGTCTACATTGAACACCACACATTGGCTGCTACTGTAGGCTGAATGATAACAGCTATTGCCATGTTAAAATGTTATGGGATGCATTTTCTCCATTGTTTTTGATGGTAGGCCATTCTGGTAGGCCTACATTATGATCAAATAGCCACAGTAGCCTACGTGGCCACTGTTAAAACTGTAACTGAAAGCAGGTACAGCCTCAGTGTTGCACAGAATTTTCACAACGTTAAAGTTTGCGCTCAGCAGACCTGAAATTAGTTCAGTGCCGAAAAGTGAACATTGGTGTCAACATACGTTGTGTGTGTATATATAGTGTATCTTTTCCATAACCAAAAATATTGTATTTTCAGCAATTTGAAGCTGGTGTACAAAAACGAAAGTAAAATACGCAAAAACTAAACTTAAGAACGGGAAACATAGAAATAGCTCTTCTTAGACTTCTGTTCAATGAGAATGACAGATCTATAACTCACATTTCTATGTGAATTTGGTCGGGTCACTCAAAAAGTTACATATTGCAGCTTTAAAAGCGTGCAGACTGAGTTAGCGAACAAAGCCAGGGGGAGGCGGTGCTTCACTGGCCGATGACGTGTCGGGGTAATCCAAAACAGATTCTAGATGTCAGCTAGCGTGCTAGCACTAAGCCAAGGTGGAAAAAGTTACAAAACTCCCGTAGCCTACTTCACAGAGAACATCCCGAAAAGTTGACAAAACAAAAAAGACGAGGTACTACACAATAAGAGCAAGCAGGTATGATTTTCTCTTTCGTTTTGAGCCCACTGCAACAAGGCACCAGAGCCTGCTGTGCTAACAGGTTCCCACTAGATAAGTGACAAAGTCTGAAGAGCATGCTGCCAAAGATTTTTATAACTAACCAAGATGGACCACATCTTGTCATTTCCAATGGAAGCAAATTAATCATAGTGGGCAGAACAAGCAGGGAGGTGGGCAGAGCCAAGCACGAGCTAGCGAGATTCTATTGGCGCGTTCGAGCATGTATTTGCATATTTCTGTTAGGGAACGCCTACTCTGTGAAGTGCACGTGTGCAATAACTTTCACTCCTTCTGAACAACGCAATTAAAAAATAAAATAAACTTCGGCAAAGGGTAAAGTCTACAAAACGTAGTCCACTCTGTTCATAATAGGTTCTAGTTTTGGGAACAGAAAACTGTATTGAGATCAAATGTTTCATTGATGAGAAAATTAGCAGAATGTCGGCCAAAATCCATCTCGCTCCATCTTCTCCCACTGCCGGCCACTGGGTTTCCTCTCATCACCATATTTGGTAGTGAGTGGAAATGCCAACCGGATGCTTCAGATTTATACATCAGGTAATTAATCTGGCTCATTGTTCTATCTGTGATGCTGCCTGGCCGAACGTGCTCCTTGTTTACATCACACTTCCTGTGATTGATGGATTACCTGATGTATATCTTGCTCATCACCGCCAACATTTGGTCTGGAATGTAATTACATGCTAGCATGGCTAGTGGCTACTGTTAGCCAACTTGAACTAGCATATGAACCAAGGGGCCAGGGTTCCGGTCTAGAAGGACGGTTTCGACTGCTCCTACAGTTTTGCTTTGGTACTGCAGTTTAACTGACGCCCGGCCCAGAAAGACAATTTCCATACACGGCCGCATAGAGATGTCAGATTAGAAAATTCCTAATGAGACACTTTATTCATCACCTTTGTGCACAAAACATCCCATTGAATTATTCAAATAATTGTTGCTGAGGCCGTGTTTTTTTTTTTCATCACTCAGATATTAACATATTGCGTTCATCCAATGTATGCCATGTTTTTGGATGACGTGATGACATCGGCGCTGCTCCCGAATGCTAGTGCCATGTGATGTTGGTCCGTATAAACTGGATGCAATCCGAGTATAGACGGTCCATGAATTGGCGTATGTGAATGTGAGTAGATTACCTTGAAAACAACGGGCGGACATCTTGGACGCAGTCTCCAGTTCTTATTATACTTCAGTGATACGAACTATGTAGTTTAAATTAGTGGATTCGGCAATTTCAGCCACACCCGTTGCTGACAGGTGTATAAAATGGAGCGCACAGCCATGCAATCTCCATTGACAAACATTGGCAGTACAATGGCCTTACTGAAGAGCTCAGTGACTTTCAACGTGGCACCGTCATAGGATGCCACCTTTCCAACAAGTCAGTTCATCAAATTTCTGCCCTGTTAGAGTTGCCCCGGTCAACTGTAAGTGCTGTTATTGTGAAGTGGAAACGTCTAGGAGCAACAATGGCTCAGCCGCGAAGTGGTAGGCCACACAAGCTCACAGAACGGGACCGCCGAGTGCTGAACCACATAAAAATAATCTGTCCTCAGTTGCAACACTCACTACAGAGTTCCAAACTGCCTCTGGAAGCAATGTCAGCACAATAACTGTTTATCGGGAGCTTCATGAAATGGGTTTCCATGGCCGAGCAGCCTAAGAACAAGCCTAAGATCACCATATGCAATGCCAAGCGTTGGATGCAGTGGTGTAAAGCTCACCGCCATTGGACTCTGGAGCAGTGGAAACGTGTTCTCTGGAGTGATGAATCACGCTTCACCATCTGGCAGTCCGACAGACAAAATAGGTTTGGCGGATGCCAGGAGAACGCTACCTGCCCCAATGCATAGTGCCAACTGTAAAGTTTGGTGGAGGAGGAATAATGGTCTGGGTCTGTTTTTCATGTTTCGGGCTTGGCTGTCCTGCACAGAGCCCTGACCTCAACCCCATCGAACACCTTTGGGATGAATTGGAATGCAGACTGCGAGCCAGGCCCAATCGCCCAACATCAGTGCCCGACCTCACTAATGCTCTTGTGGCTGAATGGAAGCAAGTCCCCACAGAAATGTTCCAACATCTAGTGGAACGCCTTCCCAGAAGAGTGGAGGCTGTTATATCAGCAAAGGGGGGGACCAACTCCATATTAATTCCCATGATTTTGGAATGAGATGTTCAACGATTAGGTGTCCACATACTTTTGGTCATGTAGTGTATGTAATAACAGCAAAACATAACTATGTTTGTACTTATAGGTAACCAGATCGTGACTACAACTACGTCTTTGACCACATTGTGTTGTTACACTGGTGAGTAAAAACTCATGCTTCCTACCCTTTAAATGACATTGCATTCTATATTGTTGGCATTACATTCTATATTGTTGGCATTACATTCTATATTGTTGGCATTACATTCTATATTGTTGGCATTACATTCTATATATATATACGTAAAAATGTATGCGCACATGACTGTAAGTCGCTTTGGATAAAAGCGTCTGCTAAATGGCTTATTATTATTATTATATTATTATTATATTGTCATTACATTCTATATGTTGGCATAACATTGACATATACGATAAAATTCCCTTGAACCAAAAATGATCAGTTCTAATTTAACATTTTGTTAGATATTGTACGGCAAATATTTAAATATTGTATGGTATTAAACTTTTCCAATAATTGTATTAGTGTGTGACTCTCAAGGTCTACATGAGGAAGGACGACAACAGAGATGTTGCCATTGTGATAGTTAAAAAGTAAGAATCCAGGGTGGTGGACCTTCTTCCACTGAGATGTTGAGGATTGGAGAACCATGGCTCGGTTTCAAAGCTCGATATGGACGGTAAGTTAAACGTTTTTGGTTTTGTAAGCTTAGTAGCTTGGCATCATTTCACGCTACAGCAGTACTTGGCACCAGATAGGATACACCAATGATGTAGAGTGGGGAAAAAAGTATTTAGTCAGCCACCAATTGTGCAAGTTCTCCCACTTAAAAAGATGAGAGAGGCCTGTAATTTTCATCATAGGTACACGTCAACTATGACAGACAAATTGAGGGAAAAAAATCCAGAAAATCACATTGTAGGATTTTTAATGAATTTATTTGCAAATTATGGTGGAAAATAAGTATTTGGTCACCTACAAACAAGCAAGATTTCTGGCTCTCACAGACCTGTAACTTCTTATTTAAGAGGCTCCTCTGTCCTCCACTCATTACCTGTATTTAGGCACCTGTTTGAACTTATCAGTATAAAAGACACCTGTCCACAACCTCAAACAGTCACACTCCAAACTCCACTATGGCCAAAGAGCTGTCAAAGGACACCAGAAATTGTAGACCTGCACCAGGCTGGGAAGACTGAATCTGCAATAGGTAAGCAGCTTGGTTTGAAGAAATCAACTGTGGGAGCAATTATTAGGAAATGGAAGACATACAAGACCACTGATAATCTCCCTCGATCTGGGGCTCCACGCAAGATCTCACCCCGTGGGGTCAAAATGATCACAAGAACGGTGAGCAAAAATCCCAGAACCACACGGGGGGACCTAGTGAATGACCTGCAGAGAGCTGGGACCAAATTAACAAAGCCTACCATCAGTAACACACTATGCCGCCAGGGACTCAAATCCTGCAGTGGCAGACGTGTCCCCCTGCTTAAGCCAGTACATGTCCAGGCCCGTCTGAAGTTTGCTAGAGTGCATTTGGATGATCCAGAAGAGGATTGGGAGAATGTCATATGGTCAGATGAAACCAAAATAGAACTTTTTGGTAAAAACTCAACTCGTCGTGTTTGGAGGACAAAGAATGCTGAGTTGCATCCAAAGAACACCATACCTACTGTGAAGCATGGGGGTGGAAACATCATGCTTTGGGGCTGTTTTTCTGCAAAGGGACCAGGACGACTGATCCGTGTAAAGGAAAGAATGAATGGGGCCATGTATCGTGAGATTTTAAGTGAAAACCTCCTTCCATCATCAAGGGCATTGAAGATGAAACGTGGCTGGGTCTTTCAGCATGATAATGATCCCAAACACACCGCCCGGGCAACGAAGGAGTGGCTTCGTAAGAAGCATTTCAAGGTCCTGGAGTGGCCTAGCCAGTCTCCAGATCTCAACCCCATAGAAAATCTTTGGAGGGAGTTGAAAGTCCGTGTAGAGGAGATCTGCATGGAGGAATGGGCCAAAATACCAGCAACAGTGTGTGAAAACCTTGTGAAGACTTACAGAAAACGTTTGACCTGTGTCATTGCCAGCAAAGGGTAAATAACAAAGTATTGAGAAACTTTTGTTATTGACCAAATACTTATTTTTCCACCATAATTTGCAAATAAATTCATTAAAAATCCTACAATGTGATTTTCTGGATTTTTTTTCTCATTTTGTCTGTCATAGTTGACGTGTACCTATGATGAAAATTACAGGCCTCTCTCATCTTTTTAAGTGGGAGAACTTGCACAATTGGTGGCTGACTAAATACTTTTTTCCCCCACTGTACGCAAGGTAGATGGATTATTTTAAATATGTTATTGGACCATAAACAGTTATGGCTCATTAACCTTTACGGACCAAATAATGATGATCCACACTTCTTTGACAATATATAATAAATTATCAACCCTGCAAGCAATTCAAGACAATATTATTATGGTGGGGGATTATAATACTGTTTTAAATAGCTCAATAGACCGTAAAGGAAATCACACCACAAACAATCACCCTCATGCTCTTAAGGAAATTGTGAATGTCATGGATACATTAGAACAAGTAGATATATGGAGGCTTAAATATACTGATCTAGTGAGATATACATGGCGGAGACTCAATCAAGCTAGTCGTATTGACTTCTTTCTTATCTCATTCTCGTTGGCACCAAAAGTTTAAAAAGTGTTGATAGGGGACAGAATGCGGTCGGACCATCATATAATTGGCATATACATTACTCTTACTGAATTTCCACGTGGGCGAGGATATTGGAAATTTAATCAAAGCCTATTGGATGATAATTTATTTATAATTAGCATGTGCCTTTAGAGGCCATGCAATTCAGTACTCATCTCGAAAACAAAAGCAATTTAGGTCAAAAGAGTTTATACTAACAAAGGAAATAGAAAGTCTAACAGAACAGATAGATGGCAATAAAAACTGTAACATAGAGGCTCAGAATAAATTAGAGGAAAAACAAAAAGAAATGGAGAAACTTATTCAAGAAAGATCAAGTGTAATATATTATAAAAATAAAGCAAACTGGATGGAATATGGGGAAAAATTCACAAAATTATTTTCTAATCTTCAACATAGGAATGCTACCAAAAATAACTTAATGAAACTGGTTACAATTGACGGAGTCACCCATGATTCACCAAATGATATTTTGAAGGAGGAAACAAAGTACTTTAAGCATATGTTTTCTTTTCAGTCGCCTCCATCTCCTCTAACTGAAGCTAATTGTAGAGATTTTTTTCTATTGATAATGTAAAATTAACAGCCATACAGAAAGACTCATGTGAAGGTGAAATTACAGAGGAGGAACTTCTGGATGAAATTAAAGACTTTAAGTCTGGGAAAACTCCAGGGTTGGATGGCATACCAGTCGAGGTATACCAAACCTTTTTTGATATACTAAGAGGACCGTTATTAGCATGTTTTAACCACTCCTATGTAAATGGTAGATTATCTGACACTCAAGAAGAAGGTCTGATCTCATTATTACTGAAACAGGATACAAGTGGAAAATATAAAGATTTCGAGATGAGTACTGAATTGCATGGCCTCTAAAGGCACATGCTAATTATAAATATATTATCATCCAATAGGCTTTGATTAAATTTCCAATATCCTCGCCCACGTGGAAATTCAGTAAGAGTAATGTATATGCCAATTATATGATGGTCCGACCGCATTCTGTCCCCTATCAACACTTTTTAAACTTTTGGTGCCAATGAGAATTGGAGGTCCCTTAAAAAATTGGAGGCCCCTTACACTTCAGTGTTGTGATGCAAAATGTATAGCGCATAGAATTAAAAAGGTATTGTCGGATATTATTCATTCTAATCAGACAGGTTTTTTACATGGAAGATACATTGGAGATAACATAAGGCAAGTATTGGAAACAATAGAACACTATGGAAAATATGGGAAACCAGGCCTGCTATTCCTAGCAGACTTCGAAGAGGCATTCGATAAAGTACGACTGGGGTTTATATATAAATGCCTGGAGCATTTCAATTTTGGAGAATCTCTTATAAAATGGGTCAAAATCATGTATAGTAACCCTAGGTGTAAAATAGTAAATAATGGCTATTTCTCAGAAAGTTTTAAACTGTCAAGAGGAGTGAAAAAAGGTTGTCCACTATCGGCATATCTATTTATTGTGGCCATCGAAATGTTAGCTATTAAAATCAGATCCAATAATAATATCAGAGGATTAGAAATCCAGGGCTTAAAAACAAAGGTGTTATTGTACGCTGATGATTCATGTTTTCTTTTAAATCCACAACTAGAATCCCTCCACAGCCTCATAGAGGATCTAGATACATTTTCTAACCTATCTGGATTACAACCAAATTATGACAAATGTACTATATTACGTATTGGATCACTAAAAAATACAATTTTTACATTACCATGTAGTTTACCAATAAAATGGTCTGATGGTGATGTGGATATACTTGGAATACATATACCAAAGGAAATAAATGATCTCACTTCAATAAATTTTAATAGAAAGTTAGTAAAAATAGATAAGATCTTGCTACCATGGAAAGGTAAATACCTGTCAATTTGTGGAAAAATCACCCTGATTAACTCTTTAGTATTATCCCAGTTTACCTATTTGCTTATGGTCTTGCCTACGCCTAGCGAACAGTTTTTAAAATTATATGAGAAAAAAATATTCAATTTTATTTGGAACGGCAAGCCAGAAAAAATTAAAAGGGCCTATTTCTATAATGAATATGAATTCGGAGGACAGAAATTATTAAATATGAAAGCATTAGACCTATCACTAAAAGCTTCAGTCATACAAAAGTTATACTTAAATCCGAACTGGTTCTCAAGCAAATTAGTAAGAATGTCTCACCCAATGTTCAAGAATGGCCTTTTTCCCTTTATTCAGATTACAACCTATCATTTTCAGTTATTTGAAAAGGAAATCATCTCCCAAATATCACTATTTCTAAAACAAGCCATAGAAAGTTGGTTGCAATTTCAATTGAATCCTCCAGAAACGACAGAACAAATAATGCAACAAATATTGTGGTTAAATTCAAATATACTAATTGACAAAAAACCTTTTATTTTTTAACAGAATGTTTAAAAAAGGTATAATCTTCGTAAATGATATCATCAGTAGGACTGGTGGAGTTATGTCGCACATGCAGCTAACAAAAATATATGGAAATGTCTGCTCTACCCAAAATTACAACCAAATAATTGCAGCCTTACCGCAAAAGTGGAAGAGGAAAGTGGAAGGGGGAGAAAGTAAGGAACTTGTCTGTCGGCCTTGCATTAAAGAACATAAATGGTTAAGGAAAACTGTGATAAATAAAAAAAGTATATCAGTTTCACTTAAGGACCAAATGATTGACAGCCGTCCCATATAAATTGCAAAATAGTTGGGAAGAGATTTTTGACGTACCGATCCCATGGCGTAGTGTTTATGAACTGACACGCAAAATGACACCGGATTCAAAAATTAGAATCTTTCAATTTAAATTATTATATACAATTCTTGCTACCAATAGAATGTTATTTGTACGGGGGATACAATCTTCCCAGCTCTGCAGATTTTGCTGTGAAGAGACAGAATCATTAGATCATTTGT
Organism: Coregonus clupeaformis; assembly: GCF_020615455.1. Classification (NCBI taxonomy): domain Eukaryota; kingdom Metazoa; phylum Chordata; class Actinopteri; order Salmoniformes; family Salmonidae; genus Coregonus; species Coregonus clupeaformis. Next base: position 51,288,888 of record NC_059215.1, read on the forward strand.
TTTGGTTCTGTCCATTTGTAGCTTGTTTTTGGACACAGGTCCAGGAATGGCTAAAGGATTGCAATATTTACCTGGAGCTAACCTTGCAGATAGCATTACTGGGTGATCTTAAAAGTCATAGTCAATCGATCAATAATATAATAATACTTTTAGCAAAAATGTTTATTTTTAATTCACAATCTGTAGAAGCAATGAGAATAGAAAGGTTCAGAAGTTTTGTAAAACATCACAGTACGGTTGAAATATATATGGCAAATAGAAATCCTATATGGATGGTGTTAGATAGATGAAGATAGATGGGAGGTATTGAATGGAGTTGAAGGATGGGACTAATAACAAATAACAATAAATAATAACAAGATAACTAATAATGTAAGCATACTGTGTCCATAATAAGTATATAGGAAGTATATAGGTTGTATGTTGGGAGCTTTTGGGAAAGAGCACAGTTAGAAAGATATGGCATTTAGAAGCAAACCGGATGGACATCATGAAAATGATCGGAGAGGTTGAGAGTAGAAGAAGTTCAGGAGCAAAACAAATAAAATAGAATTATTGTAAAATTGAATGTAAGGTGTAGATAGTAAGTATAGGCTGGAAGTAGAGGCCTGGGCATTGTTGTTCACTAATTTACTCCAAGTAGGGAAAGGATGGCGGGGTTGAAAAGTAATAAAGGGGAGTATATATATAAAAAACACGGGGGATTGGAAGTGATGCAGACAATTACATTGATGGAAGTTACAATCTTTCTGCAATATTAAGCTGATCTATCCCCCCCAAAAAAAAAATAATAAGAATAAGAATAAAACATTTATTTCCTGAATAATAAAAACATGGAAATCTTAACTATGCTTTCTCTCAATTTGAAACTGTCAATCGCTCCTCAATCTGAAATCTCCTCCTCTCACATCTCTACTCTAACCCCAAACTCTCTTCAACCCTGCTTTGCCAATGTGTGACCCCTCCCCCATTTTTCAACAGTGGTAATGTGTTACATTTACATTTACGTCATTTAGCAGACGCTCTTATCCAGAGCGACTTACAAATTGGTGTTAATTTTCTCTATTTACAGATAGACCTACCAATCATGTTGACGCTTCTAAACATTGAACTCTCTATCGCATGTGGTAGAGCAGAGTACAGAATAGTTGATAGGTGCTGTCCTATGTGTTCGCCAGGTAAGGACCAGTTCTGTATACTATATGGATTATTATGAAGAAAATACATTGCAATACCAATCAATCCATGACACTGACCTTCTATCCCACAGGAAACCAGGTACATAAACACTGTACAGAATTTACAAGTACTTCCTGTGTCCCCTGTACCGACTCCACTTTCCTTGATGAACCCAATGGTCTTACGGCATGCATACTGTGTACCAACAACTGTGACCCAGGTTTTGGCTTAACGGTAAAGCAGCGATGTACACCTTCATCAGACACTGTCTGTGGGACACTGGAGGGGTTCTACTGTCTAGACCCAACTAAGGATGGTTGTAGAGCAGCCCAGAGACACAGCAGCTGTAAACCTGGTCAATACATCAGCCACACAGGTTGGTCTTCTGTCTCACTCATTATACTAATTGTGTTGTCATAATTCAATTGAGTCAAGTTGGTAACTTGAGTGTGAATAATCATTACAGTGAATGGAATTAAATAAAAATGAATTTTTCATTAACGTTTCAACATGTATTTGTGCAGGAACAACATCTACAGATACTGTGTGTGTTGACTGCCCTGGTAAAACGTATTCAGATGGATCATTAACATCTTGTCAACCACACACAGAGTAAGTGTGGACATTATTAGTTAGTTGAAATGGTTATTCCACTGAAGATATAAAAATACAATCATTATTATGCTCAAATAGAATCTTTAAAAAACTATATTTATGTCTTTGACATAGATGTGAATTCTTGGAAATTGAAGCAGGAACTCCTTGGTCGGATTCAGAATGCGGAGTAAACTCACTTCCCACAGCTGGAATCATAGCTGGTGTTCTGATATGTTTCCTGATAGCCACCATAGCTGGTGTTTGTTTATTTATAGTGAGAAAAAGACACAATTTAGGTAAGATTACTGGAATTAATCTGTACCATTCATTGTTTTCATTGCCTGAGATATTCAGTATACTCTGTAAATGCTACATGTTCTACTTCTCATAGTGTAGATTACTGTTTGTTAACGTCATGGTTACATATGTTTATTACAATATTGGACATCTTGACTTTTTTATAGGCCCCCAAATACTGACACAGGTATGTTTGGAAATCTATTAATATCTTTCATCACATTGTGTTACTAAGTGATCTCTTCTGGCTGTGAGATTTGAATTTAATGGGCCAGTTTCCCAGGCATAGGTTGCGCCTAGCTTTGGACTAAAAAGCACTTAAAATTGACCTCCAATGTACGTGCTTCTTAGTCCAGGTCTGGGCTTAATCTCTGTCTGGGAAACTGGCCCAATGTGGTTTACTAATTACTGATTCTGTCTGATAGGCATTCCCAGATCAGGAAATACCAATGCTGTCTGAGGAAACTGTAAAAGGTAAGGCAAACTTTCAAGGTTTTCTAAATATGTGTACGGAATAGTTTTTGAGTTAAAAGAATTTCAAACATATTTATAAGTAAATGTATATGGTTTATTACTTCATCAAGTCATCAATGCAAAGACATGATATGATCCAAGAATAAATTACTCTGGATACAAGCAATTGTTCTACAAATCATTGTCCAGAACGTAAATTAATTACTGATGAATTACAAATGACTTCTCTCCCCAGATTCAAGCCCCCATCACAGTCAGGTGACTCAACATTCTGTAATATGTGGTCCGCTGGCTGGTCCAGCCATCAATGGTGTATCTTAACACTACATGTTAAATGTGATATTGTAGAATCTGGTTGGTATAAAAACAGGATTCTACAGCACGTTCAAAGAATATGACCTCTGGGTAGAGGATCACTGTGCATTGACAATGACTATTATGTGGCTTAGTGTATGAATCATACATTAGCTTCCACCCACACTGGAACATGGCCCCAAATCCCTCAAAGTACAGGCTTGGTTGAAGCTCAACATTCTACATGTGAACAGAAGCCAAACTGAAGCCATACCAAGTTGTCACCCCACACTTTCAAGTGCATCCACAGCCTGATTAGCCAAGAATATTCCAGAATGCACTATATTAAATCTGGTCCAAATAGCTATAAAGTGCCTTTCTGTATGCTGTCCTCTCTGTTCTAGACTGATGATGTAAAAAGGGCTTTAAAAATATATTTATTAGGCTTTATAAATGAATTTGATTGATTGTCCTTTATTTTATTTACCCATAGCTAGAGCATTGCGTTACCTCTAGGCCGATACAGCGCCTTCTCACATAATGTGTGAAACAATTGTAACGTCATTATCCAATTAGTCAAAAATAAGTTCCCAACCATGTTGATTGACTTCAAATTAAATGTCTGCCGAAACTCACAGCATCGTTCTCATCAGCAGGCTACACTAGGACCGGACACAACCTCTAGCCACATAGGGCCTACAATGTTTTATCCATCAAAATAAATACCATCGTAAAAATAATGAATTGATTGTGTTAAACGCACATATCTTTTTCCAACATGAGGCATTAATAAGTAGTATTTTTAAATAATCAATGGGTATTCATTAATTTATAAGTCCAAAAAAAGCTGTCATCTATTTGATAGATCACGTAGATTCAATTGACAAGTCATCACATCCGTCATTCAGTGGATCATACAGTTCAACATGTTGCACTTTATATACAGTTGAAGTTTGTCCAATTATATCAGTACGTTACTGTACTGTGTTGCACTGACTGTCCTCAAACATGTGAGGTAAAAGCTATCACGTTTACTATGTCCCAGTTAAATCAGTTCAACTGAAGAGGCTAGTTGACGAGGAGAAATTAAACTACTGGTTACAAATAGATAATCATATTTCTGGCACCATTTAGCCAAGATGATTGTCCATCACAGTCTTTATCAGTTAACTTTACTACAGGTTTCGCTACAATCTTTTGTATCCCCAACTGTTTACAGAAATATGAGGTAGGCCATAAGATACACTAGAGCTTCTGCTGTGACTTCAAAATCACCAAATGACCTGGGAAGATGTCAACATTATCCAGCAAGTTCTTTACAGAATAAAAAGTGGTATAACCAAAGTTTTACACTGTGCAATACTCCCAATTGGAATAATATCCATTTTATTTAGAGATGAATGTTGTCTAATGATGAGGGATTTGTACAAAGACTGAGTCAATTTTAGAGGCCAATTTGTCCTGGAAATGAACACGACAAAAAGGAGTTGGAAAAATTGGTAATATGATCTCACAAATGTTTATGTAATGGATGTACTTGAAGGTTGAATATAATGCTGTTAAATTCAATGCAGTTTTGCTAAACAATGTATGTGCTGTGTTTATTATTTAAAATGCATGGATGACATCTACAAAACCAAAACAGCAATATTTCATGCAATGTTTTAAAGCTTCCAAATTGTAATGCCCACCGTTCATGGGTAAAGGCTTCCATTAGCATGGGAAATTACCATTTTTATTATTTTAGTAAATATTGTCAATAGCACATTTTAGAGCTCTACTGAACTGTAAATTAAAGTACAACTATTACACCAGACTGCTATAACATTATTGACCTCATGACCTCCTGAATGTCACTATTCTATGAATCCAAGTAAGAGGGTTATTAACCGAGACTCATTCTGCAAAAGCATTTTAATGTCATTCTATGTGTACTAATAACAATACATGACTGCCCTCTAGAGGTTACCGCAAATGAAATCAGTGGTAAATAACAAGGCAGGAGGCATGTGAAAGACAACCGTTTAGAATGGCCTGGAAGAGATGGATAACTAAACTAAACGGGTGTCAAGATATGTTTGGCAACCAAGTTGCATGTTAGTTATTGTACACTTACACATGAAACCCAAAACCCTACGTAAAGACAGCACTTTAGTTAAAGTGTATAGGCTACCGAGATATTGAGTTTGATGGTATGACTGGTACATTGTAAATTAACTGGTTTTACTCAAAAAGTGATTAGGTTTTTAGTTTGTAAAAAAATGATTTAGCTGTGTGACTTAAAGGTCACCTAATCACCAATAAATATGTCAACAGTTGCGCTATAAGACATAAGAAAATGGAAATAGGGGACTATTGTAAATCTCTCAGTTACCCAGTAAAGGAATGTAATAGATGTACATTTCGTTAGTGAAGAACTGGATAAAACAATGTGCAGTTGCTGTGTTTATTATTTGAAATGCATGGAGGACGCCATTAGATCATCTTCTGTGGTGTTGAAGATTCTGCTTTCTCTCATTAGATCTTCTTCTGTGGTGTTGGAGCTGCTGCTTTCACTCCCCCCAGTCTCCGCTTTAGCTCCTTGTACCTCACAGAGTCAGAGGAGGGATGTTCTCTCCTTTCTGCTCCAGTTTTTGGTAGAATTTGAACGCTCATCAATGATTTTCTAAAATTAATACAAATATTTAACATATAAAGCTCCCAAAATGGAATGTCCACAGTTTATGGCTATATGCTAGGAAAGGCAACCATTAGTCAGGGTGTCATAAAACGTGGGTATCTGGTAAAGGGGTGTTTCAACAGTGGGTAGCTTATCTGGTATTCCGTTGATTCAAGGGTTTTAACCTTTTAGGAATCTAGTATCTACAGGGTACAAAAAAATGGACCTGGACATATACACAGCTTGTTACACAGTGATTTGTCCCAAACTGTCCCCAGACCGAAACTCCCCAAAGGTACCTGCATGGTGGGGGGAAGAGCCTGATCACTGACTTCAGTCTGGGGTTGTTTGGCTCCAGGAGAAGAGAACACCGCCTGGATGATCTTCAATCTCAGCCTCTCATGCTGGAAGACATGGAACCAGGTTTAATTATGACTTAATAAACAATAAACCTATAATTAGTAGTTGATCTACTTAACTCTTTATAAATCCTTCATTAAGTATGCCTTACTATTAATACCTTACATGATTGCTATAGAAACGTTTGTGGTCATACACACATCCTTAAAAAGGTAGGTGCTGGGCTAATAAAGTATAGATAAAAACAGGATTGAAACGTCATTAAAGGTGGTAGTAAAGAGCATATACATTGTTAAGGCCATTCTGTTATTTTTATAACTACATCATTGGTGACTACATCATTGGTTACTACATCATTGATCACTACATCATTGATCACTACATCATTGGTTACTACATCGTTGGTGACTACATCATTGGTGACTACATCATTGGTGACTACATCATTGGTAACTAGATCACTGGTGAATACATCACTGGTGACTACATCATTGGTGACTACATCATTGGTCACTACATCATTGATCACTACATACAGAACCAGTCAAAAGTTTGGACACACCTACTCATTCAAGGGTTTTTCTTTATTTTTAATATTATCTACATTGTAGAATAATAGTGAAGACATCAACATGATGAAATAACACATATGGAATCATGTAGTAAACAAAAAAGTGTTCAACAAATCAAAATATATTTTATATTTGAGATTATTCAATGTAGCCAACCTTTGCCTTGATGACAGCTTTGGACACTCTTGGCATTCTCTCAACCAGCTTCACCTGGAATGCTTTTCCAACCGTCTTGAAGGAGTTCCTGTGACAGGTTAAAGGACATATTCATAGCCTGTTATACACTAAAAAGTATTAGTAAGTTCATGGTATGTAAGGATCTTAAAATATCTAAGGTTAAAAAGATTATGCATCCAGTACTAGTTCATAGAGATTGATAAAATGCATAAATGTGTTTAAAATCCGTCAAGAGTCAAAGGGTTAATATTGTAAGAGGAATGTGTAAATGTTATATTGACTACTTTATTTTGTGGTGCCTAATTTAAGGGTAAAAGTGTTCATCTGTGATCTACTAAATGCTCTTAATCTATGAGCCTGAGATCGATTGCTCTGGTCTCCACCCAACTTCCTGGGGGAATCGCGGTCTTTTTCTCATTACACTAAATTTGTCAGTGAGGAAACATAACTGCGTCACGTTCGTGATTATTTCTTCCCTTTTTCAGGGGTGTAACATTTTGGAGGCTCCGCTGAGATTGCTGCTCAGATGTCCGGCTTCCACATCCTGGTCGCTGAATTCCGAGCCAGCTAAATCCCTACATAACAACCCAGGCAGGCTGCAGTGAGGAAAGTGTTGCTGTTCGAGGGGAGCTGGAAGTTGGGGGGTTAAGTACGTGTCAACTGAGGCCGTTGAGAGACCATCAGAGACAGTAAGGACCATCTAATTCAGAGTCAACTCCTGCACAGTAAAGGTTCCTCCTGTCCTGTCAACATGACAACCGCCTTGGAAGAACTACAGGAAGAGGTAGTAGGAGAATTGCAAACCCTGACTAAAGACAAGTTACTAGACGTATGTGATTTCCTTGACATATCAGGCGAACAGAGAAGAGTTGTTCAAGACAAATCCCGCATATCATTGATGACTCACATTATGATGTTCCTTGAAAGAGAGGAAGTTGCAGAGTTAGAAGATGGCGGCATGTCGGAATTATTGTTACTTAAAGACAAAATGACAGAGATGATCAGTGGCATAGATAGCAAGACAGGGCAAACTGACCATGATATTGAAACAGCCAGAACACATCACAGAATAGAGGGACTGAGAACTGTAACCCCACAACAAGGGGTGGGAAATGAGCAGAGTACTGCAGACCAAGCCAGTGATTCTCTGCGCCAGCCCCAACCCCTGCCCATCTTCAGAGGAGCATGCAGCTCTCACCCAGTGCACAGCCCGGCTCATACTGGCGCAAAGAGTTAAAAATTTCTGGTCAGATAGGTGAACCGGGCCAGAAAGATAAACTGACTTTTTCCAGCCTTGCCCATCAGATTGAGAATGGACTTAACAGAGGCTATCCTGAGGTAGAAATAGTAGACGCAGTAATCAGGGCTATTTCTCCAGGCTCACAGCTACGCAGCTACTTGGAAGGTAAACCCCAGCTAACTCTTCCCACACTTAGATGCATCCTGCGTTCCCACTTCCAAGAGAAGAGTGCAACAGAGCTTTACAAACAGCTAGCTTCAGAAGCACAGCATAGCAAGGAGACCCCTCAAAGCTTCCTGATGCGCGTCTTAGATTTGAGGCAGAAAGTACTATTTGCGTCCCAGGAGTCAGAATCAGGGCTTAAGTATGACCCTGCCCTAGTCCAGCGCATGTGTTTACACACAGTCCTTACAGGTCTCCAGAGTGACAGTATCAGGATAGACATGCAGCCTCTCCTGCTTGATAGCGAAACATCAGATGAGGTTTTGCTAGAGAAGCTTAACATTGCTTGTGCTAATGAGTTAGAAAGACGAAACAAAAAGCGTTTTAATGCCCCACAGCCTGCTACAACTGTAAGTGTAGTTCAGTTAGAAGATACGCCATCTGCAAAGTGTCCTGTGAAGGAAGCCAAAGCTAAGATACCCGCAGAACTGTTAACAGAGTTAGCTGAACTTAAGACAGGTGTAGCTTCCCTAAAAGGTCTCAGTGCAGAGATTGCTCAGATTAAGGAGACATTACAGCAGCCTATGTTTCAGTCATCGCCTTATGCCCATGCCCCACTTCCAGTTAGGAGGCCAGATAGGGACCCCCAGCCACCTGTTTCCCAGCAGCAGTATTACCGCAACTACAGTCAGCCCCATGCACCTGACCCTGCGCAGTATCAATATGCACCTAACCTGTATACCAACCGCTCTGCTCAAGCTCCAAGGAGGTGTTTTGTCTGCCAGCAGGCCAGAACAGATGCACGCTGCACACACTGCTTCCGATGTGGGAGTGGAGAACATTTTCAAGCTGGATGTAAAATCCGGGGAGTCAGACCATCCAAAGAGGCCCCTTTAAACGGGAAGGGTTACCGCTGAGGGACAAGTGTTAACCGTAGCTACCAAAAAGTCCCAGAAATGTGCAAATTGTGCCAGAGAAGATTCATTTGAGAACCTGAAACAATGTTCATCATGTAAAGAGACACTGTACTGTTCCAAAGGATGTCAAAACCAACATTGGACTAAACATAAGGAAAAATGCACTCACCTGAAAATTGACTCTACCTGTGAAAAGCTTTCCTGTACAGCAGAAAATGCCCACTCTTTACCATCCCTAGCTCAAGGTTGCCACCCCCATAAGGTCACCTCGCTAGTCGGTAGACAGTGCCTTGTTGAGTGTCACCTGAATCGCCACCACCTCCAAGCTCTATGGGACACAGGCTCTCAGGTATCGGTCATTGATGAACGATGGAAAGCGGAATCTCTCCCAAACGCAAGGCTGAGGGATGTTTCAGAAATTCTGGACTCACCTGATGATCTAAGATTGACGGCAGCAAATGGGACTGAAATGCCGTACCTGGGATGGATTGAAACAACTTTTCGGCTAGCCTCTGAAACTGACCAAACGAAGGAACTGATCATCCCAGTGCTGGTAATGAAAGGCTGTCACCTATCTCATCCCATCATAGGTTTCAATGTTATTGAGCACATCCTGACAAGGACCGAAAAGACTAAACGGTACAGCACAGTGAAAAAAGCTTTCCCAAGCCTCAAAAGAAATAAGGTGAGGGCTTTTATACAGGCTGTTAGCGCAGAACAGACAGATGAATACGCAGTGAAAACCAAGAAAGAGAAGGTTGCTGTACCAAAACACAGTAGCATTCAGATTGAGTGCCGTGTAGCTTCCCAGCCTTTCAAAGACGACATGACAATGCTTTTCCAGCCAGACCTGAACCCGCAGTGGCCAGATGAACTTGAGTTCTTTGACACACTAGTCAGAGTTAAGAAAGGTGTTTTTCCAGTTATCATGCTTGATGTCTCTAACCCCACTGACCACGACATTGCCCTGCTAGGACGCACCATAATCGGTACAGTACAAACCATTATGACTGTGTTACCTGCCCAAGTCTTTGAAAAAGCAGCCACAGTGAATCACACCAGTGTTCAAACCCCATGTACTGCTACTGAACAGTGGGATCCACCAGTAGGTTTAAGTCACCTAACCCGAAGAACAGAGAGAGGTTGTTAGGAAAATGCTTAGAGAAGAGTGTCACTCCTTCTCCAGATCAGACAATGACATTGGCTGCATTGAACGATTGAAAATGACTATTTCTCTAAAGGACTCTGAACCAGTCAAGCGCACATACATGTCAGTGCCCAGGCCACTGTATCAGGAGATGAAGGGTTACCTTCATGACCTCATAGCCCAGGGTTGGGTTAGGAAGTCAAACTCTTCATATTCTTCACCTGTCGTGTGCGTTAGGAAGAAGGACGGGACCCTCCGGTTGTGTATAGATTACAGAGACCTGAACAGAAAGACACATCCCGACCGCCAGCCCATCCCTCGGGTCCAGGACATCATGGACAGTTTAGGTGGTAATTCCTGGTTCTCCCTTTTAGATCAGGGAAAAGCATATCACCAAGGGTTCATCTCTGAAGAAAGCAGATCACTGACAGCATTTGTGACCCCATGGGGACTCTATGAGTGGATACGTATGCCATTCGGCCTCATGAACGCTCCTGCAGCTTTTCAGCGTTGTATGGAGGAATGTTTAGAAGGGCTCCGGGACAACATCTGCATTCCTTATCTGGACGACACGCTAGTTTTCAGTAAAACTTTCGACAGCCATGTGAATGATGTGCAAAAGGTTTTGCAGCGTCTCAGAGAGTATGGCATCAAACTCAAGCCAAGTAAGTGTGATCTCTTTAAACCCCAGGTCCGTTATTTGGGCAGAATAGTGTCTGCAGACGGCAGCAAAGTTGACCCAGCCGATTTTGAAGCAGTAAGAGCATTGAAAGAGATCAGACCACAGACTGTGGGCCAGCTCAGAAAAATGCTTGGTTTACTCACTTACTACAGACAGTACATCAAAGACTTTTCTAGGAGGGCCAGCTGTCTGTATGACCTCCTGAAAGCAGATTCAGAGAAAATACCTGACCACCCACGGAAAGCAAAAACAAAGAAAGTAAGTCATGTGGTGCCCTCAAACAAGCCAATCCTGTGGACTGACCAGCATCAACAGGCACTTGAACAGCTGATTGAGTGTCTGCTTCACCCACCAGTCTTAGGTTTCCCTGACTTCACTCAGCCATTTGTTGTACACACTGATGCGTCACACCAAGGCTTGGGAGCAGTTCTTTATCAAGAGCAAGATGGGAAGCTTAGGGTCATTGCTTATGGCTCTCGAACCTTAACAGCAGCTGAGAAGAACTATCACTACCACTCTGGCAAGCTAGAATTTCTAGCTCTGAAATGGGCAATCACTGATAAGTTCCATGATTATTTGTACCATGCTCCGACCTTCACTGTATACAGTGATAACAACCCGCTCAGCTACATTCTGTCTACTGCAAAACTGAACGCAACCACTTCCAGGTGGGTTGCAGAATTGGCTGATTTCCACTTTACAATAAAGTACAGGCCAGGCAGAGAGAACGGTGATGCAGATGCTTTGTCGAGGATGCCACTGGATGTAGAGTCACTGATGAGAGAATGTTCTGAGGAGCTTCCACCAGACACCATTGCCGCCACTATACAAGCAGTAGAGGTACAGAAAGAGCCTTTTGTGCCTTGGTCAATTTCAGCTGCATCTATGTCAGTATCAGCTGAAGGTGAGACAACTACAGCAACAATCAGCTCGATCCCAAAAGAGGGGATAAGAGAGGCACAAGAGTCTGATCCGGTCATCCGTCCTGTGCTCGATTTCAAGCTGTCTGGTTCCAAACCGCCAGTTAAAGAGCAAAAGGAATTCAGTCCAAAGACAAAATGCCTATTCAGAGAATGGGACAAATTGACAATCGACAGTGATGGTATTCTTTACAGAATCACTACAGCCCGCAAGCAGTTAGTTCTACCAGAGCAGTACAAAGGTAAAGTGATGGAAGAGTTGCACAATAACATGGGACACCAAGGTACTGACCGCACTGTATCACTAGTACGTGACCGCTTCTTCTGGCCTTATATGCAATCTGACATTGAGCACTATGTGACTAAAACTTGTAGCTGTGTCAAGCAGAAAAAGCCAGGCCATGAAACAAGAGCTCCTCTGACAAACATTGTGACAACACAGCCATTTGAACTGGTATGTATAGATTTCCTCCATCTCGACAGATGCAAAGGGGGATATGAGTACATCCTCGTGATTGTTGATCATTTTACACGTTACACTCAAGCCTACGCCACCACATCAAAGTCAGGAAAAACTGCTGCAAATCTCATCTTCAATGACTTTGCCCTGAAGTTTGGGTTCCCCTCCCGCATCCACCATGACCAAGGGGGAGAATTCGAAAATCAGTTGTTCCATCAGTTAAAGAAACTCAGTGGCATGGCGGGGTCCAGAACAACACCCTATCACCCGATGGGGAACGGTCAAGTGGAACGAATGAACAGAACATTGTTGCAAATGCTAAAGACACTAACTGAGACACAAAAGTCAAACTGGAAGGAGTCTCTAAACAAACTGGTTTATGCCTATAACTGCACCCGTTCGAAGTGACTGGCTATTCACCATTTTATCTTCTGTTTGGGAGATCCCCCAGGCTTCCAGTTGATATGTTCTTTGGATTGTGCACAGAGGCAGGTTCCAGTAACCAGCGAGACTACGTGGAGAACTGGAAACGAGGAATGGAAGAAGCATACGCCATTGCAAATGAAAATGCTCAGAAAGCTGCTGAAAGAAGTAAAAAGTACTATGACACTAAAGTTAGGAGTTCAGTGCTACAGCCTGGCGAGCGAGTTCTGATTAAAAACCTGACACCAAGAGGAGGACCAGGCAAACTCCGTAACTATTGGGAAGATCAAATTCACACAGTAGTGAGACAAATGGGTTCAGACCTGCCGATTTATGAGTTGAGACCAGAAAAGGGTAGGGGACGCTCCCGGGTCCTGCACAGAAACCTGCTCATGTCCTGTGACCACTTACCTTTTGAGAGACAACCAGAAATGACTAAAGATGACAAAAGTAAGAAAAAGAGACATCAGCCTGGATCACAGCCTCTAGATTCTGATGAAGACAGCGGGGATGAATATGACCTTCATCATGAGCCGCTACAGGTCCCCACATCTCCTACAGTACCTGAGAGGTATGCTGAACCAGCGAGAGAGTCGGAAAACAGGCCCCCACCAGTGAAACAAACAGTTGCGGTGCCAGTTCCTGATATGCTACCAGCACAGCCGCTTGTTGAAAATCAGCTGGAGGAGAAAACAACAGTTAAAGAACTACCTGCTGAGGAGATGAACTTGCCTGCTGAAAATGTGCCTGATGGTCGTCCACTAAGTGCCTTTCCTTCATTAACTGCTGCTGCTGAACCTGAGGAACCAGCTTACCAGCTGCCACAAAGAGAGAGACACCCTCCAAGACGTATCACCTATGATCAGCTTGGTATCCCTTCCTGCTACAGTATACAGCCACAGCCACAGTTGTTCCCTGTCTACCCTGCACCAGGACTGGTTCCATGGCTGCCATCACTACAGCGATATTACCTTCAGCCACCCTACATGTATGGACTTCAGCAAACTTGAGGCCACAGACAGAGTTGACATGTTTGACCATGGACTACTGACTGATTTCACAGACTTTCACAAGACAATTAGCAGACTATGCATATAGATCATTAAAACTGATGGACTGTTGACAATAGTATGAGAAAAGACTGCTTATGGACTGTTTATACAGCTGGTCAACAGATATGGACTGTGAATATAACTTCTTGGTTCTATTTGAACTGTGAACTTTGACCTCTGCTCAAGGACTAGCTTACAGAAGAGGATTTTCTACGTCCAGTGCTTATAGACTGTTTAAGAAGATAATGTTGGTAATGTTGGGACAACATTTATTTTGTCGGGGAGAGTGTGACAGGTTAAAGGACATATTCATAGCCTGTTATACACTAAAAAGTATTAGTAAGTTCATGGTATGTAAGGATCTTAAAATATCTAAGGTTAAAAAGATTATGCATCCAGTACTAGTTCATAGAGATTGATAAAATGCATAAATGTGTTTAAAATCCGTCAAGAGTCAAAGGGTTAATATTGTAAGAGGAATGTGTAAATGTTATATTGACTACTTTATTTTGTGGTGCCTAATTTAAGGGTAAAAGTGTTCATCTGTGATCTACTAAATGCTCTTAATCTATGAGCCTGAGATCGATTGCTCTGGTCTCCACCCAACTTCCTGGGGGAATCGCGGTCTTTTTCTCATTACACTAAATTTGTCAGTGAGGAAACATAACTGCGTCACGTTCGTGATTATTTCTTCCCTTTTTCAGGGGTGTAACATTCCCACATATGCTGAGCACTTATTGGCTGCTTTTCCTTCACTATGAGGTCCAACTCATCCCAAACCATCTCAATGGGTTTGAGGTCAGGTGATTGTGGAGGCCAGGTCATCTGATGCAGCACTCCATCACTCTCCTTCTTGGTCAAATAGCCCTTATACAGCCTGGAGGTGTGTTGGGTCATTGTCCTGTTGAAAAACAAATGATAGTCCCACTAAGCGCAAACCAGATGGGATGGCGTATCGCTACAGAATTCTGTGGTATCCATGCTGGTTAAGTGTGCCTTGAATTCTGAATAAATCACAGACAGTGTCACCAGCAAAGCACCCCCACACCATCACACCTCCTCCTCCATGCTTCATGATGGGAACCACGCATGCGGAGATCATCCGTTCACCTACTCTGCGTCTCACAAAGACACAGCGGTTGGAACCAAATATCTCAAATTTGGACTCATCAGACCAAAGGACAGATTTCCATTACACGTGTTTCTTGGTCCAAGCAAGTCTCTTCTTATTATTGGTGTCCTTTAGTTGTGGTTTCTTTGCAGCAATTCGACCATGAAGGCCTGATTCACACAGTCTCCTCTGAACAGTTGATGTTGAGATGTGTCTGTTACTTGAACTCTGTGAAGCACTTATTTGGAATGCAATTTCTGAGGCTGGTAACTCTAATTTTCCGGATTGACTGATCTTCATGTCTTAAAGTAATGATGGACTGTCGTTTCTCTTTGCTTATTTGAGCTGTTCTTGCCATAATATGGACTTGGTCTTTTACCAAATAGGGCTATCTTCTGTATACCAACCCTACCTTGTCACAACACAACTGATTGGCTCAAACGCATTAAGAAGGAAAGAAATTCCACAAATTAACTTTTAATTAGGCACACCTGTTTATTTAAATGCATTCCAGGTGACTACCTCATGAAGCTGGTTGAGAGAATGCCAAGATTGTGCAAAGCTGTCATCAAGACGAAGGGTGGCTACTTTGAATAATCTCAAAAATAAAATATATAATGATTTGTTTAACACTTTCTTGGTTACTACATGATTCCATATGTGTTATTTCATAGTTTTGATGTCTTCACTATTATTCTACAATGTAGAAAATAGTAAAAATAAAGAAACTGGTACTGTAAGTGGTGACTACACCATTGGTCACTACATCATTGATCACTACATCACTGGTGACTACATCATTGCATTCGGTGACAGCATGATAAGGATGGCTATGAATGAGGAGAGAGGTCAGTCATACCCTGGTCTGTACTCCAGATTACTATGAATGAGGAGAGAGGTCAGTCATACCCTGGTCTGTGCTCCAGATGACTATGAATGAGGAGAGAGGTCAGTCATACCCTGGTCTGTACTCCAGATGACTATGAATGAGGAGAGAGGTCAGTCATACCCTGGTCTGTACTCCAGATGACTATGAATGAGGAGAGAGGTCAGTCATACCCTGGTCTGTAATTACTCCAGATGACTATGAATGAGGAGAGAGGTCAGTCATACCCTGGTCTGTACTCCAGATGACTATGAATGAGGAGAGAGGTCAGTCATACCCTGGTCTGTATCTACTCCAGAGCCACTAGGCTGTTGTTGCTCTGCAGGTTCAGAGAGTCAATGGACTCCTGGCAGACCTGGACCTCTCTCCTCAGGCTCCTCTGGGCTTCTCTCTCCACCTTCAGCGCCTGGCTGAGCTACTTCGTCTGACCTTTGACCCCAGCTACTTCCTTTTTCCTCTGGGACACTTCCTCCTGGAGCTGGACTACAACCTGTAGTAGAATCACAGGGTACATTAGAGTATTTTGTGTAGATCAGTGACAAAAAGTGTTGATCAGTAAAATAATAAAAATAACATTTCATCCATATTCATCCCAATGTGTTAGTCCAATTTGTTGTCAGAGATTGCTCCAGTGAGAAACCTAAAAAGCGTTCCACAGGGATGCTGGCCCATGTTGACTCCAATGCTTCCCACAGTTGTGTCAAGTTGATTGGATGTCCTTTGGGTGGTGGACCATTCTTGATGCACACAGGAAACTGTTGAGCATGAAAAACCAAGCAGCGTTGCAGTTCTTGACACAAACCGGTGTGCCTGGCGCCTACTACCATACCCCGTTCAAAGGCACTTAAATCTTTTGTCTTGCCCATTCACCCTCTGAATGGCACACATACACAATCCGTGTCTCAATTGCCTCAAGGCTTAAAAACCTTTCTTTAACATTCTTCAACAATGCTTAGGCCTCTACTTCATGCTTATACATACTATATAAATTTTATGGACACAGTCAATAATTATATTTTGTTTGTTTTTACTCCTGAACTTCCTCCGATCATTTTCATGATGTCCATCTGGTATGCTTCTATATGCCATATCTTTCTAACTGTGCTCTTTCACAAAAGCTCACAATATATAACCTATATACTTATTATGGACACAGCATGTCTTACACTAGTTATCTTGTTGTTATTAGTTGTTGTTATTAGTCCCATCCTTCAGCTCCATTCAACACCTCCCAACTATCTCTTAACACCATCCATATTGGATTTCTATTTGCCATATATTTTTCAACTATACTGTGATGTTTTACAAAAGTTCTGAACCTTTCTATTCTCATAGTTTCTACAGTTTGTGAATTGAAAATAAACATCTTTGCTAAAAGTATTATTATATTATTGATCGATTGACTATGACTTTTCAGATCACCCAGTAGTGCTATCTGCAGGGTCAGCTCCATGCAAATATTGCAATCCTTCAGCCATTCCTGGACCTGTGTCCAGAAACAAGCTACAAATGGACAGAACCAAAACAAATGATCTAATGATTCTGTCTCTTCACAGCCAAATCTGCAGAGCTGGGAAGATTGTATCCCCCATACAAATAACATTATATTGGTAGCAAGAATTTTATATAATAATTTATATATATACATTTTGAATCCGGCGTCGTTTTGCGTATCAGTTCATAAACACTATGCCATGGAATCGGTACGTCAAAAATCTCTTCCCAACTATTTTGCAATCTATATGGGATGGCTGTCAATCCTTTGGTCCTTAAATTAAACTGGTAAACTTTTTTATTCATCACAATTTTCTTTAACCAATTATGTTCTTTAATGCAAGGCCGACAGACAAGTTCCTTACTTTTTCCTCCTTCCACTTTCCTCTTCCATTTTTGCGGTAATGCTGCAATTATTTGGTTGTAATTTTGGGTAGAGCAGACATTTCCATATGTTTTTGTTAGCTGCGTGTGCGACATAACTCTACCATTCCTACCGATAATATAATTTACGAAGATTATACCTTTTTTTATTTTTTTATCAAAAAATAACGTTTTTTTTATCAATTAGTATATTTGAGTTTAACCACAATATTTAAATTGATTAAATTGAAATTGCAACCAACTTTCTATGGCTTGTTTTAGAAATAGTGATATTTGGGAGATGATTTCCTTTTCAAATACCTGAAAGTGAGGGGTTGTAATCTGAATAAAGGGAAAATGTCCCTTCTTGAACATTGAGTGAGACAATCTTACTAGTTTGCTAGAGAACCAGTTCGGATTTAAGTATAATTTTTGTATGACTGAAGCTTTTAGTGATAGGTCTAATGCTTTAATATTTAATCATTTCTGTCCTCCTAATTCATATTCATTATTTTACATTTTAGTTATTTAGCAGACGCTCTTATCCAGAGCGACTTACAGTTAGTGAATACATTTATATTTTTTTTATACTGGCCCCCCGTGGGAATCGAACCCACAACCCTGGCGTTGCAAACGCCATGCTCTATCAACTGAGCTACATCCCTGCCGGCCATTCCCTCCCCTACCCTGGACGACGCTGGGCCAATTGTGCGCCGCCCCATGAGTCTCCCGGTCGCGGCCGGCTGCGACAGAGCCTGGATTCGAACCAGGATCTCTAGTGGCACAGTTAGCACTGCGATGCAGTGCCTTAGACCACTGCGCCACTCAGTTTATATAAATAGGCCCGTTTAATTTTGTCTGAATTGCCGTTCCAAATAAAATTGAATATTTTTTTCTCATATAATTTCAAAAACTGTTCGCTAGGCGTAGGCAAGACCATAAGCAAATACGTAAACTGGGATAATACTAAAGCGTTAATCAGGGTGATTTTTCCACAAATTGACAGGTATTTACCTCTCCATGGTAGCAAGATCTTATCTATCTTTAACTAACTTTCTACTAAAAACATTTTTTGAGTGAGATCATTTATTTCATTTGGGATATGTATTCCGAGTATATCCACATCACCATCAGACCATTTTATTGGTAAAATACATGGTAATGTAAAAATTGTATTTTTTATTGATCCAATACTGTCACGGAATCTGCCGAGGCTGCTCCTCCTCCTTGCTCGGGCAGGTTTCGGCGGTCGTCGTCCCCGGAGTACTAGCTGCCACCGTTGTATGTTTCATGTTCGTTTGGTTTTGTCTTGATGTTGTACACCTGTTTCTAGTTAGTGCTCATTAGTGTCCTATTTAGTTCTCGTTGTGTGTGTCAGGTGTTGTGTGTGATTACGCTTCTGTTTGGTGTTCTGTGCTACGTGTTTCCCTCCGTTGTTTTGGAGAGGTTTTCGCACATGTTAGTGCGCCTTTTGTTTGACGCCTGTGTGCGCCTTTATTTCGCCTCCGGGCCTGTTGTGCTCGTGTACTACGTGAATATTTCACTAAAGTCTTTTGGACTTAGTTTCTGCGTCCTGCGCTTGATTCCTGCACCACACCCACCTTCAGCACTCGTGACAGAATCACACACCTCTTATAATGGAATCAGCAGGAGCAACAACCACACCTGAGTCGCTGGAGGAGCATGTCCGCGGCCAGGATGACCAGATCAGACAACTGGGGACCGCTCTACAGGATGTCATCAACACCCTGCACCGATGGGAGTCCAGAGGGGTACCCACACCTCCACCTACCTTGCCAACGCCATCGGCCGGTCCACCAGTCCCAGGTCCGGAACCCAGGGGGATTCGGCTCTCGCTCCCGAGGGCGTATGACGGCACAGCTGCCGGGTGTCAGGGGTTCCTCCTGCAGGTGGAGCTCTACCTGGCCACTGTACACCCGGTGCCCTCGGGACATGAGAGCGTTTCCGCCCTCATCTCCTGTCTCACGGGCAAGGCGTTGGAATGGGCCAACGCCGAGTGGAGGAGGATGGACGCCACCAACATCTCCTACACGGAGTTCTCCCGTCGCTTCAAGGCCGTGTTCGACCATCCACCTGAGGGTAAAGCGGCGGGGGAGCGGCTATTCTACCTGAGACAGGGGAGGTGGAGCGCACAGGCGTTCGCTCTGGAGTTCCGGACTCTAGCGGCAGACGCAGGGTGGAATGAACGGGCCCTCATCGACCATTTTCGATGTAGCCTACGGGAGGATGTTCAACGTGAGTTGGCCTGCAGGGACACCAATTTCACCTTCGACAAGTTGGTCGACATGTCCATCCGTCTGGACACCCTGCTGGCCACCCGTGGACGTCCCGAGTGGGGTCCGTCCATTCCACCCTCCAGCACCTCCGAGCCGAGCCCTATGGAGCTCGGGGGTGCTGGCGCTAGAGAAAGGAGGAGGAGGAGCCCGAGGGGGCCTGTCCCCTGCACCAATTGCGGTCGTGGAGGGCACACTGCGGCCAGGTGCTGGGGAGGGTTTCCAGAGGGAGGAGACAACAGGCCACGCACTGGGGAGCCTTCCAAGGTGAGTAGATGCCCCACTTACCCAGAGCTCTCTGTTGTGCACTTCTGTATACCTGTGCGATTTCCACAGGTTGCACCTCATTCCCAGCAGAAGGCGCTAGTAGATTCAGGCGCAGCTGGGAATTTTGTTGATCGTAAATTTTGTTTAGAGTTAGGGATTCCCCTACTTCCTGTTGACATCCCATTTCCTGTTCATGCCCTAGATAGCCGTCCGTTGGGATCCGGGTTGATCAGGGAGGTCACAGCGCCACTTAGGATGTGTACGCAGGGGGGTCATGAGGAGACTATCCAGCTATATCTTATCGACTCTCCTGCGTATCCGGTGGTGCTGGGTATTCCCTGGTTGAGTACCCATGATCCCTCTATTTCGTGGCAAGAGAGGGCTCTTAAGGAGTGGTCTGCCCAGTGTGAGAGGAGATGTTTGGGTGTTTCCGTGGGGGCGACCTCGGTGGAGAGTCCAAACCAGGTGTCCTCACTGCGCATTCCCACTGAATATGAGGATTTGGCGCTTGTGTTTAGTAAATCGAGGGCGATGCGTTTGCCTCCTCATAGACAGGGGGATTGTGCGATAGACCTCCAGGCAGGAGCAGCGCTTCCGCGGAGCCATGTGTATCCTCTGTCCCAAGAGGAGAAGCGGGCTATGGAGACTTACATAGCCGAATCTCTAAGACAAGGATACATACGGCCCTCCACTTCTCCTGCGTCCTCGAGCTTCTTTTTTGTGAAGAAAAAGGATGGAGGGTTGCGCCCGTGCATAGATTACCGTAGTCTCAATCAGATCACTGTGAAGTACAGTTATCCACTCCCTCTGATTGCGACCATGACGGAGTCATTGCACGGAGCCCGTTTCTTCACGAAACTGGATCTCAGGAGCGCGTATAACTTGGTGCGCATTAGGGAGGGCGATGAATGGAAAACGGCATTTAGTACCACCTCGGGTCATTACGAGTATCTCGTCATGCCATACGGGTTGATGAATGCTCCTTCAGTCTTCCAATCCTTCGTGGATGAAATTTTCAGGGACATGCAGGGGCAGGGTGTGGTCGTGTACATTGATGACATCCTGGTTTACTCGCCTACCCGAGACGAGCATGTAGCCCTGGTGCGTCGTGTGTTGGGTAGGCTGTTGGAGCACGACCTGTATGTCAAGGCAGAGAAATGTCTGTTTTTCCAGGAGTCGGTCTCCTTTCTGGGTTATCAGTTGTCCGCGTCAGGGGTGAAGATGGAGGTTGACCGAGTGTCAGCCGTGCGTAATTGGCAAACCCCAACTACCGTGAAAGAGGTGCAGCGGTTCTTGGGTTTTGCGAATTACTACCGGAGGTTTATCCGGGGTTTTGGACAGGTGGCAGCTCCCATAACGTCTCTTCTGAAGGGGGGTCCAGTGCGATTGCAGTGGTCAGCGGAGGCGGACAGGGCATTTGGGAGACTGAAGGCCCTGTTTACCTCGGCTCCAGTGCTTGCGCATCCGGATCCTGCCTTACCATTCCAGGTAGAGGTAGACGCGTCTGAGGCCGGTATAGGGGCCGTGCTATCACAACGGTCCGGTACGCCACCTAAACTCCGCCCCTGTGCCTTCTACTCTAAAAAGCTCAGCCCGGCGGAGCGGAATTATGACGTAGGAGACAGGGAGCTGTTAGCCGTGGTTCAAGCCCTAAAGGTGTGGAGACATTGGCTTGAGGGGGCTCAACACCCTTTTCTCATTTTGACTGACCACCGTAACCTGGAGTACATTCGGGCAGCTAGGAGACTGAACCCTCGCCAGGCTCGGTGGAACATGTTTCTAACCCGGTTTGTATTTAAAATCACGTACATCCCTGGGTCCCAGAACGGTAAGGCAGACGCCCTGTCCCAGCGGTATGACACAGAGGAGAGGTCCGTTGAGCCCACTTCCATACTGCCAGAGTCTTGTCTAGTGGCACCGGTAGTGTGGGAGGTCGATGCGGAAATCGAGCGGGCGTTGCGTACCAACCCTAGCCCTCCACAGTGTCCGGTGAGTCGGACGTACGTTCCGCTCGAGGTTCGGGATGGACTTATTTATTGGGCTCACACGTCACCCTCCTCTGGACATCCAGGTATTGGCCGGACAGTGCACTGCCTTAGCGCTAAGTACTGGTGGCCAACGTTAGCCAGGGATGTGAGGGTGTATGTCTCCTCCTGTTCGGTGTGCGCCCAGTGTAAGGCGCCCAGACATCTGCCCAGGGGTAAGTTACAACCCCTGCCCGTTCCACAACGACCCTGGTCTCACCTCTCGGTGGACTTTGTTACAGACCTTCCCCCCTCTCAGGGGAATACCACCATACTGGTCATTGTGGATCGGTTCTCTAAAGCCTGTCGTCTTCTCCCAATGCCAGGTCTTCCCACTGCCTTGCAGACCGCTGAGGCACTATTCACCCACGTCTTCCGGCATTACGGGGTACCCGAGGATATAGTGTCTGATCGAGGTCCCCAGTCTCGGTGAGCCTTACCTCGGGGTACCATCCGGAGAGTAATGGGCAGGTAGAACGTGTGAACCAGGATGTGGGTAGGTTTCTGAGGTCGTATTGCCAGGGCCGGCCGGAGGAGTGGGTGAGGTATATTCCCTGGGCAGAGATGGCCCAGAATTCTCTTCGCCACTCCTCCACCAACCTAACCCCTATCCAATGTGTGTTAGGTTACCAGCCGGTTCTGGCACCGTGGCATCAGAGCCAGATCGAGGCCCCTGCGGTGGATGAGTGGGTAAGGCGCTCGGAGGAGACGTGGAATGCTGCACACGTCCATCTGCAGCGGGCCATCCGTCGACAAAAAGCGAGCGCCGATCTCCACCGCAGTGAGGGGCCGGTGTACGCACCTGGAGATCGAGTCTGGCTCTTGACCAGAAACCTACCCCTCCGCCTGCCCTGCCGGAAGCTGGGTCGGCGGTTTGTAGGGCCCTTTAAAGTCCTGAGGAGATTGAATGAGGTGTGTTACCGGTTACTACTACCTATTGAGTATAAGAATATTAACCCCTCGTTCCATGTGTCTCTTCTCAGGCCGGTGGTAGCTGGTCCACTCCAGGAAGGTGAGATAGCAGAGACTCCTCCGCCCCCATTGGACATCGAGGGGGCTCCGGCGTACACAGTTCGGTCCATTTTGGATTCGAGACGTCGGATGGGGGGTCGCCAATATCTCGTGGAGTGGGAGGGGTACGGCCTGGAGGAGCGGTGCTGGGTGCCGAGGAGGGACATCCTAGACCCGTCTCTCCTGACTGAGTTCCACCGTAGTCACCCTACGCGCCCTGCACCGCGTCCTCCTGGTCGTCCCCGAGGCCGGAATATTTCACTAAAGTCTTTTGGACTTAGTTTCTGCGTCCTGCGCTTGATTCCTGCACCACACCCACCTTCAGCACTCGTGACAAATACGTAATATAGTACATTTATCATAATTTGGTTGTAATCCAGAGAGGTTAGAAAATGTATCTAGATCCTCTATGAGGCTGTGGAGGGATTCTAGTTGTGGATTAAAAAAGAAAACATGAATCATCAGCGTACAATGACACCTCTGTTTTTAAGCCCTGGATTTCTAATCCCTTGATATTATTGTTGGATCTGATTTTAATAGCTAACATCTCGATGGCCACAATAAATAGATATGCCGATAGTGGACAACCTTGTTTCATTCCCCTTGACAGTTTAAAACTTTCTGAGAAATAGCCATTATTTACTATTTTACACCTAGGGTTAATATACATGATTTTAACCCAATTTATAAGAGATTGTCCAAAATTGAAACGCTCCAGGCATTTATATATAAACCCCAGTCGTACTTTATCAAATGCCTTTTCGAAGTCTGCTATGAATAATAGGACTGGCTTCCCAGATTTTTCATAGTGTTCTATTGTACTTGCCTTATATTATCTCCAATGTATCGCCCATGTAAAAAACCTGTCTGATTAGAATGAATAATGTCCGACAATACCTTTTTAATTCTATGCGCTATACATTTTGCTAGAATTTTTGCATCACAACACTGAAGTGTAAGCGGCCTCCATTTTGTAAATGGACTGGATCTTTATATTTCCCAGTTGTGTCCTGTTTCAGTAATAATGAAATCAGACCTTCTTCTTGAGTGTCTGATAATCTACCATTTACATAGGAGTGGTTAAAACATGCTAATAACGGTCCTCTGGTATATGAAAAAAGGTTTGGTATACCTCGAATGGTATGTTATCCAACCCTAGAGTTTTCCAGGACTTAAAGTCTTTAATTGCATCCAAAAGTTCCTCCTCTGTAATTTCACCTTCACATGAGTCTTTCTGTATGGCTGTTAATTTCACATTATTAATAGAAAAAATCCCTACAATTAGCTTCAGTTAGAGGAGATGGAGGCGACTGAAATGAAAACATATGCTTAAAGTACTTTGCATCCTCCTTCAAAATATCATTTGGTGAATCACGGGTGACTCCATCATTTGTAACCAGTTTTAGTAAATTCTTTTTAGTAGCATTTCTATGTTGAAGATTTTAAAATAATTTGGTGCATTTTTCCCCATATTCCATCCAGTTTGCTTTATTTTATAATTCATTCCACTTGATCTTTCTTGAATAAGTTTCTCCATTTCTTTTTATTTTTCCTAATTTAGTCTGAGCCTCTATGTTGCAGTTTTTTTGCTATCCATCTGTTCTGTTAGACCTTGATGAAAGTGTGAGCCAGTTTCATCATAGCGCTTGATGGTTTTTGCGACTGCACTTGAAGAAACTTTAAAAGTTCTTGAAATGTTCTGGATTGACTGACCTTCATGTCTTAAAGTAATGTTGGACTGTCATTTCTCTTTGCTTATTTAAGCTGTTCTTGCCATAATATGGACTTGGTCTTTCACCAAATAGGTCTATCTTCTGTATACCACCCCTACCTTATCACAACACAACTGATTGGCTCAAACGCATTAAGAAGGAAAGAAATTCCACAAATTAACTTTTAACAAGGCACACCTGTTCATTGAAATGCATTCCAGGTGACTACCTCATGAAGCTGGTTGAGAGAATGCCAAGACTGTGCAAAGCTGTCATCAAGGCAAAGGGTGGCTACTTTGAAGAATCTCAAATATAAAACATATTTTGATTTGTTTAACACTTTTTGGGTTACTACATGATTCCATATGGGTTATTTCATAGTTTTGATGTTTTCGCTATTATTCTACAATGTAGAAAATAGTAAAAATGAAGAAAAACCCTTGAATGAGTAAGTGTGTCCAAACTTTTGACTGGTACTGTATTTTATATAATTGTAAATATAACATCAATATGTTGATAATCAGATTTCCCCCAGTGGCATATATTCATGGCTGCTAAGGGAAGCCAGGCTTCTGTAGTATATGATGAATGGTGGTCATCATTGCTGTCAACAAAAGAGTCCATCTATGCTGCATCGTGTCAGAAGTTTTTATTCATACCACGAGGTTACAGCATAAATTACAGACACGCGTTGTCTGGAGAACGGCTCCCCAGATTGCTATGGCCGTTCTGCCGTCTCATCGTTTACCCCCTATTTATAAACAATGCAAAAAGAGGAGTGACTCCCCTCTTCTGGCCAATCACCAGTCTCCCTGGGGCATCACCCTCCCAACGCTACATTTGAACTAAGATCATAAAACAACATTCTTTGTTCCTCCAAAACATTTAACAAAGGCATAATCTTCAGATACGATATTCCCCCCTTTCGAGACGAAATAAACGTCTCGAAAACAAACAGAATAAGATTATGACTATTAACCATTTATCTTATTGAGTATCTTTAACATTAAACCAAACACATTCTCCTCTAGAGTGTAAATACCTTTCTATGAAATACCTGTTTATGAAGTGTGAATACATTACTATGACATATGAAGTGTGAATACATTACTATGAAATATGAAGTGTGAATACATTACTATGAAATATGAAGTGTGAATACATTACTATGAAATATGAAGAAATCTCTATGGAGTGTAAGAGCGAAAAACTGTCCAGCAGCCATCCATCCATATCAATCAAGACAGTAAAATTCTCTCACGGTCCCTCTGCCCCAGGCAACCACCGTCGGTACTCCAGATAACCTCATTAACCATGTAAATGCATTTGAAACTATGATGCAATTAAATACACATGTAAGCCCCTGCAAACATGCAAACAAAATCCTATCCATAAACATCCATTGTACGGCTGGTCAACCCATAGGACCGGACAATGAAACTCTCCCTTCCTAGCCTCTCTGTCCCTAAACATTCACCGAAATAAACAAAAACATCTAAGATCCTTACATGTAATCAATAACATCAAACATCATTCTATAAAAATTAATCCCTGAGGCTATTACACAATTATGTATTACACATGTCTATATTTCATTGCAAACACTGGAATGTAGTCCACTACACTTCATCTCCCTGTAGTGTCCTCTTCCCATGGACTTGTTGATGATGGAATCAGCCACACCCTCCTTGTTTCATCTCCTCCAGTCATATTGTCCCTTCATATTGTCTTTGTTTGAGTATTCCAATCTCCACATGTTCTCCCAAATACTTCTGGAATGACAAGAAAATAAACGACCAAACAGTATCTTTTGCAAAACAACATTTTCAAATTAAACCTCAACATCAATTTAAGAATATAAAAATGACCTATAAATGATGTATGAATCACATTAACCTATCCCCCTTGATTCATAAATCATACCAACATCACCCTACTATTGAAAAAAATTCGAAAAATAATCAACTCATAAAAAAATGATATTTATCCATCAGTAGTCCATCCATCTTTATCCAGATCAGGAACAGTCAACACCGGCATCTGAGTGTTGTCTCCAGGAATCACTCTCCCACCTATCTCAATATCATAGCTTTCTCAAAGGTCAGTAACAAATTACAAACATCACACAGTGTTATCAAAGCTGAAACTAAAATCTGACCCATCACTGCCCCTACTGGCCTAATTGATCTTGCAACCAAGTCTTCCAAATGCATCCCTTATAATGCATCTATAACCCCAATATTATCTGAACTATCTGGACTCAAAGTCTAACTAATATTTATCAATATGATCTTCCCAAATGTTACACCATACCATGAATAAAGTCCCCCCTTCTCCCTTAGACTTATTCTTCAATGATAGGCTTGAAGACTATGACATGTCGCCATGTCACCCTTTTAACCCTAGATTTAGCTGTGTCCAATGCTATCCCTCTTATAATGGTAAAACCTCATATGGAAGCTTCAACGTTGACATGTAACCAAATCCTGTCCATCCCTAATATAAGTATATATATGCTTTATCACCCCCAAACCCCTAAATATCTCTAAAATTCCCCATAGTCACATTGTCAGTCAAAAGCTAATCGTTTAACCATCAAAGTCCTACTCTTCTTACTACCTGGTATATTAAAAATTACATTATATTTGTCATCTCTAACCTTATGTTCATGCTAATCCAAAGTTATCATATAACATCCCAATCTGATATTCCCATAAACATACCCTTATATCCTATATTTTATAAAACAACTTTTAGCCCTCAATGTTTCACCTGAATACTTCAGGGTTCCGTTGTTACCTGCCTTTCCTTTCCCATTTAACAATTCCCATATTAATTCACTTAACCCAATTCCACCTAACCCTAGGCTTAAACCACTGTTCTGACAACGACATTATTCTATATGTCAATGACTGTTGCTGATACCACAGTCATGACAAATCATAAGACTGAACCACACCTGATAGAGGCCGCGCGACCGTCTAACATGTCTGGTGCTGGAATCCTCAACAGACATGGACCTTCAAGATTCCTCACTGATCTTACAGAATGAGTTAATCTATCTCTAATTTCCACAACAGAAGAACGAGCGGTACTGATCAGATACCTCTCCCTGTCTGTCATCAAAATCAAAGATCTCATCCTGTCCTTTCATGATGAATCTATATTCTCTCTACTACTATCTGTTCTCCTATTTTAACCCCATTCGTACTATCATTGACAGCACTCTCCATCCGTAACATAACCCATGAGTCTACAATCCCCCATTTAATTTCAGAAAAGTTGTTGTCGATGTCATACTCCCTCTTTTGCTATTGCCATCGTATCACTAATCCCTTCCAAAGTTACCATTAAAGTAGTTGATTTAGCTGCTGTATCAACCCTAATTACTTCTAGTGCAAAAGTTCCCATTCCCATTATCCTCTGTGTCTTATCTATTGTTGGAGTGACTGTAATCTACTCTTCCTGAACTCCTTTGGTGACTGTGGAAACTTCTACAGACTTCAAATCTTCCATTATAAGCGTTACTTTATGAATTACATAGCCCTTTAACCAATAATTCCTAACCGGAACAAATTCTAATGCTTGCCCTAAATAAGTACACATATATTCTCCCTGACCTTTCTCTGTAACATTACGCAACATAAGTGAACAGTCACTCCTAACCCTCTTCTAAACTATACCTCCTTTTACTCCTGGTCCTGATAACAATACTTATTCTCCATAATTATCTCTCCATATGGGAGAAACGTCCCCATCCTAAACCCTAATAAGTATTTTTCCCCCTAAAATTGGTGCTGTATTGGTTCCCTTATAATCAAATGCGATATATTTATGACTTTAATACCTATCAATGTTGAAAGAGTTAACTTGCTTCTCACTGTTGTTATAATAGACTGAAGTGTGAATGTCCTTAGTTACTCCTAGTTTTTCCCCCAATATAAAAGTTGTCTTTGCTTGTCCTTCCATCTATCACCACTAGTGTCACTTTTTCCCCAAATCTCAGTCCTATCTCTAAATCCCTGACTTTCAAACTTTTGATTACACAAAATACACCTATAATGACCTTTGATCTCCCTGCTGGAAACTGTAAATATAGATACTCCATCACCCTCAAATCATTCAGCAACACATACTTTCTCAATGCATCTGCTCCTAACCGATCTAAACTCCTACCCTATCTTCCCACTAAACTTTAAAATGTCCTTCCTCACTGTTCTCTCTCTGTCTTACTACTAACTTTGAAACTTAGCTTACTGTCTTAGAGTCCCTTCAACCTAACCTACCCCTAACTTATTTTAATCTAATCTTTTCTCTCATAACATTTAAAACCTTTTCCCCTGATTTATTGACAAAATCTCTTACCACCAAATTTTTGGAATATGTGATTGGGAAAGTTCCCCACCTGCTTCTGACTCATTACACACAGACTTGGCAAAACGACTAACCACTTTTTAGCCTAGCCTGAAATCCCTTAATGTAAGAATGTAACCCAGAATAACAGTCACCCTATTAAGTTTATTTTCCCAGACAGATTGTCTAATAGGCAATCTAATAGATTATCATCCTTCCTATGATATTATCTTTTTAAGCAAATGATTCCCAAAAACCCTACTTTTTAAAATATTCTACCAGACAGTCAGTCGTCTAGTGTACATCTTATTGTACGCTTCAATTTACACCATGCATCTCTTTCCCAACAATGCCATAGGTATATTGTCCTAATATTAGTATGTCTCTTTTACTTCCTCTTTGACTTTTATAGCAGAGCTCAATTGATTCCCTAAGAGTAATTAAACTGTTTTACTACATCAAACCCCTATCCTACCCTAATTAATTTTACATAGTGAGATGTTTAACCTCTTTAGGCCTAAACCCAAATAAGTTTTTCCCCTATTCACTATCACTTCTAATGGCCGGTTGTTTCAACTGTTAGCTATTTTCTCTTCTCCTCTAATCGAGGCTCTCAGCAATGCACCCCCCTTTCGGATCTTCTAGACACTAACAGGTGCCATTATGTGTCTGTCCAGAAACTGGCTTTGGATATGAATCAACTGGTACCCCCTTGGCTGGTACAATTGCATTATCAATATTGTTCAGTTGAAGCTGTAACAGTGATTGTTGATTTGGTTCACTCTGATTCTTCATAACCAAAACGTATCTTCTCCACCCGTTGTATGATTGAGTTTTCAGAGTTTCTTCTTCTCCAATTCTTGGAATCCTCTCAGCAGTTTTCTTAGTCCTGTTCCTTCTCGTCGTTGACATATCAGTATTCTTCAACCTTAGTTCTAAGTTCTGTCCTCGAAATATCATCTTCCATCATCTTCTTACTTTTCTTCTGTGCCAGTCCTTGTAGGACAAACTCCTCTTGAAAATAAAGCACCTTTAATCTCCAAATCTTCATCGCTTTCTTCATCTTCAACTTCCATCAGAGATCAAATCTCGTGTACCCTTCTTCGTTTCTCTCTTGCCAACTTCCTTCTGATCACAGAGTCATATCCACCCATGACCTCTCTCAATCACTCTCATCTTCATCATCCTCTTCTCCTTCACGTTCCAGACCTCTCATTTTCTTCCGTCTTCTGGATTCATCTTCATCGTTGTTTCTGCTGGTACCCTATCTATTATTTGTCTATATTTCTGATGCAATAATCACTCCTGGATGATCATTGTAAGCTGAGAATAAACATCCCTAAGCTCTAC
This sequence comes from Coregonus clupeaformis, assembly GCF_020615455.1. NCBI lineage: Eukaryota > Metazoa > Chordata > Actinopteri > Salmoniformes > Salmonidae > Coregonus > Coregonus clupeaformis. Next base: position 51,319,365 of record NC_059215.1, read on the forward strand.
TTTTTAAACCTATCTTATCGCTGACATATTTTATCAATTTCTGTTTGAGAATGAAGGGCAACTTTTGTTTCACTTGCCGGATACCCTAGCAACACTTTAATTAAAGGATTACCACTATTTCAACCCGTGTAATGACTTTCATAGTCCTGATATCTTTTTCCCCATTGTAACAAGCCTTTCTATTCCTTTATTGTGAACTATCCTATTTTAGACTATATAAGTTATATAGGCTTCCCCCCTGTAATTCTTAATATAACCTAAACAAATCCATTAACAATCCTGAATAATTAACCCCAATTCCTATTCCTATGTCACCAATATCAATTAGTGTTAGCTATCTTACCACAACCCATCAACTGCAAGTAAATGCAAGTTAGTCATCTTCAGACTAAAATACCCATAAACAAAGCCTTCTAACCTTACAACCCTCCAATACTCCAATTCCCATAACCCCTTGCTCTATTACCGTATTGGTCCGAATATAAGACGGCCTTTTTTCCCCTCGAAATAGGTCCAAAAAAGTCGGGTCGTCTTATATTCGGGGTCTAGTATTCAGAGCGCAGTTTCTCTTCTTCGGCGCTCCCTTTAAATGTCAATACACATTCGCGGGCACAGATGGCGCCAAAAATTCGTTCCGGACGGAGGGAAGAGGCGTCCTTAACAACCAGCCCGTTACCGGTGTTTAAAGATGGAAAGACAGGCTGACCATTTAGAGACAAGTGGCTCAAAAGTGGGCCAGGTCAATAAACAACAGCGGAGGAGCTATGATGCCAATTTCAAAATAATGGTTGTCAATAAGGCAGAGTCATCTAACAACTGCCAAGCTGCCAAGACATTCGGGGTCACTGAGTGTAATGTAAGAAGATGGCGAGCAGAAAACAACGTCTAAAAGATGCTAACAGTCAGCGAAAATCCTTCCGTGGTCCTCAAAGTGGTCGTTTCATTGAGGTTGACCGGAGGGTTTTTGAATATGTCAGGGAAAAAAGAAGTGAGGGAATGCCCATTACCAGAGCTGTCATCCAGGTTAAGGCCCTGGAAATCGCCAGAGAGCTCAACATCACTGGATTTAAAGCCAGCCTCGGCTGGTGTCGTAGGATGATGCGGCGTAATGGACTGTCACTTAGACGGAGAACGAGTTTGGCCCAACGCCTGCCGTCAGACTTCGGAGAGAAGTCTACTGTGTGAATGGATCCTGCATGCATGGGATGCTATTCCCTCACAGAGCATCATCGATGGCTTTAAAAAATGTTGCATCTCAAATGCATTGGACGGCAGCGAGACGACGTGCTTTGGGAGGAGCCGGTGGAAGCGGAGCAGCTGGGGAGCGATGACAGCGAGAGCGAACACAGCGGGGCAGAGGACGTGTGTGAGGGATAGAGAGACATCGGAGGAGAAGTTTGGCGAATTTTTGTTAAGTTTAGTTAAATGTGTGGCCTGTATTTTCTCTGTTATTTAAAAATGTTGCTTTATTATTGCTTGATATTAATTTTGAATCATACTGTACATAGTTTGCCTTTGTGTTTAATTCACTGTGTTTTTAATATTGTTATTTTAAAATAAAATGAAGTTCTTTGTTCGGCAAATCTAGTCTGCAAATCTGTTTTTCTAAATGTTTGTGTTGAAAAACGGGGGGTCGTCTTATAATCAGGGTCGTCTTATATTCGGACCAATACGGTAGCTCTAATTATCTTAAATTTACAGAACAATCCTCAATCCATCCTTGATTCCCAACACATCTGTAATCAAACCCCAGTGATACACAGAGCCACCAAAATACAATTTTTTATGAAATAGTATTTGCCAAGCCTATGTAAAATTGTCATAACATCACATATTCTGTTAGGATGATTTTGTGTACTAGCCTGATCCGATCCTCTCGTCTGCCTCGTCACACCTTGTTCGTGACGCACACGTCAGCCCCTTCTCTCTCTCTCCTCTCGTTCCATGTTCCTCTCATATTTCACAAAAACATAGAAACACACACGATTTCAGCAGTTAATGCAATCACTGAGTATTTCCAACCATTCAATATTCATTCGTTCTACATTATTCACTCTAAGACTAAACTCAGAACTAAATAGATCGCTCACAAACATTTTGATTTTAATCCGTCATTTAATTATTTAATTCAATCTATTATAATCCGTTATCATATATTTAATTTATAAATTCAATAGGTCCCAAAACAAGTTTCATCTTAACCCACCGCCGTTTAAACTTATAAGATTCGTGTTAAAATCTCTTTATGCGTATTTGTTCCGTCGTCTGTGTTCCTCTGTCTCCCCCTGCAGTTTAACCAATGTGTTGTTTTGCAGAATCCCACGCATGCGCAAATATCATTTTAACCTCATGCTTGAGTTTTAGCATCCCCTCGTGGTGTCGTTTAGTGCCGTAAAACAAAACGTTCCCTAATCTCGTACCATAAACTCCCCTTTCTGTAGTGTAGTGTCGCAAAATTAAACGCATGCGCACATCCATTCAAAAACCCGTTTTCACCTCCACTAAATGGATAACAGTCCAGCTGTACCTTTCGTTCCCCTCCTAGTCAAACAACATTTAACAGCGCTCACAAAACATACAACCTGACTTACAGACAGTGACAAGTTTAAGAGACTTTAATCCATCGCAATGGAATCTCTAAGGATATCCGTTAGCATGCATCACGCAACACAATTAGCCTTTAGCCTCGAACCACGATGTACCATGTAGCATGAAACAATCAAGCATTAGCTTCAGCCTCCAGCCAACTGCGGCCTACTAGCTATACAAATGAACACCCCGCACCGCGGCCAAATCATCATCATCGCAATTATCTCCGTCTAACTTTTTGTTGCCGTAAGTTCTGGATAATCATAGAGAGGTTACCCCATGCATTATAGTTCGTCAACCATACGATGAGTATATAACATGCATATAATTCGTCCAGCTTAATAATTCCCAGAATTAACCTTCCACCACCTAACGCGTTGCAAGGATTTTATGGCCCATTCCTAAAGAATCGCCTCGCCTCGAGGTCTTTTCCAGATTCACGGTGCTCTAACTATGCAGACATCTTCCAACATTTATTCTCTACCAATCCATTGTCACCCGTTACCAATGAAATATACACTTTCCACTCTAATTATCATTGTCTATAGTTACCAATGAAATCACATTTTAGCAGACTCCAGTCGACCAGCAACAACGCCACCCGAAACACGGTCGTAAGGGTACACTCCTCCAGTGTACATAAGCAGTAACAAAACCAACAACTTAGCTGTATCTAGTCGGGTCATGACTCCAGACCAAAGTCAGCTTGAGTTAGCCTGGCGACTCCAAATGCAGCAAAGAAGGATTGCATCATCCCTCCTGGCTAGCTCGCCATTATGTAGTATATGATGAATGGTGGTCATCATTGCTGTCAACAAAAGAGTCCATCTATGCTGCATCGTGTCAGAAGTTTTTATTCATACCACGAGGTTACAGCATAAATTACAGACACGCGTTGTCTGGAGAACGGCTCCCCAGATTGCTATGGCCGTTCTGCCGTCTCATCGTTTACCCCCTATTTATAAACAATGCAAAAAGAGGAGTGACTCCCCTCTTCTGGCCAATCACCAGTCTCCCCTGGGGCATCACCCTCCCAACGCTACATTTGAACTAAGATCATAAAACAACATTCTTTGTTCCTCCAAAACATTTAACAAAGGCATAATCTTCAGATACGATACTTCCCCAAAAAATTTACCGGCCAAAAAATTAACAATTATATTTTGTCTCTCTGTGTTTCATAATTTTCCTTCAATTCATAAAAGTCTGAATGTATCTCACCGGAGGAAGCATCTGAGTGAGCGAAACAGCGCCCCTCTGTCTCTGTATGTGTAGCCCATCTATCTGATGCTGTCTGGTCAAATAGTATGACATTGTTGCCGCCCGTAGCATTGAATGCAAGGGAAGCTAGTGAGCATTTGGCCTCCCTTGATTAAAAAAAAGTATAAAATAATAGCCAATCAGCGTTGAGCTAAACTGAGTGAGCTCAACTGTGAATTGTTCTGGTGCACCCAAAAAAATGTGTCAATGGAAGCCAGTTTAGATTTGGCTTCAACTGAAAAATGTTTTTGTCTTTGTCATCCGGTGGCTAGCTAGCTAGTTAAAATCAGCCCTTTCCTAAATTAGTCATGGATGGAGATAAGGATTTGGACTTGTGGTTTTACATAATTCTCCGTAATGGCCAATGATTATAACGGTGATTCTGATCCAACCATTAATTCATTGTGCCTCTGGCCTGAGAGGATGGAAGATGTGGTAGGCTATACCCACCTAGCAAAATGTAGTTGAAAAGATGACTATGCCCGACGTACAATCTATGTTTGGTTTTGGTTGAAAGTTTCAACGACTTGAAAACAACTTAATTTCAACGTACTTACAGCCTCAAATCAAATCAAAATCAAATCAAATGTTTATTTGTCACATGCCAAATACAACAGGTGTAGACCTTACAGTGAAATACTACTTACAAGCCCTTAACCAGCAATGCAGTTTTAAGAAATAATACTTTTTTTTTAATCACAAAAAAAGACTATATGAAATAATACGAAATAAAAGTAACAAATAATTAAAGAGCAGCAGTAAAAATAACAATTGCGAGGCTATATACGGGGGTACCGATACAGAGTCAATGTAGTGCCTTGCGGTCGGCGGCCGAGCAGTTGCCATACCAGGCAGTGATGCAACCAGTCAGGATGCTCTCGATGGTGCAGCTGTAGAACCTTCACCCCTCTGGACATCGAGGGGGCCCCGGCATACTCTGTCCGTTCCATCCTGAATTTGAGGCGTTGGGTGGGGGCCTTCAGTACCTCGTGGAGTGGGACTGATACGGTCCAGAGGAGCGGTGCTGGGTCCCGGTGAGGGATATCCTCTATCCCACCCTTTTGAGGGATTTCCATCTTCGCCATCCGGCTCGCTGCTGGCCATCCAGCCTCCTGTCCGTCCCCGAGGCTGGTGTCGGCGCGCTGCTGGAGCTGCGCGTCAACGGGGGGGTACTGTCATGACTTCCTCCGAAGCTACCTCCTCTCCTTGTTCGGGCAGGCTTCGGCGTTGGTCGTCACCGGCCTTCTAGCCACTGCCGCTCCTCATCTCATCATTCCATTTGTTTTGTCTTGTTTACTACACACACCTGGTTTCCCCTCATCATGTGTAAGTGTTCCCTCTGGCCCCTTGTCTTTGTGTGTGATTGTTTATTGTGGAGGTTAGTTTAGCTCGGTGGAGCTCTTGAATTTTGTATCGCCGGGATATTCACCCATGTGCCTTGCTGTTTCCAGTGCACCGTATATTTCCGCACTGGAGTGTTTGATGCATTGCTGCGTACCGCTGTGTCAACGGAATAAACCTGTTATTCTGTGAATTACCCTCCTGCGCCTGACTCCTTCAAATCACATCACCACACTGAGTCTGGGTTTGATTATGATACTGCTATCTCTTACCTATCCAGCTCTGAGTCTGGGTTTGATTATGATACTGCTATCTCTTACCTATCCAGCTCTGAGTCTGGGTTTGATTATGATACTGCTATCTCTTACCTATCCAGCTCTGAGTCTGGGTTTGATTATGATACTGCTATCTCTTACCTATCCAGCTCTGAGTCTGGGTTTGATTATGATAATGCTATCCTTTACCTATCCAGCGCTGAGTCTGGGTTTGATTATGATAATGCTCTCCTTTACCTATCCAGCGCTGAGTCTGGGTTTGATTATGATAATGCTCTCCTTTACCTATCCAGCTCTGAGTCTGGGTTTGATTATGATACTGCTATCTCTTACCTATCCAGCTCTGAGTCTGGGTTTGATTATGATACTGCTATCTCTTACCTATCCAGGTCTGAGTCTGGGTTTGATTATGATAATGCTATCTCTTACCTATCCAGGTCTGAGTCTGGGTTTGATTATGATAACGCTATCTCTTACCTATCCAGCACTGAGTCTGGGTTTGATTATGATACTGCTATCTCTTACCTATCCAGGTCTGAGTCTGGGTTTGATTATGATAATGCTATCCTTTACCTATCCAGCGCTGAGTCAGCTCCTGATTTCTGGGACCCTGAAGCAGACTGGGATGGTACTGCCTGAGAGGGTACAGTCTGCCCTTTGACCTCTTGAGGAGGATCCAATGTCATCAAGCGGCTTCTCCTTTCTTTCATTGTCACTGATCTGAACAGGAGATAAGTGAAAGCATTATGGTATTTGTTTTACCATCTGTCTGAGTAGTCTTGAGAAATTAATCATAACAATACTGCTAAACTGCAAATAGTTATATTGTTGTTGGACTAATTTAACTTTAAATCCATTTGTCCAGAAATTGAAAACAAGAAGAGGGGGGAGTTTTATGAGGAAGGAAACCTTGGCCTACAGCTTAGTGTTAAAACCTCATGTACAGTTGTGTAACAGGGACTGTTAGGGATGGGTACGTTTTAAAAGTCCATTGCTCTTTCATTTGTTCAGTTAGATGATTTGCATCTAGTCGTAGGTTATAACTATGTGTTTTGTAAGGGGATGTTAAGACTGTCAACTGTAAATGATATGTCTATGGTAATTCAGTAAAAAGGTGCTTTTGGGTGAATATGATTCCCTCAGAACTGTGGATAGAAGTGTATTTACTTGCTGGAAATAGAACAGGTTTCACAAGGGAAAAAAAGAAGTGATACTATCTAGGCTACATTTATATGGCCAATTCAGCAGAACATTTTTGAATTCATGCATATCGTGCAGTTGAAAGTCATGCTGACAAACAACCTTAATGATTAGTACAACTTGTGTTCTAATTTTGTATTGTGCAGGCGCCACGTGTGGGTTCAGTGGCCTTTTAGTGTTGTCCTTCTCCTTTCCCAGGGTTCCCAGTTTACCTCAAGTTTCCATATTTAATCACTGTCACCATGCAGGCTACCAATTTCTGTGGAGATGTCTTATAGTTAAAAGCAGGGCTTGAATTGAGGGGGTATGTGAGGATATATGCCTAACTCTTGTTATAGAGACGGGCTAAAAGCATATGTACCCCTTGTTTGCTCAGCCTTAGAAAAAAACAACAGTCCAGATTATATAAAGCGATCTAGGCTATGATTAACTCAACAATTTTTGTTGCATAGTCCACTAGCCTATCGAAGGTCTTGCCCACCCTCAACATGGGTTCTTGGTAGGCCTATAGGCTAATGAAAACATTCACTTTTAAATGAAAAGCAAGTGTCATTATCACAGGAAAATATGGTTGTTTTATTAAAGTCTCCGCAATTTAGAATATTAGTGGTAGGCTATGCCTATAGCAAAATACCAAAAAGATAGACTCGGTATAGAAGCGGTATTCATAGACCAAACAGTTTAACAGATAAACACATGTTTTTATTCTGGAGAATCGCATTAAATCAGGCTATTCATTTCAGTGCAGTTGCGTTCTTACGCATACCCTTAGCCTAAACGGAACCGGAAACACCCCAGCCTATTTTGATCACAGATCATGACAAAGCCTGCACATTTCAGCTCTATTTCTCATTGATTTAGCCCACTGTCGCCTACACATTTGATACACATGAAGGCCTATATTTAATCTGGATTTCACAAACGATAGCCTGACTAGGATCCTTTGACCTTTCCCCTCAGCCATATGTGTTCACAATTAGGCTCAATGTAGTCTTATTAATAAGCTTAGAATGTTTTCCTAAAAATTTGCATAGGCTAACCATTGGGATTAATTATATTTACTATCTTCTGCTTTGTATGAATAAACAGGCATCGGTAATTTTTTAAATAATCAATTGGTTTCGATGCTCCGCATGGGCCGTTAGATTTTTCTTTAGTTTTCCATAAATTACTACTATAGTGGAAGAATGAGAGAAGGTGATATACTCGCGATTGGTGACTGGCTGGCGTGCGAGGCCCAGCATGATGACTCAATCACGATTTATGAAATTGTCTGGATGGCAGACCATCTGTGGACTATTGCAAGGTTCAAACATACCTTATCTGTGGTGATCTCTAAGAAGAGACATTCCCATCAACACAATCTCACACTCAATTCGTGCAAATATGTACAAAAAGTATTGCAGCAGATTTGGTGTGTTTTGTGCATTGTTGTGTGGCTTAATTTGTGTGAAAAGACACGCATTTCGTGCGACTTAATTCATAGGAAAATACACAAATTTTTGTGCAACTTAATTCATAGGAAGAAAAATAATTCTGGGGGCAAACTTCGGAACAATCTTTTGAACGTTATTGGAGCAATGCATGATGGGCAATGGTGTTCTACACTGCCTTTTTTTGTGTCCCACATTTATTTATATAAAAAAACGAATGTGTTAACAACCCAATATTGTTAATTAATCAGGTTGTCACCGAAATAATTATAATATAATAGTAGCCTTACGTTTTATTTTTATTCATGCTGTTTTCTATGTTTGTTTTTGCTTAATACATTGGGCTACTAGTCCACTTGTAGTGAGAAAGGCCCTTTTTTCGTATAGGCAGCAGTAGCCCTACACGATTTTCTTCATAATGCAGTTCATATTACAAAATGTTCTTCTAAATGCATTTAATACAAGGCTATGACAAATTTTATGAGGGTTTAGTTAATTTTTTGGTATCGATGAAGGTATTTGATTGGGGAATGGGGATAAATGTTTATGCTGGGAAATGATAATACACACCATAATACACACACACACTGTCACGCCCTGGCTCTGGGACTCTTATATGTTGAGCCAGGGTGTGTAGATTCTATGTGTTTGTGTTTCTATGTTAGGATCTAGTTCATGTGTATCTATGTTGGCCGGGGTGGTTCTCAATCAGAGGCAACAAGAATCAGCTGTTGCTTGTTGTCTCTGATTGGGAACCATACTTAGGCAGCCTGTTTGGCACAGTGTATTGTGGGATCTTGTTCCGTGTTGGTTTGTGTTTGTTACCAAGGACTTCACGTATCGTTTTGTTGTTTTTGTTCGTGTGGTGAATATATAATAAAGTATGTTCGCATTCCACGCTGCGCATTGGTCCAATCCTTTTGACGATCGTGACACACACGCACAAAACACTTACACACATATACACACACTCACTTTGTTTGTCCTCATGTTACAGCCAACTCTTGACTTTTGTATCAATTATTTATTATAAAATATTTGTATGTAGTTGTCATGTATTCTTATATTTAACTGCTTCAATGTTTGTAGTTTGCATGTTTCAGTAATGATTAACATGGTTAAATGGTTGTAAATCAATGCTTGATTTAGCTTTTGTTATATTTGCCATTTTTACATACAGTACTAGTCAAAAGTTTGGACACACCTACTCATTCAAATGTCTTTCTTTATTTTGACTATTTTCTACATTGTAGAATAATAGTGAAAGACATCCAAACTATGAAATAACACATATGGAATCATGTAGTAACCAAAAAATATCAAAAAATATTTTATATTTGAGATTCTTCAAAGTAGCCACCCTTTGCCTTGATGACAGCTTTGCACAACTCTTGGCATTCTCTCAACCAGCTTCATGAGGTAGTCACCTGGAATGCATTTCAATGAACAGGTGTGCCTTGTTAAAAGTTAATTTGTGGAATTTCTTTCCTTCTTAATGCGTTTGAGCCAATCAGTTGTGTTGTGACAAGGTAGGGGTGGTATACAGAAGATAGCCCTATTTGGTAAAAGACCAAGTCCATATTATGGCAAGAACAGCTCAATTAAGCAAAGAGAAATGACAGTCCATCATTACTTTAAGACATGAAGGTCAGTAAATCAGGAACATTTCAAGAACTTTGAACACTGTCGCAAAAAGTTAACCATCAAGCGCTATGATGAAACGGGCTCTCATGAGGACCGCCACAGGAAAGGAAGACCCAGAGTTACCTCTGCTGCAGAGGATAAGTTCATTAAAGTTACCAGCCTCAGAAATTGCAGCCCAAAGAAACGTTTCACAGAGTTCAAGTCACAGACACATCTCAACATTAACTGTTCAGAGGAGTGCGTGAATCAGGCCTTCATGGTCGAATTGCTGCAAAGAAAGCACTACTAAAGGACACCAATAAGAAGAAGAGACTTGCTTGGGCCCAGAAACACGAGCAATGGACATTAGACCGGTGGAAATCTGTCCTGTGGTCTGATGAGTCCAAATTTGTGATTTTAGGTTACAACCACCATGTCTTTGTGAGACGCAGAGTAGGTGAATGGATGATCTCCATAAGTGTGGTTCCCTCCATGAAGCATGGAGGAGGAGGTGTGATGGTGTGGGGGTGCTTTGTTGTCGACACTGTCAGTGATTTATTTAGAATTCAAGGCACACTTAACCAGCATGGCTACCACACCCATCTGGTTTGCGCTTAGTGGGACTATCATTTGTTTTTCAACAGGACAATGACCCAACACACCTCCAGGCTGTGTAAGGGCTATTTGACCAAGAAGGAGAGTGATGGAGTGCTGCATCAGATGAACTGGCCTCCACAATCCCCCGACCTCAATCCAATTGAGATGGTTTGGGATGAGTTGGGATGAGTTGGACCGCAGAGTGAAGGAAAAGCAGCCAACAAGTGCTCAGCATATGTAAGGAAACTGTTGGAAAACCATTCCAGGTGAAGCTGATTGAGAGAATGCCAAGAGTGTGCAAAGCTGTCATCAAGGCAAAGGGTGGCTACTTTGAAGAATCTCAAATATAAAATATATTTTGATTTGTCAAACACTTTTTGGTTACTACATGATTCCATATGTGTTATTTCATATTTTCATGTCTTCACTATTATTCTACAATGTAGAAAATAGTTTTAAAAGATAAAGAAAAGCCTTGAATGAGTAGGTGTGTCCAAACTTTTGACTGGTACTGTATATGTTTGGCAACCAAGGTGCATATTTAGTTATTGTACACTTACACATGAAACCCAAAAGCCTAGGTAAACACAGCACTTTGATAAAAAGGTATAGGCTACAGAGATATTGCGTTTTATTCTATGACTGGTACATTGTAAATTGACAGATTTTTTGCTTGTAGTTTGCTGTGTGACTTCAAGATCACCAACTCTTGAATCAATCTGTCAACAGTTTTAATATCAGACATAAGACATTGGATATAAGGGACTATTGTAAATCTCTGTTACCTAGTAATGGATTGACCTGGAAACATTTACCTGGATGAAGCTCAATTAAAGTTAAATCAAACTACTCCCTAAAGGTACCTGCATAGTGGGGAGAAGAGCCTGATCACTGACTTCAGTTTGGGGTTGTTTGGCTCCAGGAGAAGAGCCTGATCACTGACTTCAGTCTGGGGTTGTTTGGCTCCAGGAGAAGAGCCTGATCACTTACTTCAGTCTGGGGTTGTTTGGCTCCAGGAGAAGAGCCTGATCACTGTCTTCAGTTTGGGGTTGTTTGGCTCCAGGAGAAGAGCCTGATCACTGTCTTCAGTCTGGGGTTGTTTGACTCCAGGAGAAGAGAACACAGCCTGGATGATCTTCAATCTCAGCCTCTCATGCTGGAAGACATGGAACCAGGTTTATTTATGACTTAATAAACAACAACAACAAAGTATAGATATAAATAATGTAGATGGAACCAGGTTTATCCACACAGCCTTCTAAAGGTGCCGATAGCTTCTATGAAGTTCAACCATTTATGAACAGTTCTAAATTGTTTAACATTCAGTGCAGTTTGTCAGTGCTGTCAGTGTAACCTCACATTAATACGTCAGTGAGGAAAAAAACGAAACCAAGGCCTACACTAAACTGGAAGGAGATTGATCTGTATCTGATTGATACACTATCTATAAACGTATAGTTTATTATTGCATAATTTGTCAATACATCGTTGCATTTGGCGACAGCATAATGACGATGACTATGAATGAGGAGAGAGGTCAGTCATACCCTGGTCTGTACTCCAGATGACTATGAATGAGGAGAGAGGTCAGTCATACCCTGGCCTGTACTCCAGATTACTATGAATGAGGAGAGAGGTCAGTCATACCCTGGTCTGTACTCCAGATGACTATGAATGAGGAGAGAGGTCAGTCATACCCTGGTCTGTACTCCAGATGACTGTGAATGAGGAGAGAGGTCAATCATACCCTGGTCTGTACTCCAGATGACTGTGAATGAGGAGAGAGGTCAGTCATACCCTGGTCTGTACTCCAGATGACTATGAATGAGGAGAGAGGTCAGTCATACCCTGGCCTGTACTCCAGATTACTATGAATGAGGAGAGAGGTCAGTCATACCCTGGTCTGTACTCCAGATGACTATGAATGAGGAGAGAGGTCAGTCATACCCTGGTCTGTACTCCAGATGACTGTGAATGAGGAGAGAGGTCAATCATACCCTGGTCTGTACTCCAGATGACTGTGAATGAGGAGAGAGGTCAGTCATACCCTGGTCTGTACTCCAGATGACTATGAATGAGGAGAGAGGTCAGTCATACCCTGGTCTGTACTCCAGATGACTATGAATGAGGAGAGAGGTCAGTAATACCCTGGTCTGTACTCCAGATGACTATAAATTAGGAGAGAGGTCAGTCATACCCTGGTCTGTACTCCAGATGACTGTGAATGAGGAGAGAGGTCAGTCATACCCTGGTCTGTACTCCAGATGACTATGAATGAGGAGAGAGGTCAGTCATACCCTGGTCTGTATCTACTCCAGGGCCACTAGGCTGTTGTTGCTCTGCAGGTTCAGAGAGTCAATGGTCTCCTGGCAGACCTGGACCTCTCTCCTCAGGCTCCTCTGGGCTTCTCTCTCCACCTTCTGCGCCTGTCTGAGCTGCTTTGTCTGATCTTTGACCCCAGCTACTCCTGGAGCTGGACTACAACATGTAGTAGAATCACAGGGTACATTAGAGTATTTTGTGTAGATCAGTGACAAAAAGTGTAGATCAGTGAAAAAAACAAAAACAAACATTTAATCCATATTAATCCCAACTTGGAACACAATATAATATTTTAGTCCTATTAGTTGACTGAGAACGCTCCAGTGAGAAACCTAAAACATAATCGCAGTGTGGGTGAATCGTCCTTCCTTTACATCCATATGTTTTTACTAGATGATGCAAATACACTGAGTACACCAAACATTAGGAACACCTTCTAAATATTTAGTTAAACCCCCTTCACCCTCAGAACAGCCTCAATTCGTCGAGGCATGGACTCTACAAGGTGTCAGAAGCGTTCCACAGGGATGCTGGCTCATGTTGACTCCAATGCTTCCCACAGTTGTGTCAAGTTGGCTGCATGTCCTTTGGGTGGTGGACCATTTTTGATACACACAGGAAACTGTTGAGCGTCAAAAACCAAGCAGCATTGCAGTTCTTGACACAAACCGGTGTGCCTGGCACTTACTACCATACCCCGTTCAAAGGCACTTAAATATTTTGTCTTGCCCATTCACCCTCTGATAGGTACAAGTACACAATCCATGTCTAAATTGCCTCAAGGCTTAAAATCCTTCTTTAACAAGTCTCTCCCCTTCATCTACACTGATTGAAGTGGATTTAACAAGTGACATCAATAAAGGATCATAGCTTTCAGCTGGATTCACCTGGTCAGTCTATGTCACGGAAAGACCAGGTGTTCTTAATGTTTTGTACACTCAGTGTATATATATATATACACATTTGGTAGATACATACACTTCTAACAAACATGATCTTGAATGTGAACCAAATATCCAACTGTAACAGTATATATTTACAATGTGTTAATAAGGCTGAAAAGATTACATTGGTACTTTCTCGTTTGGACGTTAAACTATTCATCTTAGTTGGAAGGAAACTTTACTTTGCTAGAAGTATGTAGACCAATACCTTATCTAGCACAGTTCATTAAGGTGAGATATTAACCCGAAATAAGAATTCAAACACAAAAGTATTTAGGCTTTCTAACCATGATATCTCTTTAAGAGGAAGTGTAGCATATAAACCAAGTTATCAGATCATGAGTTCCATTCTCCTCCTCCAGCATTCTCACGAGTCCCTCACACCTTCACGTAAACAAGAGAACTGAAAGTAGAGGCAGTTCATAGAAAAGTCACATTCACAGTTTATTTGAAAGGACTGCCTGTCGGTTAAGCTAAATCATGAGCACCTGAAGTATTTACATTATTTGAAATACATATTTGACCCAAGTCTGATTCACATATATAGCTATATAGCCTAATCTACAAATATACACACTCAAACATGTTCAAACCTTTCTAGACATGGCATATAGCTGGGCCAACCGGTCCTTCACTACCTTCCTGGACATGGCATATAGCTGGGCCAACCGGTTCTTCACTACCTTCCTGGACATGGCATATACAGTGGGGGAAAAAAGTATTTAGTCAGCCACCAATTGTGCAAGTTCTCCCACTTAAAAAGATGAGAGAGGCCTGTAATTTTCATCATAGGTACACGTCAACTATGACAGACAAATTGAGAGAGAAAAATCCAGAGAATCACATTGTAGGATTTTTAATGAATTTATTTGCAAATTATGGTGGAAAATAAGTATTTGGTCACCTACAAACAAGCAAGATTTCTGGCTCTCACAGACCTGTAACTTCTTCTTTAAGAGGCTCCTCTGTCCTCCACTCGTTACCTGTATTAATGGCACCTGTTTGAACTTGTTATCAGTATAAAAGACACCTGTCCACAACCTCAAACAGTCACACTCCAAACTCCACTAAGGCCAAGACCAAAGAGCTGTCAAAGGACACCAGAAACAAAATTGTAGACCTGCACCAAGCTGGGAAGACTGAATCTGCAATAGGTAAGCAGCTTGGTTTGAAGAAATCAACTGTGGGAGCAATTATTAGGAAATGGAAGACATACAAGACCACTGAAAATCTCCCTCGATCTGGGGCTCCACGCAAGATCTCACCCCGTGGGGTCGAAATGATCACAAGAACGGTGAGCAAAAATCCCAGAACCACACGGGGGGACCTAGTGAATGACCTGCAGAGAGCTGGGACCAAAGTAACAAAGCCTACCATCAGTAACACACTACGCCGCCAGGGACTCAAATCCTGCAGTGCCAGATGTGTCCCCCTGCTTAAGCCAGTACATGTCCAGGCCCGTCTGAAGTTTGCTAGAGTGCATTTGGATGATCCAGAAGAGGATTGGGAGAATGTCATATAGTCAGATGAAACCAAAATAGAACTTTTTGGTAAAAACTCAACTCGTCGTGTTTGGAGGACAAAGAATGCTGAGTTGCATCCAAAGAACACCATACCTACTGTGAAGCATGGGGGTGGAAACATCATGCTTTGGGGCTGTTTTTCTGCAAAGGGACCAGGACGACTGATCCGTGTAAAGGAAAGAATGAATGGGGCCATGTATCGTGAGATTTTGTGTGAAAACCTCCTTCATTCAGCAAGGGCATTGAAGATGAAACGTGGCTGGGTCTTTCAGCATGACAATGATCCCAAACACACCGCCGGGCAACGAAGGAGTGGCTTCGTAAGAAGCATTTCAAGGTCCTGGAGTGGCCTAGCCAGTCTCCAGATCTCAACCCCATAGAAAATCTTTGGAGGGGAGTTGAAAGTCTGTGTTGCCCAGCGACAGCCCCAAAACATCACTGCTCTAGAGGAGATCTGCATGGAGGAATGGGCCAAAATACCAGCAACAGTGTGTGAAAACCTTGTGAAGACTTACAGAAAACGTTTGACCTGTGTCATTGCCAACAAAGGGTATATAACAAAGTATTGAGAAACTTTTGTTATTGACCAAATTCTTATTTTCCACCATAATTTGCAAATAAATTCATTAAAAATCCTACAATGTGATTTTCTGGAGAAAAAAAATCTCATTTTGTCTGTCATAGTTGACGTGTACCTATTGTGAAAATTACAGGCCTCTCTCATCTTTTTAAGTGGGAGAACTTGTACAATTGGTGGCTGACTAAATACTTGTTTCCCCCACTGTAGCTGGGCCAACCGGTTCTTCACTACCTTCCTGGACATGGCATATAGCTGGGCCAACCGGTTCTTCACTACCTTCCTGGACATGGCATATAGCTGGGCCAACCGGTTCTTCACTACCTTCCTGGACATGGCATATAGCTGAGGCAACCGGTCCTTCACTACCTTCCTGGACATGGCATATAGCTGAGGCAACCGGTCCTTCACTACCTTCCTGGACATGGCATATAGCTGAGGCAACCGGTCCTTCACTACCTTCCTGGACATGGCATATAGCTGAGGCAACCGGTCCTTCACTACCTTCCTGGACATGGCATATAGTTGAGGCAACCGGTTCTTCACTACCTTCCTGGACATGGCATATAGCTGAGGCAACCGGTCCTTCAGCTGCTGTCTCAACTCATCCTGCTGGCCTTTAGCAGTGATCAGCTCTCCTTCCTTTATGGACAGAGTTCTACACAAGGAACACACTGTACCTGCAGAATACAAAATACAGTATTGATTGGGATAACATACAACAGAAGTGTCACCTTTTATTGACAGGATTTTTCACACCTATCCAAACCTTTCACTGAATTTGACAATGCCTATTCCCCCTCAGGAGACTGAAAAGATTTGGCATGGGTCCCCAGATACTCAAAAAGTTATACAGCTGTACCATCGAGAGCATCCTGACCGGTTGCATCACCGCCTGGTATGGCAACTGCTCGGCATCTGACCGTAAGGTGCTACAGAGGGTAGTGCGTACGGCCCAGTACATCACTGGGGCCAAGCTTCCTGCCATCCAGGACCTCTATACCAGGCGGTGTCAGAGGAAGGCCCAAAAAATTGTCAAAGACTCCAGTCACCCAAGCCATAGACTGTTCTCTCTGCTACCGCATGGCAAGTGGTACCGGAGCACCAAGTCTAGGTCCAAAAGGCTCCTCAACAGCTTCTACCACCAAGCCATAAGACTGCTTAACAATTAATCAAATAGCCACCCGGACTATTTGCATTGACACCTCCACCCCACCTTTGTTTTTACACTGCTGCTACCTGCTGTGTATTATCTATGTATAGTCACTTTACCCCTACCTACATGTACAAATTACCTCGACTAACCTGTACCCCTGGATATAGCCTCGTTATTGTTATGTTATTTTATTGTGTTACTTTTTTTTACTTTCGTTTATTTAGTAAATATTTTCCTAACTCTGTTTTCTTAAAACTGCATTGTTAGTTAAGGGCTTGTAAGTAAGAATTTCATGGTAAAGTCTACACCTGTTGATGCCGCGCATGTGGTAAATACAATTTGATTTGATACTGTATCTCCATGCCTACACACCAGAAGAGATCAAATTATTCTTCCTGGCCTCCTCTAAGTCACTCATCAGTTGTTCATTGGTTCTCTCCACTTCTCTCATCTGTTCAGTAAGTGATACTCTGTTGTCTTCCCCCTCACTGTCCACTGCATTCTCTGCATATCTGAAGAGCTGTGTTTGTGGCCATGTTCCATGACTCAGACAAGGCCACCATGCAAGATTAGATCAGTTTTAGGTCATATTTTAGAAAATAACATTACATGCAGCCTGTATATCAATTTTAAATGTTAACAAATATTAATTCCTAACTCTGACCAAGTTAACTAAGGGTTAACCTCATACTGTATGGCTTGGTGTTCTGTCTCAGAGTGAGTTGCTTCTCTGTCCAACAGGGCTCGGAACCCTCCATGTTCAGGACCCCACCCAGGGCTGGCCTCTCTCAGCCTGTGGAGCTCCTCTTCTAGCCTGGCTATCTGCTGGCTCCTCCTTCTCCACCTCCCTCAGATTCCTGACCTCCTCTGACAGATGCACTATCAACTCTGCCTTCAATACAAAAAAACACAGGGTGAAACAGGGAGAAGTTTTTCCTCATTCCTCATGTCTTCTATCATTCGTCCTCTTCCCGACAATTTTTAAAAACACCATAAGGAGGCGAGGAGGAGAAGAATCTGTTAATGGTATGTACAAATTATTTTGTTGACTTTAATTTGTTAATTTATTTTGTATTTAATTTGAAGTTAATTCATGCCAGTTTCAGTATACATTTTACAGCAGGCTATCTTTCAATCAGAGATGTTCTATTTTAGTTCAAATTTTAGGCAAAGTGAAAGAGAATTGGATGAGGATATCGTTCAATACAAAGGACCTAAAAGAAAAGTATATGAGATTAGCAAAATTAGTGCAATTTTGGCTTTCATTTATGTTTCATTTTAGTTTTAAAGTTTAATTCTAGATGTGTGTTGTGCTCTGTTGGTTCTGGTATCAGTCTTGTAACCTGATCTTGTTTTGTTTTTGTTTATCTTCCTTTAGTTAACATTTTAGTCAACCTTGAGGGTTCAAAGGCAGAGGGACAGATGGTACTGTTAAAGTTAGAGCACTGCTGTGGTAATCAGTATATGGCTGTATACCCATCAGACTGTATCAAATGGACAAAGGTCACAACATGTTGTTCAGTACATGTATGAGCTACAATACTATCACAGAAGTCTGAAATATACAGTGCAGAGGAGTCCCTACTTCCTACCTGACCTCTGACCACATCCTCATTATGATAAATGGTCAGTTCTGTCAGTTTCTCCTGAAGTTCAGAGATCTCTTGTTCTTTCTTTGAACACTCCTCTTCAAACTGACAGGCGAGTGATTTGCTCACCTAACATCAGTATGTTCTGCTCCTGTAAAAAGAGGGATTACAATACTACAACTACAGTCAATACCAACCTCTAATATGGTGCACACCCCACTGAGCCAACCATAGTGCTAACAACCATCAGATCTGGGCTATCAATAAAGTGTCTACATGGATGTTTTGATTTCAGACTGATCCACACCAATCTGTATAAAATGATGAACCTTCTTATGTAGTAGGGTCATGTACCATGGTACCTTCCCCCCTGTGTCCTCATCCATGGTGGTTCTGGTGAAGTTAGGCTTGTTCTGATGACCTTCTCTGGCTGCTGCTGGGTCCAAGCAGACTAAACTGGTCATGTCCCTTTCTAGAGTCATTAACCTGCAGGCTTCAGAGAAAAACATTTCTAGTTGAGCATGGTTGCAGAAGCACAACACTGGCTGAAAGGTTACAAACAATCCAACGGCTGAAAGGGGCTGACAATTACACTTTTAAAGGCAACCGAAGGTCAAATGTGGATTTTATTACAGATTCATTCATTTAAATAAGATGGTGACATTAATCAACTTACAACTGAAGGAGGGGTCTAGATTTAGGGATGACTTTGGGATGCTCTGCTGATGCTCTGGCACATGATGGACACTTCTGATTGTCCTCAACTAAAGGCAGATGGACCTTCTCTCTCTGACCATTGAGAGGATTCCTTCTCATTGACCGTGTCAGATCAGTCTGTCAAAAGAAGTGACTGTAGTAAGTTCACCTGGTTAACTCTGATTACTTGGCAGAGATGTCAAATCAACATCAGTTTTGATTGATATTTCATTTCCGGAGCATTAACAGAGGCCCTGCTCAAGGTATGAGACAATCCTCACTGCCCAAATATTTCTGTGTATATTTGAGGAAACATCCCCTCTCTCCAAGTACCTACAAACCAGTGGCATGGACAACCTGACAGCAGGATGCTATTGGGAACACAAGAGGCTCTGCAAAATAATGTGAGGGACTTCGATGCTGTGAAGAGGGCCACAGAGAGCTTTGTTCAGTGGGCCACTGACAACCTGCAAGAACAGGATGAAGACCCCAAACAGGAAGTGCAAGCTGAGATGCCTCAGAAACGAACAAGGAAAGGAAGCCCATGCCTGGGGAGTTGGCTCAGGATGAGACTGACAGAGATGCAGAGAGGGTCTACAAGACTAAGGTGCACTTTGTCATCATGGATACAGTTACTGATAGCATCTATCAGCGCTTTCTGACACAAGGCACTTGTACACAGACTTTGCTTATCTGGACCCCAGCAGGTTCTCAGAGATAAAATACAATGGATTGCCCCAGACATCACTTGCTAAACTAAGCAAACTCTTCCTTAAATTTGCCAGCCGAGCAGCTGTCAGCACTTTGCAGTGTGAGTTGACCAGTCAATGGGAGAGCGTGAAAACATCAGCAGTGGAGAAGGACACAACCAGGAATGTGAGTGAGATACCCGCGGATGGACATGATGAAGAACAAGTGGAGAGGATGAATAAAAGTTGTTCAACATGTAAGAACTGTTCTCTATGTTGTTATCAACTTCTATGGTGGTACATCTTGTTGACAGAGGCTTACCATGTTATAGGCCTGGGATACAAGTTCCTACTCACCCTGTCTGTCACCCAGGTAACCTGTGAGAGGAGCTTCTCTACTCTCAAATTCATAAAACATCGACTTAGGAGCACCTGATCCTACGATCACTTGGAGGCATTATGCTGATGACAACTGAAAAGGAAATCCTTATGGTCCTGGATACAGATGATGTCATTGACAGGGTGGCAGAGAAGAACTGCTGTGATGCCAGCTGACAAAAGGGTAGGGAGGACAGAGAGACAGCAGAGGAGAAGAAGAAGAAACAGAGACAGACAGACAGACAGACAGACAGACAGACAGACAGACATACAGACAGACAGACAGACAGACAGACAGACAGACAGACAGACAGACAGACAGACAGACAGACAGACAGACAGAGTGACAGACAGCAGAGGAGAATCACAGACAGAGAGACAGTGACAGCAGAGATGCATAGAAAGACAGCACAACAGGGAGAAAACAGACTCAGAGGCCCAGTTATAGTGGTGAGTTGTATCTCCAGACTCCAGTGGTGTTTAACATGTTGTATTTGTTTTAAACATTAGCTGGTTAAAAAGAGCTGCTTAAAAAAGGAGGAAGACCATGTTCCTTCAGTCACTGGTACAGTAAAGGTTGGGAAACTCTGTACTATAGTGTACTGCTTATGTTATACGCAGCAGGTTAGGAGAGTTAGGTTAAGGTTAGGAAAAGGGTTAGGGTTAGCAAAAATGCTCTCCTAACCTGCTACAATAATCACTTCCGGTAATAGTTGTGGCATAGATGGCAGCATTCTCTAATAACTACTTGCCAATTTCTGTTTCATACTTCTCAAAGTTGATAACTAGCTTATTACAGTTTTTTTTCAGTGATTCAATTCAGAAAGATATCATAATTTGCTAATTGAAAGGATTATATTTACATGTACTAAAATACATTAAGTCTACAGGTCAGTTTATCTCGATACTTCAAAACTCCTAAGAACTTCACAAATCCAGTGTGTGGGTCTTCCAGTGACTTGGAGAGGATTGAGGAACCATGGCACAGTTTGAAAGCTTGATATGGACTGTAAGTGAAACATTTCTGATTTGCACATTTTGTGGCTTGGCATCTTTTTACTAGCCTTAAATGCTGCGAAACAGAATGTAAACTTGGAGATCAGGATGGTTTGTATGAGGCTCTCTTTTCACGCAACAGAAATTCCTGGCACCAAACAGCATGCTCAATTCACAGTATGCTCAATTCACAGTATGCTCAATTCACAGTATGCTCAATTCACAGTATGCTCAATTCACAGTATGCTCAATTCACAGTATGCTCAATTCACAGTACGCCACCACATTTACAAAAGCCAGTTTAAAATGGTCCTACATAATTACATTATATTTGAATTGTGAATATTTGTTAGAATTTTCCTAACTAGTTCTGTAAGTTTTATGAATACACATCAGTTTCAATTTGAGTGATTAGTGTATATTTTCTCTACTTCCAGATACCTATTATATTGGTGATTGTAAGCATTGGATCCTGTATTGCATGTGGTAGAGCCGAGTACAGAATAGGGGATGAATGTTGTCCCATGTGTTCACCAGGTAAGGAACCTCTCTTTACATCATATGAATCACCAGACATTAATACATCATCAACACCAACAGAAAAACATGACATTGTGATTCTCTCTTCTGCAGGAAATCGTGTTTATAAGCATTGTACTGAATTCACCAGCACCTCCTGTGTGCCCTGTGTTGATTCTACATTCCTTGATGAGCCCAATGGTCTCATGAAATGCAAAGTGTGTACCAACTGTGATCCAGGTAAGAGTGGTCCTGTGTGTCTGCACTGAAACCCTGACACAAACACTGACATGTTAGTCTATGCTGTTGTGCTATGAGGATATGTCAGTTGTATGAATGAAATGTGTCTCATATTTTGCATCAGATATAACACACAATGTTTTCTCAATAGGTTTGGGTTTGAAGGTAAAGCAGCCGTGTAGACCTTCATCAGACACTGTCTGTGGGACACTGGAGGGGTTCTACTGTCTAGACCCAACTAAGGATGGTTGTAGAGCAGCCCAGAGACACAGCAGCTGTAAACCTGGTCAATACATCAGCCACACAGGTTGGTCTTCTGTCTCACTCATTATACTAATTGTGTTGTCATAATTAAATTGAGTCAAGTTGTTAACTTCAGTGTGAATAATCATTACAGTTAATGGAATTAAATAAAAATGAATTTTTTATTTATATTTCAACATGTATTTGTGTATTTGTGCAGGAACAACATCTACAGATTCTGTGTGTGCTGACTGCCCTAGTAAAACTTATTCAGATGGATCATTAACATCTTGTCAACCACACACAGAGTAAGCGTGGACATTATTAGTTAGTTTAAATGGTTATTCCCCTGAAGATATATAAATACAATCATTATTATCCTCAAATAGAATCTTTAAAAAACTCTATTTATGTTTTTGACATAGATGTGAATTCTTGGAAATTGAAGCAGGAACTCCTTGGTCGGATTCAGAATGCGGAGTAACCTCACTTCCCACAGCTGGACCCACAGCTGGAACCACAGCTGGAACCATAGCTGGTGTTCTGATAGCCACCATAGCTGGTGTTAGTTTATTTATAGTGAGAACAAGAGAGATGGTGAGAACAAGACAAAACTTAGGTAAGATGACTTTTGGAATTTTATCTGTACCATTCATTGTTTTCATTGCCTGTGATACTCAGCATACTCTTTGAATGCTATATTTTCTATTTCTCATATAGTGTAGATTATTACTGTTTGTTAACGTCATGGTTACACGGTATGTTTATTACAATAATGGACATCTGACTTTTTTATAGACCATCAAATACTGACACAGGTATGTTTGGAAATCTATGAATATCTTTCATCACATTGTGTTACTAAGTGACCTCTTCTGGCTGTGAAATTTGAATTTAATGGGCCAGTTTCCCAGCCATAGGTTACGCCTAGCATTGGACTAAAAAGCACTTAAAATGGAGAATCTCCAATGTACGTGCTTCTTAGTCCAGGACTGGGCTTAATCTCTGTCTGGGAAACCGGCCCAATGTGGTTGACTAATTACGGATTCTATCTGATAGACATCCCCAGATCAGGATATACCAATGCTGTCTGAGGGAACTGGAAAAGGTAAGGCACACCTTCAAGGTTTTCTAAATATGTGTACGGAATAGTTTTTATGAGTTAAAAGAATTTCAAACATATTTATAAGTAAATGTACAGTGCCTTGCAAAAGTATTCAACCCCCTTGGCTTTTTTCCTATTTTGTTGCATTACAACCTGTAATTTAAATGGATTTTTATTTGGATTTCATGTAATGGACACACACAAAATAGTCCAAATTGGTGAAGTGAAATGAAAAAAAGAACTTGTTTCAAAAAATTCTAAAAAATAAATAACGGAAAAGTGGTGCGTGCATATGTATTCACCCCCTTTGCTATGAAGCCCCTAAATAAGATCTGGTGCAACCAATTACCTTCAGGAATCACTTAATTAGTTAAATAAAGTCCACCTGTGTGCAATCTAAGTGTCACATGATCTGTCACATGATCTCAGTATATATACACCTGTTCTGAAAGGCCCCAGTGTCTGCGACACCACTAAGCAAGGGGCACCACGAAGACCAAGGAGCTCTCCAAACAGGTCAGGGACAAAGTTGTGGAGAAGTACAGATCAGGGTTGGGTTATAAAAAATATCAGAAACTTTGAACATCCCACGGAGCACCATTAAATCCATTATTAAAAAATTGAAAGAATATGGCACCACAACAAACCTGCCAAGAGAGGGCCGCCCACCAAAACTCACGGACCAGGCAAGGAGGGCATTAATCAGAGAGGCAACAAAGAGACCAAAGATAACCCTGAAGGAGCTGCAAAGCTCCACAGCGGAGATTGGAGTATCTGTCCATAGGACCACTTTAAGCCATACACTCCACAGAGCTGGGCTTTACAGAAGAGTGGCCAGAAAAAAGCCATTACTTAAAGAACAAAATAAGCAAACACGTTTGGTGTTCGCCAAAAGGCATGTGGGAGACTCCCCAAACATATGGAAGAAGGTACTCTGGTCAGATGAGACTAAAATTGAGCTTTTTGGCCATCAAGGAAAACGCTATGTCTGGCACAAACCCAACACCTCTCATCACCCCGAGAACACCATCCCCACAGTGAAGCATGGTGGTGGCGGCATCATGCTGTGGGGATGTTTTTCATCGGCAGGGACTGGGAAACTGGTCAGAATTGAAGGAATGATGGATGGCGCTAAATACAGGGACATTCTATAGGGAAACCTGTTTCAGTCTTCCAGAGATTTGAGACTGGGACGGAGGTTCACCTTCCAGCAGGACAATGACCCTAAGCATACTGCTAAAGCAACACTCGAGTGGTTTAACGGGAAACATTTAAATGTCTTGGAATGGCCTATTCAAAGCCCAGACCTCAATCCAATTGAGAATCTGTGGTATGACTTAAAGATTGCTGTACACCAGCGGAACCCATCCAACTTGAATGAGCAGGAGCAGTTTTGCCTTGAAGAATGGGCAAAAATCCCAGTGGCTAGATGTGCCAAGCTTATAGAGACATACCCCCAAGAGACTTGCAGCTGTAATTGCTGCAAAAGGTGGCTCTACAAAGTATTGACTTTGGAGGGGGGGGGGGGTGAATAGTTATGCACGCTCATGTTTTCTGTATTTTTTCTAATTTCTTGTTTGTTTCACAATAAAAAATATGTTGCATCTTCAAAGTGGTAGGCATGGTGTGTAAATCAAATGATACAAACCTCCCAAAAATCCATTTTAATTCCAGGTTGTAAGGCAACAAAATAGGAAAAATGCCAAGGGGGGTGAATACTTTCGCAAGCCACTGTATATGATATATTACTTCCTCAAGGCATCAATGCTAAGACAAATTATATGATCCAAGAATATAGGACTATGGATACAAGCAAATGTACTACAAATCATTGTCCAGAATGTAAATGAATTACTGATAAATTCCAAGTTACTTCTCTCCCCAGATTCAAGCCCCCATCACAGTCAGTGACTCAACATTCTGTAAGCTGTGGTCCACTGGCTGGCTGGTCCAGCCATCTATAGTGTATTTTAACACTACATGTTAAATGTGATATTGTAGAATCTGGTTGGTATAAAAACAGGATTCTACAGCACATTATATTGTAGTGTAAAGAAATGAAACCTCCAGTAGGAAGAATATGACCTCTGGGTAGAGGATCACATTGACAATGACTATTATGTGGCTTAGTGTATGAATCATATACATCAGCTTCCACCCACACTGGAACATGTGTATCAGCTTCTGCCTACAGCCTGTTCTAAAATGAAAAGGACCATGTGATGAGGATTAGGAACCAGCATCGGTAGGTGAGAACCCTCTGCTCTGTCCAGGGGACCAATAAAATTTGATTTGATTTGATTTGATTTGATTTGAAAGACAAACGTGTGTATAACTTCAGGACCACAACGTCTGTCAGCCCAGACTATGGAACTCCAAATGGGACTTGATAATATCTTGAGACAGAGATTACTGGATACTGGTGCAGGATGCAGTGTTCGCTTGGGGAAGGCGCCCCCAGAAATTAGAAACAGCGTCAAAAGGATGGGAATGTTAATTCAAATGGATAACTTTAAACTACAAGAACATCAACATCACGCTCATAGAAGATGACAAGGACATCAACATCACGCTCATAGAAGCAGACAAAGACATCAACATCACGCCCATAGAAGATGACAAGGTCATCAACATCACGCTCATAGAAGCAGACAAGGACATCAACATCACGCTCATAGAAGCAGACAAAGACATCAACATCACGCTCATAGAAGCAGACAAAGACATCAACATCACGCTCATAGAAGCAGACAAGGACATCAACATCACGCTCATAGAAGCAGACAAGGACATCAACATCACGCTCATAGAAGCAGACAAGGACATCAACATCACGCTCATAGAAGCAGACAAGGACATCAACATCACGCTCATAGAAGCAGACAAAGACATCAACATCACGCTCATAGAAGCAGACAAGGACATCAACAAGCAGATACAACCTCACTATGGACTGTATGGATCACAGAAGCGTGGAAAATACAATATTTCAGGAACTATCCTGAACTGCTTCCCCTCCTATCTCACATATAGGTGAGAATAAGTATTGTAGAAGAGTGCAGGTCCACTCAGTCACCTGTGGTGTCCCCCATCCTGGTCATCCTCTCCGTACTTCCTCTCAGTTATGTTAATCAGGTGACTTAGGGTCCTCTGCCACAGTTTTTCGGATGACATGCATGTCTACATCAAAAACGGCCCCAAATCCCTTAAAGTACAGGCTTGGTTGAAGCTCAACATTCTACATGTGAGCAGAAGCCAAACTGAAGCCATACCAAGTTGGCACAATGTTTTATTATTTTATTTAGATTTGTTTGCAATGGGGCAGAGAGAAAACATTTATGTTTTATAGCTAATCATGTTATTCTACACATTTTGCCATGAAGCTGAGACAACATTTAGCAGTTTTAATGCTAATTTCCTGTAAAATGTTTATAAAATATCATGGCAAATGACGTGTTCATATGCTATCTGGGGGTCCTGACCGGGGGGACCCTAAACAAAAAATACAAAATATACTGTATACTGTGTATATAAATATTATTACATTTTCTGTTCGGGCCCCAAATAATTTGTGGAGATACAACCCCACCTTGTGGGGGCTGCTGGGGTGTGTGCTGCGCCAGTGATCCACAGCCTGATTAGCCAGGAAAACTCCAGAATGCATTATATTAAATCTGCTCCAAACAGCTATAAAGTGCCTTTCTGTATGCTGTCCTCTCTCTGTTCTGGACTGATGATGTTAAAGGGCTTTAAAAAAATATATTTATTAGGATTTATAAATAAATGTCATTGATTAATGTCCCTTCTTTATTTTATATACCCATAGCTAGAGTCTTGCGTTATCACAAGAGGCCGATACAGCGCCTTCTCACATAATGTGTGAAACAATTGTGACGTAATCATCCCAATTAGTCCAAAATAAGTTCCCAACCATGTTGATTGAATTCAAATTAAATGTCTGCCGACACTCACAGCATCGTTCTCATCAGCAGGCTACACTAGGACCGGGCACAACCTCTAGCCACATAGGCCTATGAAGGGGTTTAACTTCTTGCTGTCAGCATCTTACAGTCAATGAAACACCCAAGCTGTCTGGTTCTGTGAAAAGAGGACACTCGACCTAGAAGCCGCTTACTTCTCCTTTATGAAATGTTAAATGTCAGAAGATGATATTGTTTAGTTTCTGTATGAGAAGTCAAGTATCGGTCAAGCCCATGTTTTTTTTTTTAAGCTAAAAAATACTGACAAGATGATTGGCGCTGTCAGGGATAGATGTATTAAGCTGTTGTTGTTAGGGGAAGTCACGCTGGGAAGGGTTGGGGAGGCTTTATAAGTTACAGGATGTCTTAGACACCTCACAGAACTTGGGGAGAGCTATCAATATTGTACACTGTACTAACTTCTGCCTGCAATTGCATTAACTAAAGAATAATCTGAATACTTTGACGAAGAGTCTGTGTTTCCTTCTTACCACCACATATTGATTTGAGCATCATTATACCTGATCATCAGTTGAAGAATTTGAGCCAACACTTACAATGTTTTATCAAAAAAATACCATCATAAAAATAATGAATTGATTGTGTTAAATACACAGTATATATTTTTTCCAACATGAGGCATTAATAAGTTAGATTTAAGCAATAAGGCCCGAGAGGGTGTGGTATATGGCCAATATACCACGGCTAAGGACTGTTCATATGCACGACGCATATGGACACAGCCCTTAGCCATGGTATATTGGCCATATACCACAAACCCACGAGGTGCCTTATTGCTATTATAAACTGGTTACCAACATAATTAGAGCAGTAAAAATAAATGTTTTGTCATACCCGTGGTATACCACGGCTGCCAGCCAATCAGCATCCATGGCTCGAACCACCCAGTTTATAATTTTCAATAATCAATGTGTATATATAATGAATTTATAAGTCCAAAAATGGATATAGCAACTGCCAATTGCCCCTTTAAGATATCAATGGCAAACAAACTTTAAATTGTATGAAAATCTGTTGATATAGGCCTACCCCCTTGGGAAGAATATGCAACTGCACTGACTATTGGATTTATAGCCTACCTGTCCTCAAAATATGAAGTTATCACATTTACTGTGTCCCAGTTAAACTGAAGAGGCTAGTTTACTAGAGGAGAAATTTAACAGCTGGTTACAGAGATAATTATATTTCTGGCACCATGTTTGTCCATCACAGTCTTTATCAGTTGACTACTACATAACTACAGTTTTCGCTACAATCTTTTGTATCCCCAACTGTTTACAGAAATATGAGGTAGGCCATAAGATTCACTAGAGCTTATGCTGTGACTTCAAAATCACCAAATGACCAGTCAAGATGTCAACATTATCTAGCAAGTTCTTTACAGAAAAAAAGTGGGATAACCAAAGTTTTACACTGTGCAATACTCCCAATTGGAATAATATCCATTTTATTTAGAGGGGAATGTTGTCTAATGTTGAGGGATTTGAACAAAGACTGGCTCAGTTTTACAGACAAATTTGTCCTGAAAATTAATACGACAAAAAGTATTTTGATTTTTTTTTTAAATATGAACTACTAAATGTTTATCTAATGGATTTACATCTTGAAGGTTAAATATAATACTGTAAGATGTTAAATTAAATGCGGTTTTGCTAAACAATGTACACTTCCTGTGTTTTTTATTTATTTTTATTTCACCTTTATTTAACCAGGTAAGTCAGTTGAGAACAGGTTCTCATTTACAACTGCGACCTGGCCAAGATAAAGCATAGTAGTGCAATAAAACAACAACACAGAGTTACATATGGGGTAAAAAACATAAAGTCAGAAATACAACAGAAAATATATATACAGTGTGTGCAAATGTAGCAAGTTATGGAGGTAAGGCAATAAATAGGCTATAGTGCAGAATAATTACAATAGTATTAACACTGGAATGCTAGATGTGCAAGAGATTATGTGCAAATAGAGATACTGGGGTGCAAATGAGCAAAATAAATAACAATATAGGGATGAGGTAGTTGGGTGGGCTAATTTCAGATGGGCTGTGTACAGGTGCAGTGATCGGTAAGGTGCTCTGACAACTGATGCTTAAAGTTATTGAGGGAGATAAGAGTCTCCAGCTTCAGAGATTTTTGCAATTCGTTCCAGTCATTGGCAGCAGAGAACTGGAAGGAATGGCGGCCAAAGGAGGTGTTGGCTTTGGGAATGACCAGTGAGATATACCTGCTGGAGCGCATGCATGGAGGACATCTACAAAACCAAAACTGTCAGTATTTCATGCTGTTTTAAAGCTTGCAAATTGTAATGCCCACCATTCCTGGGTAAATGCTTCTATTAGCATGGGAAATTACCATATTTATTATTTTAGTAAATATTGCACATTTAGAGCAGTACTGAACTGTAAATTAAATCCCCACTATTACACCAGACTGCTACAACATTATTGACCTCATGACCTCCTGAATGTCACTATTCTATGAATCCAAGTAAGAGGGTTATTAACCCAGTCTCATTCTGCAAAAGCATTTTAATTTCATACAATGTGCACTAATAACAATACATGACTGCCCTCTAGAGGTTACCGCAAATGAAATCAGTGGTAAATAACAAGGCAGGAAGCATGTGAAAGACAACCGTTTAGAATGGCCTGGAGGACAGGAGAGGATAACTTTTGCACATGTTGTAGCTTGGCATGTTTCACACAGCATAAATTCCTGGCACTACACAGTATGCTGAATGTTTACACACCAGGGGGCGCCACCCAGTGGCGATTTTAGCATATAAATCTTGGTGGGGCAAACTCAAAAACAATTTTTAGATGCATGCCAGCAAAGCCACTACACAACACAACACTAAACAATACATTAATTGCACTATAACGGTGACAAACGGTGCCCACAAACTGTTAGGGCCTACATAAAGCTGTCCCGACAGCAGAGCTTTCCTTTCAGAACCATGGAGTGAATCCTTACCAACGCTACACCTGGCTATCAGCGGAGCCTTGTCTGGCAGTGAAGCAGTTAATTCAGCCTCATTTACTGACTTTTTAAAACCATAGCAGATATGCCTGTCTTGCTTAAACAAATACAGTGGAGAAAAAAAGTATTTAGTCAGCCACCAATTGTGCAAGTTCTCCCACTTAAAAAGATGAGAGAGGCCTGTAATTTTCATCATAGGTACACGTCAACTATGACAGACAAATTGAGGAAAAAAAATCCAGAAAATCACATTGTAGGATTTTTTATGAATTTATTTGCAAATTATGGTGGAAAATAAGTATTTGGTCACCTACAAACAAGCAAGATTTCTGGCTCTCACAGACCTGTAACTTCTTCTTTAAGAGGCTCCTCTGTCCTCCTCTCGTTACCTGTATTAATGGCACCTGTTTGAACTTGTTATCAGTATAAAAGACACCTGTCCACAACCTCAAACAGTCACACTCCAAACTCCACTATGGCCAAGACCAAAGAGCTGTCAAAGGACACCAGAAACTAAATTGTAGACCTGCACCAGGCTGGGAAGACTGAATCTGCAATAGGTAAGCAGCTTGATTTGAAGAAATCAACTGTGGGAGTAATTATTAGGAAATGGAAGACATACAAGACCACTGATAATCTCCCTCGATATGGGGCTCCACGCAAGATCTTACCCCGTGGGGTCAAAATGATCACAAGAACGGTGAGCAAAAATCCCAGAACCACACGGGGGACCTAGTGAATGACCTGCAGAGAGCTGGGACCAAAGTAACAAAGCCTACCATCAGTAACACACTACGCCGCCAGGGACTCAAATCCTGCAGTGCCAGACGTGTCCCCCTGCTTAAGCCAGTACATGTCCAGGCCCGTCTGAAGTTTGCTAGAGTGCATTTGGATGATCCAGAAGAGGATTGGGAGAATGTCATATGGTCAGATGAAACCAAAATAGAACTTTTTGGTAAAAACTCAACTCGTCGTGTTTGGAGGACAAAGAATGCTGAGTTGCATCCAAAGAACACCATACCTACTGTGAAGCATGGGGGTGGAAACATCATGCTTTGGGGCTGTTTTTCTGCAAAGGGACCAGGACGACTGATCCGTGTAAAGGAAAGAATGAATGGGGCCATGTATCGTGAGATTTTGAGTGAAAACCTCCTTCCATCAGCAAGGGCATTGAAGATGAAACGTGGCTGGGTCTTTCAGCATGACAATGATCCCAAACACCCCGCCCGGGCAACGAAGGAGTGGCTTCGTAAGAAGCATTTCAAGGTCCTGGAGTGGCCTAGCCAGTCTCCAGATCTCAACCCCATAGAAAATCTTTGGAGGGAGTTGAAAGTCCGTGTTGCCCAGCGACAGCCGCAAAACATCACTGCTCTAGAAGAGATCTGCATGGAGGAATGGGCCAAAGTACCAGCAACAGTGTGTGAAAACCTTGTGAAGACTTACAGAAAATGTTTGACCTGTGTCATTGCCAACAAAGGGTATATAACAAAGTATTGAGAAACTTTTGTTATTGACCAAATACTTATTTTCCACCATCATTTGCAAATAAATTCATTAAAAATCCAACAATGTGATTTTCTGGATTTTTTTTCTTCATTTTGTCTGTCATAGTTGACGTGTACCTATGATGAAAATTACAGGCCTCTCTCATCTTTTTAAGTGGGAGAACTTGCACAATTGGTGGCTGACTAAATACTTTTTTTCCCCACTGTATGGTTTCTACTGACTTTCTACTGGATTTGGGTAAGTCGATAAGAACCTCATTGTTCTTCAATAATAACGGATGCCAACATAAGTTTTGACTTTTGAACCATACACCAACATTACATTTATGTTCAGTAAATTCATAATGGTTGTTCTTATATCATTGACACTTAGCTCTAAGTATAAGCAAGTGCAAGCAAACGAGTTGTGACGAGGTAGGCCTATTCATTCAGCACTTTCAAAATGGCCACCGACTGAAATTCAAATAGATTCAGATAGAGGGAGAGAGAGAGAGATGTGAGTATCCACTTTTATAGACAATATACCGACACACAGACAGCGCATTGCGCAAACAAAACAACTCTCGCAATATCAACTGGAATTATATGGGTCTATTACTGAATGTTTTGTTGAAAACAAATATTTGAATGGGAAGAGACCGTCAATGGCAAACATGGTTACAGACCCAACAACATTATATAGTATCCCCTCCTCATGAAGAAAAGCACATGATATAATTTATGCAGCAGCATACAAGTTTTGAACTCACTGTTGTTGTGCTGTGCTCACTTGAACAGGAAGGTGGCGCGGCGGTCCTTCTTGTGGGCAAATGTTGTCATCAAAGGTGCTTTCAAGACAACTGGGAACTCTGAAAAAAACAAGGTTGAATCATGATGTCAGTGATCTTCAGGTCTGAGCTCTAGAAAGAGGCCCGAGTTCCCGGCTTGGAATTCCGAGTTGGATGACCGATCAAACTGCATTTTCCCAGTCGGAGCTAGTTTTTTTCCGAGTTCCTAGTGGTCTTGAACTCACTGAAGTCTGAGATTTACCAGTTCCAAGTTTCCAGTTGTTTTGAACACGGCAGAAGTCATGCTGGATTGACAAATCATGCTGGATTGACAGCATGGCCAATGCGTTCAACCTTTACTGCCCCATGGTGTTGCGAGTGAATGTTTATCCTTTTAATCTAGGAAAAGAGACCATTTCAGACAAACGTTTGAAATCCTTAAACCCAGACTTGGACCACACACCCTCCCCACCGAATAGCAGGCAGAGGGAAGCAAAATAGTTATTGCTTTGCAACATTTGCAGTTAGCCACTGATTCCTTCCAAACCCCTCATTGTTGAATTGGTGATTTCCGACTTGTTGTGTAATGTTTATGTCCAATGGCCGATGAACACCAATACCTTTTATCTATAATTTATATGACAAGGATTGAAAAGGATTTGCCAGTAGATTGTTGACGGGATTCATGATGATGACTGCTTGTCTAGCTTGCTAGCTAAGATTTTGAAAGTAACATGTTCAATCAAAGCTACAGTAGATATACGTGATTTTACGTAATTTTATCTGTGGCCAATGACCTTGAGCCTTCTTGGATGGGCACTTCTAATGTAAATCTATGGCATCACCCAAGGGGGCTTGAACTGCCTAGCTCTCCCTGTAGATTCTGCGGTGACGTTTTGTCCCAATGAGTGACAGAACATTGAGCCAATCATGGTGCAACTAGAGAAGATTACCAACACCTACACTCTGTATATTCCGCTGGCTGCCCCACCACCACAGAAAGCACTGAGCTAGGCTGAAAGACCTGCATTTTGGAGCTGCCTTACTCAAGAAAGAGAGCATGTTTGTATGCTGCTTTATTAACTCAATATATATTTTTTTACATTGTTTGCAAACGGATACGTAACGGATACGTGACATGAATTAATGCCAAAATAACATGCAAAACAGGCAAACCCCCCCGACACCCGCCCACACCTGTTTTGGGGCTCAAAACATGTCCTACTGCCTGTATAAAATGGTCCTACATAATTACATTTATTTGAAATGAGAATATTTTTGTTTGAATTGTGCTAACTAGTTCTGTAAGTTATATAAATCCACATCAGTTTTGAATTTGGGAATTTGTTAACATTTTCTCTACTTCCAGGTACCTATTATATTGGTGCTTGAAAGCATTGGATCCTGTATTGCATGTGGTAGAGCCGAGTACAGAATAGGGGATGAATGTTGTCCCATGTGTTCACCAGGTAAGGACCGTCTCTTTACATCATATGAATCACCAGACATTAATACATCATCAACACCAACAGAAAAACATGACATTGTGATTCTCTCTTCTGCAGGAAATCGTGTTTATAAGCATTGTACTGAATTCACCAGCACCTCCTGTGTGCCCTGTGTTGATTCTACATTCCTTGATGAGCCCAATGGTCTCATGAAATGTGCACCATGTTCCAGCTGTGATTCAGGTGAGAGTTGTCCTGTATTTATACAATAGCCAGACTTTAATACTGAGGTAATGTGCTACAGGCTATATCAGATGTGATTTATGATTGACATTTGACTGGCTTAATATGTTTTCTTCAGGAAATGAATGCAATGTGTTCTTCATAGGTTTGGGTTTGAGGGTAAAACAGCCATGCAAACCAGAATCAGATGATTTTTGCGGGCCACTGGAGGGGTTCTTTTGTCTGCTCTCTGACAAAGATGGTTGTAGAATAGCCCAGAAACACAGCAGCTGTAAACCTGGTCAATACATCCGTCACACAGGTTGGTCTCCTCTCAAGTATTCAACATGATTTTGTCATGATTTCTAGTGTGCCAAGTTACTCTACTGAATTAAAAGTAGCTGATCGTTTGATTGATTGATTGAAATCATTAGAGAATTAAAAATAAGTCAAGAAGAGTACATGGGGAAAGTTTAAGTACGATGTTTACAAGTTTGTTTTGGGAAGTATAGTTTTTTATTTATGTTTGAACCTCCATTTGTGCAGGAACAACATCTACAGATACTGTGTGTTCTGACTGTACTGGTGATACTTATTCAGATGGATCATTAACAGCCTGCCAGTCACACACTGGGTAAGTGTGGCTTACACAAATAGTTTTTACCCTAAATACAAAGTTACCTTACACACATCTAAAACTGAAAGATGTATGACCAAGTTATAAATGAATCATTAATGGCCAGTATTTATCTGTTTATAGATGTGAATCCTTGGGACTTCAGGAAATGAAACCAGGATCCCCTTGGTCGGATTCAGAGTGTGGACCACAACTATCCCATTCAACAGCTAGAAGCAGTGCTGTGGCATCCATGACAGTGATATTAGCTGGAGCTGTTTACATTTTAGTCATTTAGCAGACACTCTTATCCAGAGTGACTTACAGTAGTGAGTGCATACATTTTCATTAATACTGGTCCCCCATGGGAATTGAACCAACAACCTTGGCATTGCAAACACCATGCGCTACCAACTGAGCTACACTGGACATAGTTTTAATAATAGTGAAAAAAAGAAAAAACTCAGATTCATTTTAGGAATTGTATCTGTTTCTATTGCATCTGTAAATTATTGTTAAGTGTGTGAATGAATTCTTTTTTAGTGTTTGTGTGTGTGCGTGCGTGTGTGAGAGTGAGTGAGTGAGTGAGTCAGAGAGAGGACCACTGGGCGGCAGGTAGCCTAGCGGTTAACAGCGTTAGGCCAGTAACTGAAAGGTCGCCCGTTTGAATCCCTCAGCCGACTAGCTGACTAAGGTTGCTGTTTGGAATCCCTAAACAGACTAGGTGGAAGATTTTTTTTTATGTTGATCTGCCCTTCAGCAAGGCACTTAACCCTAAGAGCTTCTGCTAAATTATTTAAATGTACATTTTCTTCATGAAACAGAAACTGAACTGGGAACAAAAGTGATGTCTTGTCTTCTGGAACAGAATTGTTATTTCCAAATCTTGAAAACCGGTTTATATAATGTTATTTTAAGTTCCAAAAATATTCCTAATGTCTAGTATATAATTATGTAATTCAGTGAAGTTCTGATGCTAGTAATAGCCTATACACAGTCCAATTCACATCATGATGTTCAGTGCTTCAAGCCATTTGCCCTCCATGTCCAACCCCCACTCTCGCTCTCTCCCCACCCGTAAAATGTCAGTCGCATCTCGCAGCCTGCACTAATCTGGGAGCTGAGTTTGAAAGTGTACCATTGAAAACGTGCAATATCATAAATTATCACCATCCACTGTACTCAGACGAAGTGTCTGGAGAACTGGAGCGTGAAGATATCCACAGCACCGTGGATAAAATGAATTGCAAGCACTTCCACTTGAATTTGGACTAATCCAATGTGGATTTATCAGGAGTTGGCTGTATTCAGCCAACGTTACTGGGATCTGTGATCTTGATTCACCTGTTATTTAAAAATCAAATGTGATATGAACAGTCTTTACTTGTGCCTTTTAACAAAACTGGTTTGCTGATGGCTTGAATTAAAATTCTATGTAAATTCTATTTAAATGATCTGATACATTTTACATTACTTGTTGTTTTTCTGTACAGTAATTTGTAATGGCACAAAACACTTGTACATTTGTTAATATTGTGAAAATAATCAACATACATTCAGCAAGTGTACCTTATTTTTATTTTTTGCTAAATAAAACATAAAACCTAGGCCACTAGTGAATTGATTCCAGTAGTAGCCTAAATTAATTGACATGTCATTCCACAAGATGGTGGACAAGTGTAACAGTTACAGCCACACTCAAGGATATCCCTTCCAGTTGCAGCTGTCAGGAAATCCTCCACTGTGTGTGACATTAGATCTTCTTCTGTGGTGTTGGAGCTGCTGCTTTCTCTCATTAGATCTTCTTCGGTGGTGTTGGAGCTGCTTTTTTCTCTCATTAGATATTCTTCTGTGGTGTTAGAGCTGCTGCTTGATTTCATTAGATCTTCTTCTTTGGTGTTGGAGCTGCTGCTTTCTCTCATAAGATCTTCTTCTGTGGTGTTGGAGCTGCTGCTTGCTTTCATTAGATCTTCTTCTGTGGTGTTGGAGCTGCTGCTTTCACAGCCTTGATGATCTTCAATCTCAGCTTTCATGCTGGAAGACATGGAACCAGGTTTATTATGACTTAATAAACAAACTGATAATTAATAGTTGATCTACTTAGAAACGCTTTATAAATCCTTCATTAAGTATGCCTTCCTATTAATGCCTTACATCATTGCTATAGAAATGTTTGTGGTCAGATGCACGTCCTTAAAAAGGTAGGTGCTGGGCTAATAAAGTATACATAAAAACAGGTTAGAAACATTGTGATTAAAGGTGGTAATTCGATACAGACAGTGTGCAGGCCTTTCTGCTGTTTTCATAACTACATCATTGCATAATATCTATAAACGTATAGGTAACATCATTGCATCATTGGTGACTACATCATTAGTCACTATCATTGGTGACTACATCATTGGTGACCACATCATTGGTGACTACATCATTGGTGACTACATCATTGGTGACTACATCATTGGTGACTACATCATTGGTGACTACATCATTGGTGACTACATCACTGGTGACTACATCATGATAAGGATGACTATGAATGAGGAGAGAGGTCAGTCATACCCTGGTCTGTACTCCAGATGACTATGAATGAGGAGAGAGGTCATTCATACCCTGGTCTGTACTCCAGATGACTATGAATGAGGAGAGAGGTCATTCATACCCTGGTCTGTACTCCAGATGACTATGAATGAGGAGAGAGGTCAGTCATACCCTGGTCTGTACTCCAGATGACTGTGAATGAGGAGAGAGGTCAATCATACCCTGGTCTGTACTCCAGATGACTATGAATGAGGAGAGAGGTCAGTCATACCCTGGTCTGTACTCCAGATGACTGTGAATGAGGAGAGAGGTCAGTCATACCCTGGTCTGTATCTACTCCAGAGCCACTAGGCTGTTGTTGCTCTGCAGGTTCAGAGAGTCAATGGACTCCTGGCAGACCTGGACCTCTCTCCTCCGGCTCCTCTGGGCTTCTCTCTCCACCTTCAGCGCCTGGCTGAGCTACTTCGTCTGACCTTTCACCTCAGCTACTTCCTGTTTCCTCTGGGACACTTCCTCCTGCAGCTGTACTACAACCTGGAGGATCGCAATCAGTGGATCATTGACAAATACCTTGTATATACATCGGATTGACATTAGATTTAGTTCATGTATGTTAATGCTACTGCCACTAGAGGGCAGTACAACCTATCCCGTGACCGGATGTAAGCCCTGTGTTGCTGGAGATACATTATCTAAACCCTTTCTTTTACATTACTTGCCAATCTTTGAGGTTTCTCATTAAATCATTCCTTGACATAATCAATGCACTTGCCCTAGTCTATTTTCTTAGACATCACTGAGCAAAAGTTACATCACAAAATTATGTATTTTGTTATCATTAAGAGCTTTATAAGACTTTTCACAAAGAACCACAAAAAACCCAGACTTAGAAAGAGGGTGACATCCATAAGTAAAAGTTACATCACAAAATTATGTATTTTGGTATCATTAAGAGCTGTGCAAGGCTTTTCACAAAGAACCACAAAAACCCTGACTCAAGCAGAAAGAGGTGTAACCATGTTTCACATTGAGAGGAGGGGTATGAACACGTCTGTTATGTGGTTAGAAAGAAGATGTTTCTTCAACTTTAACTTCAACTTTCACTTTCAGCTTTTTCCAACCACACACGGTAGATATGATGTATTCTATTCTAGTGTACATTACACAAACACACAAGTATTTACATTACATTTATGTCATTTAGCAGACACTCTTATCCAGAGCGACTTACAAATTGGTGCATTCACCTTATGATAGCCAGTGGGACAACCACTTTAACATTTTATTTATTTATTTATATTTAAATAAAACATAAACAATTGTGGGGGTGGGGTAGGGGGTAGAAGGATTACTTTTATACTATTCCAGGTATTCCTTAAAGAGGTAGGCTTTCAAGTGTCTCCGGAAGGTGGTCAGTGACTCCGTTGTTCTGGCGTCGTGATGAGGGAGCTTGTTCCACCATTGGGGTGCCAGAGCAGTGAACAGATTTGACTGGGCTGAGCAGGAACTGTGCTTCCGCAGAGGTAGGGGGACCAGCAGGCCAGAGGTGGATGAACGCAATGCCCTCGTTTGGGTGTAGGGACTGATCAGAGCCTGAAGGTAAGGAGGTGCCATTCCCCTCACAGCTCCGTAGGCAAGCACCATGGTCTTGTAGCAGATGCGAGCTTCAACTGGGAGCCAGTGGAGTGTGCGGAGGAGCGGGATGACGTGAGAGAACTTGGGAAGGTTGAACACCAGACGGGCTGCAGAGTTCTGGATGAGTTGTAGGGGTTTAATGGCACAGGCAGGGAGCCCAGCCAACAGCGAGTTGCAGTAATCCAGACGGGAGATGACAAGTGCCTGGATTAGGACCTGTGCCGCCTCCTGTGTAAGGTAGGGTCTTACTCTGCGAATGTTGTAGAGCATGAACCTACAGGATTGTGTCACCGCTTTGATGTTAGCGGACAACAACAGGGTGTTGTCCAGGGTCACGCCAAGGTTCTTTGCACTCTGGGAGGAGGACACAACGGAGTTGTCAACCGTGATGGCGAGATCATGGAGTGGGCAGTCCTTCCCCGGGAGGAAGAGCAGCTCCGTCTTGCCGAGGTTCAGCTTGAGGTGGTGATCCTCACCATGTGAGGATATGACAGAGCCAAGTGACTTGGTGTATAGAGAGAATAGGAGAGGGCCTAGAATTGAGCCCTGGGGGACACCAGTGGTGAGAGCACGTGGTGCGGAGACAGATTCTCGCCACGCCACCTGGTAGGAGCGACCTGTCAGGTAGGACGCAATGCAAGAGTGAGCCGCGCCGGAGATGCCCAACTCGGAGAGGGTGGAGAGGAGGATCTGATGGTTCACAGTATCAAAGGCAGCAGATAGGTCTAGAAGGATGAGAGCAGAGGAGAGAGAGATCGCTTTAGCAGTGCAGAGAGCCTCCGTGACACAGAGAAGAGCAGTCAGTTGAATGACCAGTCTTGAAACCTGACTGGTTTGGATCAAGAAGGTCATTCTGAGAGAGATAGCAAGAGAGTTGGCTATAGACGGCACGCTCAAGAGTTTT
The DNA here is from genome assembly GCF_020615455.1 of Coregonus clupeaformis. NCBI lineage: Eukaryota > Metazoa > Chordata > Actinopteri > Salmoniformes > Salmonidae > Coregonus > Coregonus clupeaformis. Next base: position 51,359,280 of record NC_059215.1, read on the forward strand.
GGAGAGAAAAGAAAGAAGGGATACTGGTATGTAGTTGTTGACATCAGAGGGATCGAGTGTAGGTTTTTTGAGGAGGGGTGCAACTCTCGCTTCCTTGAAGATGGAAGGGACATAGCCAGCAGACAAGGATGAGTTGATGAGCGAGTTGAGGTAAGGGAGAAGGTCTCCGGAAATGGTCTGGAGAAGAGAGGAGGGGAGTGGAGGGGATAGGGTCAAGCGGGCAGGTTGTTGGGCGGCCGGCCGTCACAAGTCGCAAGATTTCATCTGGAGAGAGAAGGGAGAAAGAAGTCAAAGCATAGGGTAGGGCAGTGTGAGCAGGACCAGCGGTGTCATTTGACTTAATAAATGAGGATCGGATGTCGTCAACCTTCTTTTCAAAATGGTTGACGAAGTCTCCCACAGAGAGTACAAGTACTGAGGCTTTCTAACCGTGAGTCAGGCTTTCTAACGTTGTCTCTTTAAGAGGAAGTGTAGATTATTGTCACGTTCGTCGTAATGAGCGGACCAAGGCGCAGCGTGATATGAGTACATACTTTTATTAAATTCACCACACGAACAAAAACAACTAAACGATACGTGAAGTCCTCGGTAATATACACAAACCTACACGGAACAAGATCCCACAAATGACAAGTGCACAAAAGGCTGCCTAAGTATGGTTCCCAATCAGAGACAACAAGACACAGCTGTCTCTAATTGGGAACCACCCCGGCCAACATAGAAACACATAAACTAGATCATAAACATAGAAAACGAAACATAGAACCTAACACCCAGAAACTAACACATAGAAACTAACACCCTGGCTCAACATATAAAAGTCCCCAGAGCCAGGGCGTGACAATTATAAACAAAGTTATCTGATGAAGTAACAGGAAAGGTGTGTCCCTACCTGCCTCAGGGTTCATTCTCCTCCTCCAGCATTATAATGAGTTCCTGATACCGTATCGTAAACAGGTGAACTGAAAATAAAAACAAGTTATAAAGAAGTCACATTCACATTGTGTTTGAAAAATGTTAGGTGTGCTATATTTAGACACAATGGAAACAACTGAATAGTCCCAAAAGTACAAACTCTGTCTGCCGGTTAAGCTAAATCATGAGCACCTGAAGTATTTAAACTATTTGAAATACATATTTGACCCAAGTCTGATTCACACATAAAGCCTCATCTACAAATCTACCCCCTCAATGCAAGATCCTACTGTACATACTGTACCTCCCTGAACATGACCTGTTACTGGACCAACCGGTTCTTCACTACCTCCCTGGACATGAACTGTTACTGGACCAACCGGTTCTTCACTACCTTCCTGGACATGACCTGTTACTGGACCAACCGGTTCTTCAGCTGCTGTCTCAACTCATCATGCTGGCCTTTAGCAGTGTTTAGCAGTTCTCTCCTTCCTTTATGGAAAGAGTTCTACACAAGGAACTCACTGTACCTGCAGAGTACAAATACAGTATTGATTGGGATAACATACAATAAGAGTGTCGCCTTTTATTGACAGGATTGTTCACACCTATCCAAACCTTTCAGTTCTCAGAGTACATAGGGGTTAAGGGGAAAGGGGAAATGGGCAAGGGGGAGATTTGGGATTGGGGGCTCCTCCTCCCACAGTTTAGGCTCTAAAGCTGTGTTTGATATTGTATCTCCTCTCCTACACACCAGAAGAGATCACATGATTCTTCCTGGCCTCGTCTAAGTCCCTTATCAGTTGTTCATTGGTTCTCTCCACTTCTCTCATCTGTCCAGTAAGTGATACTCTGTTGTCTTCCTCCTCACTGTCCACAGCATTCTCTGTATATCTGAAGAGCTGTGTTTGAGGCCATGTTCCAAGACTCAGACAAGGCCACCATGCATGATTAGATCAGTTTTAGGTCTTATACCAGATGATAACATTACGTGGAGTCTTTATATCAATTTCAAATGTTAACAAATTATTAATTCCTAACTCTGACCAAGTTAACTAAGGGTTAACCTCATGCTCTATGGCTTGGTGTTCTGTCTCAGAGTGAGTTGCTTCTCTGTCCAACAGGGCTCGGAACCCTCCATGTTCAGGACCCCACCCAGGGCTGGCCTCTCTCAGCCTGTGGAGCTCCTCTTCTAGCCTGGTTATCTGCTGGCTCCTCCTTCTCCACCTCCCTCAGATTCCTGACCTCCTCTGACAGACGCACTATCAACTTTAGTTTAAATGTTAGTCAACTTTTATGGTTCAAAGGCAGAGGGATAGATGGTACTGTTAAAGTTAGAGCACTGCTGTGGTAATCAGTATATGGCTGTATACCTATCAAACCTTATCAAATGAACAAAGGTCACAACTTGTTGTTCAGTACATGAGCTGGAATACTCTCACATGACTCTGAAATATACAGTGCAGAAAAGTTCCTACTTCCTTCCTGACCTCTGGCCACATCCTCATTACCAGAAATGATCAGTTCTGTCAGCTTCTCCTGAAGCCCAGAGATCTCTTGGTCTTTCTACAAACACTCCTCTTCAAACTCTGACAGGCGAGTGATTTCCTCACCTAACATCAGTATGTTCTGCTCCTGTAAAAAGAGGGATTACAATACTACAACTACAGTCACTACCAACCTCTAATATGGTGCACAGCCCACTGAGCCAACCATAGTGCTAACAACCATCAGATCTGGGCTATCAATAAAGTGTCTACATGGATGTTTTGATTTCAGACTGATCCACACCAATCTGTATAAAATGATGAACCTTCTCATGTAGTAGGGTCATGTACCATGGTACCTTCCCCCCTGTGTCCTCAGACATGGTGGTTCTGGTGAAGTTAGGCTTGTTCTGATGACCTTCTCTGGCTGCTCCTGGGTCCAAGCAGACTCAACCTGCCATTTCCTTTGGTGGAGCAATTAACCTGCAGGCTTCAGTTGCATGCAAGAAACATTCATTAACTTTCACTTTATTCATTAAACCTATAGTTTTCTTTTTACACAAGCTGTTTGTTTTACCTATCCAACACTAAACAAACGTTTATTTCAATGTTTTGTTTTGGCGTGTTATTACCTATGGGCATAGGCTTTTATTAATGGCAATTGCAAGGGTTATATTTTAAGTATCATCCATTCAATAAGCTAGCAACATGAGTAGTCCTGTCACCTTACACCGGAGGGAGGGGTCAGATTTAGGGATGACTTTGGGATGCTCTGCTGATGCTCTGGCACATGATGGACACTTCTGATTGTCCTCAACTAAAGGCAGATGGACATTCTCTGACCATTGAGAGGATTCCTTGTCATTGACCGTGTCAGATCAGTCTGTCAAAAGAAGTGACTGTAGTAAGTTCACCTGGTTAACTCTGATTACTGGGCAGAGATGTCAGATCAACATCAGTTTTGATTGATATTTCATTGAGTTGTCAACCAACATAAATTCAATGTGAATTGGGTTAAAAGTTGTATAAAGAGTCTACGTTTATGACTTGCAAATCCAATTTGTTTTCCATGCATAATTGATTTAAAAAAAGATCAGTTGGACAAAGTTGTTAAAATGCTGATTTAGCACCATTTTCCCAGTCAGCACTCCACTGTGAGTGTGGACAATGTAATGAGCTCTAGTAGTGTATTAGAGCTTGGTTTTCCTGGTAGTTTGGAGGGCTCCAGGAAGTCTTTAACAGTAGTGGGTCTTGGCTCCAGGAAGTCTTTAACAGTAGTGGGTCTTGGCTCCAGGAAGTCTTTAACAGTAGTGGGTCTTGGCTCCAGGAAGTCTTTAACAGTAGTGGGTCTTGGCTCCAGGAAGTCTTTAACAGTAGTGGGTCTTGGCTCCAGGAAGTATTTAACAGTAGTGGGTCTTGGCTCCAGGAAGTCTTTAACAGTAGTGGGTCTTGGCTCCAGGAAGTCTTTAACAGTAGTGGGTCTTGGCTCCAGGAAGTCTTTAACAGTAGTGGGTCTTGGCTCCAGGAAGTCTTTAACAGTAGTGGGTCTTGGCTCCAGGAAGTCTTTAACAGTAGTGGGTCTTGGCTCCAGGTGTCTTTAGTCTACCAGGTGTCTCACACATCATCTTCAGGATGCCATTTGTAAAGTTGATTTAAAATATATGTAAATTATCTAAAAAATACATCTTTCCCTATTCACCCATTTTTCATGAATAGGTTGTTCATGTCATATGAAATAATCTACTATATACTAGATCTTTCTGTTTGGAAAGTGAATGAAGCTTTTTAATGTGGATTGTATTCTGGAAAGAATATGCACATTATACAAGGGTAAATGTACATTTGTTTTTTTATGCAAATGAGCTCTAGCTTAATTTACATTTTAGCAGAAGCTCAGAGCGATTTACAGTTAGTGAGTGCATACATTATTATTTTTTCATACTGGCCCCCCGTGGGAATCAAACCCACAACCCTGGCATTGCAAACGCCATGCTCTACCAACTGAGCTACATCCCTGCCGGCTATTCCCTCCCCTACCCTGGACCAATTGTGCGCCGCCCCATGGGTCTCCCAGTCGCAGCCGGCTACGGCAGAGCCTGGATTCGAACCGCTAACACTGCGATGCAGTGCCTTAGACCACTGCGCCACTCTGGATACATTTACCTAAAATAACAGTCTGTTGGTTATTTATTTTTATTTTAGATACAATTATTTACATGTCTAATGATGTTTTGATAAGAAACATGTTGATGTTCGGCTTTGATTGTTGCTCTTTCCAATAATTTCTTTCTGCTGTCAAAATGACACCAGAACGGTATAATCCATGTAAAATATGTTGGTAGTTTGAGGGTTAAATCGTATTTTATTTGTTTTGTTTTATGTTCAGCCTGGGGTATATTCATTACGCTGATTCTGTTGCACAACCTTTCTTAAACGGAAGCTAAATATAGAAATCGGGGAGAGACTATCTGAATTTGTCCAATAGAAACTCTTGTTTTGCTCTGTTTGCTTCCGTTTGATCCTGAAATGGTCAACGGTTGATCCTGAAATGGTCAGGCAACTAGCGACCCTGTGTTTATGAACGTGGATATCGACTTTGTCAGTTCAGTATGTTTTGTGGCACAGTCGATGCCACGCAGGACTACAGGCTAGAAGGTTGAGGGTTCGCCGAACTCCCTCTTCGTGCCTGTTTTATTACTTCACGATCAGAGCCGGTTGCAGACAATGATCAGGTATGGGGGAATCAGATTTTGATTCCATATTTATAATTATATAAAATATATGCAACAAATGTTCCACCAACAGGTTTCTGTGCCAGTGCACCACACAACCACGAAACAAAACAGACCGACTTCGGGCACTTCAACATCATGGTTTGCGTTTTCAACACCACAATAAATAGATTATGTCAATATCGACAAACAGAACATACATCCCTCCCTACGGTGTTATGTAGGTTTACCCAGTATCAAAGGCTTGGTTTGACAATCTCCAAACGTCAAACTTTTTGGTGTTTTGTAACAGATTTATCTTTCTATTCATCAAATTGCCGCCGCACAGTTTGGATTGATTTCATTTTATTTGTCAGTTTTAAAAAAATACATACTGTACGGTGGGGAGAACAAGTATTTGATACACTGCCGATTTTGCAGGTTTTCCTACTTACAAAGCATGTAGAGGTCTGTAATTTTTATCATAGGTACAGTTCAACTGTGAGAGATGGAATCTAAAGCCAACAAATGTATAAAATGCAAATGATTTACTTAAAAATCATACAATGTGATTTTCTGGATTTTTGTTTTAGATTCCGTCTCTCACAGTTGAAGTGTACCTATGATAAAAATTACAGACTTCTACATGCTTTGTAAGTAAGAAAACCTGCAAAATCGGCAGTGTATCAAATACTTGTTCTCCCCACTGTACATACAGTGGGGGAAAACGTATTTAGTCAGCCACCAATTGTGCAAGTTCTCCCACTTAAAAAGATGAGAGAGGCCTGTAATTTTCATCATAGGTGCACGTCAACTATGACAGACAAAATGAGAAAAAAAAATCCAGAAAATCACATTGTAGGATTTTTAATGAATTTATTTGCAAATGATGGTGGAAAATAAGTATTTGGTCAATAACAAAAGTTTCTCAATACTTTGTTATATACCCTTTGTTGGCAATGACACAGGTCAAACGTTTTCTGTAAGTCTTCACAAGGTTTTCACACACTGTTGCTGGTATTTTGGCCCATTCCTCCATGCAGATCTCCTCTAGAGCAGTGATGTTTTGGAGCTGTCGCTGGGCAACACGGACTTTCAACTCCCTCCAAAGATTTTCTATGGGGTTGAGATCTGGAGACTGGCTAGGCCACTCCAGGACCTTGAAATGCTTCTTACGAAGCCACTCCTTCGTTGCCCGGGCGGTGTGTTTGGGATCATTGTCATGCTGAAAGACCCAGCCACGTTTCATCTTCAATGCCCTTGCTGATGGAAGGAGGTTTTCACTCAAAATCTCACGATACATGGCCCCATTCATTATTTCCTTTACACGGATCAGTCGTCCTGGTCCCTTTGCAGAAAAACAGCCCCAAAGCATGATGTTTCCACCCCCATGCTTCACAGTAGGTATGGTGTTCTTTGGATGCAACTCAGCATTCTTTGTCCTCCAAAACTTTTTTTACCAAAAAGTTCTATTTTGGTTTCATCTGACCATATGACATTCTCCCAATCCTCTTCTGGATCATCCAAATGCACTCTAGCAAACTTCAGACGGGCCTGGACATGTACTGGCTTAAGCAGGGGGACACGTCTGGCACTGCAGCATTTGAGTCCCTGGCGGCGTAGTGTGTTACTGATGGTAGGCTTTGTTACTTTGGTCCCAGCTCTCTGCAGGTCATTCACTAGGTCCCCCCGTGTGGTTCTGGGATTTTTGCTCACCGTTCTTGTGATCATTTCGACCCCACGGGGTGAGATCTTGCGTGGAGCCCCAGATCGAGGGAGATTTTCAGTGGTCTTGTATGTCTTCCATTTCCTAATAATTGCTCCCACAGTTGATTTCTTCAAACCAAGCTGCTTACCTATTGCAGATTCAGTCTTCCCAGCTTGGTGCAGGTCTACAATTTTGTTTCTGGTGTCCTTTGACAGCTCTTTGGTCTTGGCCTTAGTGGAGTTTGGAGTGTGACTGTTTGAGGTTGTGGACAGGTGTCTTTTATACTGATAACAAGTTCAAACAGGTGCCATTAATACAGGTAACGAGTGGAGGACAGAGGAGCCTCTTAAAGAAGAAGTTACAGGTCTGTGAGAGCAAGAAATCTTGCTTGTTTGTAGGTGACCAAATACTTATTTTCCACCATAATTTGCAAATAAATTCATAAAAAATCCTACAATGTGATTTTCTGGATTTTTTTTCCTCAATTTGTCTGTCATAGTTGACGTGTACCTATGATGAAAATTACAGGCCTCTCTCATCTTTTTAAGTGGGAGAACTTGCACAATTGGTGGCTGACTAAATACTTTTTTCCCCCACTGTACATACCGTACATACATACAGTCAGTGACTGCAGAAACAGACAGCACTACAGGGAGAAAACAGACTCAGAGGCCCAGTTAAAGTGGTGAGTTATATCTCCAGACTCCAGTGGTGTTTTAACATGTATTTGTTTTAGACATGAGCCGGTTAAAAAGAGCTGGTAAAAAAAAGGAGGAAGACCATGTTTCTTCAGTCACTGGTATACGCAGCAGGTTAGGAGAGTTAGGTTAAGGTTAGGAAATGGGGTTAGGGTTAGCGGAAATGCTCTCCTAACCTGCTACAAAAATCACTTCCGGTCATAGCTGTATCAAGTGTCAAAGATGGCAGCATTCTCTAATAACTACATGCCTAATTCTGTTTCATACTTCTCAAAGTTGATAACTCGCTTACTATTATTATTTTTTGTTATTCAATTCAGCAAGATATCATAATTTACAAATTGAAAGGAATATATTGACATCTATTAAAATACATTCATTCTACAGGTCAGTTCATCTCGATACTTCAAAACTCCTAAGAACTTCATACATCCAGTGTGTGGGTCTTCCAGTGAGTTGGAGATGATTGAGGAACCATGGCACAGTTTGAAACCTTGATATGGACTGTAAGTGAAACATTTCTGATTTGCACATTTTGTGGCTTGGCATGTTTAAAAAAACAATTGAAAAATGTAAATATTTCCTCTATAAAATATAAATCAGAGTTATTATTAGCCTACTAGTTCTGTCCATTTTACTGAAACCTTAGTAGAAAAAACGTGGTGGAGAGAAGTACATTTTCTCTAGGTCAGCGTTTCCCAAACTCGATCCTGGGGACCCTAATGGGTGTACGTTTTGGTTTTTGCCCTAGCACTACACAGCTGATTCAAATAATGAACTCATCATCAAGCTTTGATTATTTGAGCCAGCTGTGTAGTGCAAGGGCTACAACAAAAACGTGCACCCCTGGGGGTCCCCAGGAACGAGATCGGAAAACACTGACCTAGGTTATCTTGGTTATCTTTGGTGTCACACCTTTAAAAGACAAAATAAAAACACACCAGAGGTGCCACCACACTCACAAAAGCCTATTTAAAATGGTCCCACATAATTACAATACTTTTATTTGAAATGGGAATATTTAGGTTAGAATTCTGTTAACTACTTCTGTAGGTTTTATGAATACACACCATCAGTTTAGATCTTTGCGATTTTATTTCTAAAATGTTCTCTACTTCCAGATACCTAATATATTGGTGCTTGTAAGCATTGGATCCTGTATTGCATGTGGTAGAGCCGAGTACAGAATAGGGGATGAATGTTGTCCCATGTGTTCACAAGGTAAGGACCGTCTCTTTACATCATATGAATCACCAGACGTTAATACATCATCAACACCAACAGAAAAACATGACATTGTGATTCTCTCTTCTGCAGGAAATCGTGTTTATAAGCATTGTACTGAATTCACCAGCACCAGCTGTGTGCCCTGTGTTGATTCTACATTCCTTGATGAGCCCAATGGTCTCATGAAATGTGCACCATGTTCCAGCTGTGATTCAGGTGAGAGTTGTCCTGTATTTATACAATAGCCAGACTTTAATACTGAGGTAATGTGCTACAGGCTATATCAGATGTGATTTATGATTGACATTTGACTGGCTTAATATGTTTTCTTCAGATAATGAATGCAATGTGTTCTTCATAGGTTTGGGTTTGAGGGTAAAACAGCCATGCAAACCAGAATCAGATGATTTTTGCGGGCCACTGGAGGGGTTCTTTTGTCTGCTCTCTGACAAAGATGGTTGTAGAATAGCCCAGAAACACAGCAGCTGTAAACCTGGTCAATACATCAGCCACACAGGTTGGTCTCCTCTCAAGTATTCAACATGATTTTGTCATGATTTCTAGTGTGCCAAGGTACTCTACTGAATCAAAAGTAGCTGATCGTTTGATTGATTGAAATCATTGGACAATTACAATTAAGTCAAGATGAGTACATGGGGAAAGTTTAAGTATGATGTTTACAAGTTTGTTTTGGGATGTCTAGTTTTTAAATCATTTAAACGTATGTTTAAACCTCCATTTGTGCAGGAACAACATCTACAGATACTGTGTGTTCTGACTGCACTGGTGATACTTATTCAGATGGATCATTAACAGCCTGCCAGTCACACACTGGGTAAGTGTGGCTTACACAAATAGTTTTTACCCTAAATACAAAGTTACCTTACACACATCTAAAACTGAAAGATGTATGACCAAGTTATAAATGAATCATTAATGACCAGTATTTATCTGTTTATAGATGTGAATCCTTGGGACTTCAGGAAATGAAACCAGGATCTCCTTGGTCAGATTCAGAGTGTGGACCACAACTATTCCATTCCACAGCTAGAAGAAGTGCTGTGGCATCCATGACAGTGATATTAGCTGGAGCTGTTTACATTTTAGTCATTTAGCAGACACTCTTATCCAGAGTGACTTACAATAGTGAGTGCATACATTTTCATTAATACTGGTCCCCCATGGGAATTGAACCAACAACCTTGGCATTGCAAACACCATGCGCTACCAACTGAGCTACACTGGACATAGTTTTAATAATAGTGAAAAAAAGAAACAACTCAGATTCATTTTAGGAATTGTATCTGTTTCTATTTCATCTGTCAATTATTGTTAAGTGTGTGTATGAATTCTTTTTTAGTGTTTGTGTGTGTGCGTGCGTGTGTGAGAGTGAGTGAGTGAGTCAGAGAGAGGACGGCTGGGCGGCAGGTAGCCTAGCGGTTAAGAGCATAAGGCCAGTACCTGAAAGGTCGCCCGTTTGAATCCCTGAGCCGACTAGCTGATTAAGGTTGCTGGTTCGAATCCAGACTAAAGCAGACTAGGTGGAAGAAAGAAAATTATGTAGATCTACCCTTCAGCAAGGCACTTAACCCTAAGAGCTTCTGCTAAATTATTTATTATTATTATTTAATTATTTAAATGTACATTTGGTTCATGAAACAGAAACTGAACTGGGAACAGAAGTGATGTCTAGTCTTCTTGAAACCAGTGTATATAATGTTATTTTATGTTCCAAAAATATTTCTAATGTCTAGTATATAATTATGTAATTCAGTGAATTTCTGATGCTAGTAATAGCCTAAACACATTCCAATTCACATCATGATGTTCAGTGCTTCAAGCCATGCGCCCTCCATGTCCACCCCCCACTCTCGCTCTCTCCCAACCCGTGAAATGTCAGTTGCATCTCACAGCCTGCACTAATCTGGGAGCTGAGTTTGAAAGTGTACCATTGAAAATGTGCAATATCATAAATGATCACCATCCACTATACTCAGATGAAGTGTCATGGATGCCACACACCAGAACTGGAGCGTGAAGATATCCACACCGCCGTGGATAAAATGAACTGCAATGCACTTCCACTTGAATTTGGACTAATCCAATGTGGATTTATCAGGAGTTGACTGTATTCAGCCAAAGTTACTGGGATCTGTGATCTTGATTCACCTGTTATTTAAAAATCAAATGTGATATGAACAGTCTTTACTTGTGCCTTTTAACAAAACTGGTTTGCTGATGGCTTGAATTAAAATTCTATGTAAATTCTATTTAAATGATCTGATACATTTTACATTACTTGTTGTTTTTCTGTACAGTAATTTGTAATGGCACAAAACACTTGTACATTTTTTAATATTGTGAAAATAATCAACACACATTCAGCAAGTGTGCCTTATTTTTATTTTTTGCTAAATAAAACATAAAACCTAGGCCACTAGTGAATTGATTCCAGTAGTAGCCTAAATTAACTTACATGTCATTCCACAAGATGGAGGACAAGTGTAACAGTTACAGCCACACTCAAGGATTTACTCTGTTCTAGTGTAACCTTGGAGATGAGCTTAAATAGGCCTATCAGAACAGGTGCAGGTCAGTCTATTTGGTTGTAGCATTCTGATTGGCGATTACAAAAGTATGTACAATTGCCATAAGTGTTTATTATTTGAAATGTATGGAGGACGCCCACTTCAAAATTATCCCTTCCAGTTGCAGCTGTCAGAAGTTCCTCCACTGTGTGTGACATTAGATCTTCTTCTGTGGTGTTGGGGTTGCTGCTTTCTCTCATTAGATCTTCTTCTGTGGTGTTGGAGCAGCTGCTTTCTGTCATTATATCTTCTTCTGTGGTGTTGGAGCAGCTGCTTTCTCTCATTAGATCTTCTTCTGTGGTGTTGGAGCAGCTGCTTTCTGTCATTAGATCTTCTTCTGTGGTGTTGGAGCTGCTTTTTTCTCTCATTAGATCTTCTTCTGTGGTGTTGGAGCTGCTGCTTTCTCTCATTAGATCTTCTTCGGTGGTGTTGGAGCTGCTTTTTTCTCTCATTAGATCTTCTTCTGTGGTGTTAGAGCTGCTGCTTGCTTTCATTAGATCTTCTTCTGTGGTGTTAGAGCTGCTGCTTTCTCTCATTAGATCTTCTTCTGTGGTGTTGGAGCTGCTGCTTTCACAGCCTTGATGATCTTCAATCTCAGCTTTCTGTCACGATCGTCTGAAGGAGCGGACCAATACGCAGCGCGTGGAGTGAACATGATGACTTTATTTAATTAAAGCAACCACGAAAAAACAACAAATGACGATACGTGAAGTCCTCTGTGACACCGACAGAACATACAACACTGGAACAATAACCCACAATGCCCACAGGAAAACATGCAGTATAAATATGGCTCCCAATCAGAGATAACGAGCCGACAGCTGACACTCGTTACCTCCGATTGGGAGTCATTGACTACAACACACCACCTAGAAATATAACCCATAGATCTGCAAACATAGAAACACACCCAACAGAACTACCAACATAGAAAAACACCCAAATCCCCAACAAAACAACATACACTCTAGCTCACATACAAAAGTCCTAGAGCCAGAGTGTCACAGTACCCCTCAAAGGTGCGAACTTCGGGCGCACCCAGCCCACAGTCTAGGGGAGGGTCTGGGTGGGCGTCTGTCCACGGTGGCGGTTCTGCCCCTGGTCGTGGTCCCCACCCCACCTTAGTCACCAGCTTCCCTAGCCTCCTCCACATTACCCCCCAACTAAACCCCACTGGGTTAAGGGGCGGCCCCGGACTAAGGGGCAGCACCGGACTAATGGGCAGTACCGGACTAAGGAGCAGTACCGGACTAAGGGGCAGTACCAGGCTAAGGGGCAGCACCGGACTAAGGGGCAGCACCAGGATAAGGGACAGCACCAGGATAAGGGACAGCACCAGGCTACGGGGCAGTACCGGACTAAGGGGCAGTACCGGACTAAGGGGGCAGTACCAGGCTAAATGGCGGATCCTGGCTGGCTGGCTCTGGCGGATCCTGGCTGGACGGCTCCCTGGCGGATCCGGGCTGGACGGCTCTGGCGGACCCTGGCTGGACGGCTCATGGCTGGCTGACGGATCTGGCTGCTCATGGCTGGCTGACGGATCTGGCTGCTCATGTCTGGCTGACGGATCTGGCCACTCATGGCTGGCGGAAGGCTCTGGCTGATCCCGTCTGGCGGAAGACTCTGGCTGCTCCTGTCTGGCGGAAGGCTCTGGCTGATCCGGTCTGACGGAAGGCTCTGGCTGCTCCTGTCTGGCGGAAGGCACTGGCTGATCCTGTCTGGCGGAAGGCTCTGGCTGATCCTGTCTGGCGGAAGGCTCTGGCTGATCCTGTCTGGCGGACGGCTCTGGCTCCTGTCTGGCGGAAGGCTCTGGCTGATCCTGTCTGGCGGAAGGCTCTGGCTGATCCTGTCCGGCGGAGAGCTCTAGCGGCTCCGGTCTGGCGGACGGCTCTGAAGGCTCATGGCAGACGGGCGGCTTTGCAGGCTCAGTACAGACGGGCAGTTCAGACGGCGTTGGGCAGACGGACAGTTCAGACGGCGTTGGGCAGACGGGCAGTTCAGGCGCCGTTGGGCAGACGGGCAGTTCAGACGGCGTTGGGCAGACGGACAGTTCAGGCGCCGTTGGGCAGACGGGCAGTTCAGACGGCGTTGGGCAGACGGACAGTTCAGGCCCCGTTGGGCAGACGGCAGACTCTGGCCGTCTGAGGCGCACCGTAGGCCTGGTGCGTGGTGCCGGAACTGGAGGTACCGGGCTGAGGACACGCATCTCAGGGCTAGTGCGGGGAGAAGCAACAGGGCATGCTTGGCCCTGGGGACGCACCGTAGGCCTGGTGCGTGGTGCCGGAACTGGAGGTACCGGGCTGAGGACACGCATCTCAGGGCTAGTGCGGGGAGAAGCAACAGGGCATGCTTGGCCCTGGGGACGCACCGTAGGCCTGATGCGTGGTGCCGGAACTGGAGGTACCGGGCTGAGGACACGCATCTCAGGGCTAGTGCGGGAAGCAGCAACAGGGCATGCTTGGCCCTGGGGACGCATCGTAGGCCTGATGCGTGGTGCCGGAACTGGAGGTACCGGGCTGAGGACACGCATCTCAGGGCTAGTGCGGGAAGCAGCAACAGGGCATGCTTGGCCCTGGGGACGCACCGTAGGCCTGATGCGTGGTGCCGGAACAGGAGGTACCGGGCTGAGGACACGCATCTCAGGGCTAGTGCGGGGAGTCGGAACAGGGCATGCTGGACCCTGGGGACTCCCATAACGCCTAGTGCGGGGAGCCGGAACAGGGCATGCTGGACCCTGGGGACTCACCTCACGCCTAGTGCGGAGAGCAGGAACAGGCCGGGCGGGGCTGGCGACGCGCACCGTATCCCTGGTGCGAGTGGCCGGAAAAGGCCGGGCCGGGCTGGCGAGCGCACCGTATCCCTGGTGCGTGGAGTAGGAACAGGCCGGGCTGGGCTGGCGGCGCACCGTATCCCTGGTGCGTGGAGTAGGAACAGGCCGGGCTGGGCTGGCGAAGCGCACCGTATCCCTGGTGCGTGGAGTAGGAACAGGCCGGGCTGAGCTGGCGACGCGCACCGCACACTCTGGTGCGTATGGCAGGAACAGGCCGAACCGGGCTGGCGACGCGCACCTTACACTTAGTGCGAGGGACCGGAACAGGCCGTACCGCACGGGGAACACACACTACTGGCTGCACCTCGGGACTAGGAACGGGCCGGACCGAACTGGTTACACACCCCAGTACCTCACGCCGTGCCTCAACACCTTCCTTCCCTGCTTTACCCAGTAGCCCCCTTGACCTGGTAGCCCACTGAATCCGTCCCTTCTCTGCCTCCGTCAGCCCCCTTAACCTGGCAGCCCTCTGACTCTGCCTTGTGGCAGCCTCCTGCTGCTCCGTCGCCCAAGCCATGTGCCCCCAAAAATTTCTTGGGGTTGCCTCTCTTCCACGGGCTTCCAGCCTCGCCTTCGCGCTGCCTCCTCGTACCACCTCCTCTCGGCTTTGGCTGCCTCCAGCTCTTCACGAGGGCGGTGATATTCCTCCGGTTGTGCCCAAGGACCCTTTCCAGCCCGAATCTCCTCCCATGTCCAAAATCCTTAGGAGGCGTCCATAACTCCTGTGTCCAGACCCTTTGCTCCTGGACGCGCTGCTTGGTCCTTTTTCGGTGGGTTATTCTGTCACGATCGGTCGGAAGGAGCGGACCAATACGCAGCGCGTGGAGTGAACATGATGACTTTATTTATAAAGCAACCACGTAAAAACAACAAAAGACGATAGTGAAGTCCTAACGTAACAATACACTGAACTTGGAACAATAACCCACAAAACAAAGGTGAAAACTGACAGTTTAAATATGGCTCCCAATCAGAGATAACGAGCCGACAGCTGACACTCGTTACCTCCGATTGGGAGTCATTGACTACAACACACCACCTAGAAATATAACCCATAGATCTGCAAACATAGAAACACACCCAACAGAACTACCAACATAGAAAAACACCCAAATCCCCAACAAAACAACATACACTCTAGCTCACATACAAAAGTCCTAGAGCCAGAGTGTCACACTTTCATGCTGGAAGACATGGAACCAGGTTTATTATGACTTAATAAAACGGATAATTAATAGTTGATCTACTTAGAAACGCTTTATAAATCCTTCATTAAGTTTGCCTTCCTATTAATGCCTTACATCATTGCTATAGAAATGTTTGTGGTCAGATGCACGTCCTTAAAAAGGTAGGTGCTGGGCTAATAAAGTATACATAAAAACAGGTTAGAAACATTGTGATTAAAGGTGGTAATTCGATACAGACAGTGTGCAGGCCTTTCTGCTGTTTTCATAACTACATCATTGCATACTATCTATAAACGTATAGTTAACATCATTGCATCATTGGTGACTACATCATTGGTCACTACATCATTGGTGACTATCATTGGTGACTACATCATTGGTGACTACATCATGATAAGGATGACTATGAATGAGGAGAGAGGTCAGTCATACCCTGGTCTGTACTCCAGATGACTATGAATGAGGAGAGAGGTCAGTCATACCCTGGTCTGTACTCCAGATGACTATGAATGAGGAGAGAGGTCAGTCATACCCTGGTCTGTACTCCAGATGACTATGAATGAGGAGAGAGGTCAGTCATACCCTGGTCTGTACTCCAGATGACTATGAATGAGGAGAGAGGTCAGTCATACCCTGGTCTGTACTCCAGATGACTGTGAATGAGGAGAGAGGTCAGTCATACCCTGGTCTGTACTCCAGATTACTATAAATGTGGAGAGAGGTCAGTCATACCCTGGTCTGTACTCCAGATGACTGTGAATAAGGAGAGAGGTAAGTCATACCCTGGTCTGTAATTACTCCATATGACTATGAATGAGGAGAGAGGTCAGTCATACCCTGGTCTGTACTCTAGATGACTATGAATGAGGAGAGAGGTCAGTCATACCCTGGTCTGTACTCCAGATGACTATGAATGAGGAGAGAGGTCAGTCATACCCTGGTCTGTAATTACTCCAGATGACTATGAATGAGGAGAGAGGTCAGTCATACCCTGGTCTGTAATTACTCCAGATGACTATGAATGAGGAGAGAGGTCAGTCATACCCTGGTCCCTACTCCAGATGACTATGAATGAGGAGAGAGGTCAGTCATACCCTGGTCTGTACTCCAGATGACAATGAATGAGGAGAGAGGTCAGTCATAACCTGGTCTGTACTCCAGATGACTATGAATGAGGAGAGAGGTCAGTCATACCCTGGTCTGTATCTACTCCAGAGCCACTAGGCTGTTGTTGCTCTGCAGGTTCAGAGAGTCAATGGTCTCCTGGCAGACCTGGACCTCTCTCCTCAGGCTCCTCTGGGCTTCTCTCTCCACCTTCTGCGCCCGGCTGAGCTACTTCGTCTGACCTTTCACCTCAGCTACTTCCTGTTTCCTCTGGGACACTTCCTCCTGCAGCTGGACTACAACCTGGAGGATCGCAATCAGTGGATCATTGACAAATACCTTGTATTTATATTGGATTAACATGAGACTTAGTTAATATCTGTTAATGCTACTTACACTAGAGGGCAGTACAACCTATCCAGTGACCGGATGTAAGCCCTGTGTTGCTGGAGATACATTATCTAAACCCTTTCTTTTACATTACTTGCCAATCTTGGAGGTTTCTCATTGAAGCATTCCTTGACATAATCATTGCACTTGCCCTAGTCTATTTTCTTAGACATCACTGAGCAAAAGTTAAAATTATGTATTTTGTTATCATTAAGAGCTTTGTAAGACTTTTCACAAAGAACCACAAAAAAACCAGAGTTATTAAGAGGGTTACATCCATAAGTAAAAGTTACATCACAAAATTATGTATTTTGGTATCATTAAGAGCTGTGCAAGGCTTTTCACAAAGAACCACAAAAACCCTGACTCAAGCAGAAAGAGGTGTAACCATGTTTCACATTGAGAGGAGGGGTATGAACACGTCTGTTATGTGGTTAGAAAGAAGATGTTTCTTCAACTTTAACTTCAACTTTCACTTTCAGCTTTTTCCAACCACACACGGTAGATATGATGTATTCTATTCTAGTGTACATTACACAAACACACAAGTATTTACATTACATTTATGTCATTTAGCAGACACTCTTATCCAGAGCGACTTACAAATTGGTGCATTCACCTTATGATAGCCAGTGGGACAACCACTTTAAAATTTGTTTTATTTTTGAAATATTTTTATTTATTTCTTTAGTAGTTTTTGTTTTGTTTTTTTGTTTAAAATTGTATTTATTTATTTATATTTAAATAAAACATAAACAATTGTGGGGGTGGGGTAGGGGGTAGAAGTATTACTTTTATACTATTCCAGGTATTCCTTAAAGAGGTAGGCTTTCAAGTGTCTCCGGAAGGTGGTCAGTGACTCCGTTGTTCTGGCGTCGTGATGAGGGAGCTTGTTCCACCATTGGGGTGCCAGAGCAGCGAACAGTTTTGACTGGGCTGAGCAGGAACTGTGCTTCCGCAGAGGTAGGGGGACCAGCAGGCCAGAGGTGGATGAACGCAATGCCCTCGTTTGGGTGTAGGGACTGGTCAGAGCCTGAAGGTAAGGAGGTGCCATTCCCCTCACAGCTCCGTAGGCAAGCACCATGGTCTTGTAGCAGATGCGAGCTTCAACTGGGAGCCAGTGGAGTGTGCGGAGGAGCGGGATGACGTGAGAGAACTTGGGAAGGTTGAACACCAGACGGGCTGCAGAGTTCTGGATGAGTTGTAGGGGTTTAATGGCACAGGCAGGGAGCCCAGCCAACAGCGAGTTGCAGTAATCCAGACGGGAGATGACAAGTGCCTGGATTAGGACCTGTGCCGCTTCCTGTGTAAGGTAGGGTCTTACTCTGCGAATGTTGTAGAGCATGAACCTACAGGATTGTGTCACCGCTTTGATGTTAGCGGACAACGACAGGGTGTTGTCCAGGGTCACGCCAAGGTTCTTTGCACTCTGGGAGGAGGACACAACGGAGTTGTCAACCGTGATGGCGAGATCATGGAGTGGGCAGTCCTTCCCCGGGAGGAAGAGCAGCTCCGTCTTGCCGAGGTTCAGCTTGAGGTGGTGATCCGACATCCACACTGATATGTCTGCCAGACATGCAGAGATGCGATTCGCCACCTGGTTATCAGAAGGGGGAAAGGAGAAGATGAATTGTGTGTCGTCTACGTAGCAATGATAGGAGAGACCATGTGAGGATATGACAGAGCCAAGTGACTTGGTGTATAGAGAGAATAGGAGAGGGCCTAGAATTGAGCCCTGGGGGACACCAGTGGTGAGAGCACGTGGTGCGGAGACAGATTCTCGCCACGCCACCTGGTAGGAGCGACCTGTCAGGTAGGACGCAATGCAAGAGTGAGCCGCGCCGGAGATGCCCAACTCGGAGAGGGTGGAGAGGAGGATCTGATGGTTCACAGTATCAAAGGCAGCAGATAGGTCTAGAAGGATGAGAGCAGAGGAGAGAGAGTTAGCTTTATCAGTGCAGAGAGCCTCCGTGACACAGAGAAGAGCAGTCTCAGTTGAATGACCAGTCTTGAAACCTGACTGGTTTGGATGAAGAAGGTCATTCTGAGAGAGATAGCAAGAGAGTTGGCTATAGACGGCACGCTCAACAGTTTTGGAGAAAAAGAAAGAAGGGATACTGGTATGTAGCTGTTGACATCAGAGGGATCGAGTGTAGGTTTTTTGAGGAGGGGTGCAACTCCCGCTTTCTTGAAGATGGAAGGGAAATAGCCAGCAGACAAGGATGAGTTGATGAGCGAGGTGAGGTAAGGGAGAAGGTCTCCGGAAATGGTCTGGAGAAGAGAGGAGGGGAGGGGATAGGGTCAAGTGGGCAGGTTGTTGGGCAGCCGGCTGTCACAAGTCGCAAGATTTCATCTGGAGAGAGAAGGGAGAAAGAAGTCAAAGCATAGGGTAGGGCAGTGTGAGCAGGACCAGCGGTGTTATTTGACTTAATAAATGAGGATCGGATGTCGTCAACCTTCTTTTCAAAATGGTTGACGAAGTCTCCCACAGAGAGTACAAGTACTGAGGCTTTCTAACCGTGAGTCAGGCTTTCTAACGTTGTCTCTTTAAGAGGAAGTGTAGATTTCTAACACCCAGAAACTAACATATAGAAACTAACACCCTGGCTCAACATATAAAAGTCCCCAGAGCCAGGGCGTGACAGTACCCCCCCCCCCCCAAAGGCGCGGACTGCGACCGCGCCAACTAAACCCAACAGGGGAGGGGCCGGTTGTTATTCAGCCTCGGAGGCGGATCCGGCTCTGGGCGTGACCACCACCCTCTAACTATCCCCCCGTAGCGCCCCTGGTCTGGTCCCGCTGGCTGGAGCTGGACTGGACATCGGTGGAGCGGATTGCTTAGGCTCCGGTGTGGAGCAGCTGACCAGTACCTGACCAGGCTCCGGTGAAACAGGCACGGGCTGTGCCGGACTGACGACGCGCACCACAGGCTTGGTGCGGGGAGCAGGGATGGGCCGGACCGGGCTGGCGACGGCGCACCACTGGCTTGGTGCGGGGAGCAGGAACGGGCCGGACCGGGCTGACGACGCGCACCACTGGCTTAGTGCGGGGAGCAGGAACAGGCTGGACCGGGCTGACGACGCACACCACAGGCTTGGAACAGGCCGGGCCGGGCTGGCGACGCGCACCACAGGCTTGGTGCGAGGGAAGGAACAGGCCGGGCCGGGCAGGCGACGCGCACCACAGGCTTGGTGCGGGGCGCAGGAACAGGCCGGGCCGGGCTGGCGACGCGCACCACTGGCTTGGTGAGGGGAGCAGGAACGGGCCGGACCGGGCTGGCGACGCGCACCACAGGCTTGGTGCGGGGAGCAGGAACAGGCCGGGCCGGGCTGGCGACGCGCACCACAGGCTTGGTGCGGGGAGCAGGAACAGGCCGGGCCGGGCTGGTGACACGCACCACAGGCTTAGTGCGAGGGGCAGGAACAGGCCGGGCCGGGCTGGCGACGCGCACCACAGGCTTGGTGCGAGGGCCAGGAACAGGCCTGGCCGGGCTGGCGACGCGCACCACAGGCTTGGTGCGGGGAGCAGGAACAGGCAGGGCCGGGCTGGCGACGCGCACCACAGGCTTGGTGCGGGGAGCAGGAACAGGCCGGGCCGGGCTGGCGACACGCACCACAGGCTTAGTGCGAGGGGCAGGAACAGGCCGGGCCGGGCTGGCGACGTGCACCACAGGCTTGGTATGAGGGCCAGGAACAGGCCGGGCCGGGCTGGCGACGCGCACCACAGGCTTGGTGCGAGGGAAGGAACAGGCCGGGCCAGGCTGGCGACGCGCACCACAGGCTTGGTGCGGGGCGCAGGAACAGGCCGGGCCGGGCTGGCGACGCGCACCACTGGCTTGGTGCGGGGAGCAGGAACGGGCCGGACCGGGCTGACGACGCGCACCACTGGCTTGGTGCGGGGAGCAGGAACAGGCTGGACCGGGCTGACGACGCGCACCACAGGCTTGGTGCGGGGAGCGGGAACAGGCCTGGCCGGGCTGGCAACGCGCACCACAGGCTTGGTGCGGGGAGCAGGAACAGGCCGGGCCGGGCTGGCGACGCGCACCACAGGCTTGGTGCGAGGGAAGGAACAGGCCGGGCCGGGCTGGCGACGCGCACCACAGGCTTGGTGCGGGGCACAGGAACAGGCCGGGCCGGGCTGGCGACGCGCACCACTGGCTTGGTGCGGGGAGCAGGAACGGGCTGGACCGGGCTGGCGACGCGCACCACAGGCTTGGTGCGGGGAGTAGGAACAGGCCGGGCCGGGCTGGCGACGTGCACCACAGGCTTGGTGCGGGGAGCAGGAACAGGCCGGGCCGGGCTGGCGACACGCACCACAGGCTTAGTGCGGGGAACAGGAACAGGCCGGATCGGGCTGTGGAGACGGACTGGAGGTCTGGAGCGAAGAGCCGACACAACCCGTCCTGGCAGAATGCCTATTTTTACACACTCTGTGTGAGGCATCAGCACAGGACGTACAGGGCTGTGTACTCGTACTGGCACTACAGCACGTGGCACTGGCGCAGGATATCCGGGACCGAGGAGCGGTACTGGAGGCCACGAGCGTTGAGCCGGCACACTCCGTCCTGGCTGCATGCCCACCTTAGCACGACACGTGCGTGGTGCTAGCACAGGACGTACAGGACTGTGCCGGACCACTCGCGGCACAGTACGCAGCTCCGCATACCTCGGAACCTGCCCAGTCTCACGCTGCCTAGCCTGAGTACGGGGAGTTGGCTCTGCTCTACCTCTAGTCTCCGCCAACCTCCCTTCCAGCCCCCCAAACCCGGTGGCCTCCTCTCCTAATCCACAAACTCGCCCAGTAGCTGTCTCCAGCAGCCCCGTCGTCCATGCCGTGTGCCCCCCCTCAAAAAATGTATTGGGGTTGCCTCTTGCCTGTCCGACGACGGCCCGTTTGGCGCCGCTTCTCCTCTCCTGCCTGGGTCTCCCCATTCATCGCCCTCCGGTAACGGACGGCCTATCTGCCCTCAACCGAGGAGGACATCCACTAACGTTACCTCCGGCGTTTGCTCCTGGACGCGCTGCTTGGTCCTGTATTGGTGGGATCTTCTGTCACGTTCGTCGTAATGAGCGGACCAAGGCGCAGCGTGATATGAGTCCATACTTTTATTAAATTCACCACAGTCCTCGGTAATATACACAAACCTACACGGAACAAGATCCCACAAATGACAAGTGCACAAAAGGCTGCCTAAGTATGGTTCCCAATCAGAGACAACAAGACACAGCTGTCTCTAATTGGGAACCACCCCGGCCAACATAGAAACACATAAACTAGATCATAAACATAGAAAACGAAACATAGAACCTAACATCCAGAAACTAATACATAGAAACTAACACCCTGGCTCAACATATAAAAGTCCCCAGAGCCAGGGCGTGACAACTATAAACAAAGTTATCTGATGAAGTAACAGGAAAGGTGTGTCCCTACCTGCCTCAGGGTTCATTCTCCTCCTCCAGCATTATAGTGAGTTCCTGATACCGTATCGTAAACAGGTGAACTGAAAATAAAAACAAGTTATAAAGAAGTCACATTCACATTGTGTTTGAAAAACTTTAGGTGTGCTAAATTTAGACACAATGGAAACAACTGAATAGTCCCAAAAGTACAAACTCTGTCTGCCGGTTAAGCTAAATCATGAGCACCTGAAGTATTTAAACTATTTGAAATACATATTTGACCCATGTCTGATTCACACATAAAGCCTCATCTACAAATCTACCCCCTCAATGCAAGATCCTTCTGTTCATACTGTACCTCCCTGGACATGGCCTGTTACTGGACCAACCGGTTCTTCAGCTGCTGTCTCAACTCATCATGCTGGCCTTTAGCAGTGTTCAGCTCTCCTTCCTTTATGGAAAGAGTTCTACACAAGGAACTCACTGTACCTGCAGAGTACAAATACAGTATTGATTGGGATAACATACAATAAGAGTGTCGCCTTTTATTGACAGGATTGTTCACACCTATCCAAACCTTTCAGTTAAGGGGAAAGGGGCAAGGGGGAGATTTGGGATTGGGGGCTCATCCTCCCACAGTTTAGGCTCTAAAGCTGTGTTTGATATTGTATCTCCTCTCCTACACACCAGAAGAGATCACATGATTCTTCCTGGCCTCGTCTAAATCCCTCATCAATCAATCAATCAATCAATTTTATTTTATATAGCCCTTCTTACATCAGCTAATATCTCGAAGTGCTGTACAGAAACCCAGCCTAAAACCCCAAACAGCTAGTAATGCAGGTGTAGAAGCACGGTGGCTAGGAAAAACTCCCTAGAAAGGCGAAAGCCTAGGAAGAAACCTAGAGAGGAACCAGGCTATGAGGGGTGGCCAGTCCTCTTCTGGCTGTGCCGGGTGGAGATTATAACAGAACCATGCCAAGATGTTCAAAAATGTTCATAAGTGACAAGCATGGTCAAATAATAATCAGGAATAAATCTCAGTTGGCTTTTCATAGCCGATCATTAAGAGTTGAAAACAGCAGGTCTGGGACAGGTAGGGGTTCCATAACCGCAGGCAGAACAGTTGAAACTGGAATAGCAGCAAGGCCAGGCGGACTGGGGACAGCAAGGAGTCACCACGGCCGGTAGTCCCGACGTATGGTCCTAGGGCTCAGGTCTCTCAGTTGGCTTTTCATAGCCGATCATTAAAGAGTTGAAAACAGCAGGTCTGGGACAGGTAGGGGTTTCGTAGCCGCAGGCAGAACAGTTGAAACTGGAATAGCAGCAAGGCCAGGCGGACTGGGGACAGCAAGGTGTCATCATGCCCGGTAGTCCTGACGTATGGTCCTAGGGCTCAGGTTCTCAGAGAGAAAGAGAGAACGAGAGAATTAGAGAGAGCATACTTAAATTCACACAGGACACTGGATAAGACAGGAGAAGTACTCCAGGTATAACCAACTAACCCCAGCCCCCCGACACATAAACTACTGCAGCATAAATATCAGTTGTTCATTGGTTCTCTCCACTTCTCTAATCTGTTCAGTACGTGATACTCTGTTGTCTTCACCCTCACTGTCCACAGCATTCTCTGTATATCTGAAGAGCTGTGTTTGAGGCCATGTTCCAAGACTCAGACAAGGCCACCATGCAAGATTAGATCAGTTTTAGGTCTTATACCAGATGGTAACATTACGTGCAGTCTTTATATCAATTTCAAATGTTAACAAATGATTAATTCTGTGACGATCCCGGCTGTCTGAGTCGGGTCCTGTCTGGTGACTAGTGTTCCTGTTCGTAATCTCCAGTTTCCCGAGGGTTCGGGAACGCTCCGGGGAGCGCTCTTGTTTTCCGCACCTGCATCCCATCAGCAATCTGCACACCTGGTCCTGATCATCACCCTTCTTAGGCTCTGGCCCAACATCCAGTTCCTGCCGGATCATTAGCCATGAACAGTATGTTTGTCAGCGTATCAGTCTCTGAGCCATTAGTGTTAGTTTTGTTGTTTTGCACCTTTTTGACTTGCTGTGTACTGACCTCCGTTTTGTTCTGTCTGCAGTCTCTCACCCGGAACCTTCACCCAACCTCTGCCTGATGGTCGGCGGCTGCCGAGCCAGTACCGGACCAACCACTGCACCCTCAACAACCCATCCACGCCACCCGCTCTGTTCCCTGGATTATTCAGCCTCACTCGGAATCTATTAATAAACACTCACCTTTGTCTCTACGTACCTTGTCCTGGTCTGCTTCTGGGTTCTGGCTTAGTTAACCGTGACAAATTCCTAACTCTGACACTGTTAACTAAGGGTCAACCTCATGCTCTATGTCTTGGTGTTCTGTCTCAGAGTGAGTTGCTTCTCTGCCTGTCACGGTCGTCGTAAATAGAGGAAGCGGACCAAGGCGCAGCGTGTCCAAGAAACATGACTTTATTAAATAACGTATCCAAAACAAAAGACGACTCAAATGAAGTCCAACAGCAACACTGACTGAAAGGAACAAAAACCCACAAAATACAAGGTGAAACCACACAGTTTAAATATGGCTCCCAATCAGAGATAACGAGCCGACAGCTGTCACTCGTTACCTCCGATTGGGAGTCACATGAATACAAACAAGGAAGACAACCACCTAGACACCCCAACCAAACAGCACACAACAAAACGAACACACCCTATCCCCAACCTAACCCACACAACACCCAACAATACAAACACACCCTGGTTCAATAACAACGTCCCGGAACCAGAGCGTGACACTGCCCAACAGGGCTCGGAACCCTCCATGTTCAGGACCCCACCCAGGGCTGGCCTCTCTCAGCCTGTGGAGCTCCTCTTCTAGCATGGTTATCTGCTCCTCCTCCCTCAGATTCCTGACCTCCTCTGACAGACGCACTATCAACTCCTCCTTCAATACAAAGAAACACACAGAAAAGTATGTGAGATGACCAATATTATTTTTATACAATTTTGTCTTTTCATTCATTTTATTTTAGTTTGACAGGTTTTTATATTTAATTCTAGATGTGTGTTGTGCTCTGTTGGTTCCGGTATCAGTTTTAGTTTGAAGAGTCCTGTAACCTGAAGTTTTTACTTTCTTTTTAATTTTGTTTTAGTTTAAATGTTAGTCAACCTTTCTGGTTCAAAGCAGAGGGATAGATGGTACTGTTAAAGTTAGAGCACTGCTGTGGTAATCAGTATATGGCTGTATACCCATCAAACCGTATCAAATGAACAAAGGTCACAACTTCTAATTCAGTACATGTGTGAGCTACAATACTCTCACAGAAGTCTGAAATATACAGTGCAGAGGAGTCCCTACTTCCTACCTGACCTCTGGCCACATCCTCATTACCAGAAATGATCAGTTCTGTCAGCTTCTCCTGAAGCACAGAGATCTCTTGGTCTTTCTTCACCTCTTCAAACTCTGACAGGCGAGTGATTTGCTCACCTAACATCAGTATGTTCTGCTCCTGTAAAAAGAGGGATTACAATACTACAACTACAGTCACTACCAACCTCTAATATGGTGCACACCCCACTGAGCCAACCATAGTGCTAACAACCATCAGATCTGGGCTATCAATAAAGTGTCTACATGGATGTTTTGATTTCAGACTGATCCCCACCAATCTGTATAAAATGATGAACCTTCTCATGTAGTAGGGTCATGTACCATGGTACCTTCCCCCCTGTGTCCTCAGACATGGTGGTTCTGGTGAAGTTAGGCTTGTTCTGATGACCTTCTCTGGCTGCCCCTGGGTCCAAGCAGGCTCAACCTGCCATTTCCTTTAGTGGAGCAATTAACCTGCAGTCTTCAGTTGCATGCAAGAAACATTCATTAACTTTCACTTTATTCATTAAACCTATAGTTTTCTTTTTACACAAGCTGTTTGTTTTACCTCTCCAGAACTAAACAAACGTTCATTTCAATGTTTTGTTTTGACGTGTTATTACCCATGGGAATATGCGTTTATTCATGGCAATTGCAAGGGTTATATTTTAAGTATCATCCATTCAATAAGCTAGCAACATGAGTAGTCCTGTCACCTTACACCGGAGGGAAGGGTCAGATTTAGGGATGACTTTGGGACGCTCTGCTGATGCTCTGGCACATGATGGACACTTCTGATTGTCCTCAAAGGCAGATGGACCTTCTCTCTCTGACTGTTGACTGGATTCCTTGTCATTTCGGTCAGTAAACCAAACTAAGAGTGATTAAATGTGAAATGAAAAATGTAAGTCACAGTTTATAAACTGGATTCAAAGTGGGGTTTCCACTGGACAAGAAATGTTGAGTTTGACAGTCTGTGATGCTGCTGCAGCCCGTTACAATATTATAGAACATATCTGGTAAGTCTGGGTAACTGGTTGTCCTGGGAGTGTGGAGGGGTCCAGCAAGTCCTTCACAGGAGCAGATGTTGCATCTTGGCTGTGTCGTGTATTGGGATTATGCCTTTGTTAAATGTTTTTCTTGAAGAAATGGAATGTTGTTTATGTTAGGTCAAATGTAGCCGTTTGGAGGGTGACGCCCCAGGGGAGACTGGTGATTGGCCAGAAGAGGGAGCCACCCATCTTTTTGTATTGTTTATAAGTAGGGGCTAGACAAAGAAAGGGCAGAGCGGCCATTGCAATCTGAGGCGTCGCTCTCCGGATGTCATGACATCTGTCACTTATGCTGTAAACGTGTGATATTAATAAAAGCCTCTAATCACAGTGCAGCCTAAGCGGACTCCTTGTTGACAGCAACAGCCACCAACAACAGACACGACAAAATGGGGGCTCGTCCGGGATATTGATTTCATCGTTCTTGGCTCCTTTCCTGAACTCGCGAGTTGACTACTGCCCAAGCCGGCTTTAAAGGTGAGATTACTCACAAAATTTGGGCATTGGTTATTCCGCTGATTCATGAGAGGGCATTGAAGGTGTACAGTTAAAAGTACTTGGGTCGTTGTTGATGTGCGCTGTTGTGGTCGACTGGGAGTCTGTAATAATATATTCCATTGGTAAACGGCAGGTAATTGGAATTTTAGAGCATAAAACGGTAGGAATTAAGTATTGAAGGTGTACAATTAAGCAGATATGCGCATACATTAGAGCACTGTACCGCTTAAGACCCCAGGGGGGCCATTTTAGGAAATGGGCCGACAAATCCGTTTGTACGATAGAATGTGCAATTCGGTATGTTTTTTAAAGAAAAACTCGGGTTAATGAAATGTATCTGATTGTGATTATTGCTCGACTTTCGTCCGACGGGGGGTTTGCATGGGTGTGATTTCTCGGTGAATTGTCATTAAGTCCACGGTAGCACAAAATGGTAGGGAAATAGACAAAAAGGAATAAGGGCAGTGCAGGATGCTTATTTGTGTGTGGTAGGCCGCAGTTAGCTAAAGGCTAAGGCTAATGTTAATGCTAAATGCTGGAGTGTGGGTCATGCCACATTATACATAGCGGCTAATGCTAAATGCTAAGGCTAAATGCTAATTGTGTTGCGTGCTACATGCTAACGTATCCTTAGAGGCCCATTGCGATGGATTAAAGCCTCTTAAACTTGTTTGTGTGTGGGTGGAATTCAGAGTTCTACGCAAATGTGAGCTCTGTTACGTGTAATTGTTCAATTATAAGGTATAAAATAGTGAAGCTGTAGCGTAATGCTATCGTTCTATTGTCTGGGAATCGTATCATTGAATGCATTTGCGCATGCGTTTAATTTTGCGACACTACACTACAGAAAGGGGGAGTTTATGGCACGAGATTAGGACACGTTTTGTTTTACGGCACTAAACTACAACACGAGGGTATAGTAAAACTACAACACGGGATTGTGGGTAACGTGTCATATTTCTGTGGGGCTGCGTGCTCAGGGGGAGACAGAGAAATAGCCACAAAGAGGAGAGATTTGGACACGAATCTTCTAAATCGTTAAAGTGACTGTTGTTCGAACATGAAACTATTTGTTGAGATGTAGTGAATTTATAAATTAAATATATGTTGACGGAGTATAATGAATTAAATTAAATGACGATTAAAATAAATAAAAATTAAATAAAAATGTTATTGATCTATTTAGTCCTGAGTTTATTCTTAGAGCGAATGTGAACGAAGGAATGTTGAATATGGTTGAGATAACTCAGTGATTGCAGTAACTACTAAAATCTTTTTCTGTGTCTCTGTTTTTGTCATGAGAGGCGATAGGACGAGACGACAGGAGAGAGAGAGAGAAGGAGAGGGGGTGCTGACGTAGCGTCACGTGACGCGGCAGAGGATCGAGTCAAGGGTTTGAGACTGGTCTGGTTACAAAATCTTCCCCCTACAGGATATTTGATGTTATGACAATTTCACATAGGCTTGGCAAATACTATTTCATTAAAAATTGCATTTTGGAGGCTATGTGCATCACTGGGGTTAATTGCAGTTGTGTTGGGAATCAAGGACTGACATTATTCTGTAAAATAAAGATAATTAGGGGCTTATAGAGCAAGGGGTTATGGGAATTGTAGTAATGGTAGGGTTAGAGGCTTTGTTTTTATGATTGTAGTCTGAAGTTGACTACTTGCATTTTCTTTCCTGATGGGTTGTGGTAAGATAGCCACTAATTGATAAATGGGTAAGATAGGATATAGAAATAAAAAATTGGTTTTAATTATTCATAATTTTTATTGATTCTTTAATTGATTTTTTATTTTAATTAGAAATGGTTTTTGAATAAAAATGGTAATTGAATTTTTTCATATTCATAATCTATTGATTTATTTAAATAAAAAATAAATAAAAAAATATTTTTTTTTGGGTTGTTTGGTTTATATTAATAATTGAAGGGGGGAAGCCATAGGCTATACAGTCTAAAATAAAATAATTCACGATAAAGGAATATAAAAGGGTTGTTATAATGGGGAGAAAGGACAGCAAGGCTATAAAGTCATTACACCGATTGATATAGTACAAAATAGTAACCCTTTAACTAAAGTATTGCTAGGTTATCCGGCAAATGAAACAAAAGTTGCACTTCATTCTCAAACAAAAACTGATAAAAGATTCCAGCGATAAGATAAACAAAGGTATAGAGAAGGTGACAGGAAAACTAATGGCAGAAGTTAGTACACCTTTCTCACATACGGATTCAGCAAAAAGACACCCACCTTATGAGAAGGAAGTAGAGCTTAGGGATGTTTATCCTCATCTTCCAGGGATCATCCAGGAGGGTGATTGTTGCATTAGAGATGAAGATGAATAATAGATAGAGGACAAGCAGAAACGACCAGAAAGATGAATCCAAAACTCCAGAAGGATGAAAAACCGAGATGTCTGGAAACTAAGAGAAGAATGAGGTTCGGAAAGATGAGGATGAAGATACAGAGGAAGAAAAACTGCTGAGAAAATAATCCCAAGAATTGGAGGAGGAGAAGAATACATTGAGGCCAAGAAGCTGAAGAAAAGTAAGAAGATGATGGAAGATGATATTTCGAGGACAGAACTTAGAATATAAGCTGTTGAAGAATACTGATATGTCAGCAAGAAAGAACAGGACGAAGAAACTCTCAAAAAACTCAATCATACAACTGGTGGAGAAGAGAAGCTTTGGTTATGAAGAATCAGAGTGAACCAAATCAACAATCACTGTTACAGCTTCAACTGAACAAGATCAAATGCAATTGTACCAGCCAAGGGGGGTACCATGTGTTTCATATCCACAGCCAGTTTCTGGACAGACACAGAATTGGAGAGGAAGAGGACGAGAAGGCTTAGAAGGAGGAGGAAGATTTCAGCTACACTTCCAGCAATCTCCAGAAGACTGTTATAATTGTGGACAGGTTGGTCACTTTACCTGTGAGTGCAATGCGTCAGGAGGAAACAACAGAGAACATTTTTAAGGAAGATACAGGGGCAAGTGAAGATCACCTGTTCTCCAGGTGAACCCTAAGGATTCTAGAGTGCCTAGAAGATCCGAAAGGGGGGTGTCAGCTGATAGCATCGATTAGAGAAGAAGAGAAAATATCTAACAATTGAAGTAAAAACAGAGGACTATGAGAAGAATGGTGAATAGTGGAAAAACGTATCTGTGTTCAGCCTAAAGAGGTTAAACATCTCACTATGTAAAATTAACTAATTAGGATAGGGATTTGAGGTAGTAAAACAGCTAATTACTCTTAGGGAACCAATTGAGCTATGCTATAAAAAATCAAGGAGAAATTAAAATAGACATACTAATATTATAACATATACCTATTGCAGTGTTGGGAAGAGATGCATGGTGTAAATTGAACTGTACAATAGGATGTACAGTAAATAAAGTTAAAAGGGGTGACTGTTATTCTGGGTTACATTCTTACACCAAGAGATTTCAGGCTAGGCTAAAAGGTGTTTAGTCGTTTGCCAAGTCTGTGTGTAAAGAAGTCAGAAGCAGGTGGGGACTTTCCCAATCACATATCCTAAAAATTGGTGGTAAGGGATTTTGTGAATAAATCAGTGGAAAAGGTTTTTAAAGGTTAGGAGAAAAGATTAGATTAAAAAGTTAGGAGAACTAGGTTGAAGGAACTCTAAGACAGTAAGCTAAGTTTCAAAGTTAGTAGTAAGAGAGAGAACAATGGTGAAGGACACTTTAGAGTAGGAAGATCAAGGTAATTGTAGGTGTATTTTTTATAATCTGTAACGATCCCGGCAGTCTGAGTCGGGTCCTGCCTGGTGACCAGTGTTTTGGGTTCGTAGTCTCCTGTTTCCCGAGGGTTCGGGAACGCTCTGGGGAGCTCTCTGGTTTTCCGCACCTGCATCCCGTCAGCAATCTGCACACCTGGCCCTCATCATCACCCTTTTTAGGTTCTGGCCAAACATCCAGTTCCTGCCGGATCGTTAGCCATGAACAGTAGGTGTTCTGTGTATCAGTTTAGAGTTTCTTGCGTGAGTTTTGTTGTTTTGTACTTTGTTGAGTTTTGTGTCCTTACCTCCGTTTTTGTTCCACCTGCAGTCACACGTCCGGAACCTTCACCCCACCTCTGCCTGATGGTCGGCGGCTGCCGAGCCATCACTGGACCTTGTGCTGCACCCCAACTACTCATCCACGCCGCCCGCTCTGTCCCTGGATTATTCTGCACCTTTGGTTGTATCTAAATAAACCCTCACCTTCGTTCAACTCTCCTTGTCCTGGTCTGCTTCTGGGTTCTGGCTGAGGGAACTGTGACAGAACGATCCGGCCAAATATGAACCCAGCGGACCTGGACTCTGTTCGCCATGCCATTACCCAGCAGGAGAAGATGTTGGGCCATCATAGCATGGTACTACAGGAGATCGCGTTGTCAGTTCGGAACCTTTCTACCGGCCTGACGGAGGTCCAGAACCAACGCCAGTGTCCGGTGGAGGACCCACTACCGGTTTCACCCATCTCGCCTGCCGCTTCTGAAGTTGTGTCCCTCCGTGAGCCCAAGGTTCCGACGCCGGATAAGTATGAGGGGGGAGCTGGGAAGATGCCGTTCCTTCCTTATGCAGTGTGGATTAGTGTTCGATCTACAGCCCTACTCTTATGCCACTGACAAGGCTAGGATAGCCTTTTTGATTGAGTTGCTGCGTGGTCGAGCGCTGGAGTGGGCTTCAGCCGTTTGGGAACGACAGGATCCCTGCATGGCTTCATACCAGGGGTTCACGGCCGAGATGAGGAAGCTCTTCGACCATTCCGTCCGAGGGGAGGGACGCAGCTAGGCGTCTGTTTTCTCTTCACCAAGGAACTCGCAGCGTGGCCGACTTCGTGATCGAGTTCAAGACGTTGGCTGTGGAGAGTGGATGGAACGAGGAGTCTTTGCAAGCGGCCTTTTACCAGGGCCTGTCGGAGCAGCTCAAGGATGAGTTGATCTCCTATCCGGAGCCTAGTGACCTGGACAGCTTGGTAGCCTTGTCTATTCGGGTGGATAATCGAGTCCGAGAGCGAAGGAGGGAGAAGCAATGGGGTCCGTCCAATCGATCAGCTTCTCAGTTCCCAGTCGGGTCGGGTGGTGGACCAGAACACGTCGATCATTCTCCACCACTAAGGATTAGTGGAGAGGACCTCTCTCCCGATTCTGAACCCATGCAAGTGGGGCGGCACGGGTTAACCAAGGAGGAGCGTCAACATAGACGTAAGACCAACTGCTGCCTCTACTGTGGTCGCTCGCGACATTACATCTCCACTTGTTCCCGGCGGTCGTCAAACTGCCCGGCTCGCTAAAGTTGGGAGGACTTTTAGCGAGCCAGTTTCAACCTCTCAGTACCTCTGTCAGACCCCGCTTCCCGGCTACCCTTGTGAACAGGAATCAGAGCTTAGCGCTTAACGCTTTTATCGATTCAGGTGCCGATGGAAGCTTTCTTGATGCCGAGTTGGTGGAACAGCTGGGGCTTTCCAAGGAGCAATTGCCGGAAGCCATTGAAGCGACCACTCTGAACGGCAGTAGTCTGGCACGTATCACGATGAGGACTGAACCGGTTAAGATGCGGTTGTCGGGGAATCATTCTGAGATGATTTCATTTTTCATTCTGCCGTCTTCCCATGTTCCTCTGGTCCTTGGATACCCCTGGCTGAAGGAACACAATCCCACGTTCGATTGGGTGACGGGCAAGGTAACGAGTTGGAGCCTTGATTGTCATGCTAACTGTCTCAAGACTGCCTGCCCCCATTCGGTTCCCAGTCAGGTGATTGAGGCTAAACCCCCAGATTTGTCCCTGGTTCCCGAGACATATCACGATTTGGGGGAAGTTTTCAGTAAGCAGAAGGCTCTGTCACTTCCTCCCCACCGACCATATGATTGTGCCATCAACCTGGTTCCTGGAGCTGCCTACCCCAAGGGAAGGTTATACAGTATCTCCCGACCTGAACGTGAGGCGTTGGAGACCTACATCAAGGAGTCCCTAGCTGCTGGTCTCGTTCGTCCCTCGTCATCACCCCTGGGGGCAGGATTCTTCTTTGTGGGAAAGAAGGATGGCTCTCTTCGACCGTGTATTGATTATCGGGGGTTGAATGACATCACGGTCAAGAACAAGTATCCCCTGCCCTTGATGAGTTCTGCCTTCGACTCCTTACAGGGTGCTACGGTGTTCACCAAGCTAGACCTACGCAATGCGTATCACCTGGTCCGGATCAGAGAGGAGGACGAGTGGTTGACGGGTTTCAATACACCGATGGGTCACTTCGAGTATCAGGTGATGCCGTTTGGACTGACCAATGCTCCAGCGGTATTCCAGAGTATGGTGAACGACGTCCTGAGAGATATGATCGGTCTCTTCGTGTTTGTTTACCTGGATGACATTCTGATCTTCTCGAAGGAACCTTCCGACCACGTCCAGCATGTCCGGCAGGTTCTGCAGCGATTGTTGGAGAATCGCCTGTTCGTGAAGGCCGAGAAGTGCGAGTTTCACGCCCACACTACATCCTTTCTCGGGTACATCATCTCCAGGGGTGAGATTAGGATGGATCAGGAGAAGGTTAGAGCGGTTCTGGAATGGGCCCAGCCCGGTACGAGATTGCAACTCCAGAGATTTTTGGGGTTTGCGAATTTCTACCGCAGATTCATCCGGGATTACAGCCGTGTGGCCGCTCCATTAACTGCCTTGACTTCCAGTATCAGGACCTTCAAGTGGAATCCGAGGCGGATCGAAGCGTTTCTGGATTTGAAGAGGCGATTCACCAACGCACCGATTCTCTCTCAACCGGACACGGCCCGTCAGTTCGCTCGTTGAAGTGGACGCGTCTGATGTGGGAGTTGGCGCCATCCTGTCGCAGCGATGCTCCACGGACAGTAAACTCCATCCCTGCGCCTACTACTCTCGTCGCCCTTTCGCCTGCAGAGAGGAATTACGATGTGGGTAACCGGGAGCTTCTCGCGGTGAAACTTGCCTTGGAGGAGTGGCGCCACTGGTTGGAGGGGGCGGAGCAACCGTTTATTGTCTGGACTGACCACAAGAATCTTGCTTACGTGCAATCGGCTAAACGTCTCAACTCCCGTCAGGCCAGGTGGGCGTTGTTTTTCGGACGATTCAAGTTTGCCCTGACGTTCCGACCTGGATCTAAGAACGGCAAGGCGGACGCCTTGTCCCGGATGTTCTCCAAGACGGAGGAGAGTGGGTCCAAGACCGAGACTATTCTCCCCCGGAACTGCGTCGTGGGAGCAGTGATGTGGAAGATTGAGGAGGAGGTGCTGGCGGCCCTTCGGACTCAGCCCGGTCCCGGTAACGGTCCACCCGGTCGGTTGTTTGTGCCTGAGTCGGTTCGTCCTGCTGTCCTCAAATGGTCCCACGCCAGCAAGATGGCTTGTCACCCTGGCGTGGCTCGGACAATGGCGTTTCTTCGCAGACGTTTCTGGTGGCCTGCCATGGCCGAGGATACTCGGGGTTTTGTTGCTGCCTGTCCAGTGTGTGCGCAGAATAAGAGTACCAATCGGCCCAGCTCTGGACTACTTCACCCCCTTCCTATTCCCCGGCGTCCATGGTCGCATCTGGCCCTGGACTTCGTCACGGGGTTGCCCGCTTCTGAGGGGAACACGGTCGTTCTGACTATCGTGGACAGATTCAGCAAGTTCGCCCACTTTGTGCCTATTGCCAAGCTTCCCTCTGCCTCGGAGAAGTCCGAGATCCTGGTTAGGGAGGTTTTCAGGGTCCACGGTTTGCCCAGTGATATCGTTTCCGACCGTGGCCCTCAGTTTACCTCTGCTGTCTGGAAGTCCTTCTGTTTGGCCATTGGAGCTACAGTCAGTCTCACATCTGGTTTTCACCCCCAATCCAATGGTCAGGCGGAGAGAGCCAACCAGAAGATGGAATCCACGCTACGCTGTCTGGTCTCTTCCAACCCCACCTCCTGGGCCTCTCAGTTGCCTTGGGTTGAGTATGCCCACAATACTCTCCCTACATCTGCCACTGGGATGTCTCCCTTCCAGTGCCTGTATGGCTACCAACCTCCCTGTTCCCTTCTCAGGAGAGGGAGCTATCAGTGCCTTCTGTTCAGGCTCATATTCGTCGTTGCCACCGGACCTGGCATCGGGCCAGAAAGGCACTCCTTAGAGGTTCGGATCGGTATCAGCTCCAGGCGAATCGTCGCCGGATCCCCGCTCCCACCTATACCATCGGAGATAGGGTTTGGTTGGCCACACGGGATCTTCCGTTACGGACTGAGTCTAGGAAGTTGTTACCGAAGTTCATTGGTCCGTTTGTGGTGGAGAAGGTGATCAATCCGGTGGCAGTTCGACTCAAACTACCGAGGACGCTCAGAGTCCATCCCACCTTTCATGTCTCCTGCCTCAAGCCTGTCTTCCTCAGTCCTCTGTTGCCTCCTCCGCCTCCTCCTCCTCCTCCTCGGATGATCGGAGGTGGTCCTGCCTACACGGTGCGTCGCATCATGGATTCCAGACGGCGGGGCCGGGGTTTCCAGTATCTCGTGGACTGGGAGGGGTATGGTCCTGAAGAGAGGAGTTGGATTCCGCGGCGACAGGTCCTAGATGCTGACCTCATCAGGGATTTCTACCGCCTCCATCCTGGCGCTCCGGGAGGTCCGCCCGGTGGCGTTGGTCGGAGGGGGGTACTGTAACGATCCCGGCAGTCTGAGTCGGGTCCTGCCTGGTGACCAGTGTTTTGGGTTCGTAGTCTCCTGTTTCCCGAGGGTTCGGGAACGCTCTGGGGAGCTCTCTGGTTTTCCGCACCTGCATCCCGTCAGCAATCTGCACACCTGGCCCTCATCATCACCCCTTTTTAGGTTCTGGCCAAACATCCAGTTCCTGCCGGATCGTTAGCCATGAACAGTAGGTGTTCTGTGTATCAGTTTAGAGTTTCTTGCGTGAGTTTTGTTGTTTTGTACTTTGTTGAGTTTTTGTGTCCTTACCTCCGTTTTTGTTCCACCTGCAGTCACACGTCCGGAACCTTCACCCCACCTCTGCCTGATGGTCGGCGGCTGCCGAGCCATCACTGGACCTTGTGCTGCACCCCCAACTACTCATCCACGCCGCCCGCTCTGTCCCTGGATTATTCTGCACCTTTGGTTGTATCTAAATAAACCCTCACCTTCGTTCAACTCTCCTTGTCCTGGTCTGCTTCTGGGTTCTGGCTGAGGGAACTGTGACATAATCAAACGTTTGAAAGTTAGGGTTTAGAGTAGGAAGAGAGAGTGAATGTAAGTTACATTTACGTCATTTGACACTAGTGGTGATAGATGGAAGTACAAGCAAAGAGTTCAAAGCTTTGGGGAAACTAGATGAAGTAACTAATGACATTAACACTTCAGTCTGTTATAACAACAGTGGGAAGCAATTTAATTCTTTCAACATTGACAGTTGTTAAAACCATAAATATATCGCATTCGATTACAAGGGAACCAATAGCTCCAGCACCAATTTTAGAACAAAATACTGTTATTAAGGTTAGGAGGGGTGAGACAGCTCATCTTCCGTGTAGCTGTGAGAGATGGAGTGGGGGAGGGGACGTTCCTCCCACATGGAGAGATAATTATGGAGGAGAAGTATTGTTATCAGGACCAGATGTAGAAGCGGTGCCCCCTAGTGAAAGAAAGTATATTTTGTACAACAATATGGAAGGGAAGACGGTTGTGAATGATTGTTCACTTATGTTGCGTAATGTTACAGAGAAAGATCAGGGAGAATATATGTGTACTTATCTAGTGCAAGCATTAAAATTTGTTCCGGTTAAGAATTATTGGTTAAAAGGCTATGTAATTCGTAAAGTGACGCTTATAATGGAAAATGTGAAATCTGTTGAAGCTTTCGCAGTCACCAAAGGAGTTCAGGAAGAATATGTTACAGTAGCCACTCCAACAGTAAATAATACACAGAGTATATTGGTAACTTTCCCACTAGAAGTCATTAAAGGTGGTAATACATCAACTTTAATGGTAACTTTGGAAGGGATTAATGATACGATGGCAATAGCAAATGTAGGAAGTATGACACCGACAACAACTTTTCTGAAATTAAAGGGGTAGCAAGAAGGACTCAGGGGTTTATGTTACGGATGGAGAGTGCTGTCAATGATAGTACGAATAGGGTTAAAATAGGAGAACAGATAGTAGTAGAGAGAATAAGGATACTATCATGGAAGTACAGGATGAGGTCTTTGATTTTAATGACAGACAAGGAGAGGTATCTGATCAGTACCGCTCGTTAGGGAAGAGAGAAACTATATGGAGTGGTTTGATTCTTCTGTTGTGAAAATTAGAGATAGATGGGCAGGTTCCAGCAGCTCATTCTGTAAGATCAGTGAGGAATCTTGAGGGTCCATGTCTGGTGAGAATTCCACCAAACATGTTAGAGACGGTCGCTCGACCTCTATCAAGTGTGTGTCAGTCTTATGCGTTGTCATGGCTGTGGTATCAGCAACAGTCAGTAACAGATAAAATAATGTCGTTGTCAGAACATTTGTTTAAGCCTAGGTTTAGGTGTTCTTGGTTAGATGAATTACCCTATGTAAATTTATTAGACGGTAAGGAAAGTCAGGTAACAGCGAACCCTGGAGCATTTGAGGTGAAACCATTGAGGGCTAAAAGTTGTTTTGTTCTAATAAAACATATGATGTAAGGGGTATGTTTATGGGAATATCAGATTGTGATGAGTATATGATGACTTTGGATAAGCATGAACATAAGATTAGAGATGACAAATATAATGTAACTTTTTATGTACCAGTTAGTAAGAAAAGCAGGACTTTGATGGTTAAAAGATTAACTTTTGCCTGACAATGTGACTATGGGGAATTTTAGAGATATTTGGAGGGTTTGTGGTGATGAAATATATATTCTTACCCTATTGATGGACAGGATGTTGTTACATGTCGACGTTGAAGTGTCCATATGAGGTTTCTACCATTATAAGAGGGGTAGCACCGGACACAGCTAAATCTAGGGTTAAAATGGTGAAAAGAGACATGTTATAGTCTTCAAGCCTATCATTGAAGGATAAAGTTAAGGGAGAAGGGGGGACTTTTTCCATGGTATGGTGTAACATTTGGGAAGATCATATTGATAATAGTAGTTATACTTTGAGTCCAGATAGTTCAGATAATATCACGAGGGTTATATATGCATTGAAGAATATAAGGGATGCATTTGGTAGATCTGAAGGAGCGGAAGTCAGCGAAGACTTGGTTGCAAGATCAGGTAGGCCCAGTAGGGGCAGTGATGGTTCAGATTTTAGTTGCAGCTTTGATAGCACTGTGTGTGAGGTTTGTAATTTGTTACTGACCTTTGAGAAAGCTATGATATTGAGATAGGTTGGAGAGTGATGCCTGGAGACAACACTCAGATGCCGGTGTTGACTGTTCCTGATCTGGATGAAGATGGACAAGTGGAACTGAATGGATAAATATCATTTTTGATGTTTTGATAATTTTTCATTT
The DNA here is from genome assembly GCF_020615455.1 of Coregonus clupeaformis. Lineage (NCBI taxonomy): Eukaryota > Metazoa > Chordata > Actinopteri > Salmoniformes > Salmonidae > Coregonus > Coregonus clupeaformis. The sequence continues at coordinate 51,397,912 of NC_059215.1, forward strand.
TTTTTTTTCAAAATTAGGGTGATTTTAGTATGATTTTATGAATCAAAGGGGGGAAATGGTTAATGTGATTCATACATCATTTATATATCATTTTTATATTCTTAGTTGATATTGATGTTTAATTTGAAAGTGTTGTTTTGCAAAAGATACTGTTTGGTCTTTCCTTTTCTTTCAGAAGCATTTGGGGGAACATGTGGAGATTGAGATACTCAAACAAGGACAATATGAAGGGACAATATGACTGGAGGAGATGAAACAAGGAGGGTGTGGAAAGATTCCGAGTCCATCATCAACAATCCATTGGAAGTCGAGACTACGGGGAGATGAAGTGTAGTGGACTACATTCCAGTGTCTGCAATGAAATATAGACATATTTGATGTGTAATACATAATTGTGTCATATTCTTAGGTATACATTTTTGTAGAATGATGTTTGATGTTATTGAATACATGTGAGGATCTTAGATGTTTTTGTTTATTTCGTGGATGCTTAGGGACAGGGAGTCTAGGCAGGGAGAGGTCCACTGTAGGGTCCAATGGGTTGACCAGCCTTAGAGTGGATATTTTTTGGATAGGATTTTGTTTGCAGGGGCTTACATGTGTATTTAATTGCATCATAGTTTCAAATGCATTTACATTGTTTATGAGTTTATCTGGAGTACCGAGGTGGTTGCCTGGGGCAGAGGGACCGTGAGAGAATTTTACTGTCTTGATTGATGGATGGATTTGGAACGAAGGTTGCCGGACAGTTTTTCGCTCTTACACTCCATAAAGATTTGTTCATATTTCATAGTAATGTATTCACACTTCATAAACAGTTATTCATATTTCATAGAAAGGTATTTACACTCTAGAGAATAATGTTTTTGGTTTAATGTTAAAGATACTCAATAAGATAAATTGTCACTTGTCATAATCCTATTCTGTTTGTTTTCGAGACTGTTTAGTCTCGAAGGGGGGAAATGTCGTGTATTGGGATTATGCCTTTGTTAAATGTTTTTCTTGAAGAAATGGAATGTTGTTTATGTTAGGTCAAATGTAGCCGTTTGGAGGGTGACGCCCCAGGGGAGACTGGTGATTGGCCAGAAGAGGGAGCCACCCATCTTTTTGCATTGTTTATAAGTAGGGGCTAGACAAAGAAAGGGCAGAGCGGCCATTGCAATCTGAGGCGTCGCTCTCCGGATGTCATGACATCTGTCACTTATGCTGTAAACGTGTGATATTAATAAAAGCCTCTAATCACAGTGCAGCCTAAGCGGACTCCTTGTTGACAGCAACAGCCACCAACAACAGACACGACAGCTGCACTCATGGATGTGTTTGGCCTACCTGGTGACTCACCTGCTGCTCTCATCATTGTTTACCTTGGAGGGATATCCTGTAGGTGGAAACCACCATCAGGAAATGTTTACTAAATGTATCTTTAGAATGTCAAGAAAGTTCATGTAGCCTATTATTGTAGAAAGCAGTGATAGGAGACTTCTATCTTAATAATAATTTAGATGTTAGACAAAACAGTACTTATGTTAACATTTTACCAAGACAATATGAGAGAAAAAAAGTAAATGGGACAGTTTCATTTTTAAATCATATAGTTTACAATATCTATGGTTATTACATAGAAGGTTTTAACATTCCATCTCAATGAATATAGTTTTTCTTTGAGACTGCCACCATAGAGATGAAACACGTTCTGTCTCTATGGCTGCTAATGTCATAGAGTGGTTGTTACATAGAAATATAATGAATTGCCAGGGTTAGAGTTTCCAAGCCCGTTATATTCATTCTATTTATATGGGTTGTTAGCCTACCACAGAGATCCTATTAAATGATGTAAATCTAAACAAAGGCGTTTGAGGGACACAATCAGAATGAATGAGAATGAACATGCTTTGCATCATGCTAAGAAAAAGCCCTTAGCGTGCATGCCTTCCTGCTTCATTGCAGCATTATTGTTTGTATGTAGTTTAAATTACATGAAAACAATGGGGATTACGGAAACAAATTCATCAAATTAAATTGCAGGCTAAATGTTCTTTAAAAACAAACACGTTTATTTTTTAAGAAATCACACATTTAATATGGATTCACAATGGGGCTAATATCCACTCAGAATAAACATCCCTTTTGATAACCTTTATGGGTATTTAAATAAAATATTAGCTTCAAGCCTGTCCGGTTATCCTACAGACACAGCGCATTGTGACATGGTACTTGAAGGGTTGTTTTTGGATTCCATGGGTTTAAAGTCTATTCTATTGAATCCATTTGCTTGTATGGAAGTCATGGGTTGTGCTTGTTTCACCAGCCATCAGTGCTCAGTCTCTCTGATGTATGATGTTTCTGTGTAAGTATGGAGACATCTCCATTGTCCACTCATGGGATTAATAAGTAGAGGATCTGCAGTAAAATGTTATGTTCAAGTGTTCCAATGACCTTGCATTGTAAAAATCTATTACAGCAAAATGTGAACTGCAAGGGTGTGAGTAGGCCAGTTAAGTTAATTTGTATACTGTACCTCCTAATATTTCAGACCGGTTATACTAAATTCAATGGTTTCCAGTCATACTTTAGGGAAGAAAATATGCATTTTCAAATCATTTGAACGGGGCCAATATTTTTTTATTCAACCTTTATTTAACCAAGTAAGCCAGTTGAGAACAAGTTCTCATTTACAACTGCGACCTGGCCAAGATAAAGCAAAGCAGTGCGATAAAAACAACAACACACAGTTACATATGGGGTAAAACAAAACAAAGTCAAAAATACAACAGAAAAAAATATATATACAGTGTGTGCAAATGTAGCAAGTTATGGAGGTAAGGCAATAAATAGGCTAGTGTGCAAAATAATTACAATTAGTATTAACACTGGAATGATAGATGTGCAAGAGATGACGTGCAAATAGAGATACTGGGGTACAAATGAGCAAAATAAATAACAATATAGGGATGAGGTAGTTGGGCGGGCTAATTTCAGATGGGCTGTGTACAGGTGCAGTGATCGGTAAGGTGCTCTGACAACTGATGCTTAAAGTTAGTGAGGGAGATAAGTGTCTCCAGCTTCAGAGATTTTTGCAATTTGTTCCAGTCATGACATTACTGTAGACCGTATATGATGTTTGTGACCTCACCCTGCTTGATATGCTTGTCATGAGCAACGGGGCCGATAGCTGGCTTACCTGGTTAAATAAAGGTTACATTTTTTTTTTTTTTTTTAATGGTAGGATTTAGATTCTCCCAGTCTGTCCCACACTCCAGTACAGTAGGTGGCGGTAATGCACCATAACGTTGGATGCCAACCGCCAATAAACCTCACTGAAGAAAAAGATGCTACCCATCTTGCTAGCTAACTAGCTAAACAACAGACACAGCATTTACAAATAAGTGTGTTTAAAAGCAAGTTGACATGATAGTTGGCAAGTATCAGTATTAATGTATCGTGACAACGTAGAGTTCTGACGTCTTTATCAAGTCGCAATGGTGTGCCTTTCGTTTGAACAGTATTTCCTCATTGGTAAGTTAGCTGGTATAGCTACATTTAGGTTTTACAAAAGTGTGATATAAATTGGCTAGCTAGTTGGTGTCCTGACAAATCAAATAGTCAAACTATCAAATTTGAGATTGAATCAGTAAACTTTAGCTAACGATGCTAGCTAGAAACGGACTTTGCAATCACCACACCCACCCATAGCATGTTGCCAAAGTAATGAGGTACGCTAGCGATCATGTTGAATACATACTTTCATTCGAGTTTAATTAATCCTTCCTTGCCTAACAGTTGCACCACAGAACAATTTATATTTGGTAGCAGTATCCCTTAATGGTCGGCATGCAAAGTTATAGCTAGCTACAACAATCTGGTTTACGTCATTAGCTAGACAATATATGAGAAGAAAATCATGCAATAAGGTTGTGGGGAGCTGAGGAAATCCTGCGGTACATTCAGAAGTTTCAATCTGATGACTGACGCAAAACCCCCAATGATGATTACATGAACGTTTAATGACGGCCTTATCGACTTAGCTAAATATTCAGAGTTACTTTGTGATTAGTCTAGCGTACTCATCTGATGTTGTTACAGTATTTCTGACCCGAAATGGATTGCGCATCGTGCTGCGCAAGTGTAGGGTAGGCTACATGGTCGCTATTTCTGTGTGGGCAGCTCCCCTGTAGGGTAGGCTACATGGTCACTATTTCTGTGTGGGCAGCTCCCCTGTAGGATAGGCTACATGGTCGCTATTTCTGTGTGGGCAGCTCCCCTGTAGGATAGGCTACATGGTCGCTATTTCTGTGTGGGCAGCTCCCCTGTAGGATAGGCTACATGGTCACTATTTCTGTGTGGGCAGCTCCCCTGTAGGATAGGCTACATGGTCGCTATTTCTGTGTGGGCAGCTCCCCTGTAGGATAGGCTACATGGTCACTATTTCTGTGTGGGCAGCTCCCCTGTAGGATAGGCTACATGGTCACTATTTCTGTGTGGGCAGCTCCCCTGTAGGATAGGCTACATGGTCACTATTTCTGTGTGGGCAGCTCCCCTGTAGGATAGGCTACATGGTCGCTATTTCTGTGTGGGCAGCTCCCCTGTAGGATAGGCTACATGGTCGCTATTTCTGTGTGGGCAGCTCCCCTGTAGGATAGGCTACATGGTCACTATTTCTGTGTGGGAAGCTCCCCTGTAGGATAGGCTACATGGTCGCTATTTCTGTGTGGGCAGCTCCCCTGTAGGGTAGGCTACATGGTCACTATTTCTGCGTGGGCAGCTCCCCTGTAGGATAGTCTACATCAGGGGTATTCAACAAAATTTAAAAAAGGTCCAGTTAGAGAAAATGTTTTGAAGCAAAGGTCCAGAAGATCATAATGTCTAACAATTTAGTGGTATATATATTTAAGTAGCCTAGTAGTTCTGAATGTAATCAATAACTGACCGTCTAATCAAATTAATTCAGTACAATTCAAAAACTTGTTGACAATATTTATTATCACGAAACATAGAACTGAACATTAGGGTTGTCCTCGACTAAAGAAATTCTTAGTCGACTAACACTTATATGAGTTTGTCGACTAATCGATTAGTTGATTTAATCGACAGAGCTGTGCAAGACTAGAAAAGCGCAATATAAATGTAGTTAATTAACCATCTGTAAAACTGAGTTTCTCCGAAATTAATCCTGCAAAAGCACCACTTTAAATCTCGTGTTCACCAGAAATGTTCTCATAAGTTACTTGGAAATGAGTAATTAAGCATGAATAAGCATAAAAAATGACTTATCGACTAAAGAAATCTTAGTCGACTAAGACCAAAACGACCGATTAGTCGACTAATCGACTAAGAGGGCAGCCCTACTGAACATATATGTATGACTGTAGATATGTACAATGTGCTCTCATTAATTAACTAAATAAAACTAGGGCTGCATGTCAAAATAAGAGAAAATAAATAAAATGTGAAAATTGTGCATTTTCAAAAAAAAGTGCTTAACTTCAGAAAAATAATATAAAGGGAGGAAAAGTTTGAATTTCCCCTTTTCTGTTTCACATCTTGACTCAACAGTCTCAACCAATTTTACAAATAATAAATCTCAACAGATCTTAACAATTGAACAGTTTTAGAGTATCACTTTCTTCCCCTCATATCCCACTCCACCATGTTTTTGCTCAGTGAGAGAATTGAGCTTTAGCCTGTCTTGCCAGAATTTTAAACCTGGGCTTGAATGGAGTCAGGGCCATTCTCATACACATGTGAAGGTGCTCATTGGTGAGCCTGGAACGATATTTAGTTTTAATTATGTTCATTGTGGAGAAAGCTGCCTCGCAGTTGTATGTGGAGCCAAACATGGTCAAGATGTATAGGGCTACTTTCCTCAGACCCGGGAAAGCAGTCTCAGGGACCATTTGGAACCAGAAAGTGGAAGGGTCAGTTCTTACAAACTGCTCTTTCAGGGCCACATCTGCTTGGAGATCAACCAATTGCATCTGGAGAGACCCAGCATTTACCCATTTAAAGTGCTGTGTGACTTCCTTTGAGAACCCCCTGACATCTGTGATCAGAAATGGGTTCTGAATGAACATGGTGAGCTGCTCTCCAAAGCTGAAGCTGTCAAAACGGTTGCTGAAGTTTACAATCAGCTTATCAATAAAATCAACAAAAGAAGACAAATCTCTCTGTCCCTGAACCTGTTCCTGCACTGCTGGGAAGTGTACACAGTCTCCCTGCAGGTCTTCCTTGAACACTTCAAGTTTCCTCTGAAAGGAGCGAACAGCTGTCATCAGTTCACAAATTGAATTGTCCTTGCCCTGTAGCCTCAAATTCAGTTCATTCAGATGTGACGTGATGTCAACCAAAAAGGCCACATTATCCATCCATTTCTCATTTTCTAAAAAGAGAGAAAACTGTGTTGCCTTCTGACTGCTTAGCTCTGCCAAAAAAGATGCTAATTCCCTCCTGATGGACCAAAAGCGCTCTAGCACCCTGCCTTTGCTGAGCCATCTCACATTGTTGTGCAGCAAAAGATCATCAGCATTGGCATCAACTTCTCTGAGGAATTCCCTAAGCATGCGATGCTGGTAGGAAGAGGATGCCCTGAGAAAATTTATCATTTTCATCATTGTATTCATCACCTCAGCATGCTCATCTGACAGGGAGGCACAGAGGACAGATTGATGAATGATGCAATGGTAAGATAAAAGCTCAGGATTGTCCCCTTTCAGTCTTGCTACAGCTCCTTTTTCTTTCCCTATCATAGAAGGGGCTCCATCTGTGGTTATTGAAACCACTTGTTTTGGCTCTATTCCTCTTTTTGTTAACATCTCCTTAATGGCCAGGTAGATATCCTCTCCTCTTGTACTGGTCTGAAGGGGAGTGACACCTAACATGTCTTCACAGAATGTTTTCTGGGCTGTGTTGAAAAACCTGGCAAACACTAACAGCTGAGCATTGTCACATATGTCAGTGGACTCATCCACAGCTAAGCCTACACATGGTGCCTTATGCATGGCTTCATCTAGCTGGGTTAGCACATCCTGAGTTAATATTTCACTTTTCTTTGTGGCAGATGATGCTGACATGGGAATTTGCTTTATTTTATCACAAAGCTCTTTTTTTTTTTCCCTCAAGTAGTGTTTCAGCTACTGCACTCATGCATTCTTTGACAACCCCTCCATCTGTAAATGGCTTTTTGTGTTTACCCAAAATCCAAGAAACTCTGAGGGAACACTCAAGAGCACGTTGTTGGGCAGTGAATGTGTTGCTCAGGATCCTGGTGGACTGGTCATATTGGGCTCTGAGACTACTTACTTTCTGTGATCTCAATTCAGATTTGAGTGGGTACGTTTGTTCAAAACCTTTATGTTTTGTCTCATAATGGCGTTTCACATTGCCACTTTTAATAAGTGCCACGGTTTCTGCACATATGAGACACACTGGTTTAGTGCTCCCATTGGGAAGTATGAACAGAAATGAGTCTGTCCATTCTGGATTAAATGCTCTGTTTTCATTGTCCACTTTTCTTTTTTTGGAGAGTGCCATTTGTTCCTTATTTTCTCTAACTGTTACCCTTTTTTTTTTTTTTTCGTCTGTTTCGCTCCCTTTCTCCGTCTCACTCATATTTTCGTCAACTTTCTCCGTCTCACTCGTATTTTCCTCAGCTTTCTCCGGCACACTCGTCTGTATCTCTCCCTTTCTCCGTCTCATTCGTCTGTTTCTCACTCGTCTGTTTCGTTCCCTTTCTCCGTCTCATTCGTCTGTTTTCGCTCCCTTTGTTTTCTACATATATCGCTATCTTTTTAATCCGACTTTCTTTTCCTTGGTAACTTGCCTCTAAAACTCTCATCTGTCTGCACTGTAGAGTCCCAATGTTTACCGCTAGGAATGCAAAGACTTCATTGGCTGAGTGGTATCACGTGGGATCGCTTAACTCACATGCAATTGGTCGGTGAGTTTCCTCATTCACAAAACGAGTACCGTAAAGACTACAAAAGCTGTGCATATTAAAATAGAAGCGCCCCGTCAGGTTTTAATTCATAATCTTTTGTTTTGGTCCGGGTCCGTATGGGACGGCTTCTGGGTCCGGATCCGGACCGCGGTCCGCCTGTTAGTGACCTATGGTCTACATGGTCGCTATTTCTGTGTGGGCAGCTCCCCTGTAGGATAGGCTACATGGTCACTATTTCTGTGTGGGCAGCTCCCCTGTAGGATAGGCTACATGGTCACTATTTCTGTGTGGGCAGCTCCCCTGTAGGATAGGCTACATGGTCGCTATTTCTGTGTGGGCAGCTCCCCTGTAGGATAGGCTACATGGTCGCTATTTCTGTGTGGGCAGCTCCCCTGTAGGGTAGGCTACATGGTCGCTATTTCTGTGTGGGCAGCTCCCCTGTAGGGTAGGAAACATGGTCGCTATTTTTGTGTGGGCAGCTCCCCTGACTCGAAGTCGACAGATCGATGTTGTCTTAAGTCAGTCTGACAGTCGGCCACCATCCTGTAGATTTCCACTTATTAGGGGAAGGAAGACACAAAGTCATAATTAACGTTTTAATAAGTTCCTGTCAGTTTGTACTATTTAACTCCTACGTCATTGTCAAGGGCATGGTATGAGAATTAAGAAGTTGTCAAGAGAGCACAGAGAGACTGGCACTTAACCTATGCATCTTTTTGTTGTCTGTTTCAGGTTTTCATTTTATGCTTGTATTTGGAAAGGATTGTGGGCCAGCAGAATACAAAACATCTGATGGGCAGTGCTGCCCAATGTGTAATAAAGGTAATGTTCATTTTTTTTTACATGAGCTTTTTCAATGTTGTACAACAATTACATATTACCAGTAAACAAGGGGCAGGCACATTTCTACAGGTAGCCTACAATATCTCACACACTACAGTATTTCAGTAGGCCTCTTGCAGTTAATGGGAGGCATTGGTTTTGTCAGAAGACCCATACTATGTACTCATCGTCGCATACTATTTAGCACATACTGTTTAGTAAAAGGAATGCCACAACGCAGTAGAGGCTCCTGACTGGCTGAGAAGGTGGGGTGGGGCCGAGTGTCACCGGGGGCCATAAAAAAAAAAACGTAATGATGCAGAGAGCTGTGTTCCATGAAACACTGGCTGTTTCCATGAAACAGTGGCCGGGTCCGAATACCCATACTTCCGTCCTAAATAGTAGGCCTTCTGAGTATGCGAAAAAGGAACGTTTTATAGTGTAGTTGGGTGTTGTTTGTTCCTTTGAATAATGACAAACCGGGGCATAGGTTGAACTACTTTTAATAAACATACTTCTGCTAGCAATCTCCTTGTGTAGCCATGCAAGGCATACTTCAATTTACCCCCCTCGCATAGCCTGCTGGGTAACGTAGTCTTCATGTTATTAACATAACACATCTTCCTTCCTTTATAATATAATAATAATAATAATAAGCCATTTAGCAGACGCTTTGGATGAAAGAAAACAATTTTTTCTCTAACTAAACATGTCACATCACATTTGTTTACTCAACCTGCATAACATGTAATTTTCAATAACACATTTACTTCCCCGTTTTTTTTCTCAACTAAATTCAGTCTCTGTCCAACAATACTCTATTGTGGCTCTATTTCTTTTCACAAACAAAAACATCCAATCCAGATGCCCCTTTTTTTTTTTTTGCAATTCTCAATAAGCCTTTCAGGGGCTCTGACATTCATTTTTGGTCGTTCTGCTGAAGTGCTTCCTGAAGCAGTTGGACAGCGTTCATTGTCAAGTCAGGGTTTTCTGACTGAATTGTCCATTGGTAAAGGAATTTGACACTTCAGCAGTATCCCCTGATGATCCTCAGTCCCTTGAGTGAGTGGCTGAAGCCTTAGTTCCACTCTGTTTTGTCTCAGTTGTGATCCATGCTCCGTGTGGATCTCATAGGATCGCGGTGCAACTTCTCTCTGCACGCACCCTTGCTGCATCCAAGTTCCTGTAGTGACATCTCGGAGTCGTACATGATCTCCAGGTTTCAGTTCAGGTAAGTGTCTTGCACTTTTGTCTTTCTGTTTTTCCTTTGCGAGTTTGACGTTGTGAGCACCTCTGGGTGTTAACAAGTCCTCATGGATGGGTAGGTTGGTTCTGATGCGACGTCCCATCAACATTTGTGCAGGTGTAAGTCCATTCTGCAGCGGTGCGCTGCGGTAGATCAGACTTTTTAGGAAGTCCTCCTTTCCATCATGTGCCTTTTTCATCAGACCTTTGACAATTTTGACTGAAATTTCTGCTAAGCCGTTGGGGCTGGAGGTGTTGTGTCGGAACCCCCAGTCATTAGCGAACGATCGGAATTCAGAACTTGAGAACTGTGGGCCATTGTCAGAGTTCCTGAAGCAGATCCTTTGACTTTCCCGAAGCAGATCCTTTGTTTGCTCTCCCCAGGGCAACTGAACTGATTCTAGCGGCTGACCCTAAACATCGCCTGCGGAGGAGAGGCCTGCTGGTTCGACTTAGGAGGCGCGCACACCACCCACCGCTTCCAAGGATACTACTAATGTTCAGTCTTTGGTTAACAAGGTCGACGAACTACGGGCAAGGATTTCTTTCCAGAGAGACGTCAAGGCCTGTAACATACTCTGTTTCATGGAAACATGGCTCTCTTAGGATATTCTGTCGGAATCGGTCCAGCCAGATGGGTTCTCAGTTCATCGCGCAAACAGGAGTAAATATCTCTCCGGGAAGCAGAAGGGCGGAGGTGTGTGTTTCATGATTAACGACTCATGGTGTAATTGTAGTAACATACAGGAACTCGAGTCCTTCTGTTCACCCGACCTAGAATATCTCACAATGAAATGCAGACCGTATTATCTCCCAAGATAATTTTCTTCGGTTATAGTCACGTCCATGTATATTCCCCCTCAAGCCGATACCACGACGGCCCTCATAACTTCACTGGACCTTATGCAAACTGGAAACCACATATCCTGAGGCTGCATTTATTGTAGTCGGGGATTTTAACAAAGCAAATTTGAGAACTAGGCTATTTGAACTTCCGGGATGGTTATAAGACCCTCCCCCGCCCTCCTTTCGGCAAATCTGACCACGACTCCATTTTGGTTCTCCCTTCATATAGGCAGAAACTCAAACAGGAAGTACCCGTGCTAAGGACTATTCAACGCTGGTCTGACCAATCGGAATCCACGCTTCAAGATTGTTTCGATCATGCGGACTGGGATATGTTCCGGGTAGCTTCCAAATCTTTTTTTTTTTTTTTTTACCTACACTGAAACGGTGACTGAGTTTATCAGGAAGTGTATAGGTGATGTTGTGCCCACAGTGACTATTAAAACCTACCCTAACCAGAAACCGTGGTTAGATGGCAGCATTCGTGCAAATCTAAAAGCGCAAACCACTGCATTCAACCATGGGAAGGTGACTGGGAATATGGCAGAATACAAACAGTGTAGCTACTCACTCTGCAAGGCAATTCAACTGGCAAAACATCAGTATAGAGACAAAGTGGAATCGCAATTCAACGGCTCAGACACGAGACGCATGTGGCAGGGTCTACAGACAATCACGGACTACAAAAGGAAAACCAGCCACATCGCCGACGTCTCGCTTCCAGACAAGCTAAACACCTTTGCCCGCTTTGAGGATAACACAGTGCCACTGACGAGGCCCACTACCAAGGACTGTGGCCTCTCCTTCTCCATGGCCGACGTGATTAAGACAGTTAAGCATGTTAGCCCCCGCAAGGCTGCCGGCCCAGACGGCATCCCTAGCTGTGTCCTCAAGAGCATGCGCAGACAAGCTGGCTGGTGTGTTTATGGACATATTCAATCTCTCCCTTTCGCAGTCTGCTGTTCCCACATGCTTCTAGATGGCCACCATTGTTCCTGTACCCAAGAAAGCAAAGGTAACTGAACTAAATGACAATCACCCTGTAGCACTCACCTCTGTCATCATGAAGTGCTTTGAGAGACGAGTCAAGGATCATATCACCTCTACCTTACCTGTCACTCTAGACCCACTTCAATTTGCTTACCGCCCCAATAGATCCACAGACGATGCAATCGCCATCACACTGCCCTATCCCATCTGGACAAGAGGAATACCTATGTAAGAATGATGTTCATTGACTTTAGCTCAGTATTCAACACCATAGTACCCTCCAAGCTCATCATTAAGCTTGAGGCCCTGGGTCTGAACCCCGCCCTGTGCAACTGGGTCCTGGACTTCCTGACGGGCCGCCCCCAGGTGGTGAACTTCGCTGATCCTCAACACTGGGGCCCCACAAGGGTGCGTGCTCAGCCCCCTCCTGTACTCCCTGTTCACCCATGACTGCGTGGCCAAACACGCCTCCAACTCAATCATCAAGTTAGCAGACGACAACAGTAGTAGGCTTGATTACCAACAATGACGAGACCGCCTACAGGGAGGTGGTGAGGGCTCTGGGAGTGTGGTGCCCGGAAAATAACCTCTCACTCAACATCAACAAAACAAAGGAGATGATCGTGGACTTCAGGAAACAGCAGAGGGTGCACCCCCCTATCCACATCGACGGGGCCGCAGTGGAGAAGGTGGAAAGTTTCAAGTTCCTTGGTGTACACATCACCGACAAACTGAAATGGTCCACCCACGCAGACAGTGTGGTGAAGAAGGCGCAACAGAGCCTCTTCAACCTCAGGAGGCTGAAGAAATTCGGCCTAGCACTTAAAACCGTCACAAACTTTTACATATGCACAATTAAGAGCATCCTGTCGTGCTCTATCACCGCCTGGTTCGGCAACTGCACCGCCCACAACCGCAGGGCTCTCCAGAGGGTGGTGCTGTCAGCACCCGATGTCACAGGAAGATCAAAAAGAGCATCAAGGACTTCAACCACCCGAGCCACTGCCTGTTCACCCCGCTATCATCCAGAAGGCGAGGTCAGTATAGGTGCATCAAAGCTGGGACCGAGAGAATGAAAAACAGCTTCTATCTCAAGGCCATCAGACTGTTAAATAGCCATCACTAGCACATTAGAGCCTATTGAAATCACTGGCCACTTTAAGAAATGGAACACTATTCACTTTAATAATGTTTACATATCTTGCACTACTCATCTCATATGTATATACTGCATTCTATTCTATAACATTATACTGTATCTTAGTCCATGCCACTCTGTCGTTGCTTGTCCATATGTATATATTCTTAAATCCCATTCCTTACTAGTTTTGTGCGTACTGGGTATATGATGTGAAATTGTTAGATATTACTTGTTAGATATTACTGCACTGTTGGAGCTAGAAGCACAAGCATTTCGCTACACCCGCTATATCTGCTATACACGTATGTGACAAAATTTGATTTGAGTTCAGACGCAACCCCATGTCTTGCGAAGACTGATTTCAGATAGGTGATTACATCTTTGCTGGAGGTAATTGGCAGTGTTGCTACTTCAGGGTAGTTTGAGAAGTAGTCGGTAACAACAATGTGACTTTTGCCATTGCAGTCAAAAGGTCAACTCCAACTTAGTAGTAAGGGTCGGTTGGGTACTGGATGAGGCATTAGCGGTTCTGCTTCCTGCTTTGGCCTGGAGGTCAAACACAGTTCACATGAAGCAGTGGTCTGGCTCATTTCCTGGTTCATTCTTGGCCAGTACATTACTTCTCGTGCTCGTCGTTCACATTTTCCATCACCCAAGTGGCCCTCGTATTTTCTGTAGCATTTCTTTGCGTAGTGTCATGGGAATGACAATCTTGTTGCCTTTGAACACCATGTCATCCACAACTGTGAGCTCTGCACATCCAGTAATCCTGTGTTCTCCTTGGACAGCTGTTTTTCTGTGCAGGCCATCCTATCAGTATTGTTTCTTTCAACTGTCATTGTTTGGTCAGCTGCTGTCTCTCTTTTGATCTGCGCCATTCTCTCAGAAGACACCGGAAGTGATGCAACGATCATGTCGACGTAGGCCTGAATCTGTGTTTTTCTGCGTGTTGGCGCTCTCTTTCTTGTCGACTGCTCGAGAAAGAGTGTCGGCGGCGAACATGAACTTTCCCGGGGTGTAGATCTTCACATACTTTTGCAGTCTGATCAACATTCTCTGGATTCTCATTGGACAATCATTAAGTGGCTTAGACATGATTGACACCAATGGTTTGTGGTCTGTTTCTACTTGGAAGACTTGTCCGTAGACGTATTGGTGAAACCTTTCACACACGTATGTGCTCGCCAGTAGTTCTCTCTATTTGTGCATATCTTGTTTCTGCGCCTGTCAAGGCTCTGGATGCATAAGCGACAGGTTGCCATGTGTCGTCATGCTTTTGCAAAATAACTGCTCCCAGGCCAAACTGTGATGCACCTAAGAAATCCTTGTGCTTTTCTCTGGATCATAGAACCTGAGCACTGGCTCTTCCGTGATTGCCTTCTTTAGGTTTTTGAAGCAGTTTTCCTGCTCATGGGACCATTCCCATTCGTTTTTCTGTTCCAGAAGACATCTGAGTGGAGCAGACTGTGCTGACAGTTCAAATCAAATCAAATCAAATTTTATTGGTCACATGCGCCGAATACAACAGGTGCAGACATTACAGTGAAATGCTTACTTACAGCCCTTAACCAACAGTGCATTTATTTTAAACAAAAAAAGTAAGAATAAAACAACAACAAAAAAAGTGTTGAGAAAAAAAGAGCAGAAGTAAAATAAAGTGACAGTAGGGAGGCTATATATACAGGGGGGTACCGTTACAGAGTCAATGTGCGGGGGCACCGGCTAGTTGAGGTAGTTGAGGTAATATGTACATGTGGGTAGAGTTAAAGTGACTATGCATAAATACTTAACAGAGTAGCAGCAGCGTAAAAAGGATGGGGTGGGGGGGCAGTGCAAATAGTCCGGGTAGCCATGATTAGCTGTTCAGGAGTCTTATGGCTTGGGGGTAGAAGCTGTTGAGAAGTCTTTTGGACCTAGACTTGGCACTCCGGTACCGCTTGCCGTGCGGTAGCAGAGAGAACAGTCTATGACTAGGGTGGCTGGAGTCTTTGACAATTTTGAGGGCCTTCCTCTGACACCGCCTGGTATAGAGGTCCTGGATGGCAGGAAGCTTTGCCCCAGTGATGTACTGGGCCATACGCACTACCCTCTGTAGTGCCTTGCGGTCAGAGGCCAAGCAGTTGCCATACCAGGCGGTGATGCAACCAGTCAGGATGCTCTCGATGGTGCAGCTGTAGAATTTTTTGAGGATCTGAGGACCCATGCCAAATCTTTTTAGTCTCCTGAGGGGAATAGGCTTTGTCGTGCCCTCTTCACGACTGTCTTGGTGTGTTTGGACCATGATAGTTCGTTGGTGATGTGGACACCAAGGAACTTGAAGCTCTCAACCTGTTCCACTACAGCCCCGTCGATGAGAATGGGGGCGTGCTCAGTCCTCTTTTTTTTCCTGTAGTCCACAATCATCTCCTTTGTCTTGGTCACGTTGAGGGAGAGGTTGTTGTCCTGGCACCACACGGCCAGATCTCTGACCTCCTCCCTATAGGCTGTCTCATCGTTGAGGTATGAACTTTGCAAGGTAGGTGATCATGCCCATGAAGCGTCTCACATCGTCCTTGTTCTTCGGGCGCTCCATGATGTTGATGGCTGATGTTTTCCTCGGGACTGGTTTGACTCCATCCTCTGAAAGTACGTCTCCCACGAAGGTAAGTGTTTTCACACCAAACTCGCATTTGTCCTTGTTTAGTTTCAGGTTGACTTTCCGTGTCAGGTCCAGCACTTGTCTCACTCGCGCGTTGTGTTCTTTTGTGGACCCCCAGACAATAATGTCGTTCATCATGGTCTCTACTCCTGGAATGTGCTTGAAGATCATGTGAATAGTCTTGTGGTAGACCTCTGGTGCTGAGAGAATCCCATATGGTAGACGAAGAAATCTGTACCTGCCCTCAGGTGTGTTGGATGTCCAGAGCCTTGAGCTTGCATCATCTAGCTTCATTTGCCAAAGTCCTGATGAGGCGTCAAGCTTACTGAACCACTTTGCTCCAACAAACTGCAACATTCTCTTCTCTGGTTGGCAACTTGAAATGCTTGAAAGCTTTGCTGAGATCTCTCGGGTCTAGACATATCCTGAGATCGCTGTTCTTTTTCACCACAATAACCAGTGAGCTTACCCAATCTGTAGGTTCATCCATTTTTGTGATGACGTCCATCTTTTCCAATGCGTCTGAGTTCCTCCTTGAGCTTTTTCCTCAGTGCAAATGGAACTTTTCTGTACAACTGGAGTAATTTTGTCATCAGTACATATTGTGTTCTCCAGGTAAACATCCGAGACCCTCACACACGTCCTCGTACTCAGCCAGTAGCGACTCTTGGTCATTTTCAGTCTGTGATGTCACTACACTCTTTTCACCAAATTGAGCTTTTCACATGCTCTGATTCCTAGAATAGACTGTACACTCTCTTCCACGATCAGCAGCTGTCCTTTGAACTGTTTTCCTTTGTGCTGTAAAGTTACTATGCAGATTCCTTTAACTGGTACGTTCTCCCCAGTATAACCACTAACCTTCCTTTAACTGGTACGTTCTCCCCAGTATAACCACTAACCTTGATTTAACTGGTACGTTCTCCCCAGTATAACCACTAACCTTGATTTAACTGGTACATTCTCCCCAGTATAACCACTAACCTTGATTTAACTGGTACGTTCTCCCCAGTATAACCACTAACCTTCCTTTAACTGGTACGTTCTCCCCAGTATAACCAGTAACCTTGATTTTAACAGGGTGTATTTTGCTCTTCACTTTCAGTGTTTTGTAGTCATCCAGCGACAACAGGTTTACCTGAGCTCCAGTATCGAGCTTGAGTGGTATTATAGTTTCATTCAGTCAATGGCACAATCCATTCAGCTTTTACTGCATTGCATATTTCCACAGAATCAACAAAGAAACCTTCAGTCTCCTCTTTTTCTTTGTAGCCTCAGCTTTGCAGCATTTTGAGAAATTATTATTTTTCCCACAGTTGTTACACGATTTACCATATGCAGGGCAATTTTTTGGGCTTGTGGGTAACTCCATTATCCACACGTAGTGTTTTCATTTCTCTTTTGCTTGTTTTTGTTTTGTAAAGCGGTCTGTTGCTCCTCTCTTTTTATTGTACTGACGTCTCATCCCTGCTCAGCTCTTTAGCTTGTGCTCTGGTGGTTTCAGCTGCTCCACACATTCACTGCTTTATCCAAAGTTAAATCTTGCTCATGCAGCAATCTCTCCTTGAGTCCATTATCAAGTATGCCACAGACTATCCTGTCTTTCACTAGTGAGTCTTTCAGATTTTCAAATTCACACGTTTTGCTCAGTGTGTTCAGCTCTGGTCAAAACTGACTCCCTGTTTCTGATCATGAGAGGAAAAACTTGTATCTCTCAAACGTGACGTTCTGGCTTGGTACAGTCAATGTCAAGTTTGCGTCATCTAGCTGAAAGCTATTGTAAATGTCCAATGCATCGTCTCCATTAACATGCAGAAAAATTGAAGCTTTCAATTTGTCGTCATCTCCCCCTGCCCCACTGGCTGCTGGTAGATATTGAATCTCTGCTTGAAATGTTTCCAATTGTCAGTTAGATTGCCTGTTAACTGCATAGGAGTAGGAGGACTAAGCCTATCCGTGACAGGAAACAGGAACAGTTTCAATTTCTCTTACTTCAGTAGGTTGCTCGTCAACTTGCTCGTCAACAGATTCCAGTGCTGCTGTGGCTCGTTGGCATCGCTCTTGCAAGCTAGCATCTTCGACTACTCATTTCACTTGACTTGTGGTAGAACGTTCAATTTTCGTTGTGGAAATTTGCAGAGTTACTCCTTTCTTTTCTCTGTCTCGTCATAGCGACTACCAATCTGACACCATCTTATGTTTGTTCCTTTAACTAATGACAAACCGGGGCGTAGGTTGAACTACTTTTAATAAACTGATACTTCAGCTAGCAATCTCCTTGTGTAGCCATGCAAGGCATACTTCAACTTCCCCCCCTCGCATAGCCTGCTGGGTAACGTAGTCTTCATGTTATTAACACATAACAACACATTGAGGACTTGGTGGACTGTATATTCTGTAGGGTTAGGTTTTATTTAGCACTATGTGTTCTCTCCCAGGTGCTTGTAAGGGCACAGATGACAGACCGGTATGATTCCAGTTGAGGTTGTTTAATGACGCTGATTCACAGAGCAGTAACGGCACAGTACAGTGTATGGCTTGACAATTGTGTTAACCAAGAGTTTGTGTGTGGTTCTGAAAAAGGGGAAATGAAATACAATAGTAAATGGCAGGTATAGGCTTAATACAACCTCCAATTACATAACCTATTGTAGCCATATTATTTATAGGTTATCTGCTGCACAGGGCAATACAACCTAACATGGCTGTGACTAACCTAATGAATGATCAGAGGAGTGCAACTACACAGCACTACTGAGCAGCACCATCATCCTCACACAACTGCATGAACTTGAATGTATAATGCATCCACAAGGCTCATTGCTAACAAAATACCCACATAATTCATACAGAATACATCCATATAACCACAGGGCATATACAGTGGGGGAAAAAAGTATTTAGTCAGCCACCAATTGTGCAAGTTCTTCCACTTAAAAAGATGAGAGAGGCCTGTAATTTTCATCATAGGTACACGTCAACTATGACCGACAAATTGAGATTTTTTTTCTCCATAAAATCACATTGTAGGATTTTTAATGAATTTATTTGCAAATTATGGTGGAAAATAAGTATTTGGTCACCTACAAACAAGCAAGATTTCTGGCTCTCACAGACCTGTAACTTCTTCTTTAAGAGGCTCCTCTGTCCTCCACTCGTTACCTGTATTAATGGCACCTGTTTGAACTTGTTATCAGTATAAAAGACACCTGTCCACAACCTCAAATAGTCACACTCCAAACTCCACTATGGCCAAGACCAAAGAGCTGTCAAAGGACACCAGAAACAAAATTGTAGACCTGCATCAGGCTGGGAAGACTGAATCTGCAATAGGTAAGCAGCTTGGTTTGAAGAAATCAACTGTGGGAGCAATTATTAGGAAATGGAAGACATACAAGACCACTGATAATCTCCCTCGATCTGGGGCTCCACGCAAGATCTCACCCCGTGGGGTCAAAATGATCACAAGAACGATGAGCAAAAATCCCAGAACCACACGGGGGGGACCTAGTGAATGACCTGCAGAGAGCTGGGACCAAAGTAACAAAGCCTACCATCAGTAACACACTACGCCGCCAGGGACTCAAATCCTGCAGTGCCAGACGTGTCCCCCTGCTTAAGCCAGTACATGTCCAGGCCTGTCTGAAGTTTGCTAGAGTGCATTTGGATGATCCAGAAGAGGATTGGGAGAATGTCATATGGTCAGATGAAACCAAAATAGAACTTTTTGGTAAAAACTCAACTCGTCGTGTTTGGAGGACAAAGAATGCTGAGTTGCATCCAAAGAACACCATACCTACTGTGAAGCATGGGGGTGGAAACATCATGCTTTGGGGCTGTTTTTCTGCAAAGGGACCAGGACGACTGATCCGTGTAAAGGAAAGAATGAATGGGACCATGTATCGTGAGATTGAGTGAAAACCTCCTTCCATCAGCAAGGGCATTGAAGAGGAAACGTGGCTGGGTCTTTCAGCATGACAATGATCCCAAACAACAAAGGAGTGGAAGCCACGTAAGAAGCATTTCAAGGTCCTGGAGTGGCCTAGCCAGTCTCCAGATCTCAACCCCATAGAAAATCTTTGGAGGGAGTTGAAAGTCTGTGTTGCCCAGCGACAGCCCCAAAACATCACTGCTCTAGAGGAGATCTGCATGGAGGAATGGGCCAAAATACCAGCAACAGTGTGTGAAAACCTTGTGAAGACTTACAGAAAACGTTTGACCTGTGTCATTGCCAACAAAGGGTATATAACAAAGTATTGAGAACCTTTTGTTATTGACCAAATTCTTATTTTCCACCATAATTTGCAAATAAATTAATTAAAAATCCTACAATGTGATTTTCTGAATTTTAGGTCTGCAGATTTTGTCTGTCATAGTTGACATGTACCTATGATGAAAATTACAGGCCTCTCTCATCTTTTTAAGTGGGAGAACTTGCACAATTGGTGGCTGACTAAATACTTTTTTTCCCCACTGTAGCATTCCAGTGTTAATACGAAATTGTAACTATTTTGCACTATGGCCTATTTATTGCCTTGCCTCCATAACTTACTACATTTGCACACACTGTATATATATTTTCTGTTGTATCTTTGACTATGTTTTGACTATGAACTTGCACAATTGGTGGCTGACTAAACACTTCAACTGTGAGAGACGGAATCTAAAACAAAAATCCAGAAAATCACATTGTATGATTTTTAAGTAATTAATTTGCATTTTATTGCATGACATAAGTATTTGATCACCTACCAACCAGTAAGAATTCCGGCTCTCACAGACCTGTTAGTTTTTCTTTAAGAAGCCCTCCTGTTCTTAACTCATTACCTGTATTAACTGCACCTGTTTGAACTCGTTACCTGTATAAAAGACACCTGTCCACACACTCAATCAAACAGACTCCAACCTCTCCACAATGGCCAAGACCAGAGAGCTGTGTAAGGACATCAGGGATAAAATTGTAGACCTGCACAAGGCTGGGATGGGCTACAGGACAATAGGCAAGCAGCTTGGTGAGAAGGCAACAACTGTTGGCGCAATTATTAGAAAATGGAAGAAGTTCAAGATGACGGTCAATCACCCTCTGTCTGGGGCTCCATGCAAGATCTCACCTCGTGGGGCATCAATGATCATGAGGAAGGTGAGGGATCAGCCCAGAACTACACGGCAGGACCTGGTCAATGACCTGAAGAGAGCTGGGACCACAGTCTCAAAGAAAACCATTAGTAACACACTACGCCGTCATGGATTAAAATCCTGCAGCGCACGCAAGGTCCCCCTGCTCAAGCCAGCGCATGTCCAGGCCCGTCTGAAGTTTGCCAATGACCATCTGGATGATCCAGAGGAGGAATGGGAGAAGGTCATGTGGTCTGATGAGACAAAAATAGAGCTTTTTGGTCTAAACTCCACTCGCTGTGTTTGGAGGAAGAAGAAGGATGAGTACAACCCCAAGAACACCATCCCAACCGTGAAGCATGGAGGTGGAAACATCATTCTTTGGGGATGCTTTTCTGCAAAGGGGACAGGACGACCGCACCGTATTGAGGGGAGGATGGATGGGGCCATGTATCGCGAGATCTTGGCCAACAACCTCCTTTCCTCAGTAAGAGCATTGAAGATGGGTCGTGGCTGGGTCTTCCAGCATGACAACGACCCGACACACACAGGCAGGGCAACTAAGGAGTGGCTCCGTAAGAAGCATCTCAAGGTCCTGGAGTGGCCTAGCCAGTCTCCAGACCTGAACCCAATAGAAAATCTTTGGAGGGAGCTGAAAGTCCGTATTGCCCAGCGACAGCCCCGAAACCTGAAGGATCTGGAGAAGGTCTCTATGGAGGAGTGGGCCAAAATCCCTGCTGCAGTGTGTGCAAACCTGGTCAAGACCTACAGGAAACATATGACCTCTGTAATTGCAAACAATGGTTTCTGTAGCAAATATTAAGTTCTGCTTTTCTGATGTATCAAATACTTATGTCATGCAATAAAATGCAAATGAATTACTTAAAAATCATACAATGTGATTTTCTATGATTTTTGTTTTAGATTCTCTCACAGTTGAAGTGTACCTATGATAAAAAATTACAGACCTCTACATGCTTTGTAAGTAGGAAAACCTGCAAAATCGGCAGTGTATCAAATACTTGTTCTCCCCACTGTATATATATATACTGCCTTAATTTTGCTGGACCCCAGGAAGAGTAGCTGCTGCCTTGGCAGGAACCAATAATAAATACAAATTACACCGGTTTTAAGGTCTCTCACTGGCTACCTGTGAGTTTTAGAATTCATTTTAAGATTATTCTATTGGTTTTTAAATCAATCCACGATTGTGCACCCCAACACATGTCAGACATGCTTTTAAGTTATGTACCCAGTAGGTCCCTCAGGTCCTCTGGCACTGGCCTTTTAACTATCCCAAAGCCTAGGACCAAGAGGCATTGAGAGTCAGCTTATAGTTATTATGCCCCCAGCCTCTGGAATAGCCTGCCAGAGAACCTGAGGGGGGCCAAAACTGTAGACATATTTAAAAGAGATCTTAAAACGTACGTTTTTAGCTTTGCTTTTTCTTAGGGTGCTTTTTAGTCGTTCAGTTTTTATTGTTATTATTTTAGGTTTTTTATCCTCTTATGTTTGTTGTTTTCTGTGATTTTCAGTTTTTTTGTTTTAGATTCCGTCTCTCACAGTTGAAGTGTACCTATGATAAAAATTACAGACCTCTACATGCTTTGTAAGTAGGAAAACCTGCAAAATCGGCAGTGTATCAAATACTTGTTCTCCCCACTGTATATATTTTTTCTTTAGCCGCCATTGGCGTCTAAAGACATTAGCACATGGAACTCAGAGATAGCCTATAGGCCAATGCAGCAGTAGGCCTATAACTTCCATCGTCAACTAAGTAAAATACATAGGCCTAAGGCCAACAAATAAAAACAGTAGACAATATCCTGATGAAAATGCAGGTTTTTTCAATCGCATTAATCTCTACTCCGCTTGTCTGCCTCCCTTTCTATTGGTCTTGACTTGAGCTGTCACTAGTGAAGTGCAACATTGTATCAACTCAGGAGGTTGGTGTGCTCAGGGGCACACGCTCCCTCAACGTTATCAGCACAGAGAAACCACACATGCTCACTGCTCACATGGAGCACTCCAAACAAAAGACTATAAAAAATGGACAAAACTCCTAAATGATGGTTACGAAATAAACCAAAACTTGTTTCTCACAAGTGTAGCAGGTTGCAAACAACGTTTCCACTCCGAGAATGAGAACGGTAAATTATTGTAATGCATGCATTAACAGTAATGAATGTAACCAAATGACAGGGATTAACAGTACATTTGCTAGGCCTACTGGTTACATATGTAATGGGGAATTGATCAAAATAAATAATCAAAGGGCAAACAATTCACACAATAAAACAATGAATGTTCAAGAATTGTCAGGAGACAGCAGAGCACATTCTGGAGAGCTGAGTGCATTCTGGAGAGAGACGCCCATATCTTCACCACACACCCTCCCCTTCTTCTTGTCTAAACACTTTAAATTATACTCAAGACACATTATCTTCACACATTTTAGATGCTTTTCACTGACAGCCGAAACTCAATAATCAGCTAGGCCTATTGCCACGCTCGCTGCCCAACTTGCTGTCTTCCCAAATAGGCATAGTCCTGTGCACTTGTGATTTGAAACAACCCACAGCATAAAAAAAAAAAAAGCTGCGGTTAAGTCAAGCTCTCTGGTAAAGTATTTTGAATGATTTTATTTAGAAAGGAGTAACTATACAATTTTGGCAAAACATCAATTTACTTTAGGGGAAGCCAGCATCCGAACAGTGCACCCGCCAACTTTCTTTTCTAATTCGCAAGTGGCTGAAACCAGAGATCTGTAAATAATGATGAGATGCCTATGTCGTTGTCCCAAAGGCGAGAATGCAGGTGACAAGCTTAGGTCTGCATATTATGCCCATAGAAACGCATTGGGCTTATTCAGGACAGATTTGGGCGAGAGTGAGCCCTCTTGCTTCGCCTTTTCCTGAAACTAGTGAGCGAAACAGCGGCTGTCTGTTTTACTAGATGAAGCCCATGTATCTGATGCTGTCTGGACAGAAAAAGTTTGACATGCCATACTCCTTTTGTCCAGACAGCATCAGATACATGGTCTACACTTACAGAGACAGAGGGGCGCTGTTTCACTTGCTCGGATGCTTTATCTGAGATTGATGCGTCTTTCTGTCTGTGTGCGTCTTGGTCAAATAAATGATCAATATTTCAATATTTTATTTGGATAAACTGGATAATATGGAGTTGGTTCCCCCTTTTGCTGCTATAACAGCCTCCACTCTTCTGGGAAGGCTTTCCACTAGATGTTGGAACATTGCTGTGGGGGACTTGTTACCATTCAGCCACAAGAGCATTAGTGAGGTCAGGCACTGATGTTGGGCCATTAGGCCTGGCTCGCAGTCGGCGTTCCAATTCATCCCAAAGGTGTTCGATGGGGTTGAGGTCAGGGCTCTGTGCAGGCCAGTCAAGTTCTTTCACACCAATCTCGACGGGGGCATTGTCATGCTGAAACAAGAAAGGGCATTCCCCAAACTGTCGCCACAAAGTTGGAAGCACAGAATCGTCTAGAATGTCATTGTATGCTGTAGCGTTAAGGTTTCCCTTCACTGGAACTAAGGCACCTAGTCCGAACCCATTTCATGAAACTCCCGACGAACAGTTATTGTGCTGACGTTGCTTTCAGAGGCAGTTTGGAACTCTGTAATGAGTGTTGCAACCGAGGAAAGACGATTTTTACGTGCTATGTGCTTCAGCACTCGCCTGTCCAGTTCTGTGAGCTTGTGTGGCCTACCACTTTGTGGCTGAGCCATTGTTGCTCCTAGACGTTTCCACTTCACAATAACAGCACTTACAGTTGACCGGGGCAGCTCTAGCAGGGCAGAAATTTGACGAACTGACTTGTGGAAAGGTGTCATCCTATGATGGTGCCACGTTGAAAGTCACTGAGCTCTTCAGTAAGGCCATTCCAACGGCCAATGTTTGTCTATGGAGATTGCATGACTGTGTGCTCGATTTTATACACCTGTCAGCAGCAGGTGTGGCTGAAATAGACTAATCCACTAATTTGAAGGGGTGTCCACATACTTTTGTATTCATCGTGTACTTTGTTCAGTTAGTTAAAGACGTCATTGAAACACTACAACTGGACTTTGGTTTCTCTGCCTTGCTATCCGCACACTCTCCCAACCAAGTACATGTGGTGTTACACACATCCTGAATCTTGTGATGGCAGACAATAGGAGTAGTTATAGCAATAGGAGTAGTTATAGCAATAGGAGTAGTTATAGCAATAGGAGTAGTTATAGCAATAGGAGTAGTTATAGCAATAGGAGTAGTTATAGCAAGTGTGTTGCTGTTCTCTACTAAATAACCTGGCAGTGTTAATTCCAGAGTCCTACACAATAATTAATGTGTGGAGGGAAAAAGCCTGGACACTCGCCACAGACGGCTCTCTCCTATAGGAGAAAAACACTGGTGTGCTGTGAAGAGGGCCACAGACACTGACAAGCTGCAAGAACAGGATGAAGACACCGAACAGGAAGTGTAAGCTGAGATGCCTGGGGAAGCCCATGCCTGGGGAGTTGGCTCAGGATGAGACTGAGAGAGATGCAGAGAGGGTCTACAAGACTAAGGTGCACTTTGTCCTCATAGATACAGACACTGATAGCATCTATCAGCGCTTTCTGACACAAGGCACTTGTACACAGACTTTGCTTATCTGGACCCCAGCAGGTTCTCAGAGATAAAATATAATGGATTGCCCAAGACATCACTTGCTAAACTAAGCAAACTCTTGCTTAAGTTTGACAGCCGAGCAACTGTCAGCACTTTGCAGTGTGAGTTGACCAGTCAGTGGGAGAGCGTGAAAACATCAGCAGTGGAGAAGGACACAACCAGGAATGTGAGTGAGATACCAGCGGATGGACATGATGAAGAACAAGTGGAGAGGATGAATAAAAGTTGTTCAACATGTAAGAACTGTTCTGTATGTTGTTATCAACTTCTATGGTGGTACATCTTGTTGACAGAGGCTTACCATGTTATAGGCCTGGGGTACAAGTTCCTACTCACCCTGTCTGTCATCCAGGTAACCTGTGAGAGGAGCTTCTCTACTCTCAAATTCATAAAACATTGACTCAGGAGCACCCTATCCTACAATCACTTGGAGGCATTATGCTGATGACAACTGAAAAGGAAATCCTTATGGTCCTGGATACAGATGATGTCATTGACAGGGTGGCAGAGAAGAACTGCTGTGATGCCAGCTGACAAAAGGGTAGGGAGGGCAGAGTGACAGCAGAGGAGAACAAGAAGAAACAGAGACAGACAGAGTGACAGTGACAGACAGTAGAGGAGAATCACAGACAGACAGACAGACAGACCAGACCAGACCAGACCAGACCAGACCAGACAGAGACAGCAGAGGAGAATCGCAGACAGACAGAGTGACAGCAGAGATGCATAGACAGACAGCACGACAGGGAGAAAACAGACTCAGAGGCCCAGTTATAGTGGTGAGTTGTATCGCCAGACTCCAGTGTGTTTTAACATGTATTTGTTTTAAATATGAGCCGGTTAAAAAGAGCTGGTTAAAAAAGGAAGAAGACCATGTTCCTTCAGTCACTGGTATACACAGCAGGTTAGGAGAGTTAGGTTAAGGTTAGGAAAGGGGTTAGGGTTAGTGAAAATGCTCTCCTTACCTGCTACAAAAACTTCCAGTCTTAGCTGTATCAAGTGTCAAAGATGGCAGCATTCTCTAATAACTACATGCCTAATTCTGTTTCATACTTCTCAAAGTTGATAACTAGCTTATTAGTTATTTTTTCAGTGATTCAATTCAGTAAGATATCATAATTTACAAATTGAAAGGTTTATATTGACATGTACTAAAATACATTAATTCTACAGGTCAGTTCAACTCCATACTTCAAAACTCCTAAGAACTTCACAAATCCAGTGTGTGGGTCTTCCAGTGAGTTGGAGAGGATTGAGGAACCATGGCACAGTTTGAAACCTTGATATGGACTGTAAGTTAAACATTTCTGATTAGCACATTGTGGCTTGGCATGTTTTAAAACCAATTATCTATTTAAATATTTCCTCTATGAAATATAAATCAGTTATTATTAGCCTACTCGTTCTGTCCATTTTACTGAAACCTTCGTAGAAAAAATATGGGGGAGAGAAGTACATTTGTCACACCTTTTAAAGACAAAATAAGCACACCAGTGGGTGCCACCACACTCACAAAAGCCTGTTTAAAATGGTCCCACATAATTACAATACTTTTATTTGAAATGGGAATATTTAGGTTAGAATTCTGTTAACTACTTCTGAAGGTTTTATGAATACACACCATCAGTTTAGATTTTTGCGATTTTATTTCTAAAATGTTCTCTACTTCCAGGTACCTATTATATTGGTGCTTGGAAGCATTGGATCCTGTATCTCATGTGGTAGAGCCGAGTACAGAATAGGGGATGAATGTTGTCCCATGTGTTCACAAGGTAAGGACCGTCTCTTTACATCATATGAATCACCAGACATTAATACATCATCAACACCAACATATAACTTCTATACTTCTAAACATTGAACCCTGTTTCACATATGATCGCCCCATCTATAAATTAGGCGATAGAGATTGCATAATGTGTTGGCCTGGTAAGGACCTTGTGTATTTTTATGAGGGGTTAATTATAATAATAACTATACAAAACATGTAAAATGTAACAATAATAATAATTATGATAATAATAATAACAAAACGTAATTATTTTCTGGTTTTCTTTTCAACAGGATATCGTGTATATAGTCATTGTACTAAATCTACAAGCACCTCCTGTGTGCCCTGTATTGACTCCACATTCCTTGATGAGCCCAGTGGTAAAACAACATGCAACAACTGTACCACATGTCATCCAGGTGAGAATTCTGTGTTCTGGGCATAAACACTGAGCTACTTTACTATATCAGCTGTTGTTTTAATGAAATACAACAGGTTTTACATTTAGCTTCAGATACCAAGTGACATGTTTTCTCCATAGGTTTGGGTTTGAAGGTAAAGCAGCCATGTAGACTTTCATCAGACACTGTCTGTGGGACACTGGAGGGGTTCTACTGTCTAGACCCAACTAAGGATGGTTGTAGAGCAGCCCAGAGACACAGCAGCTGTAAACCTGGTCAATACATCAGCCACACAGGTTGGTCTCCTCTCAAGTATTGAACATGATTTTGTCATGATTTCTAGTGTGCCAAGTTACTCTACTGAATTAAAAGTAGCTGATCGTTTGATTGATTGATTGAAATCATTGGACAATTAAAATTAAGTCAAGATGAGTACATGGGGAATGTTTAAGTACAATGTTTACAAGTTTGTTTTGGGAAGTCTAGTTCTATATCGTGGAGCTCCGCCCCATAGGGGAGCTCTGCTCCTAGTGGTTTACCCTCTGCCCTACGGCAGCAGCAGCCTGAGACAAAATTATGCACACACCTACAGCCAATAGGAGTACAGGTGTCCCTATAAGAGGGGATGCCTCCCCTCAATCAGCCTCCCTTTTTCTTCAGCGACTGGATGACAAGACTGAAGAGCCAAGAAGAGACGAAGCACGAAGACTCAGGACGAAAACGTTGTTGATATTCCAGTCATCAACGTCGTCTAAATGAGCACACCGGGAGATTTTCCACCCCCAAAAGCTCTTTTCAGAGCTCAGTGCAGATGCACTTCCATGGCGGCCGGTGACCACCACGACCTATGTTTCGTGTGTTTGGGATCCCAGCATGCCAAGGAAGGCGTCTGCAGTCCCCCGAATTGCGCCTCCTGCGCCCTCCTTTCTTTAAAGGAGAGAAAGCAGCGTTGGGCGTTTTTCAGGGAGGACATCCCCCTTGAGGATGTGCTGTCGATACTAGCCTCTGCTTCAGAGGCGTCGTCCGACGGCGCAGACTCGGGGGAAGATAGGGACTTTGAGGAAGGGTCTGGCATTCCAATGGAACAGTCGGACCCCGTCCCTCATACTTTCAAGCCCCCCTTTCCTTTGGAGAGCGAGAGGGCTTGTAGTCCCTATAGCGAAGGGGATACGAGCTCTGAGAGATCAGAAGCTCTCTCTTTCGCTGCAGCCTCTCTGAGATCGGACTTTCCGGGTATCATTGAGAGAGCTGCTCAACGGCTGGTAATAAGGCTGCCCCCTCTTCCCTCCGCACCGGAGGTTGATATGATGGAGGGCGGTCCTTATTCCAGGCCAAGGAAGGCGGCGGAGCCAGTGGCTCCTGCCATGCCTTCTTTGGCTAGGTACGTTGAGGGCTCGTGGGAGGCACCTTTAGCGGTGCGTTCGCCTGTAAAAGCGTATCTCCCATTCACGAGAGTGGAAGGAAGGTTTCAGGGTCAGGGAATCCCCAGGTTAGAGAGCGCCATGGCGGCGTATCTCGTACCGGGTTCGAGCCCTTGGCCCTCTTCCAAGAAGGCCACGTTGCCATCCCAGAAGGACCGACTCACAGCACAGCTGTTAGAGAAGTCTTTTGGGTTGGGAGCCCAAGCTGTAGCAGCAGCTAACAACATTGCCCTCTTGGCGGCCTCTCTGTCCCGTTTAACCACGGGTAAGACAGAGATGGCACCGGAGGAGATGGAGGAGGCGTCCAGAATTTCTGGCGCCATACTCCACCTGACACAGGCGTCCGCAGTCTGCGCGGGGAGATCCATGGCCACTTCGGTGAACGACACCTCTGGTTGTCATTGACATCCATGAAAGAGGCAGACAGGACGTCTCTCTTGAACGCCCCACTCTCTGACGACGGCCTCTTTGGGGTCGCAGTCAAAGAGGCGACGGAGCGTTTCTCTAAGTTAGAGGATGGAGAAGAAGCAGTTGGCCAAGCACCTGCCGTTGGCAGGACGACTCGGCCCCCCTCCTCCCCAAAGGCCATCTACCTCCGCCCCTCTAAGTAGACCGGGGTCTACGACGAGGCGGCGTAATCGGCGTCATCCGGCGGCCACGAGCAGCAAGGGAGCGGGCTCGGTCCTCCCAGCAGCTACGGTAGCCCCACTACAGCCGGCGAGGGAGGTGACGAGGACGCCGACCTGGCCCTCCAAGGGAGGCAAGAGGAGGCGTACGTGACGGGACGCGGGGGAGAGGATGGAGGACGCATCGATGGTGTCGAACGTGCCCACTGTTCCCCCCCCACCCTTCGGTTGAAGGGACGGGTGCTGATGTTAATGCCTTTGTTGATGTGTTTAATAAAGAGTTGGCTCCACCTGACTTTGTCAAAAAAGAGCCTCTTTTCCATAATACGTCCGAGAGCGTTCAAATCTCACCCTCTCTTCCTTACCACTCTAAGAGCCGTTCAGCCCACCGAGGGTGCGTTGCTGAACAGGCACTAAGAGTAGGTATCCAGAAGACCTCAATCAGGTCGTCACATCACACTTCACGTATAAGAAGTGCTTTACATAGAAGGCAGCAGTCCCGGTCAGATTCTGACATGAGGACGCAGCCGCTATTTGGGGATGGCGCACTAGCACAGACTAAGGTCTCCACTAGTACGAGCCAGACCCATGCTGCGTTCACGGAGGGCCCGATTACCGCGGTCACCAAGGTGCCCAGAGTATCGGCGCCCCCAGGCATTGTAACACAGCAGCTATCTGGGGACGGCGCATTATCGCAGACCAAGGTCTCGGTTAATGCGATTCAGACCCATGCTACGTTCAAGGAGGGCAGGATTACTAGCGTTATGGGTATAATAAGTATCAGCTCCCCTGACAGAACGAGCCAGTACTCACCACACTGAGCGTGAATCAACCCACCAGGGGTGCAGTGTTGAACACACACAGAAGGTGAAAGTCAAGAAGGTATCAAGGCGCCGCCTTGTTTTACCTCATAGAGACCTCATACTACAGACTTCTAGGAGTACTGTAGTGAAGGGCTCTGATAGCGAATTGCAGTCACCTAAGATGACGCAATCGCTTGCTGGGGATGGTGCCCTGCCGCAGGCTGTGGCCTCGGTCAGCGCAATTCAGACCCGCGATGCGTTCAAGGAGGGCAGGAATACAACGGTTACGGGTTTAACCGACGTCCCTACTCCTCTTTCTTTCTCAGAACGCATCGATAGTTCCTCTCCCTTTCACGGGAGGCCCACCTTGGGCTGTTCCACCACTTCAATGTTGG
Organism: Coregonus clupeaformis; assembly: GCF_020615455.1. Taxonomy (NCBI): domain Eukaryota; kingdom Metazoa; phylum Chordata; class Actinopteri; order Salmoniformes; family Salmonidae; genus Coregonus; species Coregonus clupeaformis. The sequence continues at coordinate 51,428,736 of NC_059215.1, forward strand.
GGAACAGTGGCGGTAAGGGCCATAGAGGAATACAGGTCCTTCCTACTGGATGCACCACAGCTTCGCGCCCAGCCGCTTTCTCTGCATTGCTGGCAGTGGCGAAGAAGCTGCACCCTCTCACGCTGGCTAGAACAGACGTTGCAGAAGGGTTATGCTCTCCAATTCCACCGAACCCCACCCCCGTTCAGGGGAGTGGTGGAGACGGTGATGAAAACGCCAGACAAAGTGGCCGCTCTGATGACAGAGATTGGCTGTGACAGTAGTTCCCCGGGAGCAAAGGAACAAAGGGCTATATTTGCCTTATTTCCTAGTGCCCAAAAAGACGGGGGGAGTGAGGCCGATTTTGGATTTACGCATTCTCAACGAGAGCATAACCAAACGGCCCTTCCGAATGCTAACGACAAAACGTCTGCTGGAATGTGTCCAGAGAGGGGACTTTTGTACGAGCATAGACCTAAAGGACGCGTACTTTCATGTGCCGGTTCAGCCGCGTCACAGGAAGTTTCTGCGGTTCGCCTTTCAAGGGGTGGCGTACGAATACACGAGGATGCCATTTGGGTGGAGGCGGCATTGGAACCGTTGCGTCGTCAGGGAATACGGCTACTAGCCTACCTGGACGACCTACTGGTTCTCGCCCCGTCAGCAGAGCTGGCGATTACCCACACAACACAGACAGTGATGCATCTCACAAGTCTGGGGTTTGCTGTGAATTGGAAAAAGAGCGTGCCCTGGCCCACTCATCAGATTGTCTACCTGGGGATACAGCTAGACACTGTGAGGATGAGGGCCCGAATCTCGGACCCCCGAAGGGTAGCCTTGTTGCTAGCCCTAAGAAAGTGTCGTCCGAATCACACGGTGACGGCGCTGTCGATCATGTCACTTTTGGGTCTCATGTCGTCAGCCCACTCTGTGGTTCCGCTGGGACTCCTGCGTATGCGCAGGATGCAGCGATGGTTCGCCCAACTAAGACTAGACCCATTGCGTCAACGTCATCGGTTGGTGGTGGTTCCCCTCTCGCTCAGTGCAGACCTAAACTATTGGAGAAACTCGCGCGTTCTCACGCACGGAGTCCCGATAGGAAAGGTGTCCTCTCACATCCCAGTATTCACGGATGCGTCCCTGACGGGATGGGGGAGGGACATGTCAGACACAAGCGATAGGAGGTGTGTGGCCTCAATCAGGTCGTCACATCAACCTCCTGGAGTTGGAAACGGTTCGACTGGTTCTGACCCACTTCGCGTCTACCCTTCGGGGTCGCGATGTGCTGGTCTGGTCAGACAACCGGACCACAGTAGCCCACATAAATCGCCAGGGAGGAGTCAGGTCTCCTGCTCTCCATCGGGCGGCAGAGGAATTGTGGCTGTGGGTTCACGAGCACCTTCGCTCATTGAGAGCAGCACACATTCCGGGCTACTTGAACGTAGGAGCAGACCTCATGTCAAGAGGGGGTCCTCGAGACGACGAGTGGTGTCTGCATCCAGACATTGTTCTCCAGATTTGGGAACAATTCGGGAGAGCCGAGGTGGACCTATTCGCGTCACGCGTGAACGCGCAATGTCCTCTGTGGTTCTCTCTGAAGGAACAGGACGAACCGCCACTGGGAAGGGACGCCTTTGCGCACCAACCGTGGCCGAGAGTTCTCCTGTATGCATTCCCTCCGCTGTCCTGCATTCTCCCACTGCTAGCCAGGGTGAGGTCAGAGGGGCTGTCAGTGATACTGATAGCGCACGATCGCCCGGGGACTCCGTGGTTTGCGGAGATTAGTCAGATGTTGATTGCGCCACCTTGGCCAATTCCACATCGACGGGACACGTTGTCTCAGGCGGCTGGCACGATAGGGAAATTGCCCATAATCGGCCAACCACTGAAGGCCTGGCTGCTGAGAGGGACAGGCTAGAGCGCCGTGGGTTATCTGATGCAGTGATCAGGACCATACAGGGTTCACGTGCCAGTTCCACTTCTAAGATGTATGCCAGTAGATGGAACGTGTTTTCACGATGGTGTGTCACACAAGGTGTAGACCCCATGAGCTGTCAGGTGGAGAGTATTCTCTCTTTTCTACAGCTCATGTTTGATAAGCAAAAATCGCCTGCCACGATTAGAGTGTTTGCAGCAGCGATTTCAGCTTGTCATGAGGGTTTTGGCAGAGACAATGTCTTTAGCCACCCTCTAGTGAAACGCTTCCTATTAGGAACGCGGCGACTTAGGCCAACACCTAGAGTCACACTTCCTCAGTGGGATTTGGCTGTGGTACTCGAAGCGCTATGTAAGTCGCCGTTCGAGCCATTGAATCAAATACTCCTCATGTTGCTGTCTATAAAGACAGCACTGTTGCTCGCTTTGACTACAGCTAAGCGGGTCAGTGATTTGTGTGCTCTTTCGACGAGACCTGACTGCTTGGCCATCAATGGTGACCTGAGCAGAGCAGTGTTACATCCTAACCCGGCATTTGTGCCGAAGGTTATTAAGAGTTCATATAGGTCACAGACCGTGGAGCTGTGGGCTTTTTTCTCCTCCTCCTCATAGAGAGAGGAGTGAGGAAAAGCTCCATCGCCTGTGCCCGGTACGCGCTTTGGCGTGTTACGTCGAGCGCACAGCAGCGATTAGGTCATCGCCACAGTTGTTTGTGTGTCACGGTGCGGCTGCACTAGGGTAGACCACTTTCAAAACAGAGGTTGTCTCATTGGCTTTGTGAAGGCATTGAGACAGCTTATGAGGCAGCGGGGCGGCAATTGCCTCAGGGTATCAGAGCTCACTCCACTCGTGGAGTAGCGGCTTCTACTGCCCTTTTCAGAGGAACAGGAGTAGAGGATATCTGTAGAGCAGCATCCTGGTCGACGCCGTCTCCATTTATCAGTTTCTATCTCTTAGATATGTCTTCTAATTCTCTGGCTCGATCTGTACTCAGCGTGGCTGAAGGGAGATCTTGAGCAAGAAAGAGAGGAGAAGCAGGACTGTGGACACAGGTTTCCATCAGGTCCGCTTTGGTTAGGAAGACGTGTTTTTTGACAGATGTGTTTTCTAACTCTTTGGCTCGGTCTGTACTCAGCATAGCTGAAGGGAGATATTGAGCTAGGAAGAGAGGGAAAAGCAGGACTATGGACAGGGTTTCCATCAGGTCCGCTTTGGATAGGAAAACATATTTTGTGGCATGAATCCTGACTGACAGGGTCAGTACAGTAGAGGCATGCGTTGATTAACAGAATGTGAGGTCATCTATCTGCTTGTTCAGTTAGTATGACTCATGTTTTTGTTCCTGCCCACTAATCTCTGGGATTCCATTGAGTGAGTGAGGCGGTCTACCGCGTTTACAATGTAGAGTGACACTTGGTGTCATTCCATTAATGGTCGGTAGTGTTTTCACAGGATATTGAGGCACATCTATCTGCTAGTACAGATTAGTATGGCTTCTATTCTGGTGATCTGCCCACTAGTCATTGGCATTGCCATTGGACTAGGTGGGGCGGGTCTTTAACCGATGACGCGGTATATTGTGACGCCCGTAGGGGTTTTTAGTTGCAGTACTGCGGGACTCGGTTGCAGCCATTGCTAGGCCTGACTTTCTCGTTTCGATGGGAAGTGTTAGGCTCGGCAGGGAGTACATTTTGGGAGCGCTACGCTCCGCCTTAAACCACTAGGAGCAGAGCTCCCCTATGGGCGGAGCTCCACGATATAGAACGATTAGTTACCGGAGTGTAACTCCAGTTCTATGAGTGGAGCGGAGCCCCATAGGACTAAGGCCCTGCCGACCCTCTCTAGTCTCGCTGAAGATAAATATCTCGGGAGGCTGATTGAGGGGAGGCATCCCCTCTTATAGGGACACCTGTACTCCTATTGGCTGTAGGTGTGTGCATAATTTTGTCTCAGGCTGCTGCTGCCGTAGGGCAGAGGGTAAACCACTAGGAGCAGAGCTCCCCTATGGGGCTCCGCTCCACTCATAGAACTGGAGTTACACTCCGGTAACTAATCGTTTTTTATTTATGTTTAAACCTCCATTTATGCAGGAACAACATCTACAGATACTGTGTGTTCTGACTGTACTGGTGATACTTATTCAGATGGATCATTTACAGCCTGCCAGTCACACACTGGGTAAGTGTGGCTTACACAAATAGTTTCCCCCCTAAATACAAAGTTACCTAACACAAATCTAAAACTGAAAGATGTATGACCAAGTTATAAAGGAATCATTAATGGCCAGTATTTATCTGTTTATAGATGTGAATCCTTGGGACTTCAGGAAATGAAACCAGGATTTCCTTGGTCGGATTCAGCGTGTGGACCACAACTATCCCATTCAACAGCTAGAGGCATAATTGGTGTTGTGGCATCCATGACAGTTCTCATGATATTAGCTGGAGCTGTTTTCTTATTTATAGTAGTGAGAAAAAGAAAAAAACTCAGATTCATTTTAGGAATTGCATCAGTAAATTATTGTTTAGTGTGTGTGTGAATTATTTTTTAGTGTTTGTGTGAGTATGAGTGAGTTAGAGAGAGTGGTGGCAGGTAGTCTAGCGGTTAAGAGCGCTAGGCCAGTAACCGAAAGGTTGATTGTTCAAATCCACGAGACGACTAGGTGACTAAGGTCGTTGGTTTGAATCGCTGAGCAGACTAGGTGGAAGAAAAAAACATTTTGTCGATTTGCCCTTGAGCAAGGCACTTAACTCTAAGAGCATCTGCTAAATTATTTAAATGTAAACATTTTGAGTGTGTGCACCCCTATCAATCCAAAACGTCCTGTCCATTTGGATTAAGTATTTCTCAGACTATCATAGTAATAACTAACCAAATTATACTTGTTTTGCATCTTGTTTTTCCAGAGTGGAAACAGAAGAGACATAGTGTTTTAAATCAAGGGTTCGAACCAGTTCAGGGAACAGAACCAAAACAGAACCAACATTTATTTCAAGAAACCGTAACTGAACTGGGAACAGAAGTGATCTCTAGTCTTCTGGAACAGAACCGTTATTTACAAATCTTGAGAACAGGTTTATATAATGTTATTTTAAGTTCCAAAAGTATTCCTAATGTCTAGTATATAATTATGTAATTCAGTGAAGTTATGATGCTAGTAATAGCCTAAACACATTCCAATTCACATCATGATGTTCAGTGCTTCAAGCCATGCGCCCTCCATGTCCAACCCCCACTCTCGCTCTCTCCCCACCCGTAAAATGTCAGTCGCATCTCGCAGCCTGCACTAATCTGGGAGCTGAGTTTGAAAGTGTACCATTGAAAACGTGCAATATCATAAATGATCACCATCCACTGTACTCAGATGAAGTGTCATGGATGCCACACACCAGAACTGGAGCGTGAAGATATCCACACCGCCGTGGATAAAATGAACTGCAATGCACTTCCACTTTAATTTTGACTAATCCAATGTGGATTTATCAGGAGTTGACTGTATTCAGCCAAAGTTACTGGGATCTGGGATCTTGATTCACCTGTTATTTAGCCAAGTTGTTTTGCAACATCCTAGATCAAGACCATGTCACTTTTTACTGTTAATTGTGTTACAAAAAATAAAATGTGATATGAACAGTCTTTACTTGTGCCTTCTAACCAAACCGGTTTGCTGATTGATTGTAAATTATATTTAAATTACCCGATACATTTTCCATTACTTGTTTTTCTGAACAGTAATTTGTATGGGCACAAAACACTTGTACATTTGTTAATATTGTGAAAATAATCAACATCCATTCAGCAAGTGTACCTTCTTTTTTGCTTTTAATTTGACAAATATTTTTTGTGTTTATTATTTTAAATGCATGGAGGACGCCCACTTCAAAAACATCCCTTCCAGTTGCAGCTGTCAGAAGTTCCTCCACTGTGTGTGACATTAGATCTTCTTCTGTGGTGTTGGAGCTGCTGCTTTCTCTCGTTAGATCTTCTTCTGTGGTGTTGGAGCTGCTGCTTTCTCTCATTAGAACTTCTTCTGTGGTGTTGAAGCTGCTGCTTTCTCTCGTTAGATCTTCTTCTGTGGTGTTGGAGCTGCTGCTTTCTCTCATTAGAACTTCTTCTGTGGTGTTGAAGCTGCTGCTTTCTCTCGTTAGATCTTCTTCTGTGGTGTTGGAGCTGCTGCTTTCTCTCGTTAGATCTTCTTCTATAGTGTTGGAGCTGCTGCTTTCAATATTAGATCTTCTTCTGTGGTGTTGAAGCTGCTGCTTTCTCTCGTTAGATCTTCTTCTGTGGTGTTGGAGCTGCTGTTTTCACTCCCCCAGCCTCAGCTTTAGCTCCCTGTACGTCACAAAGTAAGAGGAGGGATTTGCTCGACTTTCTGCTGCAGTTTTTGGTAGAACTTTGAACTGTCATCAATGATTTTCTAAAACTAACAAAAATCAATCAGTATTTTATGTTTTAAAGCTTCCAAATTGTCATGGGCATAGTTTATAGGTAAATGCTAGCATTACTATGGGAATGGCTGATTACAGGGGCATCCGTTCTGGTAAATGTAGCATTTTATTCATTTAACCTTTATTTTTACCTTTGAGGTGAGAAAATGACTTTTGTTTGGGGGAGGACTTGGGTAGTATCCAGTTGATTTACGTGTTTAACCTGTTTGGGGAATCTGTTATCCGTGGGGTAGAAAACATTGACCTGGATGAAGCTTCATCACATTTCAAATCAGACTACTCCCTAGACCAGGGGTGGGCAAACCTTTTGGCTCAAGGGCCACGTTGAGTTTTTGAAACCAAGTGAAGGGCCACATACTATATGCGTGACAAAACATGTGAAGCCTTTATTCATTTTCACATTGACACGCAACTACTAGTGACCTGTAGGTGTACTTAGGCTTGCACAACAATTCTACCCTTGTTTATTTGTGATTTTCCTTTTTACAAAATTGATATAATTTATAATGTCACAGACACCGTCAAACACACACAGATCCTGCATCTCTACCCTTGTAAAGTACAATCAAACGTACAGTCACAATATGCAAACTTAAAAATATATATTATATGACTGGAGACATGCAAAATGTAACAGCAGATGTGTAAAAAAAATAAAAATAATAATCTAACATTTGAGTGAAACATGTGGTTAGAGCATCTGTTTCATTTGGGTGGTCTGTTTTTGAAAGCATATTAAGGAACAATTCTCATCTCCATTGTGAGCCATATTTACAGTTATCCAATCACCTCAGCCCAAATTTGACTGATTAATTATTACCTGTATCCAAGTGCATTGCTGGATAATTCTCACTGCATAACATCACCATTAAAAGGTGTAATCCTTGCCTACCCCAGTCACAGTTATTCGTGTCTTAATGTGAACAATGGGTCTGGTCACCTCTCTTGGCAAGGGCATCAAAGTCTGGTGTCATCTTTGATGTAGAGATTCTCAGAACAGCTGACAAGTGGTAATTTGTTACATTTGACCTGTGATGGGATTTGTTGTAATTCATGACTGAGAACGTTTGTTCTCACACATATGTGGACCTGAATAAAACAAGCATCCTTTGGGCGTGCTTTTAATGTTTGGAAACTTTGTTTCATTAAGTGAGCCATAGAACTGGTCTATTGTTGCTGTTTTGTACTTCTCCTTCAAAGCCTATTTGTAAGTCGCTCTGGATAAGAGCGTCTGCTAAATGACGTAAATGTAAAAGCAATGTCACATTGAATGTCGATGAGCTCCAATTGTGTGTCTGGTGGTGCTTTCTCACTGTCGAAAGACAGGGGGCATGATACAAGCTCCAGCTCAGTCTCAATCTTGGTAAAGTCTGAGAAGTGGTGGGAAAACTCAGCATGCAGGTCAATCAAAGTGCTACTGTATGTCTCAGTGCGGCACCGCGATGTGGGCGCGTTCAGTGCGGCCAGTGTCGGAAAATGAGCGAGAGACCGGCTGCTCATTTGTCTGGAGAACAACATAAGTTTGGCCTTGGAATACAGTTCATGCACAAAAACAGAATTTCCCTGCAGTTTCAAATTTAGATCGTTCAGATGCCCCAATATGTCCACACCGAAAGCAAAGTCGCCCAGCCAGTCTGTCTTTCAACTCTGAGAAGTCGTCAGCTTTACCAACCGTATCAAGGAACATACCTATCTCCCCTCTTAGTTCCCACACACGGCAAAATACTTTTCCCAGGCACATTTGAATGCTACAACAAGTCCTGGTGCTCTGCCTCTGTGTCATTGAGCAGCTGAATGAACTGACGATGGTTAAGCCCCCTTGCCCGTATAAAGTTGACAAGTTTTACAATCACTTTGACAACATTTTCCAGCTTTAACACACTTTGACACAGAGCTTCCTGATGAATAATACAGTGAAGAAATATAAATTCCTCCGGGTTAGGGCTTTCTTCTTTTACTTTGTCTTGTAATCTTTTAAGTAGGCCAATGTTTTTACAGGTTAGATTTGGTGATCCATCTGTTGTGACGTTTGTCAGTTTCCTCCACGGTAGATTCATTTTCTCCAAGCAGGCAGACACCCTGTCATATAAGTCAGAGCCCCTGGTTGTTCCCATCATTGATTCCATCACAAGAAGTTCCTCTGTTATTTCAAAGTTCTCATTTATTCCTTCAACAAAAATTAAAAGTTGAGTGGTGTCTCTGATGTCAGTACTCTCATCCAATGCTATAGAAAAAAGATCGAAGCCATCTGCTTAGTTAGCATGCTTGCTTGAAAAAAAACACGATTTAGATTATATTCCTTCAAGCTGCTTGGCGATGGTCTTGTAGCCCATTCCAGCCTTGTATAGGTCTACAATCTTGTCCCTGACATCCTTGGAGAGCTCTTTGGTCTTGACCATGGTGGAGAGTTTGGAATCTGATTGATTGATTGCTTCTGTGGACAGGTGTCTTTTATACAGGTAACAAACTGAGATTAGGAGCACTCCCTTTAAGAGTGTGCTCCAAACTCAGCTCGTTACCTGTATAAAAGACACCTGGGAGCCAGAAATCTTTCTGATTGAGAGGGGGGTCAAATACTTATTTCCCTCATTAAAATGCAAATCAATTTATAACATTTTTGACATGCATTTTTCTGGATTTTTTTGTTGTTATTCTGTCTCTCACTGTTCAAATAAACCTACCATTAAAATTATAGACTGATCATTTCTTTGTCAGTGGGCAAACATACAAAATCAGCTGGGGATCAAATACTTTTTTCCCCTCACTGTATATCCTGGGGGCAAAGAAAGAAACCTTAGTTGAAACCAGGTTCTATGGGGGGAAACCCTCTGCTCTGTCAACAGGGAAGGTAAAGTGGGCCCACACAGGTGCAAATTCAAATGTCTGGCAGTTGAAGCTTCAGTACAAAGGGGACAAAATGTGAGGACAGACGCTGGGAGACGAGAAGTACAGGTCGTGAACATTTAATGAAAAAACGGATATATAACAAAACAAGAACAGCGTCTGGACAGGGGGAACAAAACGACATTAATGCAGACACGGGAATCAACCTGGGGAACAGACAGATATAGAACGGCCAATCAAAAGAGTGAAGGAGTCCAGCGAGCGCTGATGCGCGTAACGATGGTGACAGGTGTGCGTAATGATGGGCAGCCTGGCGCCCTCGAGCGCCAGGGAGGGGGAGCGGGAGCAGGCGTGACACAAAAAATGACACTGGTTAGTTAGCGTTATAATACAGGTACAGTAGCTGCTTGGAGCGTGTGCCCCAGAGAGCAGAGTATGAGGGGGCTAAAGGTTATAGCGCAGAAGCATGGGGAAATGTACAGATTACAACATCACCAAGACTGGAAAGCAAACATTGTATCTTTGTAAGAGAGCCTAGAACACTTTAAACAGTCTCTGTGCTGATCGCGCTCCAGTGAGTTTTTAATCAAACCGCAGAATGAGACTGAAAATGAAAGTTAATTTATATTAAATTTCATTTATATTGTTTTGATGCACGCGTGTGAACACATAGGAGGTCAAGTACCGGGAATAAATTAAATCTACACTGAACAAAAATATAAACGCAACATGTAAAGTGTTGGTCCGATATTTCATGAGCTGAAATAAAAGGACCACTCTTACCTGGATCACAATTGGTACACACTTTGCATTTCATGAGACCATTGTGCTCATCAAGGAATGTAGAATCAACACAGGGCACGCAGCTGGTGCTGGTGAATTCAGTTGTGATGGGTGATTTGAAGGAGTCAGGCGCAGGAGGGTAAATCACAGAATACAGAATTTATTCCGGAATACAGAGTTATGCAGAAATGCGTCAAACAGTCCAGTGTGCAAAACAGGCACACGGGGAAAAATATCCCGGCAATACAAAATACACGGCGCTCAACAGAGCTACGCTCTCCTCACAATAAACAATCACACACAAGGACAATGGGGCAGGGGGAACACTTATACAAGTACTAATGAGGGGATATGAACCAGGTGTGTGTAATAGACAAGACAAAACAACTGGAATGATGAGATGAGGAGCGGCAGTGGCTAGAAGGCCGGTGATGACGAACGCCGAAGCCTGCCCGAACCAGGAGAGGAGGCAGCTTCGGAGGAAGTTGTGACATCAGTACAATGCTTATGTACACGATTTCTTGGGGAAGAGAGAATCACCAGGTCATGTTTTTCTCTTAGTGTTGATGATATATTGACAAAATTCTCTAAAATAACGTGGCTTATGGTAGAGAAATTAACATAAAATTATCTTGCAGACATTCCTGCTGTCAGCATGCCAATTGCACGCTCCCTCAAAACTTGAGACATCTGTGGTATTGTGTTTTGTGACAAACCTGCATATTTAGAGTATCCTTTTATTGTCCCCAGCACAAGGTGCACCTGTGTAATGATCATGCTGTTTAATCAGCTTCTTGATATGCCACTCGTCAGGTGGATGGATTATCTTGGCAAAGGAGAAATGCTCACTAACAGGGATGTAAACAAATTTGTGCACAAAATTTGAAAGAAATAAGCTTTTTGTGCGTATAGAAAATGTCTGGGATCTTTTATTTTAGCTCATGGGACCAACACTTTACATGTTGCGTTTATATTTTTGTTCAGTGTATTTTCAAATACTTTCCTCTAAACAGACTACTATTCGAAAGTATTTTCTAATACTTATTTCCAAATACATTATTTCAAATACCTAACAGACCTGATTCAATTGCATGGGAGTATTTAAATATTTGTATAAATACTATATATTTAATAAATACATGCCACAATTTTCTAAGTGTATTTCCAAATACAGACCAATATTCAATGACTTGTGTTTTCAAATAAAAAATATCAAAATACTTATTTCCAAATGTCTTTGAAAGTAATTGAAATACCCTAAATAGTATTTGAACCCAGGTATGGTCTAGATTACTACTGTTTGTTAACATCATGGTTTATTACAATATTGGACATCTGACTTTTTTATAGGCCCTCAAATACTGACACAGGTATGTTTGGAAATCTATTAATATCTTTCATCACATTGTGTTACTAAGTGACCTCTTCTGGCTGTGAAATTTGAATTTAATGGACCAGTTTCCCAGGCATAGATTAAGCCTATCCTTGGACTAAAAAGCACTTAAAATGGAGAATCTCCATTGAAAACGGCTTAATCTCTGTCCGGAAAAGCAGCCCATTGTGTTTGACTAATTACTGATTCCATTTGATAGGCATCCCCAGATCAGGAAATATCAATGCTGTCTGTGAGAACTTGAAAAGGTAAGGCAAGGTTTTAAAAATATGTTTACAGAATAGTTTTTATGAGTAAAAAGAATTTCAAACATATTTATAAGTAAATGTGTATGGTATATTACTTCATCAAGTCATCAATGCTAAGACAAATGATATGATCCAAGAATATATGACAAACTATTGTACTGCAAAACCCTAGATTAACACTTTAGTTAAAGAGTATAGGCTACAGAGATATTGAGTTTGATTGTATGACTGGTACATTGTACATTTGTTTTTTAGCTTGTAAAAACTTAGTTTGCTGTGTGACTTCAAGATCACCAAATTTTGTATCAATCTGTCAACAGTTGCGCTATCAGACATAAGACAATGGAAATAAGGAACTATTGTAAATCTCTGTTACCCAGTAATGGATTGACCTGGAAACATTTACTTGGATGGATATTTAGTTATTGTACACATGAAACCCAAAAGCCTAGGTAAACACAGCACTTTGATAAAAATGTATAGGCTACAGAGATATTGCGTTTTATTCTATGACTGGTACATTGTAAATTTACAGATTTTTTGCTTGTAGTTTGCTGTGTGACTTCAAGATCACCAAATCTTGAATCAATCTGTCAACAGTTTTACTATCAGACATAAGACATTGGATATAAGGGACTATTGTAAATCTCTGTTACCTAGTAATGGATTGACCTGTAAACATTTACCTGGATGAAGCTCAATTAAAGTTAAATCAAACTACTCCCCAAAGGTACCTGCATGGTGGGGAGAAGAGCCTGATCACTGACTTCAGTCTGGCGTTGTTTGACTTCAGGAGAAGAGAGCACAGCCTGGATGATCTTCAATCTCAGCCTCTCGTGTTGGAAGACATGGAACCAGGTTTATTTATGACTTAATAAACAATAACAACAAAGTATAGATATAAATAATGTAGATGGAACCAGGTTTATCCACACAGCCTTCTAAAGGTGCCAATAGCTTCTATGTAGTTCAACCATTTATGAACAGCTCTAAATTGTTTAACATTCAGTGCAGTTTGTCAGTGCTGTCAGTGTAACCACACATTAATACGTCAGTGAGAAAACCGCCGAAACCAAGGCCTACACTAAACTGGAAGGAGATGATCTGTATCTGATTGATACACTATCTATAAACGTATAGTTAACATTATTGCATCATTTGTCAATACATCGTTGCATATGGCAACAGCATAATGACGATGACTTGAGGAGAGAGGTCAGTCATACCCTGGTCTGTACTCCAGATGACTATGAATGAGGAGAGAGGTCAGTCATACCCTGGTCTGTACTCCAGATGACTACGAATGAGGAGAGAGGTCAGTCATACCCTGGTCTGTACTCCAGATGACTATGAATGAGGAGAGAGGTCAGTCATACCCTGGTCTGTACTCCAGATGACTACGAATGAGGAGAGAGGTCAGTCATACCCTGGTCTGTACTCCAGATGACTATGAATGAGGAGAGGTCAGTCATACCCTGGTCTTTATCTACTCCAGAGCCACTAGGCTGTTGTTGCTCTTCAGGTTCAGAGAGTCAATGGTCTCCTGGCAGACCTGGACCTCTCTCCTCAGGATCCTCTGGGCTTCAGCGCTCGGCTGAGCTTCTAGTCTGACCTTTGACCTCTGCTCCTTCCTTTTTCCTCTGGGACACTCCTCTTCCACCTGGACTACAACCTGTAGTAGAATCACAGGGTACATTAGAGTATTTTGTGTAAAACTGTGACAAAAAAATCCAAATTAAATCCATTTTAATCCCAACTTGTAACACAATATAATATTTTAGTCCTATTAGTTGACTGAGAACGCTCCAGTGAGAAACCTAAAACATAATCGCAGTGTGTGTGAATCTTCCTTCCTTTACCTCCATACGATTTTACTAGATGATGCTCATACAGTATATATTTTGTTATTGTAAAGAGCTTTGCTCTCACAAACAACAATGCAAATGCTTTTCACTCTTCAACCTGGGGTTATGAACACTTCCATGGTGGTTAACACAAAGCGTAGCTAGGCTATATTGGTTCAACAAGTGTGACTTTTTGAGACAACATGGCATGTTTCCAACCACTTACACATTTGGTAGATACATACACTTCTAACAGAAATAATCTTAAATGTTAACCAAATATCCAACAGTAAAAGTATCTATTTACAATGTGTTAATGAGCCTGAAAAGTGACATTGGTACTTTTTCGCTTGGACATTAAACTATTTATCTTAGTTGAAGGAAATTGTACTTTGCTAGAAGTGTAACCAATGCCTTATCTAGCACAGTTCATGAAAATAATAAGCCGAATATGAATTCAAACACAAAAGTATTTAGGCTTTCTAACCATGGGCATGTCTCTTTAAGAGGAAGTGTAGAGTATAAACAAAGTTATCAAATGATCATTATCATGAGTTCCATTCTCCTCCTCCAGCATTATCACAAGTTCCATTCTCCTCCTCAAGCATTATCACAAGTTCCATTCTCCTCCTCAAGCATTATCACGAGTTCCATTCTCCTCCTTCAGCATTATCATGAGTTCCATTCTCCTCCTCCAGCATTATCATGAATTCCATTCTCCTCCTTCGGCATTATCATGAGTTCCATTCTCCTCCTTCAGCATTATCATGAGTTCCATTCTCCTCCTTCAGCATTATCATGAGTTCCACTCTCCTCCTCCAGCATTATCATGAGTTCCACTCTCCTCCTCCAGCATTGTCACGAGTTTCTTATACACATAAACAGGAGAACTGAAAGTAAAGAACTAAAATAACTGAAAGTAGAGGCAGTTCATAGAAAAGTCACATTCACAGTTTATTTGAAAGGACTTTAGGTGTGCTCGATCTAGGCACAATGGAAACAACGGAAGTGTGCCAAAAGTGCAAACACTGCCTGCTGTTATCATGAGCTAAATCATGAGCAGCTGTAGTATTGAAATTATTTGAAATACATATTTGACCCAGGTCTGATTCACATATATAGCTATATAGCCTAATGTACAAATATACACACTCAATGCATACCTTCCTGGACATGGCCTGTAGCTGGAAAAACCTGTTCTTCACTACCTTCCTAGACATGGCCTGTAGCTGGACCAACCGGTCCTTCAGCTGCTGTCTCAACTCATCCTGCTGGCCTTTAGCAGAGATCAGCTCTCCTTCCTTTATGGACAGAGTTCTACACAAGGAACTCACTGTACCTGCAGAGTACAAATACAGTATTGATTGGGATAATATCTATCTACCTATCCAATCCTCTCAGATCTCTGCAAGTACATATGGGGCCAGGGTTAAATTTGGGATTACGGTCTCAACCACCCAGTTTAGGGTTCTAAACCTATGGTTGATAAGTCTGTACACACCAGAAGAGATCACATAATTCTTCCTGGCCTCCTCTAAGTTCTCTCCACTTCTCTCATCTGTTCAGTAAGTGATACTCTGTTGTCTTCCTCCTCACTGTCCACAGCATTATCTGTATATCTGAAGAGCTGTGTTTGAGGCTCAGACTCAGACAAGGCCACCATGCAAGATTAGATCAGTTTTAGGTCTTATACCAGATTGTCACGGATTCTGCCGAGGCTGCTCCTCCTCCTTGCTCGGGCAGGCTTCGGCGTTCGTCGTCCCCGGAGTACTAGCTACTGCCGTTCGATGTTATCGGTGTTTGTTTAGTTTTGTCTGTATTTTTTACACCTGTTCGTCATTATGTTAATTGTTTCCCTTATATTACCCGTCTCTCATCTGTACTTTGTGTGTGATTGTTTTCCCCTTCACGGTTGTCTATTTTGTGAGCGGGTTATTTCCTCCCTGCGTGGAGTTATTTTCTGTGTCCTTTTGGATCCTTTTCGTATTAAAAGTACGTATCCGAGAGTTCTGTGTCCTGCGCCTGACTTCGTTTACCGCATCTCACAGACAGTCGTGACACAGATGGTAACATTACGTGCAGTCTTTACATCAATTTCAAATGTTATCAAATGATTCATTCCTAACTCTGACACTGTTAACTAAGGGTTAACCTCATGCTCTATGTCTTGGTGTTCTGTCTCAGAGTGAGTTGCTTCTCTGTCCAACAGGGCTCCGAACCCTCCACATTCAGGACCCCACCCAGGGCTGGCCTCTCTCAGCCTGTGGAGCTCCTCTTCTAGCCTGGTTATCTGCTGGCTCTTCTCCTGCACCTCCTTCTCCACCTCCCTCAGATTCCTGGCCTCCTCTGACAGACGCACTATCAACTCCGCCTTCAATACAAAGAAGCCCACAGAGAAGTTTGTCAGATGACCAAGGTTACTTCAGTTCCTCATTTTCACTTTTTTTTTTCTATACAATTTAGGCTTTTTATTGGTTTTATTTTAGTTTGACAGGTTTTTATATTTAATTCTAGACGTGTGCTGTGCTCTGTTGGATCTGGTATCAGTTTTAGTTTGAACAGTCTTGTAACCTGAAGTTTCTAGTTTTTACTTTCTTTTTTGTTTCTTTTTCATTTTGTTTTAGTTTCCATTTTAGTCAACCTTGAGGGTTCAAAGGCAGAGGGACAGATGGTACTGTTAAAGTTAGAGCACTGCTGTGGTAATCAGTATATGGCTGTATACCCATCAGACCGTATCAAATGAACAAGTCACAACTTGTTCAGTACATGAGCTGAAATACTCTCACAGAAGTCTGAAATATACAGTGCAGAAAAGTTCCTACTTCCTCCCTGATCTCTGACCACATCCTCATTACCAGAAATGATCAGTTCTGTCAGCTCCTCCTGAAGCACAGAGATCTCTTTGTCTTTCTTCGAACACTCCTCTTCAAACTCTGACAGGCGAGTGATTTCCTCACCTAACATCAGTATGTTCTGCTCCTGTAAAAAGTGGGATTACAATACTACAACTACAGTCACTACCAACCTCTAATATGGTGCACAGCCCACTGAGCCAACCATAGTGCTAACAACCATCAGATCTGGGCTATCAATAAAGTGTCTACATGGATGTTTTGATTTCAGACTGATCCCCACCAATCTGTATAAAATGATGAACCTTCTCATGTAGTAGGGTCATGTACCATGGTACCTTCCCCCCTGTGTCCTCAGACATGGTGGTTCTGGTGAAGTTAGGCTTGTTCTGATGACCTTCTCTGGCTGCCCCTGGGTCCAAGCAGGCTAAACCTGCCATTTCCTTTGGTGGAGCAATTAACCTGCAGGCTTCAGTTGCATGCAAGAAACATTCATTAACATTCACTTTATTCATTAAACCTATAGTTTTCTTTTTACACGAGCTGTTTGTTTTACCTATCCAACACTAAACAAACGTTTATTTCAATGTTTTGTTTTGACGTGTTATTACCTATGGGCATATGCTTTTATTAATGGCAATTGCAAGGGTTACATTTTAAGTATCATCCATTCAATAAGCTAGCAACATGAGTAGTCCTGTCACCTTACACCTGAGGGAGGGGGCAGATTTAGGGATGACTTTGGGATGCTCTGCTGATGCTCTGGCACATGATGGACACTTCTGATTGTCCTCAACTAAAGGCAGATGGACCTTCTCTCTCTGACTGTTGACTGGATTCCTTGTCATTTCGGTCAGTAAACCAAACTATCAACTAAGAGTGATTAAATGTTAAATGAAAAATGTAAGTCACAGTTTATAAACTGGATTCAAAGTGGGGTTCCCACTGGACAACAAAGGTTGAGTTTGACAGTCTGTGATGCTGCTACAGCCCGTTACAATATTATACAACATAGCTGGTAAGTCTGGGTAACTGGTTGTCCTGGGAGTGTGGAGGGGTCCAGCAAGTCCTTCACAGGAGCAGATGTTGGGTCTTGGCTGCACTCATGGATGTGTTTGGCCTACCTGGTGACTCACCTGCTGCTCTCATCATTGTTTACCTTGGAGGGATATCCTGTAGGTGGAAACCACCATCAGGAAATGTTTACTAAATGTATCTTTAGAATGTCAAGAAAGTTCATGTAGCCTATTATTGTAGAAAGCAGTGATAGGAGACTTCTATCTTAATAATAATTTAGATGTTAGACAAAACAGTACTTATGTTAACATTTTACCAAGACAATATGAGAGAAAAAAAGTAAATGGGACAGTTTCATTTTTAAATCATATAGTTTACAATATCTATGGTTATTACATAGAAGGTTTTAACATTCCATCTCAATGAATATAGTTTTTCTTTGAGACTGCCACCATAGAGATGAAACACGTTCTGTCTCTATGGCTGCTAATGTCATAGAGTGGTTGTTACATAGAAATATAATGAATTGCCAGGGTTAGAGGTTCCAAGTCCGTTATATTCATTCTATTTATATGGGTTGTTAGCCTACCACAGAGATCCTATTAAATGATGTAAATTTAAACAAAGGCGTTTGAGGGACACAATCAGAATGAATGAGAATGAACATGCTTTGCATCATGCTAAGAAAAAGCCCTTAGCGTGCATGCCTTCCTGCTTCATTGCAGCATTATTGTTTGTATGTAGTTTAAATTACATGAAAACAATGGGGATTACGGAAACAAATTCATCAAATTAAATTGCAGGCTAAATGTTCTTTAAAAACAAACACGTTTATTTTTTAAGAAATCACACATTTAATATGGATTCACAATGGGGCTAATATCCACTCAGAATAAACATCCCTTTTGATAACCTTTATGGGTATTTAAATAAAATATTAGCTTCAAGCCTGTCCGGTTATCCTACAGACACAGCGCATTGTGACATGGTACTTGAAGGGTTAATAATTTGGTACTCTGTTTAGATTGAGCACATCTAAACGAAATCTACACTTTGTCATGACGACATAAACAGATGGATGTGTTCCAGTCAAGTATGGCCATACCATCTATTGTCTGATTTGGCGATCTGGAGTGTAGGTCATTGTATTAAAAGCGTTATGATAATGTGATAGTGTGTGATCCCATATCTCCAGTGAAAATAATGATATAGCTATGAAGCGTTCCAACACGATTTCCTGATTTTCACAGGCGAACAATTTACAAGTGAAATCATGGGGAAATGTTTTATTTTACCGACTGATACAACATAGGCTTTCACCAAATTGACAGGAGTTTCATGATTTTAGCCCTGCCTCCACATCTCGCAAACGTTATTTGGAAAGTGAAAGTACAATAGTCAAAATGCGAACCAAGGCAGGGTAAGATATGGATTATTTGATTATATATAGAAATAGCCAACTTAACATATTCAGTGCAGTAACTGAAATAATAATGACATCTTTTGATCTTGATAAATGACTGTATTTGTAATTTGACGACAAGGCTGTTCTCTCCCTTTTTTTCTTCAATGTCTGTTTTTCCTCTGGTGACTCAACTGCCTTCTGATTTGAAAGTGCGCTGCTCAACTCAGTCGATCTTTCCCTGTTTTTGAAAAATGAAAAGCTTTGGCCTTGTCATTCTTAGAGAAAAATAATTAAAAGCTTACTTGTTTGTAACAACAAAACAGAGAAAACAATATAGCGAACGTCAGCAGTCCTGACTTGGACCGGACGTAGGTCTTCTCCATGAATTATGTTGGCTTGCTGCCAGGGCGAATTGGCCGTCTGACAATTATTCTGGGAAAAGGCAGATAGCACGGACCATTTTTTATTATATAGGGCTGGTCGAAAATTTAAAAAATGCAATAATGATTTTTTTCTACAAATAAACATGGCCGACGGCTCATCGGCCTCTTTTTCTACGACTTTAGTGACATTTCTCTGTTGTCACAATAATCAATATTGAGCATTTGGCTGACCAGTAGGCAACGGCCGTCCCCCTACCGAGATGGGCCGGCCCGGTTTTCTGATAGGCTGAGCTGAAGTGGCGCAAATTCACATTCAAAGTCAAACGGGTATCAAAGAGAGAAATACCTGCTGCCTGCTGGTTCTGCTGGTCCGAGTGCTGTGTCTGTGAGAAATGACAGACCAGCTGCTGCTGCATAACTAATCAGTAGGATGGGCATTTGATTTCTATATGCGGGCCCGTTTTTCACGCGACCTCCTGTGTTCACGCGCTTGCGAATTTTGATAATGTGTGTTATAATAAAGACCATAGGCAGCTCTTGAGTTTCAAGTTTGGGGAAGCTTACAATTTATTTCTACATATCTCAAATCAAATTGTATTTGTCACATGTGCCGAGTACAACAGGTGTAGACCTTACAGTGAAATGCTTACTTACAAGCCCTTAACCAACAATGCAGTTTTAAGAAAAATAAGTGTTAACTGCGTGCCAGTTATGATTATTTTTATATGCATGTTTTCGTTTCTCAAAAGTATTGTCACGTGGTTAATCATAAAACTGAATAAAAATAATAAAAATCAAAAAGTTAAAATTCAACTAAAGCCTTTGCCATATGGACACATTCAAATCAAGCTTTATTTATACAGCAAATATCAGTCATGGAAAGCAACGCAATGTTCTTCACATGAAAAAAATTATGAAGACAATGAAAATAAAAATTATTTACTAAACAACAAACATAAGAGGATAAAAAACCTAAAATAATAACAATAAAAACTGAACGTCTAAAAAGCACCCTAAGAAAAAGCAAAGCTAAAAACGTGTGTTTTAAGATCTCTTTTAAATATGTCTACAGTTTCGGCCCCCCTCAGGTTCTCTGGCAGGCTATTCCAGAGGCTGGGGGCATAATAACTATAAGCTGACTCTCAATGCCTCTTGGTCCTAGGCTTTGGGATAGTTAAAAGGCCATTTTTTTTATGCAATAAAAGTAGAGTTACAATTACATGAAAACAATGGGGATTACGGAAACAAATTCATCAAATTAAATTGCAGGCTAAATGTTCTTTAAAAACAAACACATTTTTTAAAAAGAAATCACACATTTAATATGGATTCACAATGGGGCTAATATCCACTCAGAATAAACATCCCTTCTGATAACCTTTATGGGTATTTAAATAAAATATTAGCTTAAAGCCTGTCCGGTTATCCTACAGACACAGCGCATTGTGACATGGTACTTGAAGGAGAATTGGATGTTAATAATTTGGTACTCTGTTTAGATTGAGCACATCTAAACGAAATCTACACTTTGTCATGACGACATAAACAGATGGATGTGTTCCAGACAAGTATGGCCATACCATCTATTATCTGATTTGGCGATCTGGAGTGTAGGTCATTGTATTAAAAGCGTTATGATAATGTGATAGTGTGTGATCCCATATCTCCAGTGACAATAATGATATAGCTATGAAGCGTTCCAACACGATTTCCTGATTTTCACAGGCGAACAATTTACAAGTGAAATCATGGGGAAATGTTTTATTTTACCGACTGATACAACATAGGCTTTCACCAAATTGACAGGAGTTTCATGATTTTTAATTCTG
Organism: Coregonus clupeaformis; assembly: GCF_020615455.1. Taxonomy (NCBI): domain Eukaryota; kingdom Metazoa; phylum Chordata; class Actinopteri; order Salmoniformes; family Salmonidae; genus Coregonus; species Coregonus clupeaformis. Next base: position 51,449,696 of record NC_059215.1, read on the forward strand.
GGGTGGAATATCCTTTTAAATTATATAGCGTCTTATCAGTAGCCCTGCCTCCACGTCTCGCAAACGTTATTTGCAAAGTGAAAGTACAATAGTCAAAATGCGAACCAAGGCAGGGTAAGATATGGATTATTTGATTATATATAGAAATAGCCAACTTAACATATTCAGTGCAGTAACTAAAATAATAATGACATCTTTTGATCTTGATAAATGACTGTATTTGTAATTTGAAGACAAGGCTGTTCTCTCCCTGTTTTCTTCAATGTCTGTTTTTCCTCTGGTGACTCAACTGCCTTCTGATTTGAAAGTGCGCTGCTCAACTCAGTCAATTTTTCCCTGTTTTTGAAAAATGAAAAGCTTTGGCCTTGTCGTTTTCAAGAAAAATAATTAAAAGCTTAATTGTTTGTAACAACAAAACAGAGAAAATAATATAGCGAACGTCAGCAGCCCTGACTTGAACCGGACGTAGGTCTTCTCCATTAATTATTTTGGCTTGCTGCCAGGGTGAATTGGCCGTCTGACAATTATTCTGGGAAAAGGCAGAAAGGACGGACCATTTTTTATTAGATAGGGCTGGTCGAACATTTAAAAAATGCAATAATGAATTTTTTCTACAAATAAACATGGCCGGCGGCTCATCGGCCTCTTTTTCTACGACTTTAGTGACATTTCTCTGTTGTCACAATAATCAATATTGAGCATTTGGCTGACCAGTAGGCAACGGCCGTTCCCCTACCGAGATGGGCCGGCCCGGTTTTCTGATTGGCTGAGCTGAAGTGGCGCAAATTCACATTCAAAGTCAAACGGGTATCAAAGAGAGTGATAAATACCTGCTGCCTGCTGGTTCTGCTGGTCCGAGTGCTGTGTCTGTGAGAAATGACAGACCAGCTGCTGCTGCAGAACTAAATCAGTAGGATGGGCATTTGATTTCTATATGCTGGCCCGTTTTTTTCACGGGACCTCCTGTGTGCACGCACTTGCGAATTTTGATCATGTGTGTTATAATAAAGACCATACATTACCAAATCTTCCACCTTGAAGCTTGCATGTACACACACACACACACACACACACACAAACCTACACATACACACTCCCTATCCTTGAGAACAAAGAAAATCAACCAGGAAAACCCCATTGAATCAGCACCTACCACACGTGCCTTTTTCTGTAATGATATATGTAAATATGCTCATACAACACACACACACGCGCGCACACACTCTCTTATTGTGCCTTTTATGACTTAAAAGTCCTTGCCTGGGTCCCCATCCCAATTATGTGACACAGTGAATCAATTTTCCAGGCGTTCTGAGATCTGTGCCCATATTCTTAAAGCGTCTGAGTAGGAGTGCTGATGTAAGATAAGTTGTGTAAGATGGGAGAACTGATCCTAGATCAGCACTCATACACTGAAATGCTTTATATATACACACACACACACACACACACACACACACACACACACACACACACACACACACAGGCCCTGATAAGCAGTTGAGGCTGCTGAGAGGAGGACGGCTCATAGTAATGGCTGGAATGGAATAAATGGAATGGTGTCAAATGCATCAAACACGTGGTTGCAATGTGTTTGATGCCATTCCATTCTCACCATTCCACTATTTTGAGCCGTCCAATCCTAATATGTTTAGTGTGGCTGCCTGAAATATGACCTGGAACGCCACCAGATTCTCACCGTATGTCGCCCCCTGGTGGTCATGTGATGTCACAGCAGGCATATGCAGGGCAAAGTTATGAGACAACAGCTCTTCAGATCATGTAATTCGGCTCTTGTAATTATTGTTATTGAATCCAGTTGTTATTGTTTGAAATGATGTGCTTATTTAATTATTCTTATAAAGCAGAAATGACTTGTGAATAAAGCTAGATTTTTAAACATTTTCCCCATGTAATTTAAATGTAATGCCACTCCCGAGTGGCGCAGTGGTCTAAGGCGCTGCATCACAGTGCTAGCTGTGCCACTAGAGATCCTGGTTCGAATCCAGGCTCTGTCGTAGCCGGCCGTGACCGGGAGACCCATAGGGCTGCGCACAATTGGCCCAGCGTCGTCCAGGGTAGGGGAGGGAATGGCCGGCACGGATGTAGCTCAGTTGGTAGAGCATGGCGTTTGCAACGCAAGGGTTGTGGGTTCGATTCCCAGTATGAAAAATTAAAAAATAATGTATGCACTCACTAACTGTAAGTCGCTCTGGATAAGAGCGTCTGCTAAATGACGTAAATGTAAATAGGCAGCTCTTGAGTTTCAAGTTTGGGGAAGCTTACAATTTATTTCTACATATCTCAAATCAAATTGTATTTGTCACATGCGCCGAATACAACAGGTGTAGACCTTACAGTGAAATGCTTACTTACAGCCCTTAACCAACAATGCAGTTTTAAGAAAAATAAGTGTTAACTGCGTGCCAGTTATGATTATTTTTATATGCACGTTTTCGTTTCTCAAAAGTATTGTCACGTGGTTAATCATAAAACTGAATAAAAATAATAAAAATCAAAAAGTTAAAATTCAACAAAAGCCTTTGCCATATGGACACATTCAAATCAAATCAAGCTTTATTTATACAGCAAATGTTAGTCATGGAATGCAACGCAATGTTCTTCACAGGAAAAAAATTATAAAGACAATGAAAATAAAAAATAATTTACTAAACAACAAACATAAGAGGATAAAAAAAACTAAAATAATAACAATAAAAACTGAACGTCTAAAAAGCACCCTAAGAAAAAGCAAAGCTAAAAACGTACGTTTTAAGATCTCTTTTAAATATGTCTACAGTTTCGGCCCCCCTCAGGTTCTCTGGTAGGCTATTCCAGAGGCTGGGGGCATAATAACTATAAACTGACTCTCAATGCCTCTTGGTCCTAGGCTTTGGGATAGTTAAAAGGCCTTTTTTTTAATGCAATAAAAGTAGAGTTACAATTACATGAAAACAATGGGGATTACGGAAACAAATTCATCAAATTAAATTGCAGGCTAAATGTTCTTTAAAAACAAACACATTTATTTTTTAAGAAATCACACATTTAATATGGATTCACAATGGGGCTAATATCCACTCAGAATAAACATCCCTTCTGATAACCTTTATGGGTATTTAAATAAAATATTAGCTTAAAGCCTGTCCGGTTATCCTACAGACACAGCGCATTGTGACATGGTACTTGAAGGGTTAATAATTTGGTACTCTGTTTAGATTGAGCACATCTAAACGAAATCTACACTTTGTCATGACGATATAAACAGATGGATGTGTTCCAGACAAGTATGGCCATACCATCTATTGTCTGATTTGGCAATCTGGAGTGTAGGTCATTGTATTAAAAGCGTTATGATAATGTGATTGTGTGTGATCCCATATCTCCAGTGAAAATAATGATATAGCTATGAAGCGTTCCAACACGATTTCCTGATTTTCACAGGCGAACAATTTACAAGTGAAATCATGGGGAAATGTTTTATTTTACCGACTGATACAACATAGGCTTTCACCAAATTGACAGGAGTTTCATGATTTTTAATTCTGGGGTGGAATATCCTTTTAAATTATATAGCGTCTTATCAGTAGCCCTGCCTCCACGTCTCGCAAACGTTATTTGCAAAGTGAAAGTACAATAGTCAAAATGCGAACCAAGGCAGGGTAAGATATGGATTATTTGATTATATATAGAAATAGCCAACTTAACATATTCAGTGCAGTAACTGAAATAATAATGACATCTTTTGATCTTGATAAATGACTGTATTTGTAATTTGAAGACAAGGCTGTTCTCTCCCTGTTTTCTTCAATGTCTGTTTTTCCTCTGGTGACTCAACTGCCTTCTGATTTTAAAGTGCGCTGCTCAACTCAGTCGATTTTTCCCTGTTTTTGAAAAATGAAAAGCTTTGGCCTTGTCGTTTTCAAGAAAAATAATTAAAAGCTTACTTGTTTGTAACAACAAAACAGAGAAAATAATATAGCGAACGTCAGCAGCCCTGACTTGAACCGGACGTAGGTCTTCTCCATGAATTATGTTGGCTTGCTGCCAGGGCGAATTGGCCGTCTGACAATTATTCTGGGAAAAGGCAGAAAGGACGGACCATTTTTTATTATATAGGGCTGGTCGAAAATTTAAAAAATGCAATAATGAATTTTTTCTACAAATAAACATGGCCGGCGGCTCATCGGCCTGTTTTTCTACGACTTTAGTGACATTTCTCTGTTGTCATAATAATCAATATTGAGCATTTGGCTGACCAGTAGGCAACGGCCGTTCCCCTACCGAGATGGGCCGGCCCGGTTTTCTGATAGGCTGAGCTGAAGTGGCGCAAATTCACATTCAAAGTCAAACGGGTATCAAAGAGAGTGATAAATACCTGCTGCCTGCTGGTTCTGCTGGTCCGAGTGCTGTGTCTGTGAGAAATGACAGACCAGCTGCTGCTGCATAACTAATCAGTAGGATGGGCATTTGATTTCTATATGCGGGCCCGTTTTTCACGCGACCTCCTGTGTTCACGCGCTTGCGAATTTTGATAATGTGTGTTATAATAAAGACCATAGGCAGCTCTTGAGTTTCAAGTTTGGGGAAGCTTACAATGTATTTCTACATATCTCAAATCAAATTGTATTTGTCACATGCGCCGAATACAACAGGTGTAGACCTTACAGTGAAATGCTTACTTACAAGCCCTTAACCAACAATGCAGTTTTAAGAAAAATAAGTGTTAACTGCGTGCCAGTTATGATTATTTTTATATGCACGTTTTCGTTTCTCAAAAGTATTGTCACGTGGTTAATCATAAAACTGAATAAAAATAATAAAAATCAAAAAGTTAAAATTCAACTAAAGCCTTTGCCATATGGACACATTCAAATCAAATCAAGCTTTATTTATAAAGCAAATGTCAGTCATGGAATGCAACGCAATGTTCTTAACAGGAAAAAAATTATGAAGACAATGAAAATAAAAATAATTTACTAAACAACAAACATAAGAGGATAAAAAACCTAAAATAATAACAATAAAAACTGAACGTCTAAAAAGCACCCTAAGAAAAAGCAAAGCTAAAAACGTATCTTTTAAGATCTCTTTTAAATATGTCTACAGTTTCGGCCCCCCTCAGGTTCTCTGGCAGGCTATTCCAGAGGCTGGGGGCATAATAACTATAAGCTGACTCTCAATGCCTCTTGGTCCTAGGCTTTGGGATAGTTAAAAGGCCAGTGCCAGAGGACCTGAGGGACCTACTGGGTACATAACTTAAAAGCATGTCTGACATGTGTTGGGGTGCACAATCGTGGATTGATTTAAAAACCAATAGAATAATCTTAAAATGAATTCTAAAACTCACAGGTAGCCAGTGAGAGACCTTAAAACCGGTGTAATTTGTATTTATTATTGGTTCCTGCCAAGGCAGCAGCTACTCTTCCTGGGGTCCAGCAAAATTAAGGCAGTATATATATATATATATATACAGTGGGGAGAACAAGTATTTGATACACTGCCGATTTTGCAGGTTTTCCTACTTACAAAGCATGTAGAGGTCTGTAATTTTTATCATAGGTACACTTCAACTGTGAGAGACGGAATCTAAAACAAAAATCCAGAAAATCACATTATATGATTTTTAAGTAATTAATTTGCAGTGTATGCAATATTTAAGCAGAATATAATTTAGCTATTCTTACTATACAGTACATGTACTAAAATACATTAAGTCTACAGGTCAGTTCATCTCGATACTTCAAAACTCCTAAGAACTTCATAAATCCAGTGTGTGGGTCTTCCAGTGAGTTGGAGAGGATTGAGGAACCATGGAACAGTTTGAAACCTTGATATGGACTGTAAGTGAAACGTTTCTGATTTGCACATTTTGTGGCTTGGCATGTTTAAAAAACAAATTATCAATGTAAATATTTCCTCTATGAAATATAAATCAGAGTTATTATTAGCCTACTAGTTCTGTCTATTTTACTGAAAATTGTTGAAAAATGTGGTGGAGAGAGGTACATTTCACTAACAATTATTTACTGCATTTTCAGATAACAGGTTATCTTGGGTTTGGTGTCATCTTTAAATGTAATGTATGCTGATGGTGATGTTTTATTTCTTCTCTATTTGCAGATACCTATCACTTTTATACTTCTAAACATTGAACCCTGTTTCACATATGATCCAGCCATCTATAAAATAGGCGATAGAGATTGCAGAATGTGTAGGCCTGGTAAGGACCTTGTGTATTATTATTTACATTTACATTTACATTTACAAATGTATTATTATGAGGGGTTACTTATAATAATAACTATAATAATACCAACATTTAATTATTTTCTGGTTTTCTTTTCAACAGGATATCATGTAAATAGTCATTGTACTAAATCTACAATCACCTCCTGTGTGCCCTGTATTGACTCCACATTCCTTGATGAGCCCAGTGGTAAAACAACATGCAACAACTGTACCACATGTGGTCCAGGTGAGAATTATATCAGCTGTTGTTTTAATGAAATACAACAGGCTTTACATTTAGCTTCAGATACCAAGTGACATGTTTTCTCCATAGGTTTGGGTTTGAAGGTAAAGCAGCCATGTAGACCTTCATCAGACACTGTCTGTGGGACACTGGAGGGGTTCTACTGTCTAGACCCAACTAAGGATGGTTGTAGAGCAGCCCAGAGACACAGCAGCTGTAAACCTGGTCAATACATCAGCCACACAGGTTGGTCTTCTGTCTCACTCATTATACTAATTGTGTTGTCATAATTCAATTGAGTCAAGTTGTTAACTTCAGTGTGAATAATCACTAACAGTTAATGGAATTAAAGAAGTGGGGGGAAAAACCGAATGCAAATTTTTCATTAACGTTTCAACATGTATTTGTGCAGGAACAACATCTACAGATACTGTGTGTGCTGACTGCACTGGTGATACCTATTCAAATGGATCATTTACATCCTGCCAGCCACACACAGAGTAAGTAAATTGTTATTTCCCTCAAAATATAAACTAAATACTACAATAATATGCTCACATAGGAATGTAAAACTGAAAGTTTGGTGACCAAATTGTCAGTTACCAGTGGTCTGTTTCTCTTATTATAGATGTGATACCTTGAAGCTTCAGCGAATTAAACCTGGAACTCATTCATCCAACTCTGAATGCGGACCACAGACCTCCCTTCCCATAGCTGCAATAATATCTCCTGTTGTGGTGGTGGTGGTGGTACTAGCTGTGATACCAGTGACGACAGTAGCTATTAGAAGAAGAAAAAAACCATATCCTGTATCTGGTGAGATTATTTTGGTGAATTGTACAGTTTCATTTATTGTTTTAATTGCCCAGATGAACAAGTGAGAAATATCCAGCACTAAATCAAATCAAATGTTATTTGTCACATGCGCCGAATACACCGAGTGTAGACTTGCTTGCTTACGAGCCCTTCCAAACGATGCAGTTTGGTAACACACAAGAATAAAATACAGAAGAATGGAGCTATATACGGCAGTACCAGTAAAGTTCCCGTGTGGCTCAGTTGGTAGAGCATGGCAACGTCAGGATTGTGGGTTTGATTCACACGGGGGAACAGTATGAAAAATGTATGCACTCTGGAAAAGAGCGTCTGCTAAATGACTAAAATAAATAAATATAAATACTAGAGCACACAAGATTAATGAAATACGCAAGAATGTTTTGAAAATCATGACAATGCCATACAGTGTATGTTATCGATTTCTACATTAGTTTTTGTCTCAATGTTAATTCTTGTACCTTTCCAGATAGGCCTTTTCAAGAGACACAAAGTCCTACAGAGGTATGTTAATGAGTAACCCCCACAGTATTTTCTATCATACTCAATGTGGTAAGGAGATGGCTGACAGGAATTTATATTACCCCAACGGTTTTTTATGTTTTATTGAGTTTAGGTTTCTTTTTACTAGGTATCAGACACAGAGGGAACATCAATGCTGTTTGTGGGAACAAGAACAGGTAATGAATCATAACTTATCAGAATCATATGCTTGAGTTCATGAATTTCAGCCTGATTTGAACTAAAAATATTTATGATTTATTACTTGACTTCTTATTAATATTATGCTTACCAGATTCAACCCTCCAGGACATTCATCAGAGCAATCCAGTCTGTGTGGTTCATTGGCTTGAAAACTAGACTAGGCAGTAGGGCCCAATTTCTGTACACTACACGGTAAATGTGATCTAGACTCAATTTTTAAATAAATGTTGGAGGCTGGCATATTTGTTTTGTGGTGTACAGATAAAAAAAGACCATGACCTTAATAGATGGCCTGAAACCCTCAAATGTAACAAACAGATGATCCTACAACATCCCCATGGACCTTGTGGAACTTGTGCTTCTGGTGATGGTGTACTGTAGCTTCTGTTGACACAAACTGTCAAAGGACCTGCGAATAATATGGCCTGGACACTGGTATGGAAACATGGACTCCCCTTACATGTTGTGTGACCATGGATTTGTATAATCCCATTCACCACAGAGTAAACCACAAGGTACAATGGTGCAAAGTGTAAGCGATGTCCAGTGTGTGACCCATGATGCATACCAATGGAGCAAAGGTTTTATATAGCATATTATGTAATTCATAGTGGCGTATTGTATTGCACTTTTTTGATTCCATGGGTTTATAATGTCCCCTCTTGGGATTAATAAGTAGCGGGTCTGCTATAAAATATAATTATGTTCAAGTGTTCCAATGACCTTAGCTACATTGTAAAAAAAATAAAAATATGAAAGCAAATTGATTGAAGCAAAATGTGAAAACTGCAAGGGTGTTATTTCACTCAGATGTGTATTTTAGAGTAAATTCAATGCCAATGGGACCAAATCAATTCTGAAATTCCAAACGAGGAAGATATTCGAAACCCTTAAAAGTGCATCTTTCCTTCCTAATTTAAGAAATGTAAAATTATATTTGTGGATTCATTTGCTTCTACCTTGATGCCTTTCATGAAGGTTTTCGATTTGCTTATTTTTTTCAGTAATTCGAAAACCTTCATAAAAGGCATTGGGTAAAGGTAAATTAAAACACCCAATACAAATATAATTTTACATACATTTTACATGAATTTGACAATCTTGATGCCCATTCAAAAAGGCAGTCACTAGTTACCACAGCCACGAATTCAAACTCCGCCCATTTCTACAATTTATCTTAAAATGTTAATTCAAGCCTAACCTTAAATTAAGACCAAATTGCTAATTTGTTTTAAATCATTTTTACGAAATAGCCCATTATGACTCTGTGGCTGTGTTAACTAGTGGAAATCCTTCAAAAACAGTACGGGACTTTCATTTCACGGTCATTTTTTTTATTTTTTATTTTATTTAACCTTTATTTAACCAGGTAAGCCAGTTGAGAACAAGTTCTCATTTACAACTGCGACCTGGCCAAGATAAAGCAAAGCAGTGTGATAAAAACAACACAGAGTTACATATGGGGTAAAACAAAACATAGTCAAAAATACAACAGAAAATATATATACACAGTGTGTGCAAATGTAGTAAGTTATGGAGGTAAGGCAATAAATAGGCCATAGTGTAAAATAGTTACAATTTCGTATTAACACTGGAATGATACAGTGGGGAAAAAAGTATTGTGTCAGCCATCAATTGTGCAAGTTCTCCCACTTAAAAAGATGAGAGAGGCCTGTAATTTTCATCATAGGTACACGTCAACTATGACAGACAAATTGAGATTTTTTTTCTCCAGAAAATCACATTGTAGGATTTTTAATGAATTTATTTGCAAATTATGGTGGAAAATAAGTATTTGGTGACCTACAAACAAGCAAGATTTCTGGCTCTCACAGACCTGTAACTTCTTCTTTAAGAGGCTCCTCTGTCCTCCACTCGTTACCTGTATTAATGGCACCTGTTTGAACTTGTTATCAGTATAAAAGACACCTGTCCACAACCTCAAACAGTCACACTCCAAACTCCACTATGGCCAAGACCAAAGAGCTGTCAAAGGACACCAGAAACAAAATTGTAGACCTGCACCAGGCTGGGAAGACTGAATCTGCAATAGGTAAGCAGCTTGGTTTGAAGAAATCAACTGTGGGAGCAATTATTAGGAAATGGAAGACATACAAGACCACTGATAATCTCCCTCGATCTGGGGCTCCACGCAAGATCTCACCCCGTGGGGTCAAAATGATCACAAGAACGGTGAGCAAAAATCCCAGAACCACACGGGGGACCTAGTGAATGACCTGCAGAGAGCTGGGACCAAAGTAACAAAGCCTACCATCAGTAACACACTACGCCGCCAGGGACTCAAATCCTGCAGTGTCAGACGTGTCCCCCTGCTTAAGCCAGTACATGTCCAGGCCCGTCTGAAGTTTGCTAGAGTGCATTTGGATGATCCAGAAGAGGATTGGGAGAATGTCATATGGTCAGATGAAACCAAAATAGAACTTTTTGGTAAAAACTCAACTTGTCGTGTTTGGAGGACAAAGAATGCTGAGTTGCATCCAAAGAACACCATACCTACTGTGAAGCATGGGGGTGGAAACATCATGCTTTGGGGCTGTTTTTCTGCAAAGGGACCAGGACGACTGATCCGTGTAAAGGAAAGAATGAATGGGGCCATGTATCGTGAGATTTTGAGTGAAAACCTCCTTCCATCAGCAAGGGCATTGAAGATGAAACGTGGCTGGGTCTTTCAGCATGACAATGATCCCAAACACACCGCCCGGGCAACGAAGGAGTGGCTTCGTAAGAAGCATTTCAAGGTCCTGGAGTGGCCTAGCCAGTCTCCAGATCTCAACCCCATAGAAAATCTTTGGAGGGAGTTGAAAGTCCGTGTTGCCCAGCGACAGCCCCAAAACATCACTGCTCTAGAGGAGATCTGCATGGAGGAATGGGCCAAAATACCAGCAACAGTGTGTGAAAACCTTGTGAAGACTTACAGAAAACGTTTGACCTGTGTCATTGCCAACAAAGGGTATATAACAAAGTATTGAGAAACTTTGGTTATTGACGAAATACTTATTTTCCACCATAATTTGCAAATAAATTCATGATTTTCTGGATTTTTTTTTCTAATTTTGTCTGTCATAGTTGACGTGTACCTATGATGAAAATTACAGGCCTCTCTCATCTTTTTAAGTGGGAGAACTTGCACAATTGGTGGCTGACTAAATACTTTTTTCCCCCACTGTATACACAAATCATTTTACAAGTGACTGGGATTGCACAATAAAGTCGGGGTCTTATTTCCATTGTGGTTCCTATATTTGCTGCAGCATATGCTACAGTAATACAAGGACTAAATGTGCGTCTAATTTACACATCTCCATCTGGCTTTCAGGGGTCACCTTATTTTTTAATTGTAAAGATTTGTATTTATTTATTTGCTGTAGAGTAGTGGACGCCAGCAGTCCGTCATAGTAATTTTCTCTCTCCATCAATTCCATTCAAATGGCATCCAAAATAGATAATCCTGTTCAAAATTGATATATATAGATCATCAATTTAATTTAGCCAATGATAATGTCTTAACCGAATTAAACAAAACAGATTTTGCATATTGAAACTGGTTTTGATTAATAAATAGGCTTACAATAATAAATGATATACAATAATAATTATGATAAAACAAATAATTATGAATAAATATAAGTTCCAAAATTGCATCCTACCTGAATAGGGAGTTATACAGTGGGGAAAAAAAGTATTTAGTCAGCCACCAATTGTGAAAGTTCTCCCACTTAAAAATATGAGAGAGGCCTGTAATTTTCATCATAGGTACACGTCAACTATGACAGACAAATTGAGAAAAAAATATCTAGAAAATCACATTGTAGGATTTTTAATGAATTTATTTGCAAATGATGGTGGAAAATAAGTATTTGGTCACCTACAAACAAGCAAGATTTCTGGCTCTCACAGACCTATAACTTCTTCTTTAAGAGGCTCATCTGTCCTCCACTCATTACCTGTATTAATGGCACCTGTTTGAACTTGTTATCAGTATAAAAGACACCTGTCCACAACCTCAAACAGTCACACTCCAAACTCCACTATGGCCAAGACCAAAGAGCTGTCAAAGGACACCAGAAACAAAATTGTAGACCTGCACCAGGCTGGGAAGACTGAATCTGCAATAGGTAAGCAGCTTGGTTTGAAGAAATCAACAGTGGGAGCAATTATTAGGAAATGGAAGACTTACAAGACCACTGATATACTCCCTCGATCTGGGGCTCCACGCAACATCTTACCCCGTGGGGTCAAAATGATCACAAGAACGGTGAGTAAAAATCCCAGAACCACACGTGGGGACCTAGTGAATGACCTACAGAGAGCTGGGACCAAAGTAACAAAGCCTACCATCAGTAACACACTACGCCGCCAGGGACTCAAATCCTGCAGTGCCAGACGTGTCCCCCTTCTTAAGCCAGTACATGTCCAGGCCCGTCTGAAGTTTGCTAGAGTGCATTTGGATGATCCAGAAGAGGATTGGGAGAATGTCATATGGTCAGATGAAACCAAAATATAACTTTTTGGTCAAAACTCAAAGAATGCTGAGTTGCATCCAAAGAACACCATACCTACTGTGAAGCATGGGGGGTGGAAACATCATGCTTTGGGGCTGTTTTTCTGCAAAGGGACCAGGACGACTGATCCATGTAAAGGAAAGAATGAATGGGGCCATGTATCGTGAGATTTTGAGTGAAAACCTCCTTCCATCAGCAAGGGCATTGAAGATGAAACGTGGCTGGGTCTTTCAGCATGACAATGATCCCAAACACACCGCCCGGGCAACGAAGGAGTGGCTTCGTAAGAAGCATTTCAAGGTCCTGGAGTGGCCTAGCCAGTCTCCAGATCTCAACCCCATAGAAAATCTTTGGAGGGAGTTGAAAGTCCGTGTTGCCCAGCGACAGCCCCAAAACATCACTGCTCTAGAGGAGATCTGCATGGAGGAATGGGCCAAAAAAACAGCAACAGTGTGTGAAAACCTTGTGAAGACTTACAGAAATCGTTTGACCTGTGTCATTGCCAACAAAGGGTATATAACAAAGTATTGAGAAACATTTGCAAATAAATTCATAAAAAATCCTACAATGTGATTTTCTGGATTTTTTTTTCTAATTTTGTCTGTCATAGTTGACGTGTACCCATGGGCGGTGTGTTCAATAGGGCGATATGGGCGACGCACTGCCAAACGGGAAAAGGAAGGGATTTTTTTTCTAATCAATTATATCATGGCAACAGTAGTTCAGTGTTCACGTCTGATCTGCCAGCCACTAAATGTCCAATCAGGCTAAAGTCGTGCTTCAAATGTCCCCGCCCGTTTTGGGGCGATTTCAGTCAGGTTGAAAATCGCCCAGAAGTCTCTCATAGCCTCTAATGTAAAATATTTTTTTCAAATTTCTGAGCTTTCAATACATTCTCTATGGGTGTCTGAGGGCTTGCACTTACGCGCTTTCGTCATACGTAACGTAACGTAACCATGAACGGCAGACAGCAACGCTTGGACAGCGACTGGTGTAACCGACATGCACCATCTTTCAGAAAAGATTAAGAAAAATGAGCTGTCAAAGACCCACATTGATAGCTGTTTGAGATTGTCTGCTTTGGTGAGAGTGAATATTGCCACTCAACTGGATGAGGGATACAGGCTAGCTGTCCGCCGCCACAACGATGAGGTTAGCAACAGCAGAGTCGTGAACACTGTCTACGAGAATCGAGACGACCTCATAGAATGTTTTGAAGCCATCCGGACGGGTTCATTGGGTTCATTTGACCAGCCCACCGTACCAGAAGCTACAGAATAAGGACATCGATGCTGTCTTTATCAAACGTGCCCTCGACAGCTTCGCAAGCAGTGTGCAGGCCATAAGGTAAGATAAAGATTAAACAATATCATTCGATCTTTCTCAAAGCAGAGCTTTATTTGAAAATGTATGCATGAAAGGAGACTGCATTTGTGTTTGAAATTACATTATTGTCATTATATATGGCCAGTGGTGTAATCTATCTTATTTTATATACTATGTGTACTGTACAGTGGTGCTCATAAGTGTATGAACACATTCTAAAGCTGACTAAAAAGAGGAATAAAAAAATCATCTTTTGGAAATTGATCTTAATGACTTAATTAAAAAAGTTGGAAAATCCAACCTTTAAGGACACCAATTTTATTTTCTTTTTTATTCCTCTTTTTAGTCAACTTTAGCATGGGATCATAAGCTTATGAGCACCACTGTATACTGTGCTGAACATCCAGGCTATGTGAGACACAAAGGCTAACTTAAACACTAAAGACTTTATGCATCCCTGCCCATTTTAAGTGGAACTGAAGTATTTGTACTATACATGGATACATTGCATATACCTGTGCATCACATAGACAACAATACTGTACAAAGCCAACAAACACATTGGTCTGTTTGCCTTCAGGGACTCCTCTCAACAGCAGCTGCAAGAAGCAACAGGAGCCAAAAGACCCAGAACAGCTTTGAGAGAAGAGGAGAAGCAGAGGCTGTCTGAAGAGGTCTGCAACACCATCCTGGATCACACCAAAGAAAGGTTCTCTTTCTCTGGCCACCTTGTGAGTGCTACCTTACTGCAAGCAGACATGTTTGAAAGGTACTGCCATTCAAAAAAATAAAAAATCTGTTCATGTTCATTTTTACAAATCTATACAATTGGCCAGAATATGGTTGTTCATATTTACAAATCTATACAATTGGCCAGAATATGGTTGTTCATTTTTACAAAGCCATACATATTGTTTATGCAGTGTTGAGGAATGTGAAAGAACACCCTTGATTATTTTTACTGTGATAACTTATTTTGCTTTTGTAAGCCAACACTTTTGAGATCAGTCAATAAATGCTTCTGGTATTGACTTATATGCTGCCCCTGTCTTCATGTTGTTGCTGGACATATCTTTTTAAAAATGTGTGTAGGTCACCTAAATCATCAGAAAAATTGCCCCTCCTGAGAATTTTTTCAGGAGCCGCCACTGCGTGTACCTATGATGAAAATTACAGGCCTCTCTCATCTTTTTAAGTGGGAGAACTTGCACAATTGGTGGCTAACTAAATACTTTTTTTCCCCACTGTACAGTAGCCTGCATTTGGTCTTGCCAACGTTCTTCTCATCTTTCACTACAATATTAAAACCTACATTCAATTCCCCTTGGAGGCTTTTCACTATAGGCAAACTGTTTTTACTCTAACTTTTGTTTTACATCAATGAAAAAGGCCTCCATCTTCACTACAATTGTATTTATTGGCTTTTCACTTTTTATCGTCCAAAAGACGCAATTACCGGCTAAGGGAAACCCTGGCGCATTTTCACATCAGAGTTGTGTTTCTATCAAATTGACTTGTTGCAGATCAAAGTCTGTGCGTAAACACGTAGTGCATATAAAATAACTTTTGTGGTTAAATTCCCATGTAAATTCCCAGTTAAATGGGTTTCCATGGCAGTCCTCTGTAGCTCAGTTGGTAGAGCATGGCGCTTGCAACGCCAGGGTTGTGGGTTTGTTTCCCATGGGGGGCCAGTATGAAAATGTATGCACTCACTATAAGTCGCTCTGGATAAGAGCGTCTGCTAAATGACTAAAATGTGAAATGTTCAACTCCAGTTCAATGTAACATCAATAGGTTTAGGCTCAGTGGCGGTCGTGGCCGTTTAAGATGAGGGAGGATGATTCTTTTCTTTATGAGCATGGCCTTATTTCTATTACAGCATATTGGATGACTATCATTCATATTCCATTCAAGCAGTTCAATGTAACATCGATAGGTTTAGGCTACTACAAATTTTCCCTATACCCATCATGAAGTTGCTTCAACCTAGCCTATGAATGAAAGTTTACAATTTTGAGAATTTTGAGTAATCAAAAAGTGACATTCAATACCACCTTGCACACTCTTGCCTGCATCTAGCTGATCTAGGGAGTAATCATTAGTGCAACAGTTGCAAATGTGAACTTCTATTGGACAAATTCAGGGTTTTTTAATCCCCGTTTCGTTTGCTTCCGTTTAAGAATATATTTTTAACAGAATCGTCGGAAATAATACATCCCTTATAACACGCAAACACAGTTCAAAGATTTAAGAAGTAGTTGACTTCAACCATTGAGATAACAAAATTCTCGTGACACCTATATCTGGTGAGAATATTTTGGTGAATTGTACATTTTCATTTATTGTTTTAATTGCCTTTATGAACAAGTGAGAAATCTCCAGCACTAAATCAAATTACATTTTATTTGTCACATGCGCCGAATACAACAGGTGTAGACTTTAGCGTGAAATACTTCCTTACGAGCCCTTACAAACGATGCAGAAAGAAAAAATAAATACAAATAGTAACACAAGGATTAAAATAAAATACACAAGAATGGAGCTATATACAGGGAGTACCAGTACTAGAGCACACAAGATGACTACAATGAAAGATACAAGAATGTTTTAAATATCATGACAATGCCATACAGTGTATATTATCAATTTCTAAATTAGTTTTTGTCTCAATGTTAATTATTGTACCTTTCCAGAGAGGATTTTTCAAGAGACACAAAGCCCTACAGAGGTATGTTAATGAATAACCCCCCCCCCCAGAATGTTCCTTACGCACAAAAAGCTTATTTCTCTCAAATTTTGTGCAGACATTTGTTTACTTCCCTGTTAGTGAGCATTTTTTTTCCTTTGCCAAAGTGTGGCATATCAAGAAGCTGTTTAAACTGCATGATCATTACACAGGTGCACGTTGTGCTGGGGACAATAAAAGGCCACTCTAAAATGTAAAGTTTTGTCACACAACACAATGCCACAGATGTCTGGCGGCAGGTAGCTTAGTGGTTAAGAGCGTTGTGCCAGTAACCGAAAGGTCTCTGGTTCTAATCCCCGAGACGACTAGGTGAAAAATCTGTCGATGTGCCCTTGAGCAAGGCACTTAACCCTAATTGCTCCTGTAAGTCGCTCTGGATAAGAGCGTCTGCTAAATGACTAATTATTATTTATTTTTTATATGTCTCAAGTTTTGAGGGAGCATGCAATTGGCATGCTGACTGCAGTAATATCCACCAGAGCTGTTGCTAAAGAATTGAATGTTCATTTCTCTACCAACGTCGTTTTAGAGAATTTGACAGTACATCCAACCGTCCTCACAACCGCAGACCACATGTAACCACGCCAGCCTAGGACCTCCTCATCCAGCTTCTTCACCTGCGGGATCGTCTGAGACCAGCCACCTGGACAGCTGATGAGACTGTGGGTTTGCACAACCGAAGAATTTCTGCACAAACTGTCAGAAACCGTCTCAGGGAAGCTCATCTCCGTGCTCGTCATCCTCACCAGTGTCTTGACCTGACTGCAGTTCGGCTTCGTAACCGACTTCAGATGGCAAATGCTCACCTTCGATAGCCACTGGCACGCTGGAGAAGTGTGCTCTTCACGGATGAATCCCAGTTTCAACTGTACCGGGCAGATGGCAGACAGCGTGTATGGGGTCGTGTGGGCAAGCGGTTTGCTGATGTCAACGTTGTGAACAGAGTGCCCCATGGTGGCGGTGGGGTTATGCTATGGGCAGGCATAAACTAAGGACAACGAACACAATTGCATTTTATCGATTGCAATTTTAATGCACAGATACCATGACGAAATCCTGAGGCCCATTGTCACGTGACATTCGCCGCCATCACCTCATGTTTCAGCATGATAATGCACGGCCCCATGTCGCAAGGATCTGTACACAATTCCTGGAAGATGAAAATGTCCATGTTCTTCCATGGCCTGCACACTCACCAGACATGTCACCCATTGACATGTCACCCATGTTTGGGAAGCTCTGGATCGACGTGTACGACAACGTGTTCCAGTTCCAGCCAATATCCAGCAACGTCGCACAGCCATTGAAGAGGAGTGGGACAACATTACACAGGCCACAATCAACAGCCTGATCAACTCTGTGCGAAGGGTATGTGTTGCACTGCATGAGGCAAATGGTGGTCACAACAGATACTGACTGGTTTTCTGATCCACGCCCCTACTTTTTTAAAGGTATCTGTGACCAACAGATGCATATCTGTATTCTCAGTCATGTGAAATCCATACATTAGAGCCTAATGAATTGATTTCAATTGACTGATTTCCATATATGAACTGTAACTCAGTAAAATCTTAGAAATTGTTGCATGTTGAGTTTATATTTTTGTTCAATGTACATTCTACAAACCCTACTGAGTATTCCCAACAATTGTTTACTGCGGCACCTAAAATAGTTTTTGCTCTGTAAACCACTATGTATTTCATACACAGAGATTTGCATTGGGGGATTTATTTGACCTTGGAACATGTTTTAAAACCCACATTTATTGCAAATGTCACTTAAATATGAAAAAATATTAATCCTTGTTTATGTTTAGACAATTATTTGTAATGAATAAATACAGGTTATTGACACGTTTGTATTATTACGTGGGGGACTTTTATTTTGAAAATTCCGGAAGACGCCCTACACTAGTCCAGGGCCCTACACTGGGGTAAGATAAATATGTGTTTACGTAGAAATAGCCTACTTTACATGTTCCGTGATGTAGCCTAACTTTAAGACTGACATCTTTTCATCTTGATGAATGATTGTGTAATTTTACTACAACGAATAGGCAGACCCACGCACGGTTGTTCTCTCCCTTTTGTTTTCAATGTCTGTTCTGCCTCAGGTGACTCTCCCGTAACTCGGTTTTTATTTGAAATTGCGCTACTGAAGTCACTCGAATTTACACTTTTCTTGAAATATCAAAAGCTATCGCCTTGTCATTATTATTTAAAGCTTGCTTTTTTGTAACTTAAAAAAATGACTAACAGCAGTGTAAAGTACTTATGTTAAAATACTGTAGCGACCCGCACAGACAGCTGTGTGTTATGTGTTAGGCTAGTAGATGGTTGTGTTGTACCTACCAGTACCCAGTGTTCGCGGGGTCCGACATGTCAATCAACCTGCTATCTGCCAATCACGGGAATGCCTGGAATGTTCTGATGCCGGGCATCCTGGCGGTTGGCGGAGTGGCGTGGAGGGGGGTTGGGCAGTGGGATGGAGCATTGGAAGTTAAGACCAGGTTTAGCCTTTGTTCTCTCTCTTTACGTCTGGGCTTCACAAGAGAAGGTCACGATTGGCTTGTGGGTTATCTTTCATTTATTTGGCGTGGGCTACGGCCAAACAGTAGCCTGTGTAAAGTTGGTTTAATAAACCGTCCATTCGTAAACTCAATCCTCTGTCTGGACAGTTGTTCTTTTATGATCTAGTCAGGTCATTACATTGGTGTCAGAAGTAAAAACGTTGATAAAAGTTAGCCAGCTAGCTAGCTGACTTCTGTGGCTAGCTACCGTAGGTGAGAACGGGGGTTGAAGATGCTTCGAGGAATCCGAAAGTGAAGGTGGAGGTAGGGGACGATTATGGCCAAGGAGGTGCGTGTGCATGGACGTCGGGGGTTCTGGCTGAGGAGATCGCCAGGGCATCGGAGCCCAGAGGCCGCTTGAGGGAGGACGTTAGAGTGATGGCGGCTGAAGCGGGCATGAGTGCTTCGTCGACTGTGTTTCGCAAGCGGATTCTGGTGGGCGGACCGAAGGGGGTGACGTCGACGCGGCGGGACGAGGAATCTGGGGCTCAGGATGTAAACAAACATGGTGGCGCCCAGTTCCCGGCTGCGTCCGTATCCGTTAAGACCCCGAAGTATTCCGGTAAGGCGGATTGGGAAGCTTTTCATGCTCAGTTTGAACTGTTAGCTCATTTTAGGGGGTGGTCGGATGAAGATAGGGCACTGCAGTTGGCTTTATGCCTCACGGATGAAGCTCTGGCCTGTTTGATATTGATTAGCCCGAGGACAGACGTGATTATGGTGCTTTAGTGGGAGCACTGAGGAGGCGCTATGGACAGTGTGTACAGCCCGGGCTACTGCGCTCCGAACTGAGTAATAGACGCAGGCAGCCTGGAGAGCCTCTACGGGTGCTAGCTAATGACATTGAGAGCTCTCTCGGCGGGCATATGCTCACATGCCCCCTCCGTGCAGAGCGAGCTAGCACGGGACCAGTTCATACAGGCGCTCTCTCCTACGGAGCTGCGCATACAGACCCAGCTGGCTCATCCTGAGTCATTGCAGGTAGCCTTGGAGATGGCTTTGGAGAGGGAGCTGGTGTGGGCTGGGGCTTCAGCTGGGGCTTTGGTGGGGGTGCAGGGAGACAGACCCTCTGTGCGAGCTGGGGGGCAGAGCAGCCCGGAGCCGGAAAAGCCTGCATGGGTGGCTGAAATGACAGAACTCATTCGTGCTGTGTCGCTACAGGCGGCACGAAACACACGCCCTGGTCCCAGGGTCTGCTGGGGTTGTGGCCAGCCAGGCCATCTGCGCCGAGATTGCCCCATGTCCCCCAGAGCTCAGGGGAAACGGCTCGGGGTCCGCATAGACCGGGTAGTGCGGACCCCTGGCTTTCTATCCCAACCACCATCTTCTTCAGGAGGAGCCCACCGGCACAGACGGGGAAGCAAGGCTCCACTTCCCCCAGAAGCAGACGAGGGCAAGCGGATGGAGCCTGTTGTTGTGGTGGGCCGGACCTGTGTTGGGGACTTTTGTCATGTCCCTGTCACTGTGGAGGGGGTGCCCTGCTCCGCCCTGGTGGACACTGGGTCCACAGTAACCCTGGTGAGGCCAGATATTGTGCCAGGTTGGACTCAGTGTGAGCCTACAACTGTGCAGCTCCGCACAGTCACAGGTGAGCTGGCACCCATGAAAGGGAAGGGAATAATGACTCTGACAGTAGGGGGGCAGGACTGTGCGTCATCCTGTGTGGGTGGCGGCTGTGCAGGACCCTTGTATCCTGGGGTTGGACTTTCTTAGGAGCACAGGCTGCCAGTTAGACCTAAATAGGGGCACACTGAGCTTCCAGGGAGGGCCGGAGGTCACCATGGCCCCTAATGTCACATTCACTCAACCCAACAAACCCTTTACTCCAACAGTTAAAGCAGCAGAGACTCATGGCTGCCCCCCTCCCCCACATCTGGGTGTGACTTTTCCCCAGCCCCCCTTGTCACCTACGGCGTTGTGTTACATTCCCCCAGCTACCTCCACGACACAGCCCTCTGTGAGCCCGGGCCGCGCCCCCAGCCCAGCTACCCCAGATGGGAGGGGGAGAGGACACTGTCTGCAGTGAGGGAGATATGGGGAGGAACTGTGTTGGTCTTGACCCCGAGCAGCAGGAACGGTTGAGGCAGTTGCTGTTTGAATTCAGAGACAGCTTTGCGCTGAGTGAGGAAGAGGTGGGTCAGACTCATCTGGTGCAGCATGAGATCGACACAGGTGATGCTCGACCTATCAAGATGCGTCCCCGCCGTATCCCGCTGGCACGCCAGGAGGCGGCAGACAAGGCTGTGTTGGAGATGCAGCGGGCAGACTTCATTGAGCCCTCAGACAGCCCCTGGGCGGCGCCAGTCGTCATGGTTCCGAAGAAGGGGGGCAAGCTGAGGTTCTGTGCGGACTACAGGCGGCTGAATGAGGTAACCAGGAAGGACTCATACCCCATACCACATATCGATGAGTCGCTGGACCTGGTTAGGGGGTCCTCCTGGTTCTCCTCACTAGACCTCCGCAGTGGCTACTGGCAGGTGCCCCTCTCCCCAGAGGCCAGAGCCAAAACTGCGTTCTCCACTAACAGAGGACACTGGCAGTTCAAGGTCCTGTGCTTTGGCCTGTGCAACGCTCCAGCTACTTTTGAGCGTTTGATGGACAGGGTGCTGGATGGCATCCCCCGACAGCAGTGTCTGGTATACCTCGATGACATCCTGGCCCATGGCAGCTCCTTCCAGTCAGCCCTGGGGGCGCTACGGTGTGTGCTGGAGAGGGTGGCTGCCGCAGGTCTGAAGCTCCACCCCGAGAAGTGCCACTTCATGAGGAGAGAGGTGTCCTTCTTGGGCCACCGAGTGGGGAAGGAGGGGATCAGCACCATGGAGGACAAGGTAGCGGCTGTCAGAGACTGGCCCACCCCCACCGACCAGCGTCAGCTGAAGAGCTTCCTGGGCCTGGCCTCGTACTACAGGAGGTTTGTACAGGGCTTCTCAAGCGTTGTTGCTCCACTGAACCGCCTGCTGCCGAAGGACAAGGCTTTCACTTGGACAGTGGAGTGTGAGGAGGCGTTCAACACCCTCAAACGTGCACTGATCGAGGCCCCCGTGCTCGCCCCCCCGACCTCACATTGCCCTTTATCCTGGACACAGACGCGAGCAATGTGGGCATGGGTGGGGTGCTGGCCCAGGTGGGGCCAGAGGGGGAGAGAGCGGTGGCGTACTTCAGCAAAACATTTGACAAACATGAGCGCCGCTACTGTGTCACCCGGCGGGAGCTCTTGGCTGTTGTGGCTTCCGTCAAACACTTCAAGTACTACCTGGGTGGTCTGCCCTTTACTGTAAGGACCACTCTGCTCTCCAGTGGCTCATGTCTTTCAGAGAGCCAGAGGGGCAGGTGGCACGCTGGTTGGAGGAGCTTCAGCCGTATGACTTCACGGTGGTGCACAGGGCAGGGGCACGCCACTCCAACGCCGACGCCATGTCCCGTCGGCCCTGTACTGCAGACGGCTGCCGCCACTGTGAACGGAGAGAGGGACGGGAGAGAGAGCTGTGTGCAGAGGAGGGGGTCTGTGCCACAGTGTGTCGGGCGAGCGGGCCTGTCTGCTGTGAGCTGCAGACTGTCGACGTGGCTGAATGGGGGCAGCAGCAGGGACGGGACACAGACCTACAGCCAGTGCTACAGTGGGTAGAGGCGCAGGTGAGGCCACCATGGGAAGAGGTGACAGCGCTCTCACTCGCGACCAAAGGGTTGTGGTCACAGTTTGAGCGACTGCGGCTGGCTGATGGCGTGTTACAGCGGGCATGGAAGGAGTCAGCTACGGGGGAGGAGAGGTGGCAGGTGGTGGTCCCAAAAGCATTGCGTGGGGGGGTGGGGACTGGACACTTTGGGGTCACAAAAACACTGCGCCGCCTCCGTCAGGGCTTTTACTGGGGGCAGCACAAGAGGGATGTGGAAGACTTTTGCCGCCGCTGTGACAACTGCACAGCGAGAAAGGGCCCCCCAGGCCGCTCTCATGCTCAGCTCCAACAGTTCCCAGTGGGGGCTCCCATGGAGAGGGTGGGAGTGGATGTAGTTGGGCCGTTCCCCACCACAGACAGTGGAAACCGCTGGGTGCTCACGGCCATTGTCACAAGCTGGACTAGAACTCCGGTCTCAGATGTGGGGAGCTGGGGGTTCTACCCCTTAGCCACAGAGGAGGTATAGTTGGACCCAAATGAAACACCCAAGGCAATACTCCAGGTAAGTAGATTTAATGTAACAAAAAGGTTCTTTGCACTTCAAAAATAGTCCAACAAAAGTTCTTCTCAGAAAGAGGTATATTAACATAGGTAGAGTAACAAAACAGGAGGCAAAACAAAATAACTCCACGAGGGGAGAAAAACAACCTAAAGATAACTTAGAAAAGCTTACTTGGAAAGACACGGTGGGACAAAGCAGGAGACACATAGCCAGGACTCAAAACCAAGTGAGGAACAGGGGAAAAAACACAGCTAAAATACTCTAGGGGAAACAAGGCACAGGTGACCTGGATCAAGCTAATAAGGACACACGAGGAAGAACTAAGGCAGAGGGGAACACAGATGACCTCTAGAGGCCCGGAGACAAACAGGAGGCAGGAAGCTGACAGGACCCCCTCCTCTAGGAACGACTCCTGACGTTCCTTCCAGAACACCCTGGCCTCAGGGTGCGAAACTCTCGGATCAAACCTGGGTCCAGGATGTCCTTGGCTGGAACCCAGGAGCGCTCCTCTGGCCCGTAGCCCTCCCAGTCCACCAGATACTGCAGAGAGTTCTGGACCCTCCGGGGAGTCCAGTATCCGGCGGACTGTGTAGGCTGGCTGGCCGTCAATGATCCTGGGAGGTGGCGGGGGTCTGCGTGGGGGGGGCAAAGGGAGAAGACAAGACAGGTTTAAGTAGTGAAACATGGAAAGTGGGGTTAATTCTAAGGGAGCGAGGGAGAACCAAACGATACGAAACAGGGTTAACCTTTCTTGCTATGCGGAAAGGGCCGATGTATTTCTGGGAAAGCTTCTTGGATTCGACCCGGAGGGGCAGGTTCTTAGTGGCCAACCAAACTCTCTGACCAGCTCGGAAACTAGGGGCCGTCCGGCGGCGGCGATTAGCCTGACTTTGGTATCTCTGGGAGGTCCGAAGGAGGGTACGCCTGGCCTTCTTCCAGGTCCGCCTACAGCGTTGGACAAAGCGCTGGGCCGAGGGAACACCAACTTGCGCCTCTTCCTCTGGAAATAATGGAGGGGTGTAACCGAACTGGCATTCGAAGGGGGACAATCCGGTGGCTGAGGACTGGAGGGTGTTGTGGGCATATTCAGCCCAAATGATATAGGTGGCCCAAGACTTGGGATTACTGGCCGCCATACACCGCAGGATGGTCTCCAGATCCTGATTAATCCGTTCCGTTTGGCCATTAGACTCTGGATGGAACCCCGACGATAGGCTGGCTGTGGCCCCAATAAGCCTGCAGAAGGCCCCCCAAAACCGGGACGGAATTGGGGACCTCGGTCGGAGACCACGTCCAGGGGAATTCCAAATATCCGGAAGACATGGTTCATGAGGAGCTCAGCAGTCTCCTTAGCCGAGGGCAGCTTGGGCAGGGGAATAAACCGGGCAGCCTTAGAGAACCGGTCTACCACCACTAGGATGACGGTGTTGCCCTGGGATGGAGGAAGTCCCGTAACAAAGTCCAGAGAAAGGTGTGACCATGGCCTTCGAGGAACAGGTAAGGGATGGAGCAGTCCCTGGGGTCGCTGGCGTGTCGACTTTCCCTGGTTGCACACAGGGCAGGCCTCAACATAGACCTGCACGTCCTTCTTGATGGACGGCCACCAAAACCGCCGTCGGAGGAATTCCAGTGTGCGAGCACTGCCTGGATGGCATGTCAAGGGCGACTCATGACCCCACTGCAAGACGCGGCCCGAACAGAGAGAGGAACGTACAGGCGACCGGCAGGACCACCGCCTGGATCGGGCTCATGGACAAGGGCCTCTCGTACCCCTCTTTCTAGTTCCCACTGAAGAGGTGCGACGATCCTAGACCTCGGAATAATCGATGCCAAGGGCTTCTCTTGTACCTCGGGAGAATAGGCTCGAGACAGGGCATCCGGCTTGACGTTCTTGGTGCCAGGTCGGTAAGACAGGAGGAACTGGAATCGATTAAAGAAAAGGGACCATCGTGCTTGCCGAGGGTTCATCCGCTTAGCCTGTTGGAGATATTCCAGGTTCTTGTGGTCTGTGAGAACCTGGAAAGGATGCTGAGCCCCCTCAAGCCAATGGCGCCACTCTTCCAAGGCCAGCTTAACCGCAAGCAACTCTCGATCCCCCACGTGGTAGTTGCGCTCGGCCTCAGACAGGCGGCGAGACATGAAGGCACAAGGGTGTAATCTCCCATCCTCACCCCTCTGTGACAGGACGGCTCCCACCCCCCACCTCTGAGGCGTCCACCTCCACCACGAAAGGTCTTTCTGGGTCAGGGATCACCAGAATCGGAGCAGAAGTGAAGCGGCGCTTGAGATCCTCGAAGGCCCCTGCTGCTTCCGGACCCCAGTGAATCTTGGTCCCTCCTCCCTTGGTAAGCGTCGCCAAAGGGGCTACCACAGAGCTGAAATTCTTAATGAACTTCCGATAGAAGTTAGAAAAGCCAATGAACCGTTGAACCTCCTTGACCGTGGCAGGTGTGGGCCAGCTGTGGACCGCTTTGACCTTCTTGGGATCCATCTCTAGGTGGCCGGGAGTGACAATAAACCCGAGAAACTGAGTCTGAGAAACATGAAACTCACACTTCTCAGGTTTAACGTAGAGGTGATTGTCAAGGAGCCTCTGGAGAACCCTGCTAACATGCCCCTCATGCTCCTTCAGTGACCTCGAGAAGATGAGGATATCGTCCAGGTACACGAAGACGAACAGATTAAGCATATCCCGGAGAACATCATTAATCAGGGCTTGGAATACATGGGGGGCATTGGTGAGCCCGAACGGCATCACCCGATATTCATAGTGCCCCGTGGGCGTGTTGAACGCCGTCTTCCACTCGTCCCCTTGCCGGATCCGCACAAGATGGTAAGCATTGCGGAGATCCAGTTTAGTAAAAATGGAAGCCCCTTGAAGCAGCTCAAAAGCAGTGGCCATGAGAGGAAGGGGGTATCGATTCCGAACCGTGATCTTGTTGAGTCCCCGGTAATCAACACAAGGCCTAAGACCCCGTCTTTCTTTTCAACAAAAAGAAGCCCGCCCCAGCCGGGGAAGTAGAGGCACAGATGAGGCCGGCTGCCAAGGACTCCTTAATGTAGGTGTCCATAGCTGCTTGCTCGGGGGAGGATAAGGAAAAGATCCGACCTCTAGGAGGGCAGCAACCAGGGAGTAGATCAATGGCACAGTCATACGTGCGATGAGGCGGTAAGGAAGTAGCCAGGGCCTTGCTGAACACTGCCTTGAACCGATGGTAAACACTGGGGACTCGGGAGACGTCAACAGACTCTTGAAACTGGGTACTAGGGGCTGAGGGACTCTGAAGCATGCAGGTGAGTTGGCAAGTGGAACCCCAGCTTAGAATGGTGCCAGTAGGCCAGTCGATCTGGGGATTATGTCTGCATAGCCAAGGGTGACCCAGGATAATAGGATACTCGGGAGAGTCAATGAGATAGGTCTCCTCCTGCTGGTGTTGAGAGATGGTAAGTCGCAGGGACTGAGTCGCCTCAGTAACCTTTCCTGGTTCCAGAGGTCTGCCATCTAAGGCTGTAACTGCCTGGGGTTGAGGAAGTAGTTGGGTAGGGATCTTAAGTTCCTTAGCCAAGGTTACATCCATAAAATCACCTGCGGCACCGGAATCGATCATAGCCTGGACCCGATGCTGGTGGCCCTCCCAGGACAGAGTGGCTGGAATAGCTAGGACAGCGTTAGTAGGAGGAGCTCTAATTTTCCCCATCACAACCCTCCTGTAGCTGGGCGGGGACAGGCCTTCTCCAGTGGCGGAGCCCCGACTACCACCTCCCAAGCCCTTTTCTGGGGATCCAAGCTCTTGCCAGGGTTTCCTCACCCAATGCTCCCTCACCTTCGAGCTCCAACCCTCAAGTTTTCCCACAGACCGTTCCAAGATTGCCTACATCATTACCCTTCTTTCAGACAAGGCGCTCGCCTGGGCCTCTGCGGTGTGGCAGTCCCAGGAGGCCTGTTGTGACTCCTACGCTGCATTTGTAGAAGAGTTCAAGCGGGTGTTCGATCATCCTGTCAGTGGGCGGGGGGCTTCCAAGCGCCTACTGTCTCTCCGTCAGGGTCCCCGAAGCACGGCAGATTTTGCCATTGAATTCCGGACCATAGCAGCAAGGAGCGGATGGAATGATGAAGCGCTGAGGGTGTGTTTTCAGGGAGGGTTATCTGAGCCCCTTCAAGATGAGTTAGCCACCCGAGAACCAGCTGGAGATCTCGAGTCCCTCATAGCCTTGGCCATCCGCCTGGACAATCGTCTAAGAGAGCGGAGAACGGCTCGCCGCCAGGTGTCTCAGTCCCAGGTTCCTCTGAGCAGCTCTGTTTCTCCTGTTTGGACTTGGTTTTTCTGTCACAAGCTGGGCTAGAACTCCGGTCTCAGATGTGGGGAGCTGGGGGTTCTACCCCTTAGCCACAGAGGAGGTATAGTTGGACCCAAATGAAACACCCAAGGCAATACTCCAGGTAAGTAGATTTAATGTAACAAAAAGGTTCTTTGCACTTCAAAAATAGTCCAACAAAAGTTCTTCTCAGAAAGAGGTATATTAACATAGGTAGAGTAACAAAACAGGAGGCAAAACAAAATAACTCCACGAGGGGAGAAAAACAACCTAAAGATAACTTAGAAAAGCTTACTTGGAAAGACACGGTGGGACAAAGCAGGAGACACATAGCCAGGACTCAAAAACCAAGTGAGGAACAGGGGAAAAAACACAGCTAAAATACTCTAGGGGAAACAAGGCACAGGTGACCTGGATCAAGCTAATAAGGACACACGAGGAAGAACTAAGGCAGAGGGGAACACAGATGACCTCTAGAGGCCCGGAGACAAACAGGAGGCAGGAAGCTGACAGCCATGGACTATTTCACAAAATGGCCCGAGGCCTATGCTCTGCCTGACCAGGAGGCAGAGACCATCGTCGACGCCCTGACAGCGGGGATGTTCAGCAGGTTTGGAGCTGCAGAGTCCATCCACAGCGACCAAGGCAGAAACTTTGAGTCCCGTGTGTTCGCCACCATGTGTGAGAGGCTGGGTATGCACAAGACCCGCACTACTCCTCTCCATCCTCAAAGTGATGGCCTTGTGGAGCGCTTCAACAAAACGCTTGGACAGCAGCTGGCCATCGTCTCTTCCAAACACCAGCGTGACTGGGACAAGCACCTGCCTATGGTCTTCATGGCATGCCGCTCCGCTGTCCAAGACTCCACCTCCTGCACGCCTGCCCTCCTCATGCTGGGGAGAGAGATCCGTACCCCTGCGGAGATGGCGTTTGGTCGGCCCCCTGGATAGCCCTCATGTTTCCCCGGGGCCGGAGTATGCCCGGAGACTCCAGGACCGCCTGGAGACAGCCCACACCTTCGCCAGAGAGCAGCTGCTGAATGCAGGTGTGAGGCAGAAGAGGAACTATGACGTGCACACCCGGGGAAGGCACTTTGTGGCTGGGGAGCTGGTCTGGGTCTACAGCCCGCTAAGGAAAAAAGGCAGATGCCCCAAGTTGGACAGTCACTGGGTGGGACCCTGCAGTGTCCTGGAGAGGGTAGGGGAGGTTGTTTACCGGGTGCAGCTTCCTCCCAGGGGGAGAAAGGTGACACTGCACCGGGACAGGTTAGCCCCATATAGAGGGGCCTCTTCTCCCCAAACCCCAGGAACCCCCACAATTCCCCTCTCTGGCAATGACATTCTCCAGGCACCCACCCCCAGGTGCCGCAGACAAGGCTCCAGACAGCCCACTCCCCCTGTGTCACCGCGTGGTTCCCCAGAGCCACGGACTGTATTACCCATTCCCGCTTCCTTGTCCCCCATGTCCTTGCCTTCATCCCCTGGTTCCCAGAGGGGCACTCTGCGGCCATCACAGCCACGCAGGCAAAGGAGACCTCCGGGTCGCTTCAGAGACTTTGTTTGTTCCCTCGGGGACGAGGGACTTTGTGGTGGGGGGGCTGTGTAGCGACCCGCACAGACAGCTGTGTGTTATGTGTTAGGCTAGTAGATGGTTGTGTTGTACCTACCAGTACCCAGTGTTCGCGGGGTCCGACATGTCAATCAACCTGCTATCTGCCAATCACGGGAATGCCTGGAATGTTCTGATGCCGGGCATCCTGGCGGTTGGCGGAGTGGCGTGGAGGGGGGTTGGGCAGGGGGATGGAGCATTGGAAGTTAAGACCAGGTTTAGCCTTTGTTCTCTCTCTTTACGTCTGGGCTTCACAAGAGAAGGTCACGATTGGCTTGTGGGTTATCTTTCATTTATTTGGCGTGGGCTACGGCCAAACAGCCTGTGTAAAGTTGGTTTAATAAATCGTCCATTCGTAAACTCAAGCCTCTGTCTGGACAGTTGTTCTTTTATGATCTAGTCAGGTCATTACAATACTTTAAAGTACTACATATGTCGTTTTTGGGGGTATCTTTACTTTACTATTTTTATGGTTCACAACTTTTACTTCACTACATTCCTAAAGAAAATAATGTACTTTTTACTCCATACATTCGTTTGTAAATTATGTCTGAGTGTTGGAGTGTGCCCCTGGCTATCCGCAATAAAAGAAAACAAGAAAATGGTGCCGTCTGGTTTCCTTAATATAAGGAATTCTAAATGATTTATACTTTTACTTTTGATACTTAAGTATATTTTAGCAATTCCATTTACTTTTAATACTTAAGTATATTTAAAACCACATACTTTTCGACTTTTACTCAAGTAGTATTTCACTGGGTGACTTTCACTTTTACTTGAGTCATTTTCTATTAAGGTATCTTTACTTTGACTCAAGTATGACAATTGAGTACTTTTTCCTCCACTGCAAAATAATATAAGGAACACAACATCACATGATCACCAGTCAGCAGGCCAGACTTTGCCTAGCTGTACTTTTTGTTCTTTGCGGTGCTGTGGGGGTAGAACCACAGAGTTTCTAAATCCAGACGCGGAACATTGCAAGATTTCCGAGAACGCTTGTGAAACAGAGCAAACAAACCTGGGGCCTCATTTATAAACCGTGCATATGTACATACTAGACTCCAAAACATGCTTGCGCCAGTTTTCACGCAAAAGTTGCCATTTAAAAAAACAGAACTTGAAGTGAAAATGTACTCACCTTCTCGCAAACTTTAGACCATCCGTAGGCACAGTTTCTAGTGGTTGAAGTATAGTTTGAAAACAGGCAAGTAGACTAGTATTTTGTGCAAATGGGGGATATGATGGACAGGCTTATTCATAACAATAAACAGGTTAATAACAAGATGCGATCATTTGCTATTATTTATTTCATTTCCATGATCATTTGCAGAATACATTCTTCACCTTTTCTGGCCGTGATGTGTTCATATTCCAGAAGTAGCCATAGCCTACAACAAATTACCATGCGCATCGCTCGTTTAATTGGACCTATTAGATATGCTATTTATTCTGCAATGGTTATGAAAATATGGATTATGTGTATGAATTTAATATTATTATTAAATACATTTTTAATTACAGTATTCAGACGTAAGCGAAATAAGTAAACTAAAGTGCATTCGGAAAGTATTCAGACCCCTTGACTTTTTTAACATTTTATTACATTACAGCCGTATTCATCAATCTACACACAATATCCCATAATGACAAAGCAAAATCTGGTTGTTAGACATTTTTGCACATGTATACAAAAAAACTATCACATTCACATAAGTATTCAGACCCTTAACTCAGTACTTTGTTGAAGCACCTTTGGCAGCGATTACAGCCTCAAGTCTTCTTCAGTATGACGCTACAAGCTTGCCACACCTGTATTTGGGGAAGAGTGGCTTCCGCCTTTTACTGAAGAGTGGCTTCCGTCTGGACACTCAACCATAAATGCCTGATTGGTGGAGTGCTGCAGAGATGGTTGTCCTTCTGAAAGGTTCTCCCATCTCCACAGAGGAACCCTGTAGCTCTGTCAGAGTGACCATCGGGTTCTTGGTCACCTCCCTAACCAAGGCCCTTCTCCCCCGATTGCTCAGTTTGGCCGGGCAAACTTTTTACATTTAAGAATGATGGAGGCCACTGTGTTCTTGGGAACCTTCAATGCTGGAGACATTTTTTGGTACCCTTCCCCAGATCTGTGCCTCGACATAATCCTGTCTCGAAGCTCTATGGACAATTCCTTCAACGTCATGGCTTGATTTTTGCTCTGAAATGCACTTTCAACTTTGGGACCTTATATAGACAGGTGAGTGCCTTTCCAAATCATGTCCAATCAATTGAATTTACCACAGGTGGACTCCAATCAAGTTGTAGAAACGTCTCAAGGGTGAATACTTTCCGAATGCACTGTATATCCGGCCAGTTGCCCGAATAAATCCTCTCCCCGAGATGACAGAGGACGTGGAGGAATGAGCCTTTTGAGGAGTGTGGAATTTAACAAAATTCCGGGGTGGCTGTGGAAATGTCACGGATCACCCCGGTACTGCTGCTCATTCCGTTCACCAGTTCCGGAGGTCTACGTCACCGGCTTTCTAGGCGTCACTGACCTGGTTCATTACCACCAACCCCGGACTGTCTTGTCTCATTACGCACACCTGGTTCCCATTTCCCCTGGTTAGTATGTTTATATATGTGCCCTCTGTTCCCCATTGTCCTTGTCGATTATGGTCCCATGTCCGTTGGTCTCGTGAGTACCGTGTATTGTGCTCTTGTTATTACGGGTCTCATCCCGTGTATTGTTTAGAGGTTTACACCTCGCTCTTTTGTTTGGGTTGCATCCCTGTGTTATATTAATACGTGTTTGTTTTGGGCTTCGTCCCCGTCGTTTTCCATGACGTACCTTGTGTTGGGTGGAGTAAATAAAACCCCTAATACGTATTCCTGCGCCTGTCTTCTAATCATTATACAACGTGACAGGAAAAGGCCTATGGAGTTGGTGGAAACGCCTTGCGTAGCTGGGCCAGAGCGCTTTAATTAGGTCAGGTTGAAATGTCCGACAGATCTCAACTCATTAAAAGGAGGAAATCGTACTTTACATACTTATGTAAATAAGGTATTGCTGTTTGTTATTTGTAATAAATGTGCAAACAAATCTAAAAACCTGTTTTCGCATTGTAATTATGGGGTTTTGTGTGTAGATTGATGAGGGGGAAAAAATCTATTTTAGAATAAGGCTGTAACGTAACAAAATGTGGAAAAAGTCAAGGGGTCTGAATACTTTCCCGAATGCACTATACAACCACCTTTTCCACCGTTAATAAACTGCGCTCCGGATCGATGGTATAGAGCAAAATATTTGAAAAGGCATTTCTATTTGCTACTGTGAAGTGGGTCCAATTAAATGAGAAATTGGATGAATGGCTTCCTTGTTCTAGGCCTATGCTACATCATCAGTATGAAAAGATCACAGAAAAGGTGAGGGATTTACTATGCAATGATCATAGAAATAAATAAAAACACATTTATTTAACCTTTATTTAAGCAGGGAGTCATGCTGAGACCATGGTCTCGTTCGCAGATGAGCCCTGCATGAACATCAATAAACAGCAATTACACTATACATGAAAAGCAAAAACACAAAAATCAACCTAATGATGATTTCATCAACCATATTGATTTCAACTGTCAAGTATTGACCCATCAGTGCAGATGAAAGGGGGTGGAGAGAACAGATCCTCAAGCAATTGAGATACAGTGGGGGAAAAAAGTATTTAGTCAGCCACCAATTGTGCAAGTTCTCCCACTTAAAAAGATGAGAGGCCTGTAATTTTCATCATAGGTACACGTCAACTATGACAGACAAAATGAGAAATTTTTCCAGAAAATCACATTGTAGGATTTTTAATGAATTTATTTGCAAATTATGGTGGAAAATAAGTATTTGGTCAATAACAAAAGTTTCTCAATACTTTGTTATATACCCTTTGTTGGCAATGACACAGGTCAAACGTTTTCTGTAAGTCTTCACAAGGTTTTCACACACTGTTGCTGGTATTTTGGCCCATTCCTCCATGCAGATCTCCTCTAGAGCAGTGATGTTTTGGGGCTGTCGCTGGGCAACACAGACTTTCAACTCCCTCCAAAGATTTTCTATGGGGTTGAGATCTGGAGACTGGCTAGGCCACTCCAGGACCTTGAAATGCTTCTTACGAAGCCACTCCTTCGTTGCCCGGGCGGTGTGTTTGGGATCATTGTCATGCTGAAAGACCCAGCCACGTTTCATCTTCAATGCCCTTGCTGATGGAAGGAGGTTTTCACTCAAAATCTCACGATACATGGCCCCATTCATTCTTTCCTTTACACGGATCAGTCGTCCTGGTCCCTTTGCAGAAAAACAGCCCCAAAGCATGATGTTTCCACCCACATGCTTCACAGTAGGTATGGTGTTCTTTGGATGCAACTCAGCATTCTTTGTCCTCCAAACACGACGAGTTGAGTTTTTACCAAAAAGTTCTATTTTGGTTTCATCTGACCATATGACATTCTCCCAATCCTCTTCTGGATCATCCAAATGCACTCTAGCCAACTTCAGACGGGCCTGGACATGTACTGGCTTAAGCAGGGGGACACGTCTGGCACTGCAGGATTTGAGTCCCTGGCGGCGTAGTGTGTTACTGATGGTAGGCTTTGTTACTTTGGTCCCAGCTCTCTGCAGGTCATTCACTAGGTCCCCCCGTGTGGTTCTGGGATTTTTGCTCAATGTTCTTGTGATCATTTTGACCCCACGGGGTGAGATCTTGCGTGGAGCCCCAGATCGAGGGGAGATTATCAGTGGTCTTGTATGTCTTCCATTTCCTAATAATTGCTCCCACAGTTGATTTCTTCAAACCAAGCTGCTTACCTATTGCAGATTCAGTCTTCCCAGCCTGGTGCAGGTCTACAATTTTGTTTCTGGTGTCCTTTGACAGCTCTTTGGTCTTGGCCATAGTGGAGTTTGGAGTGTGACTGTTTGAGGTTGTGGACAGGTGTCTTTTATACTGATAACAAGTTCAAACAGGTGCCATTAATACAGGTAACGAGTGGAGGAGCCTCTTAAAGAAGAAGTTACAGATCTGTGAGAGCCAGAAATCTTGCTTGTTTGTAGGTGACCAAATACTTATTTTCCACCATAATTTGCAAATAAATTCATTAAAAATCCTACAATGTGATTTTCTAGATATTTTTTTCTCAATTTGTCTGTCATAGTTGACGTGTACCTATGATGAAAATTACAGGCCTCTCTCATCTTTTTAAGTGGGAGAACTTGCACAATTGGTGGCTGACTAAATACTTTTTTCCCCCACTGTACAACAACCAATACAATGTAAAATGACACAGCAATCAATACAAAACACAACATTTATAAATAATTGCCTAGGAAATCGATGCCTATTAGTAATTATCTTTAAATGCAAAGTAGATTTCCTCTCTTCTCACTAATGGCAAATGATCGCATCTCGTTATTAAGCTGTTTATTGTTATGAATAAGCCTGTCCATCATATCCCCCATTTGTACAAAATACTAGTCTACTTGCCTGTTTCCAAACTATACTTCAACCACTAGAAACTTTGCGTAGGCATTGTCTAGTTTGCAGGAAGATGAGCACATTTTCAGTTTTTATAAATGCCAACTTTTGCGTGAAAACTGGCACACGCATGTTTTGGGGTCTATTTTGTACATATGCACGGTTTATAAATGAGGCCCCAGGCCAGGGTTTGGGGTTTGAGAAATCAATTAGAGAATTGAAATTCCTCCTTAGTTGTACATTTTCTCGAAAACTAAAGGCACAACCTAGATTGGAGCCAATGTCTTAAGTAGTCGTGAAAGTGACAAACTGACACGTTTTCATTTTCGTCAAAAACAACTTTATATCGAAGGGGTGCCTTTTGAGTTGACGGTTTGCACATGCGCAGTTCGGTGCATGTGCAAACCGAGATGACCATAAGACCCGATTACGTGTTTCTACGCATGCGTTTAGCGAGACAACGTAGCCATGACATCGCCTACAAGTGTGATCGAGGATTTCTATTGGTGAAGCAGTTTTAGTCTGTCTTCATACTGTACTGTCTTTGGTAGAACGGACATTGCTCCATGTACAAGGCTACGTCACCACAAGAGGGCACCATTTTCTAACAATCATTTTACAATTTCTGTTTCATAATTCTCAAAGTTGATAAATAGCTTATCACAGTTTTTTTCAGTGATTCAATTCAGCAAGATATCATAATTTACTAAGTGAAAGGTCATTATATATTTTTATGATTTAGTTCAGTTTTATTCACGTTGATGGTGGTGACTGATAACTCAGGGTGGCCAGCCAACGTACATTACTATATTGTATTTATTAACTGGGCAGTGTATGCAATATTTAAGCAGAATATAATTTAGCTATTCTTACTATACAGTACATGTACTAAAATACATTAAGTCTACAGGTCAGTTTATCTCGATACTTCAAAACTCCTAAGAACTTCATAAATCCAGTGTGTGGGTCTTCCAGTGAGTTGGAGAGGATTGAGGAACCATGGAACAGTTTGAAAGCTTGATATGGACTGTAAGTGAAACATTTCTGATTTGCACATTTTGTGGCTTGGCATCTTTTTATTTGCCTTATATGCTGCGAAACAGAATGTAAACTTGGAGATCAGGATGGTTTGTATGAGGCTCTCTTTTCAGGCAACAGAAATTCCTGGCACCAAACAGCATGCTCAATTCACAGTATGCTCAATTCACAGTATGCTCAATTCACTGTATGCTCAATTCACAGCATGCTCAATTCACAGTATGCTCAATTCACAGTATGCTCAATTCACAGTATGCTCAATTCACAGCATGCTCAATTCACAGTATGCTCAATTCACAGTATGCTCAATTCACAGTATGCTCAATTCACAGTACGCTCAATTCACAGTACGCCACCACATTTACAAAAGCCAGTTTAAAATGGTCCTACATAATTACATTATATTTGAATTGTGAATATTTGTTAGAATTTTCCTAACTAGTTCTGTAAGTTTTATGAATACACATCAGTTTCAATTTGAGTGATTAGTGTATATTTTCTCTACTTCCAGATAAATATTATATTGGTGCTTGTAAGCATTGGATCCTGTATTGCATGTGGTAGAGCCGAGTACAGAATAGGGGATGAATGTTGTCCCATGTGTTCACCAGGTAAGGACCGTCTCTTTACATCATATGAATCACCAGACGTTAATACATCATCAACACCAACAGAAAAACATGACATTGTGATTCTCTCTTCTGCAGGAAATCGTGTATATAAGCATTGTACTGAATTCACCAGCACCAGCTGTGTGCCCTGTGTTGATTCTACATTCCTTGATGAGCCCAATGGTCTCATAAAATGCAAAGTGTGTACCAACTGTGATCCAGGTAAGAGTGGTCCTGTGTGTCTGCACTGAAACCCTGACACAAACACTGACATGTTAGTCTATGCTGTTGTGCTATGAGGATATGTCAGTTGTATGAATGAAATGTGTCTTGTATTTTGCATCAGATAATACATGCCATGTTTTCTCCATAGGTTTGGGTTTGAAGGTAAAGCAGCCATGTAGACCTTCATCAGACACTGTCTGTGGGACACTGGAGGGGTTCTACTGTCTAGACCCAACTAAGGATGGTTGTAGAGCAGCCCAGAGACACAGCAGCTGTAAACCTGGTCAATACATCAGCCACACAGGTTGGTCTTCTGTCTCACTCATAAAACTAATTGTGTTGTCATAATTCATTTGAGTCAAGTTAACTTCAGTGTGAATAATCATTACAGTTAATGGAATTAAATTAGTAACTAAACTAAATGCAATTTTTAATTAACATTTCAACATGTATTTGTGCAGGAACAACATCTACAGATACTGTGTGTGCTGACTGCATTGGTGATACTTATTCAAATGGATCATTAACATCCTGCCAGCCACACACCAAGTAAGTTCACATATGTTTACATAAATCAAAAGTGTAAGATAAAGACTACAATAATATACTAAAGTACAAATCTACAATAAAACGGAAAGTTGAATGATCAGATTGGTTTCTCAGACTGTTATATTATGTGTTACAGGTGTAAATCCTTAGGTCTTCAAGAACTTAGACCAGGAACTCATTTGTCCAATTCTGAATGTGGACCACAATCCTCAAAAATAGAAACTGGAATCATAATTGGTGTTGCGGCATCAGTCCTAATAATAATAATAATAATAATAGGATTTGTAATTCTAAGGAGGAAAAGAAGTCCAACAACAGTGACTTTTTCTCCAGTGACAGTAATTGCTGTAGCGGTATGTTGATATAATGTACATTTTAAATAGTCCATATTTTCATTTTGAACAGTCACTGTGTTAAGGTTAGCTGACCGGTTGTTGTTATTGTTCTACTTTGGGGCTGAACATGACATGTTTTATTGAGTAATATGTTTCCTTCTATTAGGCATCATCAGATTTAGAGGAAACACCAAGCAATGTACAATGAAACAGAAGAAGGTACAGCGTCTTGCATGTGTTCGTTTTGGAAGTAAGTAATGGTGAGTTGTCAAGAACTTCAGCCGTATGACAAAAGATGTACGCTCTATTGCTTCACGTTATCAATGCTATGATGACAATTAAGATATGGTCAAAGTGCTATAAAACTATAGCCTCACTCTCACACGGTCCTTGTTCATTACTGGTTTATTCTCTCCCCAGATTCAAGCTCTGGCCACACTTATCATTACAATGCTACCTGAGGTATGTCCAGATTCTGTACACTGTGGTAAATGTGATCTAGATTCAATTTTTTCTTAAAGTTGGTTTCTGGCATACTAATTTTGTAGTGTACAGAGATTCAGCTGACTTTGAAGCTTAACCATGGACCCGATGTCCTGAATCCCTAAAAGTAATTCC
Organism: Coregonus clupeaformis; assembly: GCF_020615455.1. Taxonomy (NCBI): domain Eukaryota; kingdom Metazoa; phylum Chordata; class Actinopteri; order Salmoniformes; family Salmonidae; genus Coregonus; species Coregonus clupeaformis. Next base: position 51,487,846 of record NC_059215.1, read on the forward strand.
AAGGAAATGGCACAATTTTTATTTTTTATATCCTGGGGGGAAAGAAAGAAACCTTAGTTGAAAACAGGTTCTGTGGGGGGAAACCCTCTGCTCTGTCTACAGGGAAGGTCAAGTGGGCCCACATAGGTGCAAATTCAAATGTCTGGCAGTTGAAGCTTCAGTACAAAAGGGACAAAAAATGACCCTGGTTAGCCTTCTAATACAGGTACAGTAGCTGCTTGGAGCGTATGCCCCAGAGAGCAGAGTATGAGGGGGTTAAAGGTTATAAAGCATAATCATGAGGAAATCTACAGATTACAACATCACCAAGACTGGAAAGCAAACATTGTATCTTTGTAAGAGAGCCTAGAACACGCTGATCGCGCTCCAGTGAGTTTTTATCAAACCGCAGAATGAGACTGAAAATGAAAGTTAATTTGGATTCAATTTAATTTCACAACGCGGCATCATGTAAATTGTATTTTAATGTAATACATCTTCACTCTCTCCTTCTCAAACTGAACCGAACATAGGCTAGCCCTTTTTGACCTAATCAAACATTATTTTCGGAAGAACCATTTGACTCCCCTCTTGAGCACCGTAGGCCTACACATCCATTGGTTAGGCTGTGTGAGCAGAGCAGGCCGAGGATCACATTAGGAATATCCATTCCAGTGTGTAATGCAGCCTAGTTTTATTTACACCTTCCCAGCAGCTATCTTAGAAATGTTTGTCTCGCCTAGGGTGGCAGAATATCCAGGGCCGGGCCTGTTAGGCCCATAAATTGTGAACACATAGGAGGTCCAGTACCGGGAAGAAATGTAATCTACACTGAATACCTTCCGAATGCACTATATGTCAGTTGTATCTGCATCAGATAATACATGCCATGTTTTCTCCATAGGTTTGGGTTTGAAGGTAAAGCAGCGATGTAGACCTTCATCAGACACTGTATGTGGGACACTGGAGGGGTTCTACTGTCTAGACCCAACTAAGGATGGTTGTAGAGCAGCCCAGAGACACAGCAGCTGTAAACCTGGTCAATACATCAGCCACACAGGTTGGTCTTCTGTCTCACTCATTATACTAATTGTGTTGTCATAATTCAATTGAGTCACATTGTTAACTTCAGTGTGAATAATCATTAACAGTTAATGGGGGGGGGGGACGAATATAATTTGTAATTAATATTTCAACATATATTTGTCCAGGAACAACATCTACAGAGACTGTGTGTGCTGACTGTCCTGGTGATACTTATTCAAATGGATCATTAACATCTTGTCAACCACACACAGAGTAAGTGTGGACATGATTAGTTAGCTCAAATGGTTAAGATATAAAAATACATTCATTATCCTCAAATAGAAACTTAAAAAAACATACCTTTATTTATGTCTTTGACATAGATGTGAATTCTTGGAAATTGAACCAGGAACTCCTTGGTCGGATTCAGAATGCGGAGTAACCTCACTTCCCACAGCTGGAACCATAGCTGGTGTTCTGATAGGTTTCCTGATAGCCACCATAGCTGGTGTTTGTTCATTTATAGTGAGAACAAGAGAAATGGTGAGAAGAATAGAAATAGTGTGAACAAGACAAAACTTTGGTAAGATTACTGGAGTTTTATCTGTACCTTTCATTGTTTTCAATGCCTGTGATACTCAGTATATTCTGTGAATGCTACATGTTCTATTTCTCATAGTGTAGATTACTGTTTGTTAACGTCATGGTTACACAGGTATGTTTGGAAATCTATGAATATCTTTCATCACATTGTATTACTAAGTCATCTTTTTAGCTGTGAAATTTGAATTTAATGGGCCATTTTCGCAGACAATAGATGTTATGATGAGTTTCTGGTATTTAGAAGTGAGGATGCAAGAATATACTTAGACACTTAGGTGGGGAGTTCATATAAGTATTTATTTGATCACGGGCCCGTGCATTGGCATAACAAACGGCGATAGCTTTGCCCCATGTCATTCCAACTACCACACATAAATCTCTCAGCCCTTTATACTCTCTCAGTTACGTGTTTCTTCAACCACATCTGGCCATCGTCAATGCACACTACCCATTCTATGTCATGACCTCGTAGCCCTAAGCAGGACGTTCCCTCCGTACATCGTTCTATTATAAACACTGCTATCCTCCCTGGAGGCACCAATAACCACTCCTTCTTACTAACTTTAACCTAGTTATACACACCCATATGAAATGACATCATAATAACATCATAACAATAGACCTCCATTGAATGTGCTTCTTTGTCCAGGACTGGGCTTAATCTCTTTCCGGGATACTGGCCCAATGTGTTTGACTAATTACTGATTCTATCTGATAGACATCCCCAAATCAGGAAATATCAATGCTGTCTGTGGGAACTGGAAAAGGTAAGGCACACCTTCAAGATTTTCTAAATATGTATATGGAATAGTTTTTATGAGTTAAAAGAATTTCAAACATATTTATAAGTAAATGTATATGATATATTACTTAATCAAGTCATCAATGCTATGACAAATGATATGATCCAAGAATATAGGACTCTGGATACAAGCAATTGTTCTACAAATCATTGTCCAGAACGTAATTGAATTACTGATAAATTATTAATGAATTCTCTCCCCAGATTCAAGCCACCATCACAGTCAAGGACTCAACATTCTGTAATCTGTGCTCCACTGGCTGGCTGGTCCAGCCATCTATAGTGTATTTTAACACTACATGTTAAATGTGATATTGTAGAATCTGGTTGGTATAAAAACAGGATTCTATAGCACATTCAAAGAATATGACCTTTGGGTAGAGGATCACTGTGCCTTGATAATGACTATTATGTGGCTTAGTGTATTAATCATATACATTAGCTTCCACCTACACTGGAACATGTATATCAGCTTCTGCCTACAGCCTGTTCTAAAATGAAAAGGACCATGTGATGAGGATTAGGAACCAGCATCAGTAGGTAAGAACCCTCTGCTCTGCCCAGGGGAAAGTCAAACGTGTGTATAACTTCAGGACCACAACGTCTGTCAGCCCAGACTATGGAACTCCAAATGGGACTTGATAATATATTGAGACAGAGATTACTGGATACTGGTGCAGGATGCAGTGTTCGCTTGGGGAAGATGCCCTAGAAATTAGAAACAGCGTCAAAAGGATGGGAAGGAAAATTCAAATAGATACCTTTACACTACAAGGACATCAACATCACGCTCATAGAAGCAGACAAGGACATCAACATCACGCTCATAGAAGCAGACAAGGACATCAACATCACGCTCATAGAAGATGACAAGGTCATCAACATCACGCTCATAGAAGCAGACAAGGACATCAACATCACGCTCATAGAAGCAGACAAGGACATCAACATCACGCTCATAGAAGCAGACAAGGACATCAACATCACGCTCATAGAAGCAGACAAGGACATCAACATCACGCTCATAGAACCAGACAAGGACATCAACATCACGCTCATAGAAGCAGACAAGGACATCAACATCACGCTCATAGAAGCAGACAAGGACATCAACATCACGCTCATAGAAGCAGACAAGGACATCAACATTACGCTCATAGAAGCAGACAAGGACATCAACATCACGCTCATAGAAGCAGACAAGGACATCAACATCACGCTCATAGAAGCAGACAAGGACATCAACATCACGCTCATAGAAGCAGACAAGGACATCAACATCACGCTCATAGAAGCAGACAAGGTCATCAACATCACGCTCATAGAAGCAGACAAGGACATCAACATCACGCTCATAGAAGCAGACAAGGTCATCAACATCACGCTCATAGAAGCAGACAAGGACATCAACATCACGCTCATATAAGATGACAAGGTCATCAACATCACGCTCATAGAAGCAGACAAGGACATCAACATCACGCTCATAGAACCAGACAAGGACATCAACATCACGCTCATAGAAGCAGACAAGGACATCAACATCACGCTCATAGAAGCAGACAAGGACATCAACATCACGCTCATAGAAGCAGACAAGGACATCAACATCACGCTCATAGAAGCAGACAAGGTCATCAACATCACGCTCATAGAAGCAGACAAGGACATCAACATCACGCTCATAGAAGCAGACAAAGACATCAACAAGCAGATACAACCTCACTATGGACTGTATGGATCACAGAAGCGTGGAAAATACAATATTTCGGAACTATCCTGAACTGCTTCCCCTCCTATCTCACATATAGGTGAGAATAAGTATTGTAGAAGAGTGCAGGTCCACTCAGTCACCTGTGGTGTCCCCCACCCTGGTCATCCTCTCCGTACTTCCTCTCAGTTATGTTAATCAGGTGACTTAGGGTCCTCTTCCACAGTTTTTCGGATGACATGCATGTCTACATCTAAACGGCCCCTAATCCCTTAAAGTACAGGCTTGGTTGAAGCTCTACATTCTACATGTGAGCAGAAGCCAAACTGAAGCCATACCAGGTTGGCACAATGTTTTATTCTTTTATTTAGATTTGTTTGCCATGGGGCAGAGAGAAAACATTTCTGTTTTATAGCTAATCATGTTATTCTACACATTTTGCCATGAGGCTGAGACAACATTTAGCCTTATTAATGCTAATTTCCTGTTTATAAAAAATCATGGCAAATGACGTGTTCATATGCTATCTGTGGATCCTGACCTCCGGGGGGACCCTAAACAAAAAATACAATATATACTGTATACTGTGTATATAAATATTATTAAATTTTCTGTTCAGGGCCCCAAATAATTTGTGGAGATACAATGACTATTGGATTCATAGCCTACCTGTCCTCAAAATGTGAAGTTATCACATTTACTATGTCCTAGTTAAACTGAAGAGGCTAGTTGACTAGAGGAGAAATTTAACAGCTGGTTACAAAGAGATAATTATATTTCTGGCACCATGTTTGTCCATCAGTCTTTATCAGTTGGCTTCACTACATAACTACAGGTTTCACTACAATCTTTTGTATCCCCAACTGTTTACAGAAATATGAGGTAGGCCATAAGATACATTAGAGCTTATGCTGTGACTTCAAAATCACCAAATGACCTGTGAAGAGGTCAACATTATCCAGCAAGTTCTTTACAGAAAAAAACAAGTAGTATAACCAAGGTTTTACGCTGTGCAATATTCCCAATTGGGATAATATCATTTTATTTAGAGAGGAATGTTGTCTAATGTTGAGGGATTTGTACAAAGACTGAGTCAATTTTACAGACAAACTTGTCCTGAAAATGAACACGACAAAAAATATTTAGATTTTTTTTCTAAAAATTTTACTAAATGTTTATCTAATGGATGTACTTATTGAAGGTTAAATATAATACTGTAAGATGTTCAATTAAATGTGGTTTTGCCAAACAATGTACACTTACTGTGTTTATTATTTGAAATGCATGGAGGACATCTACAAAACAAAAACTGTCAGTATTTCATGCTGTTTTAAAGCTTGCAAATTGTAATGCCCACCATTCCTGGGTAAATGCTTCTATTAGCATGGGAAATTACCATATTTATTATTTTAGTAAATATTGCACATTTAGAGCAGTACTGAACTGTAAATTAAAGCACCACTATTACACCAGACTGCTACAACATTATTGACCTCATGACCTCCTGAATGTCACTATTCTATGAATCCAAGTCAGAGGGTTATTAACCCAGTCTCATTCTGCAAAAGCATTTTAATTTCATACAATGTGCACTAATAACAATACATGACTGCCCTCTAGAGGTTACCCCAAATGAAATCAGTGGTAAATAACAAGGCAGGAAGCATGTGAAAGACAACCGTTTAGAATGGCCTGGAAGAGATGGATAACTAAACTAAACGGGTGTCAAGATGTATTATTTGAAACGCATGGAGGACGCCTGCTTCAAAAATAATCCTTGTCCCAGTTTCAGTTTCAGCTGTGTCAATAGCCCCTCTGTGTGTGACATTAGACATTCTTCTGTGGTGTTGGAGCTGCTGCGTTCTCTCATTAGATCTTCTTCTGTGGTGTTGGGACTGCTGATTTCTCTAATTAGATCTTCTTCTGTGGTGTTGGAGCTGCTGCTTTCACTCATTAGATTTTCTTCTGTGGTGTTGGAGCTGCTGCTTTCTCTCATTAGATCTTCTTCTGTGGTGTTGGAGCTGCTGCTTTCACTCCCCCAGTCTCCGCTTTAGCTCCTTGTACCTCACAGAGTAAGAGGAGGGATGTTCTCTCCTTTCTGCTGCAGTGTTTGGTAGAATTTTGTCATCAATTATTTTCTAAAATGAAATAATATTTAACATATAAAGCTCCCAGTGGGTAGCTTATCTGGTATTCCGTTGATTCAAGGGTTTTAACCTTTTAGGAATCTGGTATCTACAGGGTACAAAAAATGGACCTGGACATATACACAGCTTGTTACACAGTGATTTGTCCCAAACTGTACCCAGACCGAAACTCCCTAAAGGTACCTGTATAGTGGGGGGAAGAGCCTGATCACTGACTTCAGTTTGGGGTTGTTTGGCTCCAGGAGAAGAGCCTGATCACTGACTTCAGTCTGGGGTTGTTTGGCTCCAGGAGAAGAGCCTGATCACTGACTTCAGTTTGGGGTTGTTTGGCTCCAGGAGAAGAGCCTGATCACTGACTTCAGTTTGCGGTTGTTTGGCTCCAGGAGAAGAGCCTGATCACTGACTTCAGTCTGGGGTTGTTTGGCTCCAGGAGAAGAGAACACAGCCTGGATGATCTTCAATATCAGCCTCTCATGATGGAAGACATGGAACCAGGTTTAATTATGACTTAATAAACAAACCTATAATTAGTAGTTGATCTACTTAACTCTTTATAAATCCTTCATTAAGTATGCCTTCCTATTAATGCCTTACATGACTGCTATAGAAATGTTTGTGGTCATACGCACGTCCTTAAAAACATACAGTAGGTGCTGGGCTAAGAAATTCTACATAAAAAGGATAGAAGCGTTGTCATTAAAGGTGGTTGTAAAGTGCATATACAGTGTTAAGGCCATTCTGTTCTTTTTATAACTACATCACTGGTGACTACATCATTGGAGACTACATCACTGGTGACTACATCATTGGTGACTACATCACTGGTGACTACATCATTGGTGACTACATCACTGATGACTACATCATTGGTGACTACATCACTGATGACTACATCATTGGTGACTACATCATTGGTGACTACATCATTGGTGACTACATCATTGGAGACTACATCATTGGAGACTACATCACTGGTGACTACATCACTGGTGACTACATCATTGGAGACTACATCACTGGTGACTACATCACTGGTGACTACATCATTGGTGACTACATCACTGGTGACTACATCATTGGTGACTACATCATTGGTGACTACATCACTGATGACTACATCATTGGTGACTACATCATTGGTGACTACATCATTGGTCACTACATCATTGGTGACTACATCACTGATGACTACATCATTGATCACTACATCACTGGTGACTACATCATTGGTGACTACATCATTGGAGACTACATCATTGGAGACTACATCACTGGTGACTACATCACTGGTGACTACATCACTGGTGACTACATCATTGGAGACTACATCACTGGTGACTACATCACTGGTGACTACATCATTGGTGACTACATCACTGGTGACTACATCATTGGTGACTACATCATTGGTGACTACATCACTGATGACTACATCATTGGTGACTACATCATTGGTGACTACATCATTGGTCACTACATCATTGGTGACTACATCACTGATGACTACATCATTGATCACTACATCACTGGTGACTACATCATTGGTGACTACACCATTGCATACGGTGACAGCATGATAAGGATGACTATGAATGAGGAGAGAGGTCAGTCATACCCTGGTCTGTAATTACTCCAGATGACTATGAATGAGGAGAGAGGTCAGTCATATCCTGGTCTGTACTCCAGATGACTATGAATGAGGAGAGAGGTCAGTCATACCCTGGTCTGTACTCCAGATGACTATGAATGAGGAGAGAGGTCAGTCATACCCTGGTCTTTATCTACTCCAGATGACTATGAATGAGGAGAGAGGTCAGTCATACCCTGGTCTGTACTCCAGATGACTATGAATGAGGAGAGAGGTCAGTCATACCCTGGTCTGTTCTCCAGATGACTATGAATGAGGAGAGAGTTCAGTCATACCCTGGTCTGTACTCCAGATGACTATGAATGAGGAGAGAGGTTAGTCATACCCTGGTCTGTACTCCAGATGACTATGAATGAGGAGAGAGGTCAGTCATACCCTGGTCTGTACTCCAGATGACTATGAATGAGGAGAGAGGTCAGTCATACCCTGGTCTGTACTCCAGATGACTATGAATGAGGAGAGAGGTCAATCATACCCTGGTCTGTATCTACTCCAGAGCCACTAGGCTGTTGTTGCTCTGCAGGTTCAGAGAGTCAATGGTCTCCTGGCAGACCTGGACCTCTCTCCTCAGGCTCCTCTGGGCTTCTCTCTCCACCTTCAGCGCCTGGCTGAGCTGCTTCGTCTGACCTTTGACCCCAGCTACTTCCTTTTTCCTCTGGGACAATCCCTCCTGGAGCTGGACTACAACCTGTAGTAGAACCCCCCCAAGTGACATCAGTAAGGGATCATAGCTTTCATCTGGTCAGTTTATGTCATGGAAAGAGCAGGTGTTCATAATGTTTTGTACACTCAGTGTATGTATTTACACATTTGGTAGATACATACACTTCTAACAAACATGATCTTGAATGTGAAACAAATATCCAACTGTAACAGTATATATTTACAATGTATTAATAAGGCTGAAAAGATGACATTGGTACTTTCTCGCTTGGACGTTAAACTATTTATCTTTATTTTATTTTTTTAGGGGGTAGTTCAGCTTTAATATTGTAGATAGATTGTAACTTCCATAAATGTAATTGTCTGCATCACTTCCAATCCCCCATATGTTTTTTGTGTTTTTTTTCTCTAACATATATATATATATATATATATATATATATATATATATATATACATACACATATATATATACACATACATACATATATATATACATACATATCCTTTAAAAATATATATATTTCCCTGTATTACTTTCCAACCCCACCATCCCCTCCCTAATTGGAGTAAACTAGTGAACAACAATGCTTAGGCCTCTACTTCATGCATATACATACTATATACATTTTATGGACACAGTCAATAATTATATTTTGTTTGTTTTTACTCCTGAACTTCCTCCGATCATTTTCATGATGTCCATCTGGTATGCTTCTATATGCCATATCTTTCTAACTGTGCTCTTTCACAAAAGCTCACAATATATAACCTATATACTTATTATGGACACAGCATGTCTTACACTAGTTATCTTGTTGTTATTAGTTGTTGTTATTAGTCCCATCCTTCAGATCCATTCAACACCTCCCATCTATCTCTTAACACCATCCATATTGGATTTCTATTTGCCATATATTTTTCAACTGTACTGTGATGTTTTACAAAAGTTCTGAACCTTTCTATTCTCATAGTTTCTACAGTTTGTGAATTGAAAATAAACATCTTTGCTAAAAGGATTATTATATTATTGATCGATTGACTATGACTTTTCAGATCACCCAGTAGTGCTATCTGCAGGGTCAGCTCCATGCAAATATTGCAATCCTTCAGCCATTCCTGGACCTGTGTCCAGAAACAAGCTACAAATGGACAGTACCAAAACAAATGATCTAATGATTCTGTCTCTTCACAGCCAAATCTGCAGAGCTGGGAAGATTGTATCCCCCATACAAATAACATTCTATTGGTAGCAAGAATTTTATATAATAATTTAAATTGAAAAATTCAAAGTTTTGAATCCGGCGTCGTTTTGCGTATCAGTTCATAAACACTATGCCATGGAATCGGTACGTCAAAAATCTCTTCCCAACTATTTTGCAATCTATATGGGACGGCTGTCAATCTTTTGGTCCTTAAATGAAACTGGTAAACTTTTTTATTTATCACAATTTTCTTTAACCAATTATGTTGTTTAATGTAAGGCCGACAGACAAGTTCCTTACTTTTTCCTCCTTCCACTTTCCTCCACTTCCATCCCCACATTTTTGCGGTAATGCTGCAATTATTTGGTTGTAATTTTGGGTATAGCAGACATTTCCATATGTTTTTGTTAGCTGTGTGTGCGACATAACTCCACCATTCCTACCGATAATATCATTTACGAAGATTATACCTTTTTTAAACATTTTCTCAAAAAAGAACGTTTTTTTAATCAATTAGTATATTTGAGTTTAACCACAATATTTGTTGCAATATTTGTTCTGTCATTTCTGGAGGATTAAATTGAAATTGCAACCAACTTTCTATGGCTTGTTTTAGAAATAGTGATATTTGGGAGATTATTTCCTTTTGAAATACCTGAAAGTGAGGGGTTGTAATCTGAATAAAGGGAAAATGTCCCTTCTTGAACATTGGGTGAGACAATCTTACTAGTTTGCTAGAGAACCAGTTCGGATTTAAGTATAATTTTTGTATGACTGAAGCTTTTAGTGATAGGTCTAATGCTTTAATATTTAATAATTTCTGTCCTCCTAATTGTTATTCATTATATAAATAGGCCCGTTTAATTTTGTCTGGCTTGCCGTTCCAAATAAAATTGAATATTTTTTTCTCATATAATTTCAAAAACTGTTCGCTAGGCGTAGGCAAGACCATAAGCAAATAGGTAAACTGGGATAATACTAAAGAGTTAATCAGGGTGATTTTTCCACAAATTGACAGGTATTTACCTCTCCATGGTAGCAAGATCTTATCCATCTTTACTAACTTTCTACTAAAAACTTTTGGAGTGAGATCATTTATTTCTTTTGGGATATGTATTGTGTATTTTTTAGTGATCCAATACGTAATATAGTACATTTATCATAATTTGGTTGTAATCCAGAGAGGTTAGAAAATGTATCTAGATCCTCTATGAGGCTGTGGAGGGATTCTAGTTGTGGATTTAAAAAAAACAACATGAATCATCAGCGTACAATGACACCTTTGTTTTTAAGCCCTGGATTTCTAATCCCTTGATATTATTGTTGGATCTGATTTTAATAGCTAACATCTCGATGGCCACAATAAATAGATATGCCGATAGTGGACAACCTTGTTTCATTCCTCTTGACAGTTTAAAACTTTCTGAGAAATAGCCATTATTTACTATTTTACACCTAGGGTTACTATACATGATTTTAACCCAATTTATAAGAGATTGTCCAAAATTGAAACGCTCCAGGCATTTATATATAAACCCCAGTCGTACTTTATCAAATGCCTTTTTGAAGTCTGCTATGAATAGTAGGACTGGCTTCCCAGATTTTTCATAGTGTTCTATTGTACGTGCCTTATATTATCTCCAATGTATCTTCCATGTAAAAAACCTGTCTGATTAGAATGAATAATGTCCGACAATACCTTTTTAATTCTATGCGCTATACATTTTGCTAGAATTTTTGCATCACATCACTGAAGTGTAAGCGGCCTCCAATTTTGTAAATGGACTGGATCTTTATATTTCCCAGTTGTGTCCTGTTTCAGTAATAATGAAATCAGACCTTCTTCTTGAGAGTCTGATAATCTACCATTTACATAGGAGTGGTTAAAACATGCTAATAACGGTCCTCTGAGTATATCAAAAAAGGTTTGGTATACCTCGACTGGTATGCCATCCAACCCTGGAGTTTTCCAGGACTTAAAGTCTTTAGTTGCATCCAAAAGTTCCTCCTCTGTAATTTTCACCTTCACATGAGTCTTTCTGTATGGCTGTTAATTTCACATTATTAATAGAAAAAAATCCCTACAATTAGCTTCAGTTAGAGGAGATGGAGGCGACTGAAACGAAAACATATGCTTAAAGTACTTTGCATCCTCCTTCAAAATATCATTTGGTGAATCATAGGTGACTCCGTCATTTGTAACCAGTTTTAGTAAATTCTTTTTAGTAGCATTTCTATGTTGAAGATTTTAATTTTAATTTGGTGCATTTTTCCCCATATTCCATCCAGTTTGCTTTATTTTTATAATTCATTACACTTGATCTTTCTTGAATAAGTTTCTCAATTTCTTTTTGTTTTTCCTAATTTAGTCTGAGCCTCTATGTTACAGTTTTTATTGCTATCCAGCTGTTCTGTTAGACCTTGATGAAAGTGAGAGAGAGTTTCATCATAGCGCTTGATGGTTTTTGCGACTGCACTTGAAGAAACTTTAAAAGTTCTTGAAATGTTCTGGATTGACTGACCTTCATGTCTTAAAGTAATGTTGGACTGTCATTTCTCTTTGCTTATTTGAGCTGTTCTTGCCATAATATGGACTTGGTCTTTCACCAAATAGGTCTATCTTCTGTATACCACCCCTACCTTATCACAACACAACTGATTGGCTCAAACGCATTAAGAAGGAAAGAAATTCCACAAATTAACTTTTAACAAGGCACACCTGTTCATTGAAATGCATTCCAGGTGACTACCTCATGAAGCTGGTTGAGAGAATGCCAAGACTGTGCAAAGCTGTCATCAAGGCAAAGGGTGGCTACTTTGAAGAATCTCAAATCTCAAATATATTTTGATTTGTTTAACACTTTTTGGGTTACTACATGATTCCATATGTGTTATTTCATAGTTTTGATGTCTTCACTATTATTCTACAATGTAGAAAATAGTAAAAATGAAGAAAAACCCTGGAATGAGTAAGTGTGTCCAAACTTTTGACTGGTACTGTATTTTATATAATTGTAAATATAACATCAATATGTTGATAATCAGATTTCCCCCAGTGGCATATATTCATGGCTGCTAAGGGAAGCCAGGCTTCCCCACAAAATTAACCGGCCAAAAAATTAACAATTATATTTTGTCTCTCTGTGTTTCATAATTTTCCTTCAATTCATAAAAGGCTGAATGTATCTCACCGGAGGAAGCATCTGAGTGAGCGAAACTGCACCCCTCTGTCTCTGTAGGTGTAGCCCATCTATCTGATGCTGTCTGGTCAATTAGTTTGACATTGTTGCTGCCCGTAGCATTGAATGCAAGGGAAGCTAGTGAGCATTTGGCCTCCCTTGATTAAAAAAAAGTATAAAATAATAGCCAATCAGCATTGAGCTAAACTGAGTGAGCTCAACTGTGAATGGTTCTGGTGCACCCCAAAAAATGTGTCAATGGAAGTCAGTTTAGATTTGGCTTCAACTGAAAAATGTTTTTGTCTTTGTCATCCGGTGGCTAGCTAGCTAGTTAAAACCAGCCCTTTCCTAAATTAGTCATGGATGGAGATAAGGATTTGGACTTGTGATTTTACATAATTCTCCGTAATGGCCAATGATTATAACGGTGATTCTGATCCAACCATTAATTCATTGTGCCTCTGGCCTGAGAGGATGGAAGATGTGGTAGGCTATACCCACCTAGCAAAATGTAGTTGAAAAGATGACTATGCCCGACGTACAATCTATGTTTGGTTTTGGTTGAAAGTTTCAACGACTTGAAAACAAATTAATTTCAACGTACTTACAGCCTCAAATCAAATCAAAATCAAATCAAATGTTTATTTGTCACATGCCAAATACAACAGGTGTAGACCTTACAGTGAAATGCTACTTACAAGCCCTTAACCAGCAATGCAGTTTTAAGAAATAATATTTTTTTTTTAATCACAAAAAAAGACAATATAAAATAATATGAAATAAAAGTAACAAATAATTAAAGAGCAGCAGTAAAAATAACAATTGCGAGGCTATATACGGGGATACCGATAACGAGTCAATGTAGTGCCTTGCGGTTGGCGGCCGAGCAGTTGCCATACCAGGCAGTGATGCAACCAGTCAGGATGCTCTCGATGGTGCAGCTGTAGAACCTTCACCCCTCTGGACATCGAGGGGGCCCCGGCATACTCTGTCCGTTCCATCCTGAATTCGAGGCGTCGGGTGGGGGCCTTCAGTACCTCGTGGAGTGGGACTGATACGGTCCAGAGGAGCGGTGCTGGGTCCCGGTGAGGGATATCCTCTATCCCACCCTTTTGAGGGATTTCCACCTTCGCCATCCGGCTCGCTGCTGGCCATCCGGCCTCCTGTCCGTCCCCGAGGCTGGTGTCGGCGCGTTGCTGGAGCTGCGCGTCAACGGGGGGGTACTGTCACGACTTCCTCCGAAGCTACCTCCTCTCCTTGTTCGGGCAGGCTTCGGCGTTGGTCGTCACCGGCCTTCTAGCCACTGCCGCTCCTCATCTCATCATTCCATTTGTTTTGTCTTGTTTACTACACACACCTGGTTTCCCCTCATCATGTGTAAGTGTTCCCTCTGGCCCCTTGTCTTTGTGTGTGATTGTTTATTGTGGAGGTTAGTTTAGCTCGGTGGAGCTCTTGAATTTTGTATCGCCGGGATATTCACCCATGTGTCTTGCTGTTTCCAGTGCACCGTATATTTCCGCACTGGAGTGTTTGATGCATTGCTGCGTACCGCTGTGTCAACGGAATAAACCTGTTATTCTGTGATTTACCCTCCTGCGCCTGACTCCTTCAAATCACATCACCACACTGAGTCTGGGTTTGATTATGATACTGCTATCTCTTACCTATCCAGCTCTGAGTCTCGGTTTGATTATGATACTGCTATCTCTTACCTATCCAGCTCTGAGTCTGGGTTTGATTATGATACTGCTATCCCTTACCTATCCAGCTCTGAGTCTCGGGTTGATTATGATACTGCTATCTCTTACCTATCCAGCTCTGAGTCTGGGTTTGATTATGATACTGCAATCTCTTACCTATCCAGCGCTGAGTCAGCTCCTGATTTCTGGGCCACTGAAGCAGACTGGAATGGTACTGCCTGAGAGGGTACAGTCTGCCCTTTGACCTCTTGAGGAGGCTCCAATGTCATCAAGCGGCTTTGTTTGTTCATCAGACAGTGGAGTCATAAGTGAGAGCAGCTCCTTGGTCTCATCTGCCTGAGTGAGAGAAAGTCTTAATACACCCTTCCCTGTGTCCTACACAGGACGGATAACAAGGCAGTCATAGCCTACTGTAGGGGTGCACCTCAATAGTCTACAGTGGCTTCCTCTATCTCCTTTCTTTCATTGTCACTGATCTGAACAGGAGATAGGTGAAAGCATTATGGTATTTGTTTTACCATCTGTCTGAGTAGTCTTGAGAAATTCATCATAACAATACTGCTAAACTGTAAATAGTTGTATTGTTGTTGGACTAATTTAACTTTAAATCCATTTGTCCAGAAATTGAAAACAAGAAAAGGGGGGAGTTTTATGAGGAAGGAAACCTTGGCCTACAGCTTAGTGTTAAAACCTCATGTACTGTTGTGTAACAGGGACTGTTAGGGATGGGTAAGTTTTAAAATTCCATTGCTCTTTCATTTGTTCAGTTAGATGATTTGCATCTAGTTGTAGGTTATAACTATGTGTTTTGTGGGGGGATGATAAGACTGTCAAATGTAAATGATATGTCTATGGTAAAAAGGTGCTTTTGGGTGAATATGTTTCACTCAGAACTGTGGATAGAAGTGTATTTACTTGCTGGAAGTAGAACAGGTTTCACAAGGGAAAAAAAGAATTGATACTATCTAGGCTACATTTCTAGGGCCAATTCAGCAGAACATTTTTGAATTCATGCATATCGTGCAGTTGAAAGTCATGCTGACAACAACCTTAATGATTAGTACAACTTGTGTTCTAATTTTGTATCGTGCAGGTGCCGCGTGTGGGTTCAGTGGCCTTTTAGTGTTGTCCTTCTCCTTTCCCAGGGTTCCCAGTTTACCACAAGTTTCCCTGTTTAATCACTGTCACCATGCAGTCTACCAATTCCTGTGGAGATGTCTTATAGTTAAAAGCAGGGCTTGAATTGAGGGGGTATGTGAGGATATATGCCTAACTCTTGTTATAGAGACGGGCTAAAAGCATATGTACCCCTTGTTTGCTCAGCCTTAGAAAAAACAACGGTCCAGATTATATAAACGGTCTAGGCTATGATTAACTCCAAGAGTTTTGTTGCATAGTCCACTAGCCTATCGAAGGTCTTGCCCACCCTCAACATGGGTTCTTGGTAGGCCTATAGGCTAATGAAAACATTCACTTTTTGTCATGAGAATTTATATCTCTAATTAATCAAACTTAATGCTCTGAATAATTCCCAGAGGGTGTAAATTCTCTGGTTTAATCATGAATTAAACAAAGGTCCACAACCAGCAAGAATGATCTGTATTTTTAATCATGGAGAGCTCTGCCGCCAAAAAACATACATACAGCTTTATACCCCTTGACACACAAAGGCACTTTGCTCCGCCCACCTTTAGGAGGCTTTTTTAATCAGTTTTCTCAGTCCCCTTCACCCTGGAATGTTTAGTCCCGCCCCCCTCTGTTAGTGGGTTGACACTACATTATAACTCTAACACCGTTCACACATTTACAGTGTGGAAAAAAGTATTTAGTCAGCCACCAATTGTGCAAGTTCTCCCACTTAAAAAGATGAGAGAGGCCTGTAATTTTCATCATAGGTACACGTCAACTATGACAGACAAAATGAGAAAAAGAATTCCAGAAAATCACATTGTAGGATTTTTAATGAATTTATTTGCAAATTATGGTGGAAAATAAGTATTTGGTCAATAACAAAAGTTTCTCAATACTTTGTTATATACCCTTTGTTGGCAATGACACAGGTCAAACGTTTTCTGTAAGTCTTCACAAGGTTTTCACACACTGTTGCTGGTATTTTGGCCCATTCCTCCATGCAGATCTCCTCTAGAGCAGTGATGTTTTGGGGCTGTCGCTGGGCAACACGGACTTTCAACTCCCTCCAAAGATTTTCTATGGGGTTGAGATCTGGAGACTGGCTAGGCCACTCCAGGACCTTGAAATGCTTCTTCCGAAGCCACTCCTTCGTTGCCCGGGCGGTGTGTTTGGGATCATTGTCATGCTGAAAGACCCAGCCACGTTTCATCTTCAATGCCCTTGCTGATGGAAGGAGGTTTTCACTCAAAATCTGACGATACATGGCCCCATTCATTCTTTCCTTTACACGGATCAGTCGTCCTGGTCCCTTTGCAGAAAAACAGCCTCAAAGCATGATGTTTCCACCCCCATGCTTCACAGTAGGTATGTTGTTCTTTGGATGCAACTCAGCATTCTTTGTCCTCCAAACACGACGAGTTGAGTTTTTACCAAAAAGTTCTATTTTGGTTTCATCTGACCATATGACATTCTCCCAATCCTCTTCTGGATAATCCAAATGCACTCTAGCAAACTTCAGACGGGCCTGGACATGTACTGGCTTAAGCAGGGGGGACACGTCTGGCACTGCAGGATTTGAGTCCCTGGCGGCGTAGTGTGTTACTGATGGTAGGCTTTGTTACTTTGGTCCCAGCTCTCTGCAGGTCATTCACTAGGTCCCCCCGTGTGGTTCTGGGATTTTTGCTCACTGTTCTTGTGATAATTTTGACCCCACGGGGTGAGATCTTGCGTGGAGCCCCAGATCGAGGGAGATTATCAGTGGTCTTGTATGTCTTCCATTTCCTAATAATTGCTCCCACAGTTGATTTCTTCAAACCAAGCTGCTTACCTATTGCAAATTCAGTCTTCCCAGCCTGGTGCAGGTCTACAATTTTGTTTCTGGTGTCCTTTGACAGCTCTTTGGTCTTGGCCATAGTGGAGTTTGGAGTGTGACTGTTTGAGGTTGTGGACAGGTGTCTTTTATACTGATAACAAGTTCAAACAGGTGCCATTAATACAGGTAACGAGTGGAAGACAGAGGAGCCTCTTAAAGAAGAAGTTACAGGTCTGTGAGAGCCAGAAATCTTGCTTGTTTGTAGGTGACCAAATACTTATTTTCCACCATCATTTGCAAATAAATTCATTAAAAATCCTATAATGTGATTTTCTGGAAAAAAAAATCTCAAATGGTCTGTCATAGTTGACGTGTACATATGATGAAAATTACAGGCCTCTCTCATCTTTTTAAGTGGGAGAACTTGGTGGCTGACTAAATACTTTTTCCCCACTGTAATTAATCCAATCCACAATTTTGTTTATTATCACCCACCAAAAGAACGTAGTAGTAAATCCTTCCCCTAATTCTTTCATAACTTGGTATCCATCCGGTACCCCCCTTGGTATCCCAATCGCATCCATCTAAATAGGGCTATTCTCCTTCTTGTTAAAACTCCTCCTACATCTGTTTAACCCTTTCCTTGGTTCCTGGTGACTAATTCTAACTAGCTGAATCAGTAGAACCAGGGCGCACGTATCTAGCCACCCTTTTGGTATTCTCTGCCTTATACTGCCTTTACTGGCACACGCCCACCACACATCGGTTACAGGGGCTGTAAGGTTCAGAATTCTCTCCTGTGCTTCTGAACTCAAGTCAATCACATTACTACTATCTCCAATTGATAATTGGTGATGTCTTTGTTTCTCTTTACCCCCCATCTGGATGTTCAGTCCCGCCCGGTCTCATATCCCCGTCCCCAAGTGTGTTTAAACACTTGAGTCTAGGAACAATCCGCCGTGGGGGCCGAACACGAATATAATGGGATTTTATAATCCCAAATTGCTTATTGACATGTACCCCACCCATTGGCTAAGTCCCTAACCCTTATTTTGAATCCGACAGTCTGCCCTTCTCTGACTCCCATTTTGTAGGCCACTCGTCCTTGACGGTCAGTATGTCGGGTCGCTTCTCTTCTCTTTTACTTCTTAACAATGGTAAGGGCATAGCATAATTGGTGGTGGATCTTGACATATCAAGACCATTGCCGAGACTATGATGCAGCTCAAGTCACCCATATTCCCAAAAACCGCCAACCCTCTCCTGTCCTCAGTCTTTCTGCTTGGTATTACCCCATACTCACACCCTGAGAACACACTACAGTGATGATAGGTCAGGGTAGGAGATCTTCGTTAACAGAGGTGATCCCCAGACCCTATTGGTCTAGTTCTTCTCTCTAACTCTGCGTGTGTTCAGTGGTGCTTGCATGTGTTCCTACCTTTTTGCAGTGGGTAACGTGGACCCAGGTTGCTCAGGCCTGCTTCCAGTCTTTCTTCTTTAGGGACTGGATGCTCACCAGTCACCTGGTTAGATAGAGTGGGTCACCTTCTCCTTTAGTTCACCTGTGGGGCACAAAACTCTGACATACTGGTGTGGTTAATAACTACCTTCTCACGGTTTCGCTAACTCGGGCATTCTATATGGTCTACCAAATCCCTTCTCCAATGGCAATAACCCTTCTTCATCTGGAGTTCTCCTGATCGTCATTAATACTATCGGTAGACCTTGTACCCCATTTCTAATCATACCGTTCACATCAGTATTCTCTTTCTAGACTGTATCTAAAAAATGTTTTTTAAAAGTATTTTGTCCTCTCCTTCGCATACTTATTATTTAATCCTACCACTACCATATTTCCCCCCTCTTGACACATGGTTCTGCTCATGTGTCAATATTACCACCTACCTAAATAATCACTTAGGTAATATTGGTAATTTACCATCCAATTGCCATCCCTTATTTATTTTTGAGACTGTCCCTTGCTTCTTTATTGCTCCTCCCACTTCCTTTGTCTTTTATGGCAGCTAAATTCGACTTTCATTCAGTTCAGAATCAATAGTAATCCAATCAATCAATCCCTTATCTTGTAAAAACACTCATGTTTAGTTCAAACTCTGTTCTACCCCGGCTCTCCCGGGCTTGACCTGAAGACTGATGGTTGGACATGACAGGTCCATACTTAAATCTTTCAAACCTAACACAAACCCCCCTTCATGCTGTAATCAATCAAGAAGATAGCAAAGGAGAGAAGCAAAACCCTGGCAGTTTTTTTCTCTCTGTTTGAGGAGAGAAGCAAAAGGCTCCCTTCTGCTTTCATTCACTGATAACGTAGCACAGCCGTAGGCTGTAAGAGAGCAATTCGATTCAGGTCACCTTTCACTTCACCCACACACCGAAATAACCCAACTAAGTCTTCCGCCTAGCAACAAAGAATGAAAAAACGATATGTTTGTAATTAACCCAGTTATATCTAATAGTCCACTAAAAAACTCCCTCATCACCATGTTTAAATGTTACTTATCCCAGGTGTTCATTAAGTCCTCATGACATTTATTCTCATAAGAAATCATGTATACCCCAAACTCAGTCAAAAAAACTCAATTAAATCCACTGTGTGTGCTCTTTTAAGACCCATCACCTATGAACTGTTGAAAACTCCCTAAATGTAACATAACAACCCTTTATAACCATCTTTTTTTTTTTCTCACCTTTATTTAACCAGGTAAACCAGTTGAGAACAAGTTCTCATTTACAACTGCGACCTGGCCAAGATAAAGCAAAGCAGTGCGATAAAAACAACAACACAGAGTTACATATGGGGTAAAACAAAACAAAGTCAAAAATACAACAGAAATACATATAATATACAGTGTGTGCAAATTTAGCAAGTTATGGAGGTAAGGCAATAAAATAGGCTATAGTGCAAAATAATTACAATTAGTATTAACACTGGAATGATAGATGTGCAAGAGATGATGTGCAAATAGAGATACTGGGGTACAAATGAGCAAAATAAATAACAATATAGGGATGTGGTAGTTGGGCGGGCTAATTTCAGATGGGCTGTGTACAGGTGCAGTGATCGGTAAGGTGCTCTGACAACTGATGCTTAAAGTTAGTGAGGGAGATAAGTGTCTCCAGCTTCAGAGATTTTTGCAATTTGTTCCAGTCATTGGCAGCAGAGAACTGGAAGGAATGGCGGCCAAAGGAGGTGTTGGCTTTGGGGATGACCAGTGAGATATACCCGCTGGAGCGCAGACTACGGGTGGGTGTTGCTATGGTGACCAATGAGCTAAGATAAGGCGGGGATTTGCCTAGCAGTGATTTATAGATGGCCTGGAGCCAGTGGGTTTGGCGATCGAATATGTAGTGAGGACCAGCCAACAAGAGCGTACAGGTCACAGTGGTGGGTATTATATGGGGCTTTGGAGACAAAACGGATGGCACTGTGATAGACTACATCCAATTTGCTGAGTAGAGTGTTGGAGGCTATTTTGTAAATGACATCGCCGAAGTCAAGGATCGGTAGGATAGTCAGTTTTACGAGGGCATGTTTGGCAGCATGAGTGAAGGAGGCTTTGTTGCGAAATAGGAAACCGATTCTAGATTTAACTTTGGATTGGAGATTCTTAATGTGAGTCTGGAAGGAGAGTTTACAGTCTAACCAGACACCTAGATATTTGTAGTTGTCCACATACTCTAGGTCAGACCCGTCGAGAGTAGTGATTCTAGTCGGGTGGGCGGGTGCAAGCAGCGTTCGGTTGAAGAGCATGCATTTAGTTTTACTAGTGTTTAAGAGCAGTTGGAGGCTACTGAAGGAGTGTTGTATGGAATTGAAGCTCGTTTGGAGGTTTGTTAACACAGTGTCCAATGAAGGGCCAGATGTATACAAAATGGTGTCGTCTGCGTAGAGGTGGATCTGAGAGTCACCAGCAGCAAGAGCGACGTCATTGATATACACAGAGAAAAGAGTCGGCCCAAGAATTGAACCCTGTGGCACCCCCATAGAGACTGCCATAGGTCCAGACAACAGGCCCTCCGATTTGACACATTGAACTCTATCTGAGAAGTAGTTGGTGAATCAGGCGAGGCAGTCATTTGAGAAACCAAGGCTATTTAGTCTGCCAATAATAATGCGGTGGTTGACAGAGTCGAAAGCCTTGGCCAGGTCAATGAAAACGGCTGCACAGTACTGTCTATTATCAATCGCGGTTATAATATCGTTTAGGACCTTGAGCGTGGCTGAAGTGCACCCATGACCAGCTCGGAAACCGGATTGCATAGCGGAGAAGGTACGGTGGGATTCGAAATGGTCGGTGATCTGTTTGTTGACTTGGCTTTCAAAAACGTTTGAAAGGCAGGGCAGGATGGATATGGGTCTGTAACAGTTTGGATCTAGAGTGTCACCCCCTTTGAAGAGGGGGATGACCGCGGCAGCTTTCCAATCTCTGGGGATCTCAGACGTTACGAAAGAGAGGTTGAACAGGCTAGTAATAGGGGTTGCGACAATTTCGGTGGCTAGTTTTAGAAAGAAAGGGTCCAGATTGTCTAGCCCAGATGATTTGTAGGGGGTCCAGATTTTGCAGCTCCTTTAGAACATCAGCTGTCTGGATTTGTGTGAAGGAGAAGCGGGGGGGGCATGGGCAAGTTGCAGCGGAGGGTGCAGAGCTGGTGGCCGGGGTAGTGGTAGCCAGGTGGAAAGCATGGCCAGCCGTAGCAAAATGCTTGTTGAAATTCTCGATTATTGTAGATTTATCGGTGGTGATAGTCTTTCCTAGCCTCAGTGCAGTGGGCAGCTGGGAGGAAGTGCTCTTATTTTCCATGGACTTTACAGTGTCCCAAAACTTTTTGGAGTTAGTGCTACAGGATGCAAATTTCTGTTTGAAAAAGTTAGCCTTTGCTTTCCTAACTGCTTGTGTATATTGGTTCCTAACTTCCCTGAAAAGTTGCATATCGCGGGGGCTTTTTGATGCTAATGCAGTACGCCACAGGATGTTTTTGTGCTGGTCAAGGGCAGTCAAGTCTGAGGAGAACCAGGGGCTATATCTGTTCTTAGTTCTGTATTTTTGAATGGGGCATGTCTATTTAAGATTGAGAGGAAATTACTTTTTAAAGAACAACCAGGCATCCTCTACTGACGGAATGAGATCTATATCCATCCAGGATACCTGGGCCAGGTCAATTAGGAAGGCCTGCTCGCTGAAGTGTTTTTGGGAGCGTTTGACAGTGATGAGGGGTGGTCGTTTGACCGCGGACCCGCTACGGACGCAGGCAATAAGGCAGTGATCGCTGAGATCCTGGTTGAAGACAGCGGAGGTGTAGTTAGAGGGTAAGTTAGTCAGGATGATATCTATGAGGGTACCCATGTTTACGGATTTAGGGTTGTACCTGGTAGGTTCGTTGATAATTTGTGTGAGATTGAGGGCATCTAGTTTAGATTGTAGGATGGCCGGGGTGTTAAGCATATCCCAATTTAGGTCACCAAGCAGTACGAACTCTGAGGATAGATGGGGGGCAATCAATTCACATATGGTGTCCAGGGCACAGCTGGGGGCTGAGGGGGGTCTGTAGCAAGCGGCAACAGTGAGAGATTTATTTCTGGAAAGGTGGATTTTTAGAAGTAGAAGCTCAAACTGTTTGGGCACAGACCTGGATAGTATGATGGAGCTCTGCAGGCTATCTCTACAGTAGATTGCAACTCCACCCCCTTTGACAGTTCTATCTAGACGGAAAATGTTATAGTTGGGGATGGAAATTTCAGAATTTTTGGTGGCCTTCATAAGCCAGGATTCAGATACTGCTAGAACATCAGGGTTGGCGGAGTGTGCTAACGCAGTGAATAACTCAAACTTAGGAAGGAGGCTTCTGATATTTATGTGCAGAAAACCAAGACTTTTACGGTTACAGAAGTCAACAAATGATAGCTCCTGGGGAGTAGGAGTGATACTGGGGGCTGCAGGGCCTGGGTTAGCCTCTACATCACCAGAGGAACAGAGGAGGACTAGAATAAGGATACGACTAAAGGCTTTAAGAACTGGTCTTCTAGTGCGTTGGGTACATAGAATAAAGGGGGCAGTTCTCCGGGCGTTGTAGAAAAGATTCAGGGCATTATGGACAGAAAAGGATATGGAAGGATATGAGTACAGTTCAGGTAACCCTAAGCGTTGGGTAACAATGAAAGAGATAGCGTCATTGGAGGCACCCGATTGAGCCGGTCTTGGCGTGTATGGGGGGTGGAACAAAGGAACTATATGAGGCAGTTTGAGAGGGACTAGGGGGTTCTACAGTGAAATTGTATAATAAGAACTAACCCAAACAGCAATAGGCAAGGCATAATTGACATGGGAGAGAGGCATAAAGCAGTCACAGGTGTTATTAGAGAGAGCTAAGACACAACTGGAAATAGCGATAACGTTTGGGCTAAGACTAAACAGAATAAACAGGACAGGGTACCGTGTAAAGGAACAGTCCAGCAGGCATCAGCTGTGCAGCTGAGTGATCATAAGGTCCAGTGAACAGCAATATGTGAGTCCGAGAGCAGTTCAAATTGGTGCTTCAGCACAGCTAGCAGGGAGCACAGTTGTAGTTTGCGTGTGCTAGCGGGCCGGGGCTGGCAGATGGATCATCGTGGTCGTCGCAACGGGAAGCCTGTTGAAACCACATCAGACTATTTCGTCGGCAAACCAGTCGTGTTGGATCGGCGGGGCTCAGTGTCAACACTAGGAGGTCCCGTCCGGTTGACAGAGAGGTAGATAGCCGGGAGATGGGCCTGAGGCTAGCTCAAGGCTAACTGGTGCTTGCTATAGGGCAATGGTAATCAGCCAACAACAGGTTGCAGCTAGCTAGCTGGTTGTGATGATCCGGCGCTAGGGTCCAGTGATTCCGGCAGAAAGTCCAATAAGCTCTGGGTCGATAGCACGCTGGGTCGATAGCACGCTGTGCAGACTGGCCGACGAATTGTCCAGGCTAGAGCTAGAGCTGGCCACGGACAGTGGTGAAGACGCTAACGGTGACTAATAGCAGGTAGCCATTCAGATTGCGGCTACACTAGTTTCAGTTTACGGTTCTTGATGAAAGTTATAAAGAAATAATAGAATCCTTTCCACGTTGGGTGAGGCGGGTTGCAGGAAAGTATATTTAGTTAAAGAATGAAAGTAAAAATTGAGAAATATATACAAAATAGACAAAAAAAACAAGAAACGGGATATTTACACAGGACGATGAAATAAAAGCGACCGCACTGCTACGCCATCTTGGATTCATACTAGGTGTGTTGTTTTTTCTTTGAAAAACCCAATTAGAAAAACATAAACCAAAAATAGCCAGGCCCCACTTAATTTCGTAGCTCACTTTTACGACCTAAATACTGCCTAACATCACTACTGCTCCCCCTAGCCCTGGGCAACATTCCAATGAGATAAGCTAATCTCTTTCTCCTGGTTATACATTTTGTTAACCTTCAATTACCATCAGTAATCTAAAGATGGTAAGTACACACAAAACATGATACAGATATCCCCAGTCCTAACCCATCAATAATCGTTTGTATCAATCTAATTCCTCATAACCAATCCATAAAACCACTCAAAATTCCTCGAGTATACAATGATTATTTAATTGATTACCCTAAATCTGCTACATGTGATCTCATCTCAAATGATCCATTATCAATTATTTGATCAACCCCCTAGGAAAATCTGTCTCCCCTTCTATTGTTCCTGTCCCCCCTGTAAATGTCATATTTCATTTTTTAGCCAATACAATCATATACTCCGTGTATCCATTTCCTCGCACACGGTTACATCAAATGTTCCCTCCTTTGGCCATTTAGTTACTATCTTTCTGGTCCTTTATCCCATTTGTTAGAGATATTACCAATATCTTCACTATTTTCTGGGAACCTTCTCTTCATGATTGCTACTGGTGATCCTGCCATCCTACTTCTTGTGTGGTCTAATGTCTATATTAGGGTGTAAGGTAAATTATTCCTGTTGTCTTTTTCAGCTAAACGTTTTATATCCCTCAGTTAATGGTATTTTCTCCCTAATATATCTTCATACTCTTCTTCTTTCCCTAAATGAGATTTAATCCCTTGCCTTTCCTCTACTATCCTTCTATCATTACTGGATCAATGATAATAACTGTAATAACTATTAATAATAATTGTAATAACTATTTCGCATTAAATTGTGCCTTTTTCTGATAATGTTATAATTGTAGCCTATTGCATTACTTTAGTTTAAAATATAAGTTTGTCTATTTAACAAATCTAGAACCCACTATAGGTTGGTGCTATTCCCTCAGCATAATAGCTAAAGCTACTTGCATCCCCTGGTCCCCGTAACGAAAATAAATTATAGTTCTAGAATTCACCAACTATTTGCATACACCACTGGTGTTAAGCAACCTATCGAATAAAGTAATAACAATTAGAATTTATCAAAGCACTGCCTTCCAGTCAAGTATTTAGACCTCTACTTGAAATCTTACAGCTCAATCTAACTCGCTGGACTGTCTCAATTTTTTTCCCGCTAACCAGAGCCATAAATGATTCTCCTTTGTTATCAATCCAAACCATTACCACAGCCAGCCCGCTATTCAATTTCTGTAACTGTCCTTTCTGATTACGCTCTAATTAGTAAAACAACACTGGCTATAATTTACAAGCATACATTTAATTCCCATACATATTCAATTTTATTCTCAGTAGCTTTCAAATTATCAACTCATTCGGGCGCCGGGTAGCCTAGTGGTCAAGAGCGCCGTGCCAGCAACAGAAAAGTTGCCGGTTCTAATCCCCGAGCCGACCAGGCAAAAATCTGTTGATGTGCTCCCGCGCAAGGCATCCAACCCAAACCGCTCCCATATGTCGCTCTGGATAAGAGCGTCCGCCAACTGACCACAATGTAATTCCTGCCACGGAAAATAATTAACTATCTTTCTCCCCCCTCCCTATTCCGGTTGAATACAGGAGTTATTCAATTTTAACTCAGCAAGCTGCTAAATCGTTCAGTCTTATAACACAAAATGAACAATGACTGTTCTATCAATCTAAGCAACCCATAAACATAATTTGACTATAATCAGAAAATCTAGACTTTAGTCAGTAATGCAGAATCTATGCTTTACTGGAATGACAAGTAACTCCTCCGTAATTCCAATTATAAATGGTCCGTATTTCTAGTATCTTGCACATACCACATTTATCACAAAATAGCTTTGAAGGACACAGATCTCACACGCTCAACGTAAATACCTTAGCAGTCAACGAGTCAAACCCTCAGTCATTGATTTGAAAACAGATATAACGACTTAACCAAATTAATTATATTTTCTCCTTGATCGGGCAGGCTTCGGCGTTCATCGTCCCCGGAGTACTAGCTGCCACCGATCTAGGTTTCAGCAATCATCTAGATTGGTCTGCTTTGTGTACACCTGTTTCCCATTAGTGTTGATGGTTTCCCTTTACAACCCTTGTCTGTCATTCGTTTGCTGTGTGTGATTGTTCTCCGTTTGTTTTCGGCAGGACTGTGTATTGCGATTATTGTTCCTCCCTGTTTTGGAGGTTTTGTTGTTTTGTACTTTTCATTACGTTTATTAGTAAAGTACATCTGCCAGTCTCTCAGTGTCCTGCGCTTGACTTCGTTCACCGCATACACGTTTATCCTGACAGAATCACACACCTCACATGGAGTCAGCAGGAGCGGCGGTGCCAGCTGGATCAGTGGAGGAACGCGTTGAACAACAAGCGGCCATGAACCAGGCTCTCGGCACCGCCATGGAATGGGTGGTGAGCACTATGGAGCGATGGGAAAGAGGGGGTCTGCCTACACCTCCTCCTACGATACCACCACCATCGGCATTACCCATCGCTTCTCCTCCGGGGTCCAGTGGGATTCGGCTCTCGCTCCCGAGGGCTTATGATGGCACAGCTGCCGGGTGTCAGGGTTTCCTGCTCCAGGTTGAAATCTACCTGGCAACCATCCACCCGGTGCCCTCGGGATACGAGAGCGTGTCCGCCCTCATCTCCTGTCTGTCCGGCAAGGCGCTGGAGTGGGCCAACGCCGAGTGGGGGGGAATAGACGCCGCTAATGTCAACTATGCGGAGTTCACCCGCCGCTTCAGGGCAGTTTTCGATCATCCACCAGAGGGTAAGGCGGCGGGTGAGTGTCTATTCCACCTCAGGCAGGGGAGGAGGAGCGCACAGGAGTTCGCGCTGGACTTCCGGACGCTGGCTGCCAACGCGGGATGGAATGAGAGGGCCCTCATCGACCACTACCGATGTAGCCTAAGGGAGGACGTGCATCGGGAATTGGCCTGCAGGGACACCAACCTCAGCTTCGACCAACTGGTGGACATGTCTATTCGCCTGGATACCCTGTTGGCTACCCGCGGACGTCCGGATTCAGGGCCGTCCATTACATCCCCCAGCACTTCCGAGCCAACCCCTATGGAGCTCGGAGGTGCTGGTGCTAGGGAGACCAGGAGAGTGGCCAGGAGGGAGGCCGTCCCCTGCACCAACTGTGGCAGCAGAGGACACACTGCTGGTCGATGCTGGGGAGGGTCTCCTGGGATTCGAGGCGGTAGGCAGCGCACTGATGAGTAATTCCAGGTGAGTAGGCACCCAACTCACCCAGAGCTCTCTGGTGCGCATATGTGTATTACTGTTATGTTTCCCGAGGTCTCTCCTCATTCCCAGCATAAGGCGCTAGTAGATTCAGGCGCAGCTGGGAATTTTATAGATTGCCAGTTCACCTATAAGTTAGGGATTCCTATTGTACCCGTTGATGTGCCCTTCCCCATCCATGCCATAGATAGCCGTCCTTTGGGGTCAGGATTGATTAGGGAAGTCACAGCACCTCTCAAGATGAAAACGCAGGAGGGCCATGAGGAGTTAATTGGTCTGTATTTGATGGATTCTCCTGTGTTTCCCGTGGTGTTGGGACTCCCCTGGTTAATGTCACATGACCCCAACATTTCATGGCAGCAGAGGGCTCTCAAGGGATGGTCTGATCAGTGTTTCGGGCAGTGTGTAGGTGTTTCCGTAGGGGCAACGATGGTGGAAAGTCCGAACCAAGTTCCCCCCATGCACATTCCACCTGAATATGCCGATTTGGCGCTCGCCTTCAGTAAAAAGAAGGCGACTCAATTACCACCTCATCGACAGGGGGATTGTGCGATAGACCTCCAAGTAGGCGCTGCGCTTCCTCGTAGTCATGTGTATCCTCTGACTAAGGAGGAGACGGCGGCTATGGAGACATATGTCGCCGAATCTCTGGGACAGGGATACATACGGCCATCCACTTCCCCTGTGTCATCGAGTTTCTTTTTTGTGAAGAAGAAGGATGGGGGTTTACGCCCGTGTATTGATTACCGTGGTCTCAAACAGATCACAATCAAGTACAGCTATTCTATCCCTCTGATTGCTAGTATGACGGAGTCATTACACGGGGCGCGATTCTTCACAAAATTGGACCTCAGGAGCGCGTACAACCTGGTGCGCATTAGGGAGGGAGATGAGTGGAAGACAGCATTTAGTACAACCTCGGGTCACTATGAGTACCTTGTCATGCCACACGGTTTAATGAATGCTCCTTCAGTATTCCAATCGTTTGTGGATGAGATTTTCCGGGACTTGCATGGACAGGGTGTAGTGGTGTATATTGATGACATTCTAATATACTCCGCTACACGCGCCGAGCATGTGTCCCTGGTGCGTCGGGTGCTTGGTAGACTGTTGGAGCATGACCTGTATGTGAAGGCAGAGAAGTGTCTGTTCTTCCAGGAGTCCATCTCCTTCCTGGGGCATCGGTTGTCCGCGTCAGGGGTGGAGATGGAGATTGACCGCGTTTCAGCCGTGCGTAATTGGCAGACTCCCACCACGGTGAAGGAAGTGCAGCGGTTTTTGGGTTTTGCCAATTACTACCGGAGGTTTATCCGGGGCTTTGGACAGGTAGCAGCTCCCATCACCTCCCTGCTAAAGGGGGGTCCGGCGCGTCTGCAGTGGTCGGCTGAGGCGGACAGGGCGTTTAGACATCTGAAGGACCTGTTTACCTCGGCTCCGGTGCTGGCACATCCGGATCCCTCTTGGGCGTTCCAAGTCGAGGTGGATGCGTCCGAGGCTGGGATTGGTGCTGTACTATCTCAGCGCTCGGGTACGCCACCAAAACTCTGCCCCTGTGCCTTCTTCTCTAAGAAGCTCAGTCCGGCGGAGCGTAATTATGACGTGGGGGACAGGGAGCTGTTGGCTGTAGTCCAAGCCCTGAAGGTGTGGAGACATTGGCTTGAGGGGGCTAACCACCCTTTTCTCATTTTGACTGACTATCGTAACCTGGAGTACATCCGGGCAGCGAGGAGGCTAAACCCTCGCCAGGCAAGGTGGGCCATGTTCTTTACCAGATTTGTATTTAAACTCACCAATAGACCAGGGTCACAGAACACTAAGGCGGACGCCCTGTCCCGACTGTATGACACAGAGGAGAGGTCCATTGACCCCACTCCCATACGGAGTCTTGTCTGGTGGCACCGGTGGTGTGGGAGGTTGATGCGGACATCGAGCGGGCGTTACGTACCGATCCTACTCCCCCACAATGACCAGAGGATCGGAAGTACGTGCCGCTCGAGGTTCGTGATCGATTGATCTATTGGGCTCACACGTCACCCTCCTCTGGTCATCATGGTATTGGTCGGACGGTGCACTGCCTTAGTGGGAAGTACTGGTGGCCCAATTTAGCTAAGGACGTGCAGGTTTATGTTTCCTCCTGCTCGGTGTGCGCCCAGTGTAAGGCGCCTAGACACCTGCCCAGAGGGAAATTACAACCCCTACCCGTTCCACAACGGCCGTGGTCTCACCTATCGGTGGATTTTGTCACGGACCTTCCTCCCTCCCAGGGGAACACTGCGATCTTGGTCGTTGTGGATCGGTTTTCAAAGGCCTGCCGTCTCATTCCTATGCCAGGTCTCCCTACAGCCCTACAAACTGCTGACGCCCTGTTTACACACGTCTTCCGGCACTACGGGGTGCCTGAGGATATAGTGTCTGATCGGGGTCCCCAGTTCACCTCTAGAGTCTGGAAGGCGTTTATGGAACGTCTGGGGGTCTTGATTAGCCTTACCTCAGGTTTTCACCCCGAGAGTAATGGGCAGGTCGAAAGAGTTAACCAGGATGTGGGTCGGTATATATCCCCTGGGCGGAGATAGCTCAAAACTCACTCCGTCACTCCTCCACTAACCTTACGCCTTTTCAGTGTGTGCTGGGTTATCAGCCGGTTCTGGCACCTTGGCATCAGAGCCAGATCGAAGCCCCTGCGGTGGACGAGTGGTTTCGGCGCTCGGAGGAGACATGGAACGCTGCGCATGTCCATCTGCAACGGGCCATCAGGCGGCAGAAGGCGAGCGCCGATCGCCACCGTAGTGAGGCTCTGGTGTATGCACCGGGAGATCGGGTCTGGCTCTCGACCCAAAACCTGCCCCTTCGCCTGCCCTGCCGGAAGCTGGGTCGGCGGTTTGTGGGGCCATTTAAAGTCCTGAGGAGATTGAACGAGGTATGCTAAAGATTACAACTGCCAATTAATTACCGCATTAACCCCTCATTCCATGTGTCTCTCCTCAGGCCGGTGGTAGCTGGTCCACTCCAGGAGAGTGAGGTACGAAAGGTTCCTCCGCCCCCATTGGACATCGAGGGGGCTCCGGCGTACTCAGTCCGTTCCATCTTGGATTCGAGGCGTCGGATGGGGGGCCTGCAGTATCTCATGGAGTGGGAGGGGTACGGTCCGGAGGAACGGTGCTGGGTCCCTAGGAGGGACATCCTAGACCCCTCCATGCTGAGGGATTTCCACCAGAGTCATCCGACTCGCCCTGCTCCGCGTCCTCCTGGCCGTCCCCGAGGCCGGGCTCGGCGCACGGCTGGAGCCGCGCGTCA
This sequence comes from Coregonus clupeaformis, assembly GCF_020615455.1. Lineage (NCBI taxonomy): Eukaryota > Metazoa > Chordata > Actinopteri > Salmoniformes > Salmonidae > Coregonus > Coregonus clupeaformis. Next base: position 51,519,374 of record NC_059215.1, read on the forward strand.
AGGGGGGGTACTGTCACGGATTTAGCCGAGGCTGCTCCTCCTCCTTGCTCGGGCAGGCTTCGGCGTTCGTCGTCCCCGGAGTACTAGCTGCCACCGATCTAGGTTTCAGCAATCATCTAGATTGGTCTGCTTTGTGTACACCTGTTTCCCATTAGTGTTGATGGTTTCCCTTTATAACCCCTGTCTGTCATTCTTTGTTGTGTGTGATTGTTCTCCGTTTGTTTTCGGCAGGACTGTGTATTGCGATTATTGTTCCTCCCTGTTTTGGAGGTTTTGTTGTTTTGTACTTTTCATTACGTTTATTAGTAAAGTACATCTGCCAGTCTCTCGGTGTCCTGCGCTTGACTTCGTTCACCGCATACACGTTTATCCTGACACAGAGTTAGAGCAAATCCCCAGTTGCTTATGACTCTTGACTTGTTTAATGCATCTATCTCACACGATGATAATTATCTCCCTTCCTGTTTATATTGTAAACACTGTACCCCGTACAATCTCAATATTAACTAGTTTATTTTGGTAATAGCTATATACCTTGAGTCATTTCAGACCCCCTTCCTTCCTTTTAATTCTCCTATGAGATTTTGGTAACTATTCTCTGCCCAAAATCCATGAATAAAAATTACTGACCTCCTTCCTTGCAGTTGGGATTTAAATGCTTTCCAGATCTCGTCAACGTCTTTATCGTTCATAAGATTAATCACCGGCCTGTTTATAACCTTAACGTCGAAGGCCAGGTCTATTTTATACGGATGCTATCATCCGCCCGTGCACGGTTTCGGTGTCCTTAGAACGATAAATATGTATTTTGAGCTCCGCTCGAAGGACCATTTGTCACGAGAATTTCTATCTCTAATTAATCAAACTTAATGCTCTGAATAATTCCCAGAGGGTGTAAATTCTCTGGTTTAATCACGAATTAAACAAAGGTCCAGAGAATTTACACCCTCTGGGAATTATTCAGAGCATTAAGTTTGATTAATTGGAGATAGAAATTCTCGTGACACTTTTAAATGAAAAGCAAGTGTCATTATCACAGGAAAATACGGTTGTTTTATTAAAGTCTCCGCAATTTAGAATATTAGTGGTAGGCTATGCCTATAGCAAAAGACCAAAAAGATAGACTCGGTATAGAAGCGGTATTCATAGACCAAACAGCTTAACAGATAAACACATGTTTTTATTCTGGAGAATCGCATTAAATCAGGCTATTCATTTCAGTGCAGTTGCGTTCTTACACATACCCTTACCTTAAACGGAACCGGAAACACCCCAGCCTATTTTGATCACAGATCATGACAAAGCCTGCACATTTCAGCTCATTTCTCATTGATTTAGCCCACTGTCGCCTACACATTTGATACACATGAAGGCCTATATTTAATCTGGATTTCACAAACAATAGCCTGACTAGGATCCTTTGACCTTTCCCCTCAGCCATATGTGTTCACAATTAGGCTAAATGTAGTCCTATTAATAAGCTTTGAATGTTTTCCTAAAAATTTGCATAGGCTAACCATTGGGATTAATTATATTTACTATCTTCTGCTTTGTATGAATGAACAGGCATCGGTAATTTTTTTAATAATCAATTGGTTTCGATGCTCTGCATGGGCCCTTAGATTTTTCATTAGTTTTCCATCAATTACTACTGTAGTGGAAGAATGAGAGAAGGTGATATTCTCGCGATTGGTGACTGGCTGGCGTGCGAGGCCCAGCATGATGACTCAATCACGATTTATGAAATTGTCTGGATGGCAGACCATCTGTGGACTATTGCAAGGTTCAAACATACCTTATCTGTGGTGATCTCTAAGAAGAGACATTCCCATCAACACAATCTCACACTCAATTCGTGCAAATATGTACAAAAAGTATTGCAGCAGATTTTGTGTGTTTTGTGCATTGTTGTGTGGCTTAATTTGTGTGAAAAGACATGAATTTCGTGCGACTTAATTCGTAGGAAAATACACACATTTTTGTGCAACTTAATTCATAGGAAGAAAAATAATTCTGGGGGCAAACTTCGGAACAATCTTTTGAACGTTATTGGAGCAATGCATGATAGGCAATGGTGTTCTACACTGCCTTTTTTTGTGTCCCACATTTATTTATATAAAAAAACGAATGTGTTAACAACCCAATATTGTTAATTAATCAGGTTGTCACCGAAATAATTATAATATAATAGTAGCCTTACGTTTTATTTTTATTCATGCTGTTTTCTATGTTTGTTTTTGCTTAATACATTGGGCTACTAGTCCACTTGTAGTGAGAAAGGCCCTTTTTTCGTATAGGCAGCAGTAGGCCTACACGATTTTCTTCATAATGCAGTTCATATTACAAAATGTTCTTCTAAATGCATTTTATACAAGGCTATGACAAATATTATGAGGGTTTAGTTTATTTTTTGGTATGGATGAAGGTATTTGATTGGGGAATGGGGATACATTTTTATGCTGGGAAATGATAATACACACCATAATATACACACACTCACTTTGTTTGTACTCATGTTACAGCCAACTCTTGACTTTTGTATCAATTATTTATTATAAAATATTTGTATGTAGTTGTCATGTATACTTATATTTAACTGCTTCAATGTTTGTAGTTTGCATGTTTCAGTATGTCACGGTTTACTACGCCAGAACCCAGAAGCAGACCAGGACAAGGTACTTTGAGACAAAGGTGAGTGTTTATTTAAGTGACTCCCGAGTGAGGCTGAATAATCCAGGGACAGAGCGGGTGGCGTGGATGGGTTGTTGAGGGTGCAGTGGTAGGTCCAGAAATGGCTCGGCAGCCGCCGACCATCAGGCAGAGGTTGGGTGAAGGTTCCGGGTGAGAGACTGCAGACAGAACAAAACGGAGGTGAGTACACAGCAAATCAACAAGGTGCAAAACAACAAAACTAACGCTAGAACTCAAAGGCTGATACGCTGACAAACATACTGTTCATGGCTAACGATCCGGCAGGAACTGGATGTTCGGGCCAGAGCCTAAGAAGGGTGATGATCAGGACCAGGTGTGCAGATTGCTGATGGGATGCAGGTGCGGAAAACAAGAGAGCTCCCCGGAGCGTTCCCGAACCCTCGGGAAACTGGAGATCACGAACAGGAAAAACTAGTCACCAGACAGGACCCGACTCAGACTGCCGGGATCGTTACAGTACCCCCCTCCGCGAACGCCACCGGGCGGACTCCCCGGAGCGCCAGGATGGAGGCGGTAGAAGTCACTGATGAGGTCAGCATCTAGAACCTGTCGCCGCGTGAATCCAACTCCTCTCTTCAGGGCCATACCCCTCCCAGTCCACGAGATACTGGAAACCCCGGCCCCGCCGTCTGGAATCCATGATGCGACGCACCGTGTAGGCAGGACCACCTCCGATCATCCGAGGAGGAGGAGGAGGAGGCGGAGGAGGCAACAGAGGACTGAGGAAGACAGGCTTGAGGCAGGAGACATGAAAGGTGGGATGGACTCTGAGCGTCCTCGGTAGTTTGAGTCGAACTGCCACTGGATTGATCACCTTCTCCACCACAAACGGACCAATGAACCTCGGTAACAACTTCCTAGACTCAGTCCGTAACGGAAGATCCCGTGTGGCCAACCAAACCCTATCTCCGATGGTATAGGTGGGAGCGGGGATCCGGCGACGATTCGCCTGGAGCTGATACCGGTCCGAAACTCTAAGGAGTGCCTTTCTGGCCCGATGCCAGGTCCGGTGGCAACGACGAATATGGGCCTGAACCGAAGGCACTGAGAGCTCCTTCTCCTGAGAAGGGAACAGGGGAGGTTGGTAGCCATACAGGCACTGGAAGGGGAGACATCCCAGTGGCAGATGTAGGGAGAGTATTGTGGGCATACTCAACCCACGGCAACTGAGAAACCCAGGAGGTGGGGTTGGAAGAGACCAGACAGCGTAGCGTGGATTCCATCTTCTGGTTGGCTCTCTCCGCCTGACCATTGGATTGGGGGTGAAAACCAGATGTGAGACTGACTGTAGCTCCAATGGCCAAACAGAAGGACTTCCAGACAGCAGAGGGTAAACTGAGGGCCACGGTCGGAAACGATATCACTGGGCAAACCGTGGACCCTGAAAACCTCCCTAACCAGGATCTCGGACGTCTCCGAGGCAGAGGGAAGCTTGGCAATAGGCACAAAGTGGGCGAACTTGCTGAATCTGTCCACGATAGTCAGAACGACCGTGTTCCCCTCAGAAGCGGGCAACCCAGTGACGAAGTCCAGGGCCAGATGCGACCATGGTCGCGGGGAATAGGAAGGGGGTGAAGTAGTCCAGAGCTGGGCCGATTGGTACTCTTATTCTGCGCACACACTGGACAGGCAGCAACAAAACCCCGAGTATCCTCGGCCATGGCAGGCCACCAAAAAGCGTCTGCGAAGAAACGCCATTGTCCGAGCCACGCCAGGGTGACAAGCCATCTTGCTGGCGTGGGACCATTGGAGGACAGCAGGACGAACCGACTCAGGCACAAACAACCGACCGGGTGGACCGTTACCGGGACCGGGCTGAGTCCGAAGGGCCGCCAGCACCTCCTCCTCAATCTTCCACATAACTGCTCCCACGACGCAGTTCCGGGGGAGAATTGCTCTCGGTCTTGGACCCACTCTCCTCCGTCTTGGAGAACATCCGGGACAAGGCGTCCGCCTTGCCGTTCTTGAGATCCAGGTCGGAACGTCAGGGAAAACTTGAATCGTCCGAAAAACAACGCCCACCTGGCCTGACGGGAGTTGAGACGTTTAGCCGATTGCACGTAAGCAAGATTCTTGTGGTCAGTCCAGACAATAAACGGTTGCTCCGCCCCCTCCAACCAGTGGCGCCACTCCTCCAAGGCAAGTTTCACCGCGAGAAGCTCCCGGTTACCCACATCGTAATTCCTCTCCGCAGGCGAAAGGCGACGAGAGTAGTAGGCGCAGGGATGGAGTTTACTGTCCGTGGAGCATCGCTGCGACAGGATGGCGCCAACTCCCACATCAGACGCGTCCACTTCAACGACGAACTGACGGGCCGTGTCCGGTTGAGAGAGAATCGGTGCGTTGGTGAATCGCCTCTTCAAATCCAGAAACGCTCGATCCGCCTCCGGATTCCACTTGAAGGTCCTGATACTGGAAGTCAAGGCAGTTAACGGAGCGGCCACACGGCTGTAATCCCCGGATGAATCTGCGGTAGAAATTCGCAAACCCCAAAAATCTCTGGAGCTGCAATCTCGTACCGGGCTGGGCCCATTCCAGAACCGCTCTAACCTTCTCCTGGTCCATCCTAATCTCTCCCCTGGAGATGATGTACCCGAGAAAGGATGTCGTGTGGGCGTGAAACTCGCACTTCTCGGCCTTCACGAACAGGCGATTCTCCAACAATCGCTGCAGAACCTGCCGGACATGCTGGACGTGGTCGGAAGGTTCCTTCGAGAAGATCAGAATGTCATCCAGGTAAACAAACACAAAGAGACCGATCATATCTCTCAGGACGTCGTTCACCATACTCTGGAATACCGCTGGAGCATTGGTCAGTCCAAACGGCATCACCTGATACTCGAAGTGACCCATCGGTGTATTGAACCCCCGTCAACCACTCGTCCCCCTCTCTGATCCGGACCAGGTGATACGCATTGCGTAGGTCTAGCTTGGTGAACACCGTAGCACCCTGTAAGGAGTCGAAGGCAGAACTCATCAAGGGCAGGGGATACTTGTTCTTGACCGTGATGTCATTCAACCCCCGATAGTCAATACATGGTCGAAGAGAGCCATCCTTCTTACCCACAAAGAAGAATCCTGCCCCCAGGGGTGATGACGAGGAACGAACGAGACCAGCAGCTAGGGACTCCTTGATGTAGGTCTCCAACGCCTCACGTTCAGGTCGGGAGATACTGTATAACCTTCCCTTGGGGTAGACAGCTCCAGGGACCAGGTTGATGGCACAATCATATGGTCGGTGGGGAGGGAGTGACAGAGCCTTCTGCTTACTGAAAACTTCCCCCAAATCGTGATATGTCTCGGGACTCAGGGACAAATCTGGGGGTTTAGCCTCAATCACCTGACTGGGAACCGAATGGGGGCAGGCAGTCTTGAGACAGTTAGCATGACAATCAAGGCTCCAACTCGTTACCTTGCCCGTCACCCAATCGAACGTGGGATTGTGTTCCTTCAGCCAGGGGTATCCAAGGACCAGAGGAACATGGGAAGACGGCAGAATGAAGAATGAAATCATCTCAGAGTGATTCCCCGACAACCGCATCTTAACCGGTTCAGTCCTCATCGTGATACGTGCCAGACTACTGCCGTTCAGAGTGGTCGCTTCAATGGCTTCCGGCAATTGCTCCTTGGAAAGCCCCAGCTGTTCCACCAACTCGGCATCAAGAAAGCTTCCATCGGCACCTGAATCGATAAAAGCGTTAAGCGCTAAGCTCTGATTCCTGTTCACAAGGGTAGCCGGGAAACGGGGGTCTGACAGAGGTACTGAGAGGTTGAAACTGGCTCGCTAAAAGTCCTCCCAACTTTAGCGAGCCGGGCAGTTTGACGACCGCCGGGAACAAGTGGAGATGTAATGTCCCGAGCTACCACAGTAGAGGCAGCAGTTGGTCTGACGTCTATGTTGACGCTCCTCCTTGGTTAACCCGTGCCGCCCCCACTTGCATGGGTTCAGAATCGGGAGAGAGGACCTCTCCACTAATCCATTGTGGTGGAGAATGATCGACGTGTTCTGGTCCACCACCCGACCCGACTGGGAACTGAGAAGCTGATCGATTGGACGGACCCCATTGCTTCTCCCTCCTTCGCTCTCGGACTCGATTATCCACCCGAATAGACAAGGCTACCAAGCTGTCCAGGTCACTAGGCTCCGGATAGGAGATCAACTCATCCTTGAGCTGCTCCGACAGACCCTGGTAAAAGGCCGCTTGCAGAGACTCCTCGTTCCACCCACTCTCTCCACAGCCAACGTCTTGAACTCGATCACGAAGTCGGCCACGCCTGCGAGTTCCTTGGTGAAGCGAAAACAGGCGCCTAGCTGCGTCCCTCCCTCGGACGGAATGGTCGAAGAGCTTCCTCATCTCGGCCGTGAACCCCTGGTATGAAGCCATGCAGGGGTCTTGTCGTTCCCAAACGGCTGAAGCCCACTCCAGCGCTCGACCACGCAGCAACGCAATCACAAAGGCTATCCTAGCCTTGTCTGTGGCATAAGAGTAGGGCTGTAGATCGAACACTAATCCACACTGCATAAGGAAGGAACGGCATCTTCCCAGCTCCCCCTCATATCTATCCCGGCGTCGGAACCTCGGGCTCACGGAAGGACACAGCTCCAGAAGCGGCAGGCGAGATGGGTGAAACCGGTAGTGGATCCTCCACCGGAACTTTGCGTTGGTTCTGGACCTCCGTCAGACCCGGTAGAAAGGTTCGAACTGACAACGCGATCTCCTGTAGTACCGTGCTATGATGGCCCAACATCTTCTCCTGATGGGTAATGGCATGGCGAACAGAGTCCAGGTCCGCTGGGTTCATTACGGGCCGGATCGTTCTGTCACGGTTTACTACGCCAGAACCCAGAAGCAGACCAGGACAAGGTACTTTGAGACAAAGGTGAGTGTTTATTTAAGTGACTCCCGAGTGAGGCTGAATAATCCAGGGACAGAGCGGGTGGCGTGGATGGGTTGTTGAGGGTGCAGTGGTAGGTCCAGAAATGGCTCGGCAGCCGCCGACCATCAGGCAGAGGTTGGGTGAAGGTTCCGGGTGAGAGACTGCAGACAGAACAAAACGGAGGTGAGTACACAGCAAATCAACAAGGTGCAAAACAACAAAACTAACGCTAGAACTCAAAGGCTGATACGCTGACAAACATACTGTTCATGGCTAACGATCCGGCAGGAACTGGATGTTCGGCCAGAGCCTAAGAAGGGTGATGATCAGGACCAGGTGTGCAGATTGCTGATGGGATGCAGGTGCGGAAAACAAGAGAGCTCCCCGGAGCGTTCCCGAACCCTCGGGAAACTGGAGATCACGAACAGGAAAAACTAGTCACCAGACAGGACCCGACTCAGACTGCCGGGATCGTTACACAGTAATGATTAACATGGTTAAATGGTTGTAAATCTCTGCTTGATTTAGCTTTTGTTATATTTGCCATTTTTACATACAGTACTAGTCAAAAGTTTGGACACACCTACTCATTCAAATGTCTTTCTTTATTTTGACTATTTTCTACATTGTAGAATAATAGTGAAAGACATCCAAACTATGAAATAACACATATGGAATCATGTAGTAACCAAAAAATATCAAAAAATATTTTATATTTGAGATTCTTCAAAGTAGACACCCTTTGCCTTGATGACAGCTTTGCACAACTCTTGGCATTCTCTCAACCAGCTTCATGAGGTAGTCACCTGGAATGCATTTCAATTAACAGGTGTGCCTTCTTAAAAGTTAATTTGTGGAATTTCTTTCCTTCTTAATGCGTTTGTGCCAATCAGTTGTGTTGTGACAAGGTAGGGGTGGTATACAGAAGATAGCCCTATTTGGTAAAAGACCAAGTCCATATTATGGCAAGAACAGCTCAATTAAGCAAAGAGAAATGACAGTCCATTATTACTTTAAGACATGAAGGTCAGTAAATCAGGAACATTTCAAGAACTTTGAACACAGTCGCAAAAAGTTAACCATCAAGCGCTATGATGAAACGGGCTCTCATGAGGACCGCCACAGGAAAGGAAGACCCAGAGTTACCTCTGCTGCAGAGGGTAAGTTCATTAAAGTTACCAGCCTCAGAAATTGCAGCCCAAAGAAACGTTTCACAGAGTTCAAGTCACAGACACATCTCAACATTAACTGTTCAGAGGAGTACGTGAATCAGGCCTTCATGGACGAATTGCTGCAAAGAAAGCACTACTAAAGGACACCAATAAGAAGAAGAGACTTGCTTGGGCCCAGAAACACGAGCAATGGACATTAGACCGGTGGAAATCTGTCCTGTGGTCTGATGAGTCCAAATTTGTGATTTTAGGTTACAACCACCATGTCTTTGTGAGACGCAGAGTAGGTGAATGGATGATCTCCACAAGTGTGGTTCCCTCCATGAAGCATGGAGGAGGAGGTGTGATGGTGTGGGGGTGCTTTGTTGGTGACACTGTCAGTAATTTATTTAGAATTCAAGGCACACTTAACCAGCATGGCTACCACACCCATCTGGTTTGCGCTTAGTGGGACTATCATTTGTTTTTCAACAGGACAATGACACAACACACCTCCAGACTGTGTAAGGGCTATTTGACCAAGAAGGAGAGTGATGGAGTGCTGCATCAGATGACCTGGCCTCCACAATCCCCCGACCTCAATCCAATTGAGATGGTTTGGGATGAGTTGGGATGAGTTGGACCGCAGAGTGAAGGAAAAGCAGCCAACAAGTGCTCAGCATATGTAAGAACTGTTGGAAAAGCATTCCAGGTGAAGCTGGTTGAGAGAATGCCAAGAGTGTGCAAAGCTATCATCAAGGCAAAGGGTGGCTACTTTGAAGAATCTCAAATATAAAATATATTTTGATTTGTCAAACACTTTTTGGTTACTACATGATTCCATATGTGTTATTTCATCTTTTCATGTCTTCACTATTATTCTACAATGTAGAAAATAGTTTTAAAAAAATAAAGAAAAACCCTTGAATGAGTACGTGTGTCCAAACTTTTGACTGGTACTGTATATGTTTGGCAACCAATGTGCATATTTAGTTATTGTACACTTACACATGAAACCCAAAAGCCTAGCTAAACACAGCACTTTGATAAAAAGTTATAGGCTACAGAGATATTTAGTTTTATTCTATGACTGGTACATTGTAAATTGACAGATTTTTAGCTTGTAGTTTGCTGTGTGACTTCAAGATCACCAAATCTTGAATCAATCTGTCAACAGTTGCACTATCAGACATAAGACATTGGATATAAAGGACTATTGTATATCTCTTACCTAGTAGTGGATTGACCTGTAAACATTTACCTGGATGAAGCTCAATTAAAGTTAAATCAAACTACTCCCTAGAGGTACCTGTATGGTGGGGAGAAGAGTCTGATCACTGTCTTCAGTCTGGGGTTGTTTGACTCCAGGAGAAGAGAACACAGCCTGGATGATCTTCAATCTCAGCCTCTCATGTTGGAAGACATGGAACCAGGTTTATTTATGACTTAATAAACAATAACAACAAAGTATAGATATAAATAATGTAGATGGAACCAGGTTTATCCACACAGCCTTCTAAAGGTGCCAATAGCTTCTATGAAGTTCAACCATTTATGAACAGTTCTAAATTATTTAACATTGACTATGAATGAGGAGAGAGGTCAGTCATACCCTGGTCTGTACTCCAGATGACTATGAATGAGGAGAGAGGTCAGTCATACCCTGGTCTGTTCTCCAGATGACTATGAATGAGGAGAGAGGTCAGTCATACCCTGGTCTGTACTCCAGATGACTATGAATGAGGAGAGAGGTCAGTCATACCCTGGTCTGTTCTCCAGATGACTATGAATGAAGAGAGAGGTCAGTCATACCCTGGTCTGTACTCCAGATGACTATGAATGAGGAGAGAGGTCAGTCATACCCTGGTCTGTACTCCAGATGACTATGAATGAGGAGAGTGGTCAGTCATACCCTGGTCTGTACTCCAGATGACTATGAATGAGGAGAGAGGTCAGTCATACCCTGGTCTGTACTCCAGATGACTATGAATGAGGACAGTGGTCAGTCATACCCTGGTCTGTTCTCCAGATGACTATGAATGAGGAGAGAGTTCAGTCATACCCTGGTCTGTACTCCAGATGACTATGAATGAGGAGAGAGGTCAGTCATACCCTGGTCTGTACTCCAGATGACTATGAATGAGGAGAGAGGTCAGTCATACCCTGGTCTGTATCTACTCCAGAGCCACTAGGCTGTTGTTGCTCTGCAGGTTCAGAGAGTCAATGGTCTCCTGGCAGACCTGGACCTCTCTCCTCAGGCTCCTCTGGGCTTCTCTCTCCACCTTCTGCGCCTGGCTGAGCTGCTTTGTCTGACCTTTGACCCCAGCTACTCCTGGAGCTGGACTACAACCTGTAGTAGAATCACAGGTTACATTAGAGTATTTTGTGTAGATCAGTGACAAAAAGTGTAGATCAGTGAAAAAACAAAAAAACATTTCATCCATATTAATCCCAATTTGTAACACAATCTCATGTGCTAGGCCAATTAGTTGTCAGAGAACGCTCCAGTGAGAAACCTAAAACATAATCGCTGTGGGTGAATCTCCCTTCCTTTACATCCATATGTTTTTACTAGATGATGCAAATACACAGAGTACACCAAACATTAGGAACATTTTCTAAATATTGAGTTAAACCCCCTTCACCCTCAGAACAGCCTCAATTCATCGGGGCATGGACTCTACAAGGTGTCGAAAGCGTTCCACAGGGATGCTGGCTCATGTTGACTCCAATGCTTCCCACAGTTGTGTCAAGTTGGCTGGATGTCCTTTGGGTGGTGGACCATTTTTGATACACACAGGAAACTGTTGCGTGTGAAAAAACAAGCAGCATTGCAGTTCTTGACACAAACCGGTGTGCCTGGCACCTACTACCATACCCCGTTCAAAGGCACTTCAATGTTTTGTCTTGCCCATTCACCCTCTGATAGGTACAAGTACACAATCCATGTCTAAATTGCCTCAAGGCTTAAAATCCTTCTTTAACAAGTCTCTCCCCTTCATCTACACTGATTGAAGTGGATTTAACAAGTGACATCAATAAGGGATCATAGCTTTCAGCTGGATTCACCTGGTCAGTTTATGTCACGGAAAGACCAGGTGTTCTTAATGTTTTGTACACTCAGTGTATATATATACACATTTGGTAGATACATACACTTCTAACAAACATGATCTTGAATGTGAACCAAATATCCAACTGTAACAGTATATATTTACAATGTGTTAATAAGGCTGAAAAGATGACATTGGTACTTTCTCGTTTGGACGTTAAACTATTCATCTTAGTTGGAAGGAAACTTTACTTTGCTAGAAGTGTGTAGACCAATACCTTATCTAGCACAGTTCATTAAGGTGAGATATGAACCCGAAATAAGAATTCAAACACAAAGTATGTAGGCTTTCTAACCATGATATCTCTTTAAGAGGAAGTGTAGCATATAAACCAAGTTATCAGATCATGAGTTCCATTCTCCTCCTCCAGCATTCCACGAGTCCCTCACACACCTTCACGTAAACAAGAGAACTGAAAGTAAAGGCAGTTCATAGAAAAGTCCCATTCACAGTTTATTTGAAAGGACTTTAGGTGTGCTCGATCTAGGCACAATGGAAACAACGGAAGTGTGCCAAAAGTGCAAACACTGCCTGTCGGTTAAGCTAAATCATGAGCACCTGAAGTATTTGAATTATTTGAAATACATACAGTGAGGGAAAAAAGTATTTGATCCCCTGCTGATTTTGTACGTTTGCCCACTGACAAAGAAATGATCAGTCTATAATTTTAATGGTAGGTTTATTTGAACAGTGAGAGACAGAAAAAAAAAAATAAATCCAGAAAAAAGCATGTCAAAAATGTTATAAATTGATTTGCATTTTAATGAGGGAAATAAGTATTTGACCCCCCTCTCAATCAGAAAGATTTCTGGCTCCCAGGTGTCTTTTATACAGGTAACGAGCTGAGATTAGGAGCACACTCTTAAAGGGAGTGCTCCTAATCTCAGCTTGTTACCTGTATAAAAGATACCTGTCCACAGAAGCAATCAATCAATCAGATTCCAAACTCTCCACCATGGCCAAGACCAAAGAGCTCTCCAAGGATGTCAGGGACAAGATTGTAGACCTACAAAAGGCTGGAATGGGCTACAAGACCATCGCCAAGCAGCTTGGTGAGAAGGTGACAACAGTTGATGCGATTATTCGCAAATGGAAGAAACACAAAATAACTGTCAATCCCCTCGGCCTGGGGCTCCATGCAAGATCTCATCTTGTGGAGTTGCAATGATCATGAGAACGGTGAGGAAACAGCCCAGAACTACACGGGAGGATCTTGTCAATGATCTCAAGGCAGCTGGGACCATAGTCACCAAGAAAACAATTGGTAACACACTACACCGTGAAGGACCGAAATCCTGCAGCGCCCGCAAGGTCCCCTTGCTCAAGAAAGCACATATACAGGGCCGTCTGAAGTTTGCCAATGAACATCTGAATGATTCAGAGGAGAACTGGGTGAAAGTGTTGTGGTCAGATGAGACCAAAATCGAGCTCTTTGGCATCAACTCAACTTGCCGTGTTTGGAGGAGGAGGAATGCTGCCTATGACCCCAAGAACACCATCCCCACCGTCCCCACCGTCAAACATGGAGGTTTGGGGGAAACATTATGCTTTGGGGGTGTTTTTCTGCTAAGGGGACAGGACAACTTCACCGCATCAATGGGACGATGGACGGGGCCATGTACCGTCAAATCTTGGGTGAGAACCTCCTATCCCTCAGCCAGGGCATTGAAAATGGGTCGTGGATGGCTATTCCAGCATGATAATGACCCAAAACACACGGCCAAGGCAGCAAAGGAGTGGCTCAAGAAGAAGCACATTAAGGTCCTGGAGTGGCCTAACCAGTCTCCAGACCTTAATCCCATAGAAAATCTGTGGAGGGAGCTGAAGGTTCGAGTTGCCAAACGTCAGCCTCGAAACCTCAATGACTTGGAGAAGATCTGCAAAGAGGAGTGGAACAAAATCCCTCCTGAGATGTGTGCAAACCTGGTGGCCAACTACAAGAAACGTCTGACCTCTGTGATTGCCAACAAGGGTTTTGCCACCAAGTAGTAAGTCATGTTTTGCAGAGGGGTCAAATACTTATTTCCCTCATTAAAATGCAAATCAATTTATAAAAATGTTGACATGCGTTTTTCTGGATTATTTTGTTGTTATTCTGTCTCTCACTGTTCAAATAAACCTACCATTAAAATTATAGACTGATCATGTCTTTGTCAGTCGGCAAACGTACAAAATCAGCAGGGGATCAAATACTTTTTTCCCTCACTGTATTTGACCCAGGTCTGATTCACATATATAGCTATATAGCCTAATGTACAAATATACACACTCAAAGCATGTTCATACCTTTCTAGACATGGCCTGTAGCTGGGCCAACCTGTTCTTCACTACCTTCCTGTTCATGGCCTGTAGCTGGGCTAACTGGTCCTTCAGCTGCTGTCTCAACTCATCCTGCTGGCTTTTAGCAGTGTTCAGCTCTCCTTCCTTTATTGGCACAGAGTTCTACACAAGGAACACACTGTACCTGCAGAATACAAAATACAGTATTGTTTGGGATAACATACAACAGAAGTGTCACCTTTTATTGACAGGATTGTTCACACCTATCCAAACCTTTCACTGAGTTTGACAATGCCTATTCCCCCTCAGGAGACTGAAAAGATTTGGCATGGGTCCCCAGATACTCAAAAAGTTCTACAGCTGCACCATCGAGAGCATCCATTGGCATGGGTCCCCAGATACTCAAAAAGTTCTACAGCTGCACCATCGAGAGCATCCTGACCGGTTGCATCACCGCCTGGTATGGCAACTGCTCGGCATCTGACCGTAAGGTGCTACAGAGGGTAGTGCGTACGGCCCAGTACATCCCAGTACACACTGGGGCCAAGCTTCCTGCCATCCAGGACCTCTATACCAGGCGGTGTCAGAGGAAGGCCCAAAAAATTGTCAAAGACTCCAGTCACCCAAGCCATAGACTGTTCTCTCTGCTACCGCATGGCAAGCGGTACCGGAGCGCCAAGTCTAGGTCCAAAAGGCTCCTCAACAGCTTCTACCACCAAGCCATAAGACTGCTTAACAATTAATCAAATAGCCACCCGGACTATTTGCATTGACACCTCCACCCCACCTTTGTTTTTACACTGCTGCTACCTGCTGTTTATTATCTATGTATAGTCACTTTACCCCTACCTACATGTACAAGTTACCTCGACTAACCTGTACCCCTGGATATAGCCTCGTTATTGTTATGTTATTTTATTGTGTTACTAAATAAACGAAAGTAAAAAAAAGTAAATATTTTCTGTTTTCTTAAAACTGCATTGTTAGTTAAGGGCTTGTAAGTAAGAATTTCATGGTAAAGTCTACACCTGTTGATGCCGCGCATGTGGTAAATACAATTTGATTTGATACTGTATCTCCATGCCTACACACCAGAAGAGATCAAATTATTCTTCCTGGCCTCCTCTAAGTGACTCATCAGTTGTTCATTGGTTCTCTGCCATTCTCTCATCTGTTCAGTAAGTGATACTCTGTTGTCTTCCTCCTCACTGTCCACAGCATTCTCTGTATATCTGAAGAGCTGTGTTTGTGGCCATGTTCCATGACTCAGACAAGGCCACCATGCAAGATTAGATCAGTTTTAGGTCATATTTTAGAAAATAACATTACATGCAGCCTGTATATCAATTTCAAATGTTAACAAATGATTCATTCCTAACTCTGACACTGTTAACTAAGGGTCAACCTCATGCTCTATGTCTTGGTGTTCTGTCTCAGAGTGAGTTGCTTCTCTGTCCAACAAGGCTCGGAACCCTCCATGTTCAGGACCCCACCCAGGGCTGGCCTCTCTCAGCCTGTGGAGCTCCTCTTTTAGCCTGGCTATCTGCTGGCTCCTCCTTCTCCACCTCCCTCAGATTCCTGACGTCCTCTGACAGATGCACTATCAACTCCACCTTCAATACAAAACAACACAGGGTGAAACAGGGAGAAGTTTTTCCTCATTACTCATGTCTTCTATCATTCGTCCTCTTCCCGACAACTTTTCAAAACACCATAAGGAGGCGAGGAGGAGAAGAATCTGTTAATGGTATGTACAAATTATTTTGTTGACTTTAATTTGTTAATTTATTCTTTATTTAATTTGAAGTTAATTCATGCCAGTTTCAGTATACATTTTACAGCAGGCTATCTTTCAATCAGAGATGTTCTATTATAGTTCAAATTTTAGGCAAAGTGAAAGAGAATTGGATGAGGATATCGTTCAATACAAAGAACCTAAAAGAAAAGTATATGAGATTAGCTAAATTAGTGCAATTTTGGCATTCATTTATGTTTCATTTTAGTTTTAAAGTATAATTCTAGATGTGTGTTGTGCTCTGTTGGTTCTGGTATCAGTCTTGTAACCTGATCTTGTTTTGTTTTTGTTTATTTTCCTTTAGTTAACATTTTAGTCAACCTTGAGGGTTCAAAGGCAGAGGGACAGATGGTACTGTTAAAGTTAGAGCACTGCTGTGGTAGTCAGTATATGGCTGTATACCCATCAAACCGTATCAAATGGACAAAGGTCACAACTTGTTGTTCAGTACATGTATGAGCTACAATACTATCACAGAAGTCTGAAATATACAGTGCAGAGGAGTCCCTATTTCCTACCTGACCTCTGGCCACATCCTCATTATGAGAAATGGTCAGGTCTGTCAGCTTCTCCTGAAGCACAGAGATCTCTTGGTCTTTCTTCGAACACTCCTCTTCAAACTCTGACAGGCGAGTGATTTCCTCACCGAACATCAATATATTCTGCTCCTGTAAAAAGTGGGATTACAATGTTACAGCTACAATCAATACCAACCTCAAATATGGTGCACACCCCACTGAGCCAACTATAGTGCTAACAACCATCAGATCTGGGCTATCAATAAAGTGGCTACATGGATGTTTTGATTTCAGACTGATCCTCACTAATCTGTATAAAATGATGTACCTTCTCATGTAGTAGGGTCATGTACCATGGTACCTTCCCCCCTGTGTCCTCAGACATGGTGGTTCTGGTGAAGTTAGGCTTGTTCTGATGACCTTCTCTGGCTGCTGCTGGGTCCAAGCAGACTAATGTTCCTTTCTGCAGCCATTAACCTGCAGGCTTCAGAGAAAAACATTTCTAGTTGAGCATGGTTGCAGAAGCACAACACTGGCTGAAAGGTTACAAACAATCCAACGGCTGAAAGGGGCTGACAATTATACTTTTAAAGGCAACCGAAGGTCAAATGTGGATTTTATTACAGATTCATTCATTTAAATAATGGTGACATTAATCAATTTACAACTGAAGGAGGGGTCAGATTTAGGGATGACTTTGGGACGCTCTGCTGATGCTCTGGCACATGATGGACACTTCTGATTGTCCTCAACTAAAGGTAGATGGACCTTCTCTCTCTGACTATTGACTGGATTCCTTGTCATTGACCGTGTCAGATCAGTCTGTCAAAAGAAGTGACTGTAGTAAGTTCACCTGGTTAACTCTGATTACTTGGCAGAGATGTCAGATCAACATTCAGTTTTGATTGATATTTCTTTGAGTTGTCAACCAACATAAATTCAATGTGAATTGGGTTAAAAGTTGTATAAAGAGTCTACGTTTATGACTTGCAAATCCAATTTGTTTTCCATGCATAATTGATTTTTAAAAAGATCAGTTGGACAAAGTTGTTAAAATGCTGATTTAGCACCATTTTCCCAGTCAGCACTCCACTGTGAGTGTGGACAATGTAATGAGCTCTGGTGGTGTATTAGAGCTTGGTTTTCCTGGTAGTTTGGATGGCTCCAGGAAGTCTTTAACAGTAGTGGGTCTTGGCTCCAGGAAGTCTTTAACAGTAGTGGGTCTTGGCTCCAGGAAGTCTTTAACAGTAGTGGGTCTTGGCTCCAGGAAGTCTTTAACAGTAGTGTGTCTTGGCTCCAGGTGTCATTAGTCTACCAGGTGTCTCACACATCATCTTCAGGATGCCATTTGTAAAGTTGATTTAAAATATATGTAAATTATCGAAAAAATACATCTTTCCCTATTCAACCATTTTTCATGAATAGGTTGTTCATTTCATATGAAATCATCTACCATATACTAGATATTTCAGTTTGGAAAGTGAATCAAGCTTTTTAATGTGGATTGTATTTTGGAAAAAATATGCACATTATACAAGGGTAAATGTACATTAGTTTTTTTATGCAAATGAGCTCTAGCTTAATTTACATTTTAGTTATTTAGCAGACACTCTTATCCAGAGCAACTTACAGTTAGTGAGTGCATACATTATTATTTTTTTCATACTGGCCCCCTGTGGGAATCAAACTCACAACCCTGGCATTGCAAACGCCATGCTCTACCAACTGAGCTACATCCCTGCCGACCGTTCCCTCCCCTACCCTCGACCAATTGCGCGCCGCCCCATGGGTCTCCCAGTCACAGCCAGCTACGACAGAGCCTGCATTCGAACCAGGATCTCTAGTGGCACAGCTAGCACTGCGATGCAGTGCCTTAGACCACTGCCCCACTCGGGAGACAAGCACCTAAAATAACAGTCTGTTGGTTATTTTTTTTATTTTAGATACAATTATTTACATGTCTAATGATGTTTTGATAAGAAACATGTTGATGTTCGACTTTGATTGTTGCTTTTTCCAATAATTTCTTTCTGCTGTCAAAATGACCCCAGAACGGTATAATCCATGTAAAATATGTTGGTAGTTTGAGGGTTAAATCGTATTTTATTTGTTTTGTTTTATGTTCAGCCTGGGGTATATTCATTACGCTGATTCTGTTGCACAACGTTTCTTAAACGGAAGCTAAATATAGATATCGGGGAGAGACTACCTGAATTTGTCCAATAGAAACTCTTGTTTTGCTCTGTTTGCTTCCGTTTGATCCTGAAATGGTCAACGGTTTCCGTAATTAATACACCCTCTGGAAAGTCACTGGAACCCCATGTGTGTGTCGTGAACAGCATTAGTATGTGCAACATTTGTGTAATCGGTGGTTTGCCTTCAAAATAAAAGTCCCTATTCAAACTGATGCAAACATGAAAATAGTGGAATCATGCCAAAATTGGTCCACCTAAAAGTTTCATACAAAATATAAATGCACCCCCCTCCCCAACGTTACAAATATTTTCACATGACCCTCTCCTTATACTGTAAGATAGATTGAACACACTCCCCCCTCATAGAATTAACTGAAAATAATGTTTAGGCCCACATATAACAACAACTAGCGACCCTGTGTTTATAAACGTGGATATCGACTTTGTCACTTCAGTATGCTTTGTGGCACAGTCGATGCCACGCTGGACTACAGGCTAGAAGGTTGAGGGTTCGCCGAACTCCCTCTTCCTGCCTGTTTTATTACTTCACGATCAGAGCCGGTTGCAGACAATGATCAGGTATGGGGGAATCAGATTTTGATTCCATATTTATAATTATATAAAATATATGCAACAAATGTTCCACCAACAGGTTTCTGTGCCAGTGCACCACACAACCACGAAACAAAACAAACCGACTTCGGGCACTTCAACATCATGGTTTGCGTTTTCAACACCACAATAAATAGATTATGTCAATCTCGACAAACAGAACAGACATCCCTCCCTATGGTGTTATGTAGGTTTACCCAGTATCAAAGGCTTGGTTTGACAATCTCCAAACGTCAAACTTTTTGGTGTTTTGTAACAGATTTATCTTTCTATTCATCAAATTGCCGCCGCACAGTTTGGATTGATTGATTTAATTTTATTTGTCAGTTTAAAAAAAATACATACTGTACAGTGGGGAGAACAAGTATTTGATACACTGCCGATTTTGCAGGTTTTCCTACTTACAAAGCATGTAGAGGTCTGTAATTTTTATCATAGGTACAGTTCAACTGTGAGAGATGGAATCTAAAACAAAAATCCAGAAAATCCCATTGTATGATTTTTAAGTAATTCATTTGCATTAGTATTTGATCACCTACCAACCAGTAAGAGTTCCGGCTCTCACAGACCTGTTAGTTTTTCTTTAAGAAGCCCTCCTGTTCTCCAATCATTACCTGTATTAACTGCACCTGTTTGAACTCGTTACCTGTATAAAAGACACCTGTCCACACACTCAATCAAACAGACTCCAACCTCTCCACAATGGCCAAGACCAGAGAGCTGTGTAAGGACATCAGGGATAAAATTGTAGACCTGCACAAGGCTGGGATGGGCTACAGGACAATAGGCAAGCAGCTTGGTGAGAAGGCAACAACTGTTGGCGCAATTATTAGAAAATTGAAGAAGTTCAAGATGACGGTCAATCACCCTCGGTCTGGGGCTCCATGCAAGATCTCACCTCGTGGGGCATCAATGATCATGAGGAAGGTGAGGGATCAGCCCAGAACTACACGGCAGGACCTGGTCAATGACCTGAAGAGAGCTGGGACCACAGTCTCAAAGAAAACCATTAGTATCGCACTACGCCGTCATGGATTAAAATCCTGCAACGCACGCAAGGTCCTCCTGCTCAAGCCAGCGCATGTCCAGGCCCGTCTGAAGTTTGCCAATGACCATCTGGATGATCCAGAGGAGGAATGGGAGAAGGTCATGTGGTCTGATGAGACAAAAATAGAGCTTTTTGGTCTAAACTCCACTCGCCGTGTTTGGAGGAAGAAGAAGGACAAGTACAACCCCAAGAACACCATCCCAACCATGAAGCATGGAGGTGGAAACATCATTCTTTGGGAATGCTTTTCTGCAAAGGGGACAAGACGACTGCACCGTATTGAGGGGAGGATGGATGGGGCCATGTATCGCGAGATCATGTCAACAACCTCCTTCCCTCAGTAAGAGCATTGAAGATGGGTCGTGGCTGGGTCTTCCAGCATGACAATGACCCGAAACACACAGCCAGGGCAACTAAGGAGTGGCTCCGTAAGAAGCATCTCAAGGTCCTGGAGTGGCCTAGCCAGTCTCCAGACCTGAACCCAATAGAAAATCTTTGGAGGAAGCTGAAAGTCCGTATTGCCCAGCGACAGCCCCAAACCTGAAGGATCTGGAGAAGGTCTGTATGGAGGAGTGGGCCAAAATCTCTGCTGCAGTGTGTGCAAACCTGGTCAAGACCTACAGGAAACGGATGATCTCTGTAATTGCAAACAAAGGTTTCTGTACCAAATATTAAGTTCTGCTTTCTGATTTATCAAATACTTATGTCATGCAATAAAATGCAAATGATTTACTTAAAAATCATACAATGTGATTTTCTGGATTTTTGTTTTAGATTCCGTCTCTCACAGTTGAAGTGTACCTATGATAAAAATTACAGACCTCTACATGCTTTGTAAGTAGGAAACACTGCTGATTTTGCAGGTTATCAAATACTTGTTCTCCCCACTGTATATACAGTGGGGGAAAAAGTATTTAGTCAGCCACCAATTGTGCAAGTTCTCCCACTGATGAGAGAGGCCTGTAATTTTCATCATAGGTACACGTCAACTATGACAGACAAAATGAGAAAATAAAATCCAGAAACTCACATTGTAGGATTTTTAATGAATTTATTTGCAAATTATGGTGGAAAATAAATATTTGGTCAATAACAAAAGTTTCTCAATACTTTGTTATATACCCTTTGTTGGCAATGACACAGGTCAAACGTTTTCTGTAAGTCTTCACAAGGTTTTCACACACTGTTGGTGGTATTTTGGCCCATTCCTCCATGCAGATCTCCTCTAGAGCAGTGATGTTTTGGGGCTGTCGCTGGGCAACACGGACTTTCAACTCCCTCCAAAGATTTTCTATGGGGTTGAGATCTGGAGACTGGCTAGGCCACTCCAGGACCTTGAAATGCTTCTTACGAAGACACTCCTTTGTTGCCCGGGCAGTGTGTTTGGGATCATTGTCATGCTGAAAGACCCAGCCACGTTTCATCTTCAATGCCCTTGCTGATGGAAGGAGGTTTTCACTCAAAATCTCACGATACATGGCCCCATTCATTCTTTCCTTTACACGGATCAGTCGTCCTGGTCCCTTTGCAGAAAAACAGCCCCAAAGCATGATGTTTCCACCCCCATGCTTCACAGTAGGTATGGTGTTCTTTGGATGCAACTCAGCATTCTTTGTCCTCCAAACACGACGAGTTGAGTTTTTACCAAAAAGTTCTATTTTGGTTTCATCTGACCATATGACATTCTCCCAATCCTCTTCTGGATCATCCAAATGCACTCTAGCAAACTTCAGACGGGCCTGGACATGTACTGGCTTAAGCAGGGGGACACGTCTGGCACTGCAGGATTTGAGTCCCTGGCGGCGTAGTGTGTTACTGATGGTAGGCTTTGTTACTTTGGTCCCAGCTCTCTGCAGGTCATTCACTAGGTCCCCCCGTGTGGTTCTGGGATTTTTGCTCACCGTTCTTGTGATCATTTTGACCCCACGGGGTGAGGTCTTGTGTGGAGCCCCAGATCGAGGGAGATTATCAGTGGTCTTGTATGTCTTCCATTTCCTAATAATTGCTCCCACAGTTGATTTCTTCAAACCAAGCTGCTTACCTATTGCAGATTCAGTCTTCCCAGCCTGGTGCAGGTCTACAATTTTGTTTCTGGTGTCCTTTGACAGCTCTTTGGTCTTGGCCATAGTGGAGTTTGGAGTGTGACTGTTTGAGGTTGTGGACAGGTGTCTTTTATACTGATAACAAGTTCAAACAGCTGCCATTAATACAGGTAACGAGTGGAGGACAGAGGAGCCTCTTAAAGAAGAAGTTACAGGTCTGTGAGAGCCAGAAATCTTGCTTGTTTGTAGGTGACCAAATACTTATTTTCCACCATAATTTGCAAATAAATTCATTAAAAATCCTACAATGTGATTTTCTGGATTTTTTTCTCTCTCAATTTGTCTGTCATAGTTGACGTGTACCTATGATGAAAATTACAGGCCTCTCTCATATTTCTAAGTGGGAGAACTTGCACAATTGGTGGTGACTAAATACTTTTTCTCCCCACTGATACATAAAAATGTATGCGCACATGACTAAGTCGCTTTGGATAAAAGCGTCTGCTAAATGGCTTTATTATTATTATTATTATTATTATATTATTATTATATTGTCATTACATTCTATATGTTGGCATAACATTGACATATACAATAAAATTCCCTTGAACCAAAAATGATCAGTTCAAATTTAACATTTGTTAGATATTGTATGGTATTAAACTTTTCCAATAATTGTATTAGTGTGTGACTCTCAAGGTCTACATGAGGAAGGACGACAACAGAGATGTTGCCATTGTGATAGTTCAAAAATAAGAATCCAGGGTAGTGGACCTTCTTCCACTGAGATGTTGAGGATTGGAGAACCATGGCTCGGTTTCAAAGCTCGATATGGATGGTAAGTTAAACGTTTTTGGTTTTGTAAGCTTAGTAGCTTGGCATCATTTCACGCTTCAAAATCTTTACCAAAATGTCTGCGTGGTGCTCAATTCATCCTGGGTTTATACACTGTCTGTGTCAAATTCTTGTTTTAAAAATGGTTTGGTCTTTGAACATCGTCAAATCTTCCAGCAGGGGACGTGGCCTTGCAAAAGCAAATTATCAATGTAAATATTTCCTCTATGAAAAATCATTTACTGAATAATAAAAACATGGGAATCTTAACTATGCTTTCTCTCAATTTGAAACTGTCAATCAATCTGAAATCTCCTCTGCTCACATCTCTACCCTAACCCCAAACTCTCTTCAACCCTGCTTTGCCAATGTGTGACCCCCCCCCCCTTTTTTCAACATTGGTAATGTGTTAATTTTCTCTATTTACAGAGTAACCTAGCACTCATTTTGACGCTTCTAAACATTGAGCTCTCTATCGCATGTGGTAGAGCAGAGTACAGAATAGTTGATAAGTGCTGTCCAATGTGTTCACCAGGTAAGTACCAGTTCTGTATACAATATGGATTATTATGAAAAAAATACATTGCAATACCAATCAATCCATGACACTGACCTTCTATCCCACAGGAAACATGGGTACATAAACACTGTACAGAATTTACAAGTACATCCTGTGTCCCCTGTACCGACTCTACTTTCCTTGATGAACCCAATGGTCTTACAGCATGCAAACTGTGTACCAACAACTGTGACCCAGGCTTTGGCTTAACGGTAAAGCAGCCATGTACACCTTCATCAGACACTGTCTGTGGGACACTGGAGGGGTTCTACTGTCTAGACCCAACTAAGGATGGTTGTAGAGCAGCCCAGAGACACAGCAGCTGTAAACCTGGTCAATACATCAGCCACACAGGTTGGTCTTCTGTCTCACTCATAAAACGAATTGTGTTGTCATAATTCATTTGAGTCAAGTTAACTTCAGTGTGAATAATCATTACAGTTAATGGAATTAAATTAGTAGGGGAAAAACTAAATGCAATTTTTAATTAACATTTCAACATGTATTTATGAAGGAACAACATCTACAGATACTGTGTGTGCTGACTGCATTGGTGATACCTATTCAAATGGATCATTAACATCCTGCCAGCCACACACCAAGTAAGTTCACATATGTTTACATAAATCAAAAGTGTAAGATAAAGACTACAATAATATACTAAAGTACAAATCTACAATAAAAAGGAAAGTTGAATTATCAGATTGGTTTCTCAGACTGTTATATTATGTGTTACAGGTGTAAATCCTTAGGTCTTCAAGAACTTAGACCAGGAACTCATTTGTCCAATTCTGAATGTGGACCACAATCCTCAAAAATAGAAACTGGAATCATAATTGGTGTTGCGGCATCAGTCCTAATAATAATAATAATAATAATAATAATAATAGGATTTGTAATTCTAAGGAGGAAAAGACGTCCAACAACAGTGACTTTTTCTCCAGTGACACTAAATGATGTAAAGGTATGTTGATATCATGTACATTTTAAAGAGTCCATATTTTCATTTTGAACAGTCACTGTGTTAAGGTTAGCTGACCGGTTGTTGTTATTGTTCTACTTTGGGGCTGAACTTGACATGTTTTATTGAGTAATATGTTTCCTTCTATTAGGCATCATCAGATTTAGAGGAAACACCAAGCAATGTACAATGAAACAGAAGAAGGTAC
Source organism: Coregonus clupeaformis (assembly GCF_020615455.1). NCBI lineage: Eukaryota > Metazoa > Chordata > Actinopteri > Salmoniformes > Salmonidae > Coregonus > Coregonus clupeaformis. The sequence goes on from NC_059215.1 coordinate 51,544,280, forward strand.
AGCGTCTTGCATGTGTTAGTTTTAGAAGTAAGTAATGGTGAGTTGTCAAGAACTTCAGCCGTGTGACAAAAGATGTACTCCAAAAAGTTTTGGGACACTGTAAAGTCCATGGAAAATAAGAGCACTTCCTCCCAGCTGCCCACTGCACTGAGGCTAGGAAACACTATCACCACCGATAAATCTACAATAATCGAGAATTTCAACAAGCATTTTGCTACGGCTGGCCATGCTTTCCACCTGGCTACCACTACCCCGGCCACCAGCTCTGCACCCTCCGCTGCAACTTGCCCATGCCCCCCGCTTCTCCTTCACACAAATCCAGACAGCTGATGTTCTGAAAGAGCTGCAAAATCTGGACCCCTACAAATCATCTGGGCTAGACAATCTGGACCCTTTCTTTTCTAAAACTAGCCGCCGAAATTGTCGCAACCCCTATTACTAGCCTGTTCAACCTCTCTTTCGTAACGTCTGAGATCCCCAGAGATTGGAAAGCTGCCGCGGTCATCCCCCTCTTCAAAGGGGGTGACACTCCTAGATCCAAACTGTTACAGACCCATATCCATCCTGCCCTGCCTTTCAAAAGTTTTTGAAAGCCAAGTCAACAAACAGATCACCGACCATTTCGAATCCCACCGTACCTTCTCCGCTATGCAATCCGGTTTCGAGCTGGTCATGGGTGCACTTCAGCCACGCTCAAGGTCCAAAACGATATTATAACGCGATCGATAATAGACAGTACTGTGCAGCCGTTTTCATTGACCTGGCCAAGGCTTTCGACTCTGTCAACCACCGCATTCTTATTGGCAGACTAAATAGCCTTGGTTTCTCAAATGACTGCCTCGCCTGGTTCACCAACTACTTCTCAGATAGAGTTTAATGTGTCAAATCGGAGGGCCTGTTGTCTGGACCTATGGCAGTCTCTATGGGGGTGCCACAGGGTTCAATTCTTGGGCCGACTCTTTTCTCTGTGTATATCAATGACGTCGCTCTTGCTGCTGGTGACTCTCAGATCCACCTCTACGCAGACGACACCATTTTGTATACATCTGGCCCTTCATTGGACACTGTGTTAACAAACCTCCAAATGAGCTTCAATGCCATACAACACTCCTTCAGTAGCCGCCAACTGCTCTTAAACACTAGTAAAACTAAATGCATGCTCTTCAACCGAACGCTGCTTGCACCCGCCCACCCTACTAGAATCACTACTCTCGACGGGTCTGACCTAGAGTATGTGGACAACTACAAATATCTAGGTGTCTGGTTAGACTGTAAACTCTCCTTCCAGACTCACATTAAGAATCTCCAATCCAAAGTTAAATCTAGAATCGGTTTCCTATTTCGCAACAAAGCCTCCTTCACTCATGCTGCCAAACATGCCCTCGTAAAACTGACTATCCTACCGATCCTTGACTTCGGCGATGTCATTTACAAAATAGCCTCCAACACTCTACTCAGCAAATTGGATGTAGTCTATCACAGTGCCATCCGTTTTGTCTCCAAAGCCCCATATACTACCCACCACTGTGACCTGTACGCTCTTGTTGGCTGGTCCTCACTACATATTCGTCGCCAAACCCACTGGCTCCAGGCCATCTATAAATCACTGCTAGGCAAATCCCCGCCTTATCTTAGCTCATTGGTCACCATAGCAACACCCACCCGTAGTCTGCGCTCCAGCAGGTATACCTCACTGGTCATCCCCAAAGCCAACACCTCCTTTGGGCGCCATTCCTTCCAGTTCTCTGCTGCCAATGACTGGAACAAATTGCAAAAATCTCTGAAGCTGGAGACACTTATCTCCCCCACTAACTTTAAGCATCAGTTGTCAGAGCACCTTACCGATCACTGCACCTGTACACAGCCCATCTGAAATTAGCCCGCCCAACTACCTCATCCCTATATTGTTATTTATTTTGCTCATTTGTACCCCAGTATCTCTATTTGCACATCATCTCTTGCACATCTATCATTCCAGTGTTAATACTAATTGTAATTATTTTGCACTATAGCCTATTTATTGCCTTACCTCCATAACTTGCTACATTTGCACACACTGTATATATATGTATCTCTGTTGTATTTTTGACTTTGTTTTGTTTTACCCCATATGTAACTCTGTGTTGTTGTTTTTATCGCACTGCTTTGCTTTATCTTGGCCAGGTCGCAGTTGTAAATGAGAACTTGTTCTCAACTGGTTTACCTGGTTAAATAAAGGTGAAATAAAAAAATTAAATAAATGTACACTCTATTGCTTCACGTTATCAATGCTATGATGACAATTAAGATATGGTCAAAGTGCTATAAAACTATAGCCGCAATCTCACACGGTCCTTGTTCATTACTGGTTTATTCTCTCCCCAGATTCAAGCTCTGGACACACTTATCATTACAATGCTACCTGAGGTATGTCCAGATTCTGTACACTGTGGTAAATGTGATCTAGATTCAATTTTTTCTTAAAGTTGGTTTCTGGCATATTAATTTTGTAGTGTACAGAGATTCAGCTGACTTTGAAGCTTAACCATGGACCCGATGTCCTGAATCCCTAAAAGTAATTCCAAGGAAATGGCACAATTTTTATTTTTTATATCATGGGGGCAAAGAAAGAAACCTTAGTTGAAAACAGGTTCTGTGGGGGGAAACCCTCTGCTCTGTCTACAGGGAAGGTCAAGTGGGCCCACATAGGTGCAAATTCAAATGTCTGGCAGTTGAAGCTTCAGTACAAAAGGGACTAAAAATGACCCTGGTTAGCGTTATAATACAGGTACAGTAGCTGCTTGGAGCGTATGCCCCAGAGAGCAGAGTATGAGGGGGTTAAAGGTTATAAAGCATAATCATGAGGAAATCTACAGATTACAACATCACCAAGACTGGAAAGCAAACATTGTATCTTTGTAAGAGAGCTTAGAACACGCTGATCGCGCTCCAGTTAGTTTTTATCAAACCGCAGAATGAGACTGAAAATGAAAGTTAATTTAGATTCAATTTCATTTCACAACGCGGCAGCATGTAAATTGTGTTTTTATGTAATACATCTTCATTCTCTCCTTCTCAAACTGAACCGAACATAGGCTAGTCCTTTTTGACCTAATCAAACATTATTTTCGGAAGAACCATTTGACTCCCCTCTTGAGCACCGTAGGCCTACACATCCATTGGTTAGGCTGTGTGAGCAGAGCAGGCCGAGGCTCACATTAGGAATATCCATTCCAGTGTGTAATGCAGCCTAGTTTTATTTACACCTTCCCAGCAGCTATCTTAGAAATGTTTGTCTCACCTAGGGTGGCAGAATATCCAGGGCTGGGCCTGTTTAGGCCCATAAATTGTGAACACATAGGAGGTCCAGTACCGGGAAGAAATGTAATCTACACTGAACAAAAATATAAACGCAACATGTAAAGTGTTGGTCCGATATTTCATGAGCTGAAATAAAAGGACCACTCTTACCTGGATCACAATTGGTACACACTTCGCAAAAAACAAATTATTAATTTAAATATTTCATCTATGAAATATAAATCAGTTATTATTAGCCTACTAGTTCTGTCCATTTTACTGAAACCTTGTAGAAAAAATGTGGTGGAGAGAAGTACATTTTTATATTTATTGACTGAATTTGCAGATAACCTAGGTCAGTGTTTCCCAAACTCGGTCCTGGGGAACCCAAGGGGTGTACGTTTTGGTTTTTGCCCTAGCACTACACAGCTGATTCAAATAATGAACTCATCATCAAGCTTTGATTATTTGAGTCAGCTGTGTAGTGCTAGGGAGACAACCAAAACCTGCACCCCTTGGGGTCCCAGGACCGAGTCAGGGAATCGCTGACCTAGGTTATCTTGGGTCAGGTGTCACACCTTGGAAGACTAAATAAAAAAACACTAGGGGGCGCTACCACACTCACAAAAGCCTGTTTAAAATGGTCCCACATAATTACAGTAATTATATTTGAAATGTGAATGTTTGGGTTAGAATTTTGTAAACTACTTCTGTAAGTTTTATGAATTCACACCATCAGTTTTGATTTTTGTGATTTTTTTTCACAAATTCTCTCTACTTCCAGAGACCTAATGATATTGGTGCTTGTAAGCATCGGATCCTTTATCGCATGTGGTATCTCTTCTGCAGGAAATCATGTACATAAGCATTGTACTGAATTCACCAGCACCAGCTGTGTGCCATGTGAAACCCTGACACAAACACTGACATGTTAGTCTATGCTGTTATGCTATGAGGATATGTCAGTTGTATCTGCATCAGATAATACATGCCATGTTTTCTCCATAGGTTTGGGTTTGAAGGTAAAGCAGCCATGTAGACCTTCATCAGACACTGTCTGTGGGACACTGGAGGGGTTCTACTGTCTAGACCCAACTAAGGATGGTTGTAGAGCAGCCCAGAGACACAGCAGCTGTAAACCTGGTCAATACATCAGCCACACAGGTTGGTCTCCTCTCAAGTATTCAACATGATTTTGTCATGATTTCTAGTGTGCCAAGTTACTCTACTGAATTAAAAGTAGCTGATCGTTTGATTGATTGATTGAAATCATTGGACAATTAAAATTAAGTCAAGATGAGTACATGGGGAAAGTCTTAAGTACAATGTTTACAAGTTTGTTTTGGGAAGTATAGTTTTTTATTTATGTTTAAACCTCCATTTATGCAGGAACAACATCTACAGATACTGTGTGTTCTGACTGTACTGGTGATACTTATTCAGATGGATCATTAACAGCCTGCCAGTCACACACTGGGTAAGTGTGGCTTACACAAATAGTTTTCCCCCTAAATACAAAGTTACCTAACACACATCTAAAACTGAAAGATGTTTGACCAAGTTATAAAGGAATCATTAATGGCCAGTATTTATCTGTTTATAGATGTGAATCCTTGGGACTTCAGGAAATGAAACCAGGATCCCCTTGGTCGGATTCAGAGTGTGGACCACAACTATCCCATTCCACAGCTAGAAGCAGTGCTGTGGCATCCATGACAGTGATATTAGCTGGAGCTGTTTACATTTTAGTCATTTAGCAGACACTCTTATCCAGAGTGACTTACAGTAGTGAGTGCATACATTTTCATTAAAACTGGTCCCCCATGGGAATTGAACCAACAACCTTGGCATTGCAAACACCATGCGCTACCAACTGAGCTACACTGGACATAGTTTTAATAATAATGAAAAAAAGAAAAAACTCAGATTCATTTTAGGAATTGTATCTGTTTCTATTGCATCTGTAAATTATTGTTAAGTGTGTGTATGAATTCTTTTTTAGTGTTTGTGTGTGTGCGTGCGTGTGTGAGAGTGAGTGAGTGAGTGAGTCAGAGAGAGGACCACTGGGCGGCAGGTAGCCTAGCGGTTAACAGCGTTAGGCCAGTAACTGAAAGGTCGCCCGTTTGAATCCCTCAGCCGAATAGATGACTAAGGTTGCTGTTTGGAATCCCTCAGCCGACTAGATGACTAAGGTTGCTGTTTGGAATCCCTAAGCAGACTAGGTGGAAGAAAAAAAATTATGTTGATCTGCCCTTCAGCAAGGCACTTAACCCTAAGAGCTTCTGCTAAATTATTTTAATGTAAATTTTCTTCATGAAACAGAAACTGAACTGGGAACAAAAGTGATGTCTAGTCTTCTGGAACAGAACTGTTATTTCCAAATCTTGAAAACCGGTTTATATAATGTTATTTTAAGTTCCAAAAATATTCCTAATGTCTAGTATATAATTATGTAATTCAGTGAAGTTCTGATGCTAGTAATAGCCTACACACAGTCCAATTCACATCATGATGTTCAGTGCTTCAAGCCATGCGCCCTCCATGTCCACCCCCCACTCTCGCTCTCTACCCACCCGTAAAATGTCAGTCGCATCTCGCAGCCTGCACTAATCTGGGAGCTGAGTTTGAAAGTGTACCATTGAAAACGTGCAATATCATAAATGATCACCATCCACTGTACTCAGACGAAGTGTCTGGAGAACTGGAGCGTGAAGATATCCACAGCACCGTGGATAAAATGAATTGCAAGCACTTCCACTTGAATTTGGACTAATCCAATGTGGATTTATCAGGAGTTGGCTGTATTCAGCCAACGTTACTGGGATCTGTGATCTTGATTCACCTGTTATTTAAAAATCAAATGTGATATGAACAGTCTTTACTTGTGCCTTATAACAAAACTGGTTTGTTGAATAAAAATTCTATGTAAATTCTATTTAAATGATCTGATACATTTTACATTACTTGTTGTTTTTCTGTACAGTAATTTGTATAATTATAATAATAATTATAATATGCCATTTAGCAGACGCTTTTATCCAAAGCGACTTACAGTCATGCGTGCATACATGTTTGTGTATGGGTGGTCCCGGGTATCGAACCCACTACCTTGGCGTTACAAGCGCCGTGCTCTACCAGCTGAGCTACATTGGCACAAAACACTTGTACATTTGTTAATATTGTGAAAATAATCAACATACATTCAGCAAGTGTACCTTATTTTGTAAAAAAAAAAAGTTTGCTAAATAAAACATAAAACCTAGGCCACTAGTGAATTGATTCCAGTAGTAGCCTAAATTAATTGACATGTCATTCCACAAGATGGCGGACAAGTGTAACAGTTACAGTCACACTCAAGGATATCCCTTCCAGTTGCAGCTGTCAGGAGTTCCTCCACTGTGTGTGACATTAGATCTTCTTCTGTGGTGTTGGAGCTGCTGCTTTCTCTCATTAGATCTTCTTCGGTGGTGTTGGAGCTGCTTTTTTCTCTCATTAGATCTTCTTCTGTGGTGTTAGAGCTGCTGCTTGCTTTCATTAGATCTTCTTCTGTGGTGTTGGAGCTGCTGCTTTCTCTCATTAGATCTTCTTCTGTTGTGTTGGAGCTGCTGCTTGCTTTCATTAGATCTTCTTCTGTGGTGTTGGAGCTGCTGCTTTCACAGCCTTGATGATCTTCAATCTCAGCTTTCATGCTGGAAGACATGGAACCAGGTTTATTATGACTTAATAAACAAACTGATAATTAATAGTTGATCTACTTAGAAACGCTTTATAAATCCTTCATTAAGTATGCCTTCCTATTAATGCCTTACATCATTGCTATAGAAATGTTTGTGGTCAGATGCACATCCTTAAAAAGGTAGGTGCTGGGCTAATAAAGTATACATAAAAACAGGTTAGAAACATTGTGATTAAAGGTGGTAATTAGATACAGACAGTGTGCAGGCCTTTCTGCTGTTTTCATAACTACATCATTGCATACTATCTATAAACGTATAGGTAACATCATTGCATCATTGGTGACTACATCATTGGTGCCTACATCACTGGTCACTACATCATTGGTGACTACATAATTGGTGACTACATCAATGGGGCCTACATCATTGGTGACTACATCATTGGTGACTACATCATTGGTGACTACATCATTGGTGACTACATCACTGGTGACTACATCACGATAAGGATGACTATGAATGAGGAGAGAGGTCAGTCATACCCTGGTCTGTACTCCAGATAACTATGAATGAGGAGAGAGGTCAGTCATACCCTGGTCCATACTCCAGATGACTATGAATGAGGAGAGAGGTCAGTCATACCCTGGTCCGTACTCCAGATGACTATGAATGAGGAGAGAGGTCAGTCATACCCTGGTCCGTACTCCAGATGACTATGAATGAGGAGAGAGGTCAGTCATACCCTGGTCCGTACTCCAGATGACTATGAATGAGGCGAGAAGTCAGTCATACCCTGGTCTGTACTCCAGATGACTATGAAGGAGGAGAGAGGTCAGTCATACCCTGGTCTGTAATCCAGTTGACTATGAATGTGGACAGAGGTCAGTCATACCCTGGTCTGTACTCCAGATGACTGTGAATAAGGAGAGAGGTCAGTCATACCCTGGTCTGTAATTACTCCAGATGACTATGAATGAGGAGAGAGGTCAGTCATACCCTGGTCTGTACTCCAGATAACTATGAATGAGGAGAGAGGTCAGTCATACCCTGGTCCGTACTCCAGATGACTATGAATGAGGCGAGAGGTCAGTCATACCCTGGTCCATACTCCAGATGACTATGAATGAGGAGAGAGGTCAGTCATACCCTGGTCCGTACTCCAGATGACTATGAATGAGGAGAGAGTTCAGTCATACCCTGGTCTGTACTCCAGATGACTATGAATGAGGAGAGAGGTCAGTCATACCCTGGTCCGTACTCCAGATGACTATGAATGAGGAGAGAGGTCAGTCATACACTGGTCCGTACTCCAGATGACTATGAATGAGGCGAGAAGTCAGTCATACCCTGGTCTGTACTCCAGATGACTATGAAGGAGTAGAGAGGTCAGTCATACCCTGGTCTGTAATCCAGATGACTATGAATGTGGACAGAGGTCAGTCATACCCTGGTCTGTACTCCAGATGACTGTGAATAAGGAGAGAGGTCAGTCATACCCTGGTCTGTAATTACTCCAGATGACTATGAATGAGGAGAGAGGTCAGTCATACCCTGGTCTGTACTCCAGATGACTATGAATGAGGAGAGAGGTCAGTCATACCCTGGTCTGTACTCCAGAAGACTATGAATGAGGAGAGAGGTCAGTCATACCCTGGTCTGTTCTCCAGATGACTATGAATGAGGCGAGAGGTCAGTTACACCCTGGTCTGTACTCCAGATGACTGTGAATAAGGAGAGAGGTCAGTCATACCCTGGTGGTCTGTAATTACTCCAGATGACTATGAATGAGGAGAGAGGTCAGTCATACCCTAGTCTGTACTCCAGATGACTATGAAGGAGTAGAGAGGTCAGTCATACCCTGGTCTGTAATCCAGATGACTATGAATGTGGACAGAGGTCAGTCATACCCTGGTCTGTACTCCAGATGACTGTGAATAAGGAGAGAGGTCAGTCATACCCTGGTCTGTAATTACTCCAGATGACTATGAATGAGGAGAGAGGTCAGTCATACCCTGGTCTGTACTCCAGATGACTATGAATGAGGAGAGAGGTCAGTCATACCCTGGTCTGTTCTCCAGATGACTATGAATGAGGCGAGAGGTCAGTTACACCCTGGTCTGTACTCCAGATGACTGTGAATAAGGAGAGAGGTCAGTCATACCCTGGTGGTCTGTAATTACTCCAGATGACTATGAATGAGGAGAGAGGTCAGTCATACCCTGGTCTGTACTCCAGATGACTGTGAATAAGGAGAGAGGTCAGTCATACCCTGGTCTGTAATTACTCCAGATGACTATGAATGAGGAGAGAGGTCAGTCATACCCTGGTCTGTACTCCAGATGACTATTGAATGAGGAGAGAGGTCAGTCATACCCTGGTCTTTACTCCAGATGACTATGAATGAGGAGAGAGGTCAGTCATACCCTGGTCTGTTCTCCAGATGACTATGAATGAGGCGAGAGGTCAGTTACACCCTGGTCTGTACTCCAGATGACTAAGAATGAGGAGAGAGGTCAGTCATACCCTGGTGTTCTGTAATTACTCCAGATGACTATGAATGAGGAGAGAGGTCAGTCATACCATGGTCTGTACTCCAGATGACTATGAATGAGGAGAGAGGTCAGTCATACCCTGGTCTGTACTCCAGATGACTATGAATGAGGAGAGAGGTCAGTAATACCCTGGTCTGTTCTCCAGATGACTATGAATGAGGAGAGAGGTCAGTAATACCCTGGTCCATACTCCAGATGACTATGAATGAGGCGAGAAGTCAGTCATACCCTGGTCTGTACTCCAGATGACTATGAAGGAGGAGAGAGGTCAGTCATACCCTGGTCTGTAATCCAGATGACTATGAATGTGGACAGAGGTCAGTCATACCCTGGTCTGTACTCCAGATGACTGTGAATAAGGAGAGAGGTCAGTCATACCCTGGTCTGTAATTACTCCAGATGACTATGAATGAGGAGACAGGTCAGTCATACCTTGGTATGTACTCCAGATGACTATGAATGAGGAGAGAGGTCAGTCATACCCTGGTCTGTACTCCAGATAACTATGAATGAGGAGAGAGGTCAGTCATACCCTGGTCCGTACTCCAGATGACTATGAATGAGGCGAGAGGTCAGTCATACCCTGGTCCATACTCCAGATGACTATGAATGAGGAGAGAGGTCAGTCATACCCTGGTCCGTACTCCAGATGACTATGAATGAGGAGAGAGTTCAGTCATACCCTGGTCTGTACTCCAGATGACTATGAATGAGGAGAGAGGTCAGTCATACCCTGGTCCGTACTCCAGATGACTATGAATGAGGAGAGAGGTCAGTCATACACTGGTCCGTACTCCAGATGACTATGAATGAGGCGAGAAGTCAGTCATACCCTGGTCTGTACTCCAGATGACTATGAAGGAGGAGAGAGGTCAGTCATACCCTGGTCTGTAATCCAGATGACTATGAATGTGGACAGAGGTCAGTCATACCCTGGTCTGTACTCCAGATGACTGTGAATAAGGAGAGAGGTCAGTCATACCCTGGTCTGTAATTACTCCAGATGACTATGAATGAGGAGAGAGGTCAGTCATACCCTGGTCTGTACTCCAGATGACTATGAAGGAGGAGAGAGGTCAGTCATACCCTGGTCTGTACTCCAGATGACTATGAATGTGGACAGAGGTCAGTCATACCCTGGTCTGTACTCCAGATGACTGTGAATGAGGAGAGAGGTCAGTAATACCCTGGTCCGTACTCCAGATGACTATGAATGAGGCGAGAAGTCAGTCATACCCTGGTCTGTACTCCAGATGACTATGAAGGAGGAGAGAGGTCAGTCATACCCTGGTCTGTAATCCAGATGACTATGAATGTGGACAGAGGTCAGTCATACCCTGGTCTGTACTCCAGATGACTGTGAATAAGGAGAGAGGTCAGTCATACCCTGGTCTGTAATTACTCCAGATGACTATGAATGAGGAGAGAGGTCAGTCATACCTTGGTCTGTACTCCAGATGACTATGAATGAGGAGAGAGGTCAGTCATACCCTGGTCTGTACTCCAGATAACTATGAATGAGGAGAGAGGTCAGTCATACCCTGGTCCGTACTCCAGATGACTATGAATGAGGAGAGAGGTCAGTCATACCCTGGTCCGTACTCCAGATGACTATGAATGAGGAGAGAGTTCAGTCATACCCTGGTCTGTACTCCAGATGACTATGAATGAGGCGAGAATCAGTCATACCCTGGTCTGTACTCCAGATGACTATGAAGGAGGAGAGAGGTCAGTCATACCCTGGTCTGTAATCCAGATGACTATGAATGTGGACAGAGGTCAGTCATACCCTGGTCTGTACTCCAGATGACTGTGAATAAGGAGAGAGGTCAGTCATACCCTGGTCTGTAATTACTCCAGATGACTATGAATGAGGAGAGAGGTCAGTCATACCCTGGTCTGTACTCCAGATGACTATGAAGGAGGAGAGAGGTCAGTCATACCCTGGTCTGTACTCCAGATGACTATGAATGTGGACAGAGGTCAGTCATACCCTGGTCTGTACTCCAGATGACTGTGAATAAGGAGAGAGGTCAGTCATACCCTGGTCTGTACTCCAGATGACTATGAATGAGGAGAGAGGTCAGTCATACCCTGGTCTGTTCCCCAGATGATTATGAATGAGGAGAGAGGTCAGTCATACCATGGTCTGTACTCCAGATGACTATGAATGAGGAGAGAGGTCAGTCATACCCTGGTCTGTTCTCCAGATGACTATGAATGAGGAGAGAAGTCAGTCATACCCTGGTGGTCTGTAATTACTCCAGATGACTATGAATGAGGAGAGAGGTCAGTCATACCCTGGTCTGTACTCCAGATGACTGTGAATAAGGAGAGAGGTCAGTCATACCCTGGTCTGTAATTACTCCAGATGACTATGAATGAGGAGAGAGGTCAGTCATACCCTGGTCTGTACTCCAGATGACTATGAATGAGGAGAGAGGTCAGTCATACCCTGGTCTGTACTCCAGATGACTATGAATGAGGAGAGAGGTCAGTCATACCCTGGTCTGTTCTCCAGATGACTATGAATGAGGCGAGAGGTTTATCTTTTTTTTTTTTATCTTTTTTTTTTGTAAAGTATAAAAATGTGCTGCAATTTTTCAATAAAATAAACTTTTGTTCCAATTGCGTCCACTGGATGGCGCAATAGCAATTGTGTTAAGCAAGCAAACTGTTTATACCAGGGCAGAGCAAGTAGGTCAAGCACGTGCAGCCAATGAGCTACTTTGTTTTGCCCGTGATATTTATTACGGCTTCTACTTTTAACATTATGTGCTTTGGCACCCTCATTGCCCCAATATGTCTCTGTCAAAAAAGAGAAAAGTGGACGCAGAGTGCAGAGTGTTCCAAGAAAAATGGTCATCCTATTTAATCAGGGAATTGAATGGGAAAGCTGTATGTTTGGTGTGTTCAGAGCATGTTGCAGTGCTGAAAGAATATAACTTTCGTCGCCACTATGTGAGTCTTCATGCCGACAAATATGACAACTTTCAAGGACAGCGGAGATGAGAGAAGGTGAATGAACTGTTGGCGGGTCTGAAGAAACAGCAGTCTGTGTTTACTCACAGCCGAGACATCAGTGACGCTGCAGTGAAAGATAGCTACCTCATTGCTAATGAAATCGCAGTGGCTTCAAAACCATTTAGTGAGGGTGAATTTGTAAAAACATGCATGATGAAGACAGCGGAGATTGTGTGCCCTGAAAAGCGGCAGGCTTTTGCAAATATCAGCCTGACAAGAAACACAGTTGCAGACAGGATTTCCGATCTTTCAGTGGATTTGGACAGCCAGTTGAAGCAAAAAGTAAAGTCATTTATTGCGTTTTGGGTTGCAATTGATGAAAGCACGGACATTACAGATGTTGCACAACTGGCCATTTTTTCATCCGCGGAGTTGATGACACATTGACCGTCACCCGAGGAGTTCGTGGAGTTGGTGCCGATGACAGATACAACGACAGCAGCTGATATATTTACCGCACTCGTCGGGCGCGCTGGACAGGGTCGGAGTGGACTGGTCCCGCGCTGTCAGCCTGGCTACAGATGGTGCGCCCTCAATGATCGGGAAAAAAGCAGGCGTTGTGACAAAGTTCAGAGAGAAAGTGCAATCTGCAAATGGAGGACGTGATTTTTTGACTTTTCACTGTATTTTGCACCAGGAGGCTTTGTGTTGCAAGTCATTAAAGATGGATAACGTCATGAAGGTGGTCATCCAAACTGTTAATTTCATCTGATCCAGAAGCCTGAATCACCGTCAGTTTGACAGCCTTCTCAGAGAGAAAGACCACATCTATGGCCTGCCATACCACACTGAGGTAAGATGGTTAAGCTGAGGTGCTGTGCTGAGGCGTTTCTTTGATTTACGAGAAGAAATTGAACAGTTCATGGAAGAAAAGGGCAAACCAGTGTTAGAATTTCATTCCGCAGAATGGATGCCGGAACTTGCATTTATGGTGGATGTTACAGAGCACCTGAATAACTTGAACAAACAGCTGCAAGGGCGCAACAAAGTTGTCACGCAGTATTATGACAGCATACGTTCTTTCACGTTGAAGCTGTCATTGTGGGAGACGCAACTTGCCGGTGGTGATGCAGCTCACTTCCCCTGTCTGAAAAATGTGTGCGCGACCCAACATGTGGCAGACATGAAGCGGTTCAAAGATAAAATAACTGGACTGTTCCGGGAGTTTGAGCAACACTTTCAGATTTATGTTTATATGTTTTTATGTTGATGTGCTATTGTTTTTAATTGATTTTATTTTATTTGTATATTTAACCTATTCTTGACTCTGTGGTTCTTGCACTTGTTTGGGGAACAGGATTTCATTCTTTTTATCTACATTTCTGCCTGAGAAATGACACCCTGATATAGTTCTGTGATCTGTGATATACTTCTGTTAATCACTGAGGCATTGTGTGTTTGTGTGTTCTTTTTCTTTAGAATTTTCAAATAAACTTGATGTGTTTTATGATTAATAGTGATGTTGTGCTTGTACTATTTTGGACACACTGTCCTCAGGCTCCAGCTTTATGTTGTATGTTGATCGTATTAAAACAAAGAAAACAATCTGAAGTTGTTGTTTAAAAAAAAAAAAAAAAAAAAAAACCTGACTCAAGCAGAAAGAGCTGTAACCATGTTTCACAATTTGTAAGTCGCTCTGGATAAGAGCGTCTGCTAAATGACGTAAATGTAAATGTATGAACATTTCTGTTATGTGGTTAGAAAGAGGATGTTTCTTCAACTTTAACTTCAACTTTCACTTTCAGCTTTTTCCAACCACACACGGTAGATATGATGTATTCTATTCTAGTGTACATTACACAAGCACACAAGTATTTACATTACATTTATGTCATTTAGCAGACACTCTTATCCAGAGCGACTTACAAATTGGTGCATTCACCTTATGATAGCCAGTGGGACAACCACTTTAACATTTGTTTTATTTTTGAAATATTTTTATTTATTTATTTAGTAGTTTTTGTTTTGTTTTTTTGTTTAAAATTTTATTTATTTATTTATATTTAAATAAAACATAAACAATTGTGGGGGTGGGGTAGGGGGTAGAAGGATTATTTTTATACTATTCCAGGTATTCCTTAAAGAGGTAGGCTTTCAAGTGTCTCCGGAAGGTGGTCAGTGACTCCGTTGTTCTGGCGTCGTGATGAGGGAGCTTGTTCCACCATTGGGGTGCCAGAGCAGTTTTGACTGGGCTGAGCGGGAACTGTGCTTCCGCAGAGGTAGGGGGACCAGCAGGCCAGAGGTGGATGAACGCAATGCCCTCGTTTGGGTGTAGGGACTGATCAGAGCCTGAAGGTAAGTAGGTGCCATTCCCCTCACAGCTCCGTAGGCAAGCACCATGGTCTTGTAGCAGATGCGAGCTTCAACTGGGAGCCAGTGGAGTGTGCGGAGGAGCGGGATGACGTGAGAGAACTTGGGAAGGTTGAACACCAGATGGGCTGCAGAGTTCTGGATGAGTTGTAGGGGTTTAATGGCACAGGCAGGGAGCCCAGCCAACAGCGAGTTGCAGTAATCCAGACGGGAGATGACAAGTGCCTGGATTAGGACCTGTGCCGCTTCCTGTGTAAGGTAGGGTCGTACTCTGCGAATGTTGTAGAGCATGAACCTACAGGATTGTGTCACCGCTTTGATGTTAGCGGACAACGACAGGGTGTTGTCCAGGGTCACGCCAAGGTTCTTTGCACTCTGGAAGGAGGACACAACGGAGTTGTCAACCGTGATGGCGAGATCATGGAGTGGGCAGTCCATCCCCGGGAGGAAGAGCAGCTCCGTCTTGCCGAGGTTCAGCTTGAGGTGGTGATCCTCACCACGTGAGGATATGACAGAGCCAAGTGACTTGGTGTATAGAGAGAATAGGAGAGGGCCTAGAATTGAGCCCTGGGGGACACCAGTGGTGAGAGCACGTGGTGCGGAGACAGATTCTCGCCACGCCACCTGATAGGAGCGACCTGTCAGGTAGGACGCAATGCAAGAGTGAGCCGCGCCGGAGATGCCCAACTCGGAGAGGGTGGAGAGGAGGATCTGATGGTTCACAGTATCAAAGGCAGCAGATAGGTCTAGAAGGATGAGAGCAGAGGAGAGAGAGATTGCTTTAGCAGTGCAGAGAGCCTCTGTGACACAGAGAAGAGCAGTCTCAGTTGAATGACCAGTCTTGAAACCTGACTGGTTTGGATCAAGAAGGTCATTCTGAGAGAGATAGCAAGAGAGTTGGCTATAGACGGCACGCTCAAGAGTTTTGGAGAGAAAAGAAAGAAGGGATACTGGTATGTAGTTGTTGACATCAGAGGGATCGAGTGTAGGTTTTTTGAGGAGGGGTGCAACTCTCGCTTTCTTGAAGATGGAAGGGACATAGCCAGCAGACAAGGATGAGTTGATGAGCGAGGTGAGGTAATATAATATAAATAATAATATAATATGCCATTTAGCAGACGCTTTTATCCAAAGCGACTTACAGTCATGCGTGCATACATTTTTTTTTTTGTGTATGGGTGGTCCCAGGGATCGAACCCACTACCTTGGCGTTACAAGGGAGAAGGTCTCCGGAAATGGTCTGGAGAAGAGAGGAGGGGAGCGGATAGGGTCAAGCGGGCAGGTTGTTGGGCGGCCGGCCGTCACAAGTCGCAAGATTTCATCTGGAGAGAGAAGGGAGAAAGAAGTCAAAGCATAGGGTAGGGCAGTGTGAGCAGGACCAGCGGTGTCATTTGACTTAATAAATGAGGATCGGATGTCGTCAACCTTCTTTTCAAAATGGTTGACGAAGTCTCCCACAGAGAGTACAAGTACTGAGGCTTTCTAACCGTGAGTCAGGCTTTCTAACGTTGTATCTTTAAGAGGAAGTGTAGATTATTGTCACGTTCGTCGTAATGAGCGGACCAAGGCGCAGCGTGATATGAGTACATACTTTTATTAAATTCACCACACGAACAAAAACAACAAAACGATACGTGAAGTCCTCGGTAATATACACAAACCTACACGGAACAAGATCCCACAAATGACAAGTGCACAAAAGGCTGCCTAAGTATGGTTCCCAATCAGAGACAACAAGACACAGCTGTCTCTAATTGGGAACCACCCCGGCCAACATAGAAACACATAAACTAGATCATAAACATAGAAAACGAAACATAGAACCTAACACCCAGAAACTAACACATAGAAACTAACACCCTGGCTCAACATATAAAAGTCCCCAGAGCCAGGGCGTGACAATTATAAACAAAGTTATCTGATGAAGTAACAGGAAAGGTGTGTCCCAACCTGCCTCAGGGTTCATTCTCATCCTCCAGCATTATAATGAGTTCCTGATACCGTATCGTAAACAGGTGAACTGAAAATAAAAACAAGTTATAAAGAAGTCACATTCACATTGTGTTTGAAAAATGTTAGGTGTGCTATATTTAGACACAATGGAAACAACTGCATAGTCCCAAAAGTACTAACTCTGTCTGCCGGTTAAGCTAAATCATGAGCACCTGAAGTATTTAAATGATTTGAAATACATATTTGACCCATGTCTGATTCACACATAAAGCCTCATCTACAAATCTACCCCCTCAATGCAAGATCCTACTGTACATACTGTACCTCCCTGAACATGAGCTGTTACTGGACCAACCGGTTCTTCACTACCTTCCTGGACATGACCTGTTACTGGACCAACCGGTTCTTCAGCTGCTGTCTCAACTCATCCTGCTGGCCTTTAGCAGTGATGTGATCATCTCTCCTTCCTTTATGGACAGAGTTCTACACAAGGAACTCACTGTACCTGCAGAGTACAAATACAGTATTGATTGGGATAACATCAGTGGCGGCTCCTGAAAAAATTCTCAGGAGGGGCAATTTTTCTGATGATTTAGGTGACCTACACACATTTAAAAAAAGATATGTCCAGCAACAACATGAAGACAGGGGCAGCATATAAGTCAATACCAGAAGCATTTATTGACTGATCTCAAAAGTGTTGGCTTACCAGGGTTGGTGGAGCCCTCAGTTTCATCTTTGCCTCGCAAGCTAACTCAAACACTCCACAAAACTTCACACACTGGATTAGCCGGCTGAGGATGTGGCGGTTCTTGCTAATGTCGTAGTAAATATATTTGTTATAGTGAATATGGAATATGATATGTTGAGTAAAATGTTGTGCTAAGATCTATTTAGGTCAGGAGCTGGTTATAAGTTCTGTTCCTATCCAATAATAATGGACAAAAGGGTCCTATCTTGTCAGCCTTGTCAGCAGGTGGCCAAGGACAACACCCACGCCATAGGCCTCTCAGTTCTTCCAACTCACGAGTTCTTGCTCTGAGGACACACACACACACACACACACACACACACATCATCACTGTTAAACACACACACACACACACACATCATCACTGTTAAACACACACACACACACACACAAAAATCCCCTCTCTTAGGCTGAACATTTGAAGACAGAGAACCCGACTCAGAGCCAATGCAACAGTGACAGTAGCCTGCAGGGGACCTCGCCCAACTCATCAGGACCAATCAGAAGATCAGAACTACTAGATTGAACCTACTTCATTTATTGCATAAAATGTCTGCACACAATGTTTCGGGGCTCTCTTCAGTAATAATAATAATAATAATAATAATAATAATAATAATAATATGCCATTTAGCAGACGCTTTTATCAAAGCGACTTACAGTCATGCGTGCATACATTTTTGTGTATGGGTGGTCCCGGGATCGAACCCACTACCTTGGCGTTACAAGCACCATGCTCTACCAGCTGAGCTACAGAAAGTGGATACTCATGGATGCGCATTGCAATTGTAAAATGTCAACACAATTGGAGACACCACGTCATTTTTGGAGACATGTTATTGACAGTAAACTATTGTAGATGCGACTGCTAACTAACTAAAACATTTTAGCTGGCTAGCTAATCATCTTAGCTAAATGTGGGGCAAACAATTCAGTTATTTACCGTTAATTTGAGGGATTGGGGTGAAAGAAATCGAGTTACATAGTGATACTTTACGATATACTGTATTGACAATATCGCAATATTTTAGCGCTAGTTGGCTGTACCTGCACCAAAACACCATTATTGTTCCTTCATAGCTTGTTCTCAATCTTTTCACATTGGGAGCCAATTTGTTTTCAGCACTTTTATTTCCATGACTGATCAAAACTCGTTCTCATGGCTTTCTGATCCCTCTGCAACAGACATATGGTGCGCAATAAAATCACAGTATCGAATCGCAATACGTATAGAATCATGAGACTCGCAATGCTGATGCATATATCTTATCGTGAGGTTCCTGGCAATTCCCAGCCCAAGTTCATTTGCCACAACAAATCTCTTCGCTAGCAAACGCTGATATGGTAAGTAATGGGGCTTAATTTATAGCTCCCTAAGAGTTTGACGAACGGGTCCGTGAACGCGATTCCAGATATATTTACCTCTGAATAAACTGCCTTTATTACACCATATCCACATCCAGTAAACTTGTGATTATCAACACTAACCTCATCGTTGTGGCGGCGGACAGCTAGCCTGTATCCCTCGTCATCCAGTTGAGTGAGTGGCAATGTCTTTTTTCGTTCGTACCAATTTTTGGAAAATCCTCGGGTGTAGGACTTTCCGCCTTTAGTAGAAACCTGTTGAATTATTAAATTTGGTCTGGGAGGTCCTAATTGTTTCGATTGCCAATTTATCTTCATTTGTTCGCCGACAAAAAGGAACTTCTTTCAAACAATCCACTCTTTTCTCAGTTACGTTCCATGGTTACGTAACGTATGACGCAAAGCGTAAAGTGCAAGCCCACAGACACCCATTGAGATTGTATTGAAGGCTCTGAAATTTGAAAAAAATAGATTTTACATGGGAGTCTATGACAGAAGTTCTGGGCGATTTTCAATCTGACTGAAATCGCCCCAAAAGGGGGTGGAGCCATTTGAAGCACGACTTTAGCCTGATTCGACATTTAGTGGCAGTGTGGCACTGTGGCAGATCAGACGTATAGATTACAACACTGATAACTACTGTTGCCGTGATATAATTGATTAGAAAAAAAATCCCTTCCTTTTCCCGTTTGGCAGTGCGTCGCCCATATCGCCCTATTGAACAGGCCGTCCCTGGATAACATACAATAAGAGTGTCACCTTTTATTGACAGGATTGTTCACACCTATCCAAACCTTTCAGTTCTCAGAGTACATAGGGGTTAAGGGGAAAGGGGCAAGGGGGAGATTTGGGATTGGGGGCTCATCCTCCCACAGTTTAGGCTCTAAAGCTGTGTTTGATATTGTATCTCCTCTCCTACACACCAGAAGAGATCACATGATTCTTCCTGGCCTCGTCCAAGTCCCTCATCAGTTGTTCATTGGTTCTCTCCACTTCTCTCATCTGTTCAGTAAGTGATACTCTGTTGTCTTCCTCCTCACTGTCCACAGCATTCTCTGTATATCTGAAGAGCTGTGTTTGAGGCCATGTTCCAAGACTCAGACAAGGCCACCATGCATGATTAGATCAGTTTTAGGTCTTATACCAGATGATAACATTACATGCAGCCTTTATATTTTAAATGTTAACAAATATTAATTCCTAACTCTGACCAAGTTAACTAAGGGTTAACCTCATACTGTATGGCTTGGTGTTCTGTCTCAGAGTGAGTTGCTTCTCTGTCCAACAGGGCTCGGAACCCTCCATGTTCAGGACCCCACCCAGGGCTGGCCTCTCTCAGCCTGTGGAGCTCCTCTTCTAGCCTGGCTATCTGCTGGCTCCTCCTTCTCCACCTCCCTCAGATTCCTGACCTCCTCTGACAGACGCACTATCTACTTTAGTTTAAATGTTAGTCAACTTTTATGGTTCAAAGGCAGAGGGATAGATGGTACTGTTAAAGTTAGAGCACTGCTGTGGTAATCAGTATATGGCTGTATACCCATCAAACCTTATCAAATGAACAAAGGTCACAACTTGTTGTTCAGTACATGAACTGGAATACTATCACAGAACTCTGAAATATACAGTGCAGAAAAGTTCCTACTTCCTCCCTGACCTCTGTCCACATCCTCATTACCAGAAATGATCAGTTCTGTCAGCTCCTCCTGAAGTACAGAGATCTCTTGGTCTTTCTACAAACACTCCTCTTCAAACTCTGACAGGCGAGTGATTTGCTCACCTAACATCAGTATGTTCTGCTCCTGTAAAAAGAGGGATTACAATACTACAACTACAGTCAATACCAACCTCTAATATGGTGCACACCCCACTGAGCCAACCATAGTGCTAACAACCATCAGATCTTGGCTATCAATAAAGTGTCTACATGGATGTTTTGATTTCAGACTGATCCACACCAATCTGTATAAAATGATGTACCTTCTCATGTAGTAGGGTCATGTACCATGGTACCTTCCCCCTGTGTCCTCAGCCATGGTGGTTCTGGTGAAGTTAGGCTTGTTCTGATGACCTTCTCTGGCTGCCCCTGGGTCCAAGCAGGCTCAACCTGCCATTTCCTTTAGTGGAGCAATTAACCTGCAGGCTTCAGTTGCATGCAATAAACATTCATTAACTTTCACTTTATTCATTAAACGTATAGTTTTCTTTTTACACAAGCTGTTTGTTTTACCTATCCAACACTAAACAAACGTTTATTTCAATGTTTTGTTTTGACGTGTTATTACCTATGGGCATATGCTTTTATTCATGGCAATTGCAAGGGTTACATTTTAAGTATCATACATTCAATAAGCTAGCAACATGAGTAGTCCTGTCACCTTACACCGGAGGGAGGGGGCAGATTTAGGGATGACTTTGGGATGCTCTGCTGATGCTCTGGCACATGGTGGACACTTCTGATTGTCCTCAACTAAAGGCAGATGGACATTCTCTGACCATTGAGAGGATTCCTTGTCATTGACCGTGTCAGATCAGTCTGTCAAAAGAAGTGACTGTAGTAAGTTCACCTGGTTAACTCTGATTACTTGGCAGAGATGTCAGATCAACATTCAGTTTTGATTTATATTTCTTTGAGTTGTCAACCAACATAAATTCAATGTGAATTGGGTTAAAAGTTGTATATAGAGTCTACGTTTATGACTTGCAAATCCAATTTGTTTTCCATGCATAATTGATTTAAAAAAAGATCAGTTGGACAAAGTTGTTAAAATGCTGATTTAGCACCATTTTCCCAGTCAGCACTCCACTGTGAGTGTGGACAATGTAATGAGCTCTAGTAGTGTATTAGAGCTTGGTTTTCCTGGTAGTTTGGAGGGCTCCAGGAAGTCTTTAACAGTAGTGGGTCTTGGCTCCAGGAAGTCTTTAACAGTAGTGGGTCTTGGCTCCAGGAAGTCTTTAACAGTAGTGGGTCTTGGCTTCAGGAAGTCTTTAACAGTAGTGGGTCTTGGCTCCAGGAAGTCTTTAACAGTAGTGGGTCTTGGCTCCAGGAAGTATTTAACAGTAGTGGGTCTTGGCTCCAGGAAGTCTTTAACAGTAGTGGGTCTTGGCTCCAGGAAGTCTTTAACAGTAGTGGGTCTTGGCACCAGGAAGTCTTTAACAGTAGTGGGTCTTGGCTCCAGCAAGTCTTTAACAGTAGTGGGTCTTGGCTCCAGGAAGTCTTTAACAGTAGTGGGTCTTGGCTCCAGGAAGTCTTTAACAGTAGTGGGTCTTGGCTCCAGGAAGTCTTTAACAGTAGTGGGTCTTGGCTCCAGGAAGTCTTTAACAGTAGTGGGTATTGGCTCCAGGAAGTATTTAACAGTAGTGGGTCTTGGCTCCAGGAAGTCTTTAACAGTAGTGGGTCTTGGCTCCAGGAAGTCTTTAACAGTAGTGGGTCTTGGCTCCAGGAAGTCTTTAACAGTAGTGGGTCTTGGCTCCAGGAAGTCTTTAAAAGTAGTGGGTCTTGGCTCCAGGAAGTCTTTAACAGTAGTGGGTCTTGGCTCCAGGAAGTCTTTAACAGTAGTGGGTCTTGGCTCCAGGAAGTCTTTAACAGTAGTGGGTCTTGGCTCCAGGAAGTCTTTAACAGTAGTGGGTCTTGGCTCCAGGAAGTCTTTAACAGTAGTGGGTCTTGGCTCCAGGAAGTCTTTAACAGTAGTGGGTCTTGGCTCCAGGAAGTCTTTAACAGTAGTGGGTCTTGGCTCCAGGAAGTCTTTAACAGTAGTGGGTCTTGGCTCCAGGTGTCATTAGTCTACCAGGTGTCTCACACATCATCTTCAGGATGCCATTTGTAAAGTTGATTTAAAATATATATAAATTATTGAAAAAATACATATTTCCCTATTCACCCATTTTTCATGAATAGGTTGTTCATTTCATATGAAATCATCTACTATATACTAGATCTTTCAGTTTGGAAAGTGAATCAAGCTTTTTAATGTGGATTGTATTTTGGAAAAAATATGCACATTATACAAGGGTAAATGTACATTTGTTTTTTTATGCAAATGAGCTCTAGCTTAATTTACATTTTAGTTATTTAGCAGACGCTCTTATCCATAGCAACTTACAGTTAGTGAGTGCATACATTATTATTTTTTTCATACTGGCCCCCTGTGGGAATCAAACTCACAACCCTGGCATTGCAAACTACCCTCAACCAATTGTGCGCCGCCCCATGGGTCTCCCAGTCGCAGCCAGCTACGACAGAGCCTGGATTCGAACCAGGATCTCTAGTGGCACAGCTAGCACTGCAATGCAGTGCCTTAGACCACTGCGCCACTCGGGAGACAAGCACCTAAAATAACAGTCTGTTGGTTATTTTTTTTATTTTAGATACAATTATTTACATGTCTAATGATGTTTTGATAAGAAACATGTTGATGTTCGGCTTTGATTGTTGCTTTTTCCAATAATTTCTTTCTGCTGTCAAAATGACCCCAGAACGGTATAATCCATGTAAAATATGTTGGTAGTTTGAGGGTTAAATCGTATTTTATTTGTTTTGTTTTATGTTCAGCCTGGGGTATATTCATTACGCTGATTCTGTTGCACAACGTTTCTTAAACGGAAGCTAAATATAGAAATCGGGGAGAGACTACTTGAATTTGTCCAATATAAACTCTTGTTTTGCTCTGTTTGCTTCCGTTTGATCCTGAAATTGTGTGTGTGTCGTGAACAGCATTAGTATGTGCAACATTTGTGTAATCGGTGGTTTGCCTTCAAAATAAAAGTCCATATTCAAACTGATGCAAACATGAAAATAGTGGAATCATGCCAAAATTGGTCCACCTAAAAGTTTCATAAAAAATATAAATGCACCCCCCTCCCCAACGTTACAAATATTTTCACATGACCCTCTCCTTGTACTGTAAGATAGATTGAACACACTCCCCTCTCATAGAATTAACTGAAAATAATGTTTACGCCCACAAATAACAACAACTAGCGACCCTGTGTTTATAAACGTGGATATCGACTTTGTCAATTCAGTATGCTTTGTGGCACAGTCGATGCCACGCAGGGCTACAGGCTAGAAGGTTGAGGGTTCGCCGAACTCCCTCTTCCTGCCTGTTGTATTACTTCACGATCAGAGCCGGTTGCAGACAATGATCAGGTATGGGGGAATCAGATTTTGATTCCATATTTATAATTATATAAAATATATGCAACAAATGTTCCACCAACAGGTTTCTGTGCCAGTGCACCACACAACCACGAAACAAAACAAACCGACTTCGGGCACTTCAACATCATGGTTTGCGTTTTCAATACCACAATAAATAGATTATGTCAATCTCGACAAACAGAACATACATCCCTCCCTACGGTGTTATGTAGGTTTACCCAGTATCAAAGGCTTGGTTTGACAATCTCCAAACGTCAAACTTTTTGGTATTTTGTAACAGATTTATCTTTCTATTCATCAAATTGCCGCCGCACAGTTTGGATTGATTGATTTAATTTAATTTGTCCGTTTTTAAAAATACATACTGTATATATACACAAATCATTTTACAAGTGACTGGGATTGCACAATAAAGTCGGGGTCTTATTTCCATTGTGGTTCCTATATTTGCTGCAGCATATGCTACAGTAATACAAGGACTAAATGCACGTCTAATTTACACATCTCCATCTGGCTTTCAGGGGTCACCTTATTTTTTTATTGTAAAGATTTGTATTTATTTATTTGCTGTAGAGTAGTGGACGCCAGCAGTCCGTCATAGTAATTTTCTCTCTCCATCAATTCCATTCAAATGGCATCCAAAATAGATAATCCTGTTCAAAATTGATATATATAGATCATCAATTTAATTTAGCCAATGATAATGTCTTAACCGAATTAAACAAAACAGATTTTGCATATTTAAACTGGTTTTGATTAATAAATAGGCTTACAATAATAAATGATATACAATAATAATTATGATAAAACAAATAATTATGAATAAATATAAGTTCCAAAATTGCATCCTACCTGAATAGGGAGTTATACAGTAGCCTGCATTTGGTCTTGCCAACGTTCTTCTCATCTTTCACTACAATATAAAACCTACATTCAATTCCCCTTGGAGGCTTTTCACTATAGGCAAACTGTTTTTACTCGAACTTTTGTTTTACATCAATGAAAAAGGCCTCCATCTTCACTACAATTGTATTTATTGGCTTTTCACTTTTTATCGTCCAAAAGACGCAATTACCGGCTAAGGGAAATCCTGGCGCATTTTCACATCAGAGTTGTGTTTCTATCAAATTGACTTGTTGCTGATCAAAGTCTGTGCGTAAACACGTAGTGCATATAAAATAACTTTTGTGGTTAAATTCCCATGTAAATTCCCAGTTAAATGGGTTTCCATGGCAGTCCTCTGTAGCTCAGTTGGTAGAGCATGGCGCTTGCAACGCCAGGGTTGTGGGTTTGTTTCCCACGGGGGGCCAGTATGAAAAATGTATGCACTCACTGTAAGTCGCTCTGGATAAGAGCGTCTGCTAAATGACTCAAATGTGAAATGTTCAACTCCAGTTCAATGTAACATCAATAGGTTTAGGCTCAGTGGCGGTCGTGGCCGTTTAAGATGAGGGAGGATGATTCTTTTCTTTATGAGCATGGCCTTATTTCTATTACAGCATATTGGATGACTATCATTCATATTCCATTCAACCAGCTCAATGTAACATCGATAGGTTTAGGCTACTACAAATGTTCCCTATACCCATCATGAAGTTGCTTCAACCTAGCCTATGAATGAAAGTTTACAATTTTGAGAATTTTGAGTAATCAAAAAGTGACATTCAATACCACCTTGCACACTCTTGCCTGCATCTAGCTGATCTAGGGAGTAATCATTAGTGCAACAGTTGCAAATGTGAACTTCTATTGGACAAATTCAGGGTTTTTTAATCCCCGTTTCGTTTGCTTCCGTTTAAGAATATATTTTTAACAGAATCGTCTGAAATTGTCACGATCGTCGTTAAGAGAGGAGGACCAAGGCGCAGCGTTGAATGCGAACATATTTATTTAGATAATGATCACACGAACAAAAACAAAAACGTGACGTCCCTGGTTACATACACAAACCAACACGGAACAAGAAACCACAATGAATGAATGCCTAACGGCTACCTAAGTATGACTCCCAATCAGAGACAACGAGCTACAGCCGTCTCTGATTGGGAGCCACCCTGGCCAACATAGATATACAACAACTAGAACCAACACCCATGAAAACTCACACCCTGGCTCAACATACTAGAGTCCCCAGAGCCAGGGCGTGACAGAAATAATACATCCCTTATAACACACAAACACAGTTCAAAGATTTAAGAAGTAGTTGATTTCAACCATTGAGATAACAAAATTCTCGTGACACCTATATCTGGTGAGAATATTTTGGTGAATTGTACATTTTCATTTATTGTTTTAATTGCCTTTATGAACAAGTGAGAAATCCCCAGCACTAAATCAAATTACATTTTATTTGTCACATGCGCCGAATACGACAGGTGTAGACTTTACCGTGAAATGCTTCCTTACGAGCCCTTCCAAACGATGCAGAAAGAAAAAATAAATACAAATAGTAACACAAGGATTAAAATAAAATACACAAGAATGGAGCTATATACAGGGAGTACCAGTACTAGAGCACACAAGATGACTACAATTAAATATACAATAATGTTTTAAATATCATGACAATGCCATACAGTGTATATTATCAATTTCAAAATAAGTTTTTGTCTCAATGTTAATTATTGTACCTTTCCAGAGAGGACTTTTCAAGAGACACAAAGCCCTACAGAGGTATGTTAATAAATAATCCCCCCCCCCCAGAATGTTCCTTACGCACAAAAAGCTTATTTCTCTCAAATTTTGTGCAGACATTTGTTTACATCCCTGTTAGTGAGCATTGTTTTCCTTTGCCAAGGTGTGGCATATCAAGAAGCTGATTAAACTGCATGATCATTACACAGGTGCACGTTGTGCTGGGGACAATAAAAGGCCACTCTAAAATGTAAAGTTTTGTCACACAACACAATGCCACAGATGTCTCAAGTTTTGAGGGAGCATGCAATTGGCATGCTGACTGCAGTAATATCCACCAGAGCTGTTGCTAAAGAATTGAATGTTCATTTCTCTACCAACGTCGTTTTAGAGAATTTGACAGTACATCCAACCGTCCTCACAACCGCAGACCACATGTAACCACGCCAGCCTAGGACCTCTTCATCCAGCTTCTTCACCTGCGGGATCGTCTGAGACCAGCCACCTGGACAGCTGATGAGACTGTGGGTTTGCACAACTGAAGAATTTCTGCACAAACTGTCAGAAACCGTCTCAGGGAAGCTCATCTCCGTGCTCGTCATCCTCACCAGTGTCTTGACCTGACTGCAGTTCGGCTTCGTAACCGACTTCAGTGGGCAAATGGTCACCTTCGATAGCCACTGGCAAAATGGAGAAGTGTGCTCTTCACGGATGAATCCCAGTTTCAACTGTACTGGGCAGATGGCTCGTGTGGGCGAGCGGTTTGCTGATGTCAACGTTGTGAACAGAGTGCCCCATGGTGGCAGGGGGGGTTATGCTATGGGCAGGCATAAGCTAAGGACAACGAACACAATTGCATTGTATCGATTGCAATTTTAATGCACAGATACCATGACGAGATCCTGAGGCCCATTGTCACGTGACATCCGCCGCCATCACCTCATGTTTCAGCATGATAATGCATGGCCCCATGTCGCAAGGATCTGTACACAATTCCTGGAAGATGAAAATGTCCATGTTCTTCCATGGCCTGCACACTCACCAGACATGTCACCCATTGACATGTCACCCATGTTTGGGAAGCTCTGGATCGACGTGTATGACAGCGTGTTCCAGTTCCAGCCAATATCCAGCAACTTCGCACAGCCATTGAAGAGGAGTGAGACAACATTACACAGGCCACAATCAACAGCCTGATCAACTCTATGCGAAGGATATGTGTTGCACTGCATGAGGCAAATGGTGGTCACACCAGATACTGACTGGTTTTCTGATCCACGCCCCTACCTTTTTTTTAAAGGTATCTGTGACCAACAGATGCATATCTGTATTCTCAGTCATGTGAAATCCATACATTAGAGCCTAATGAATTGATTTCAATTGACTGATTTCCATATATGAACTGTAACTCAGTAAAATCTTAGAAATTGTTGCATGTTGAGTTTATATTTTTGTTCAATGTACATTCTACAAACCCTACTGAGTATTCCCAACAATTGTTTACTGCGGCACCTAAAATAGTTTTTGCTCTGTAAACCACTATGTATTTCATACACAGAGATTTGCATTGGGGGATTTATTTGACCTTGGAACATGTTTTAAAACCCACATTTATTGCAAATGTCACTTAAATATGAAAAAATATTAATCCTTGTTTATGTTTAGACAATTATTTGTAATGAATAAATACAGGTTATTGACACGTTTGTATTATTACGTGGGGGACTTTTATTTTGAAAATTCCGGAAGACGCCCTACACTAGTCCAGGGCCCTACACTGGGGTAAGATAAATATGTGTTTACGTAGAAATAGCCTACTTTACATGTTCCGTGATGTAGCCTAACTTTAAGACTGACATCTTTTCATCTTGATGAATGATTGTGTAATTTTACTACAACGAATAGGCAGACCCACGCACGGTTGTTCTCTCCCTTTTGTTTTCAATGTCTGTTCTGCCTCAGGTGACTCTCCCGTAACTCGGTTTTTATTTGAAATTGCGCTACTGAAGTCACTCGAATTTACACTTTTCTTGAAATATCAAAAGCTATCGCCTTGTCATTATTATTTAAAGCTTGCTTTTTTGTAACTTAAAAAAATGACTAACAGCAGTGTAAAGTACTTATGTTAAAATACTGTAGCGACCCGCACAGACAGCTGTGTGTTATGTGTTAGGCTAGTAGATGGTTGTGTTGTACCTACCAGTACCCAGTGTTCGCGGGGTCCGACATGTCAATCAACCTGCTATCTGCCAATCACGGGAATGCCTGGAATGTTCTGATGCCGGGCATCCTGGCGGTTGGCGGAGTGGCGTGGAGGGGGTTGGGCAGTGGGATGGAGCATTGGAAGTTAAGACCAGGTTTAGCCTTTGTTCTCTCTCTTTACGTCTGGGCTTCACAAGAGAAGGTCACGATTGGCTTGTGGGTTATCTTTCATTTATTTGGCGTGGGCTACGGCCAAACAGTAGCCTGTGTAAAGTTGGTTTAATAAACCGTCCATTCGTAAACTCAATCCTCTGTCTGGACAGTTGTTCTTTTATGATCTAGTCAGGTCATTACATTGGTGTCAGAAGTAAAAACGTTGATAAAAGTTAGCCAGCTAGCTAGCTGACTTCTGTGGCTAGCTACCGTAGGTGAGAACGGGGGGTTGGAAGATGCTTCGAGGGAATCCGAAAGTGAAGGTGGAGGTAGGGGACGATTATGGCCAAGGAGGTGC
The DNA here is from genome assembly GCF_020615455.1 of Coregonus clupeaformis. NCBI lineage: Eukaryota > Metazoa > Chordata > Actinopteri > Salmoniformes > Salmonidae > Coregonus > Coregonus clupeaformis. The sequence continues at coordinate 51,573,696 of NC_059215.1, forward strand.
GTGTGCATGGACGTCGGGGGTTCTGGCTGAGGAGATCGCCAGGGCATCGGAGCCCAGAGGCCGCTTGAGGGAGGACGTTAGAGTGATGGCGGCTGAAGCGGGCATGAGTGCTTCGTCGACTGTGTTTCGCGCGGATTCTGGTGGGCGGACCGAAGGGGTGACGTCGACGCGGCGGGACGAGGAATCTGGGGCTCAGGATGTAAACAAACATGGTGGCGCCCAGTTCCCGGCTGCGTCCGTATCCGTTAAGACCCCGAAGTATTCCGGTAAGGCGGATTGGGAAGCTTTTCATGCTCAGTTTGAACTGTTAGCTCATTTTAGGGGGTGGTCGGATGAAGATAGGGCACTGCAGTTGGCTTTATGCCTCACGGATGAAGCTCTGGCCTGTTTGATATTGATTAGCCCCGAGGACAGAAGTGATTATGGTGCTTTAGTGGGAGCACTGAGGAGGCGCTATGGACAGTGTGTACAGCCCGGGCTACTGCGCTCCGAACTGAGTAATAGACGCAGGCAGCCTGGAGAGCCTCTACGGGTGCTAGCTAATGACATTGAGAGCCTCTCTCGGCGGGCATATGCTCACATGCCCCCCTCCGTGCAGAGCGAGCTAGCACGGGACCAGTTCATACAGGCGCTCTCTCCTACGGAGCTGCGCATACAGACCCAGCTGGCTCATCCTGAGTCATTGCAGGTAGCCTTGGAGATGGCTTTGGAGAGGGAGCTGGTGTGGGCTGGGGCTTCAGCTGGGGCTTTGGTGGGGGTGCAGGGAGACAGACCCTCTGTGCGAGCTGGGGGCAGAGCAGCCCGAGCCGGAAAAGCCTGCATGGGTGGCTGAAATGACAGAACTCATTCGTGCTGTGTCGCTACAGGCGGCACGAAACACACGCCCTGGTCCCAGGGTCTGCTGGGGTTGTGGCCAGCCAGGCCATCTGCGCCGAGATTGCCCCATGTCCCCCAGAGCTCAGGGGAAACGGCTCGGGGTCCGCATAGACCGGGTAGTGCGGACCCCTGGCTTTCTATCCCAACCACCATCTTCAGGGAGGAGCCCACCGGCACAGACGGGGAAGCAAGGCTCCACTTCCCCCAGAAGCAGACGAGGGCAAGCGGATGGAGCCTGTTGTTGTGGTGGGCCGGACCTGTGTTGGGGACTTTTGTCATGTCCCTGTCACTGTGGAGGGGGTGCCCTGCTCCGCCCTGGTGGACACTGGGTCCACAGTAACCCTGGTGAGGCCAGATATTGTGCCAGGTTGGACTCAGTGTGAGCCTACAACTGTGCAGCTCCGCACAGTCACAGGTGAGCTGGCACCCATGAAAGGGAAGGGAATAATGACTCTGACAGTAGGGGGCAGGACTGTGCGTCATCCTGTGTGGGTGGCGGCTGTGCAGGACCCTTGTATCCTGGGGTTGGACTTTCTTAGGAGCACAGGCTGCCAGTTAGCTGCTGTGGGGGTAGAACCACAGAGTTTCTAAATCCAGACGCGGAACATTGCAAGATTTCCGAGAACGCTTGTGAAACAGAGCAAACAAACCTGGGGCCTCATTTATAAACAGTGCATATGTACATACTAGACTCCAAAACATGCTTGCGCCAGTTTTCATGCAAAAGTTGCCATTTTCAAAAACGGAATTTGAAGTGAAAATGTACTCACCTTCTCGCAAACTTTAGACCATCCGTAGGCACAGTTTCTAGTGGTTGAAGTATAGTTTGAAAACCAGCAAGTAGACTAGTATTTTGTGCAAATGGGGGATATGATGGACAGGCTTATTCATAACAATAAACAGGTTAATAAAAAGATGCGATCATTTGCTATTATTTACAGTGCTATGAAAAAGTATTTGCCCCCTTTCTAATTTTCTCTACTTTTGCATATTTGTGATACTGAATGTTATCAGATCTTCAACCAAAACCTAATATTAGATAAAGGGAACATAAGTGAACAAATAACACAACAATTACATATTTATTTCATGAACAAAGTTATGCAACACCCAATTCCCCTGTGTGAAAAAGTAATTGCCCCCTTACACTCAATAACTGGTTGTGCCACCTTTAGCTGCAATGACTCCAACCAAATGCTTCCTGTAGTTGTTGATCAGTCTCTCATGCCGCTGTGGAGGAATTTTGGCCCACTCTTCCATGCAGAACTGCTTTAACTCATTGACGTGTGGGTTTTCAAGCATGAACTGCTCGTTTCAAGTCCTGCCACAACATCTCAATTGGGATTAGGTCTGGACTTTGACTAGGCCATTCCAAAACTTCCAATTTGTTGCTATTTAGCAATTTTCATGTAGACTTGATTGTGTGTTTTGGATCATTGTCTTGCTGCATGACCCAGCTGCGCTTCAGCTTCAGCTCACAGACGGATGGCCTGACATTCTCCTGTAGAATTCTCTGATACAGAGCAGAATTCATGGTTCCTTCTATTAAGGCAAGTCGTCCAGGTCCTGAGGCAGCAAAGCATCCCCAAACCATCACACCACCACCACCATGCTTGACCTTTGGTATGATGTTCTTACTGTGGAATGCAGTTTGGTTATCGCCAGGCATTACTGGAACCATGTCGTCCAAAAAGTTATACTTTTGAATCATCTGTCCATAGAACGTTCTTCCAAGAGTCTTGATGATCATCCAGGTGCTTTTTGGCAAACTTGAGTCAACTTTTTGGACGAGATGGGTCCCATTATGCCTGGCGAAAACCAGCTTGCCACACCTGTATTTGGGGAAGAGTGGCTTCCGCCTTTTACTGAAGAGTGGCTTCCGTCTGGCCACTCAACCATAAATGCCTGATTGGTGGAGTGCTGCAGAGATGGTTGTCCTTCTGAAAGGTTCTCCCATCTCCACAGAGGAACTCTGGAGCTCTGTCAGAGTGACCATCGGGTTCTTGGTCACCTCCCTAACCAAGGCCCTTCTCCCCCGATTGCTCAGTTTGGCCGGGCACACTTCTTCCATTTAAGAATGATGGAGACCACTGTGTTCTTGGGAACCTTCAATGCTGGAGAAAATTTTTTGGTACCCTTCCCCAGATCTGTGCCTCGACATAATCCTGTCTCGAAGCTCTATGGACAATTCCTTCAACCTCATGGCTTGGTTTTTGCTCTGACATGCACTGTCAACTTTGGGACCTTACATAGACAGGTGAGTGCCTTTCCAAATCATGTCCAATCAATTGAATTTACCACAGGTGGACTCCAATCAAGTTGTAGAAACATCTCAAGGGTGAATACTTTCCGAATGCACTGTATATCCGGCCAGTTGCCCGAATAAATACTCTCTCAGAGATGACAGAGGACGTGGGGGATGAGCCTTTTGAGGAGTGTGGAATTTAACAAAATTCCGGGGTGGCTGTGGAAATGTCACGGATCTCCCCGGTACTGCTGCTCATTCCGTTCACCAGGTCTACGTCACCGGCTTTCTAGGCGTCGCTGACGTGGATCATTACCACCAACCCCGGACTGTCTTGTATCATTACACACAGCTGGTTCCCATACCCCCTGGTTAGTATGTGCCCTCAGTTACCCATTGTCCTTGTCGACTATTGTCCCATGTCCGTTGGTCTCTTGGGGACCGTGTATTGTGCTCTAGTTGTTTACGGGTCTCGTCCTGTGTATTGTGTAGAGGTTACGCCTCGCTCTTTTGTTTGGGTTATATCCCAGTGTTTTATATATACACACTGCTCAAAAAAATAAAGGGAACACTTAAACAACACAATGTAACTCCAAGTCAATCACACTTCTGTGAAATCAAACTGTCCACTTAGGAAGCAACACTGATTGACAATAAATGTCACATGCTGTTGTGCAAATGGTATAGACAACAGGTGGAAATTATAGGCAATTAGCAAGACACCCCCAATAAAAGAGTGGTTCTGCAGGTGGTGACCACAGACCACTTCTCAGTTCCCATGCTTCCTGGCTGATGTTTTGGTCACTTTTGAATGCTGGCGGTGCTTTCACTCTAGTGGTAGCATGAGACTGAGTCTACAACCCACACAAGTGGCTCAGGTAGTGCAGCACATCCAGGATGGCACATCAATGCAAGCTGTGGCAAGAAGGTTTGCTGTGTCTGTCAGTGTAGTGTCCAGAGCATGGAGGCGCTACCAGGAGACAGGCCAGTACATCAGGAGACGTGGAGGAGGCCGTAGGAGGGCAACAACCCAGCAGCAGGACCGCTACCTCCGCCTTTGTGCAAGGAGGAGCAGGAGGAGCACTGCCAGAGCCCTGCAAAATGACCTCCAGCAGGCCACAAATGTGCATGTGTCTGCTCAAACGGTCAGTACAGACTCCATGAGGGTGGTATGAGGGCCTGACGTCCACAGGTGTGTGTTGTGCTTACAGCAGGACGTTTGGCATTTGCCAGAGAACACCAAGATTGGCAAATTCGCCACTGGCGCCCTGTGCTCTTCACAGATGAAAGCAGGTTCACACTGAGCACGTGACAGACGTGACAGAGTCTGGAGACGCCGTGGAGAACGTTCTGCTGCCTGCAACATCCTCCAGCATGACCGGTTTGGCGGTGGGTCAGTCATGGTGTGGGGTGGCATTTCTTTGGGGGGCCGCACAGCCCTCCATGTGCTCGCCAGAGGTAGCCTGACTGCCATTAGGTACCGAGATGAGATCCTCAGACCTCTTGTGAGACCATATGCTGGTGCGGTTGGCCCTTGGTTCCTCCTAATGCAAGACAATGCTAGACCTCATGTGGCTGGAGTGTGTCAGCAGTTCCTGCAAGAGGAAGGCATTGATGCTATGGACTGGCCCGCCCGTTCCCCAGACCTGAATCCAATTGAGCACATCTGGGACATGTCTCGCTCCATCATGTCTCGCTCCATCCACCAACGCCACGTTGCACCACAGACTGTCCAGGAGTTGGCGGATGCTTTAGTCCAGGTCTGGGAGGAGATCCCTCAGGAGACCATCCGCCACCTCATCAGGAGCATGCCCAGGCGTTGTAGGAGGTCATACAGGCACGTGGAGGCCACACACACTACTGAGCCTCATTTTGACTTGTTTTTAAGGACATTACATCAAAGTTGGATCAGCCTGTAGTGTGGTTTTCCACTTTAATTTTGAGGGTGACTCCAAATCCAGACCTCCATGGGTTGATACATTTGATTTCCATTGATAATTTTTGTGTGATTTTGTTGTCAGCACATTCAACTATGTAAAGATAAAAGTATTTAATAAGATTATTTCATTCATTCAGATCTAGGATGTGTTATTTTAGTGTTCCCTTTATTTTTTTGAGCAGTGTGTGTATATATATATATATATACAGTGAGGGGGAAAAAGTATTTGATCCCCTACTGATTTTGTAAGTTTGCCCACTGACAAAGACATGATCAGTCTATAATTTTAATGGTAGGTTTATTTGAACAGTGAGAGACAGAATAACAACAACAAAATCCAGAAAAACGAATGTCAAAAATGTTATGAATTGATTTGCATTTTAATTAGGGAAATAAGTATTTGACCCCTCTGCAAAACATGATTTAGCACTTGGTGGCAAAACCCTTGTTGGCAATCATAGAGGTCAGACGTTTCTTGTAGTTGGCCACCAGGTTTGCACACATCTCAGGAGGGATTTTGTTCCACTCCTCTTTGCAGATCTTCTCCAAGTCATTAAGGTTTCGAGGCTGACGTTTGGCAACTCGAACCTTCAGCTCCCTCCACAGATTTTCTATGGGATTAAGGTCTGGACACTGGCTAGGCCACTCCAGGACCTTATTGTGCTTCTTCTTGAGCCACTCCTTTGTTGCCTTGGCCGTGTGTTTTGGGTCATTGTCATGCTGGAATACCCATCCACGACCCATTTTCAATGCCCTGGCTGAGGGAAGGGGGTTCTCACCCAAGATTTGATGGTATATGGCCACGTCCATCATCCCTTTGATGTGGTGAAGTTGTCCTGTCCCCTTAGCAGAAAAACACCCCCAAAGCATAATGTTTCCACCTCCATGTTTGACGGTGGGGATGGTGTTCTTGGGGTCATAGGCAGCATTCCTCCTCCTCCAAACACGGCGAGTTGAGTTGATGCCAAAGAGCTAAATTTTGGTCTCATCTGACCACAACACTTTCACCCAGTTCTCCTCTGAATCATTCATATGTTCACTGGCAAACTTCAGACGGGCCTGTACAGTGGGGAAAAAAAGTATTTAGTCAGCCACCAATTGTGCAAGTTCTCCCACTTAAAAAGATGAGAGAGGCCTGTAATTTTCATCATAGGTACACGTCAACTATGACAGACAAAATGAGAAAGAAAAATCCAGAAAATCACATTGTAGGATTTGTAATGAATTTATTTGCAAATTATGGTGGAAAATAAGTATTTGGTCAATAACAAAAGTTTCTCAATACTTTGTTATATACCCTTTGTTGGCAATGACACAGGTCAAACGTTTTCTGTAAGTCTTCACAAGGTTTTCACACACTGTTGCTGGTATTTTGGCCCATTCCTCCATGCAGATCTCCTCTAGAGCAGTGATTTTTTGGGGCTGTCGCTGGGCAACACAGACTTTCAACACCCTCCAAAGATTTTCTATGGGGTTGAGATCTGGAGACTGGCTAGGCCACTCCAGGACCTTGAAATGCTTCTTACGAAGCCACTCCTTCGTTGCCCGGGCGGTGTGTTTGGGATCATTGTCATGCTGAAAGACCCAGCCACGTTTCATCTTCAATGCCCTTGCTGATGGAAGGAGGTTTTCACTCAAAATCTCACGATACATGGCCCCATTCATTCTTTCCTTTACACGGATCAGTCGTCCTGGTCCCTTTGCAGAAAAACAGCCCCAAAGCATGATGTTTCCACCCCCATGCTTCACAGTAGGTATGGTGTTCTTTGGATGCAACTCAGCATTCTTTGTCCTCCAAACACGACGAGTTGAGTTTTTACCAAAAAGTTATATTTTGGTTTCATCTGACCATATGACATTCTCCCAATCCTCTTCTGGATCATCCAAATGCACTCTAGCAAACTTCAGACGGGCCTGGACATGTACTGGCTTAAGCAGGGGGACACGTCTGGCACTGCAGGATTTGAGTCCCTGGCGGCGTAGTGTGTTACTGATGGTAGGCTTTGTTACTTTGGTCCCAGCTCTCTGCAGGTCATTCACTAGGTCCCCCTGTGTGGTTCTGGGATTTAGATGCCTATTAGTAATTACCGTATTTTCCGCACTATAAGGCGCACCGGAGTATAAGCCGCAGCAGCTAAATTGAATGATATTGAATGATGTGTACATATATAAGCCGCACTGGACTATAAGCCGCAGGTGTTTTAATGTTTAATTACCATATGTAAGGGTTCGTGCACAGAGGGGATTGTCGGGAAAGAGACAAACTGTCTCGCTCTCGTAATGTCTGTCTGTCTTGCTCTCGTTCTGTCTCTCGTACCACTCTCGGTTCCACTTTTACTTTTGCGCGCTACCTGTCTCACTCTTTTCCGTCCTCCAGCTTTTCCTGCTGGAGCCCGCCGCTTAAAGGTGGGGGGCGCGGACCGGTCATAGAGCCCATAGAGTTAAAGTTGGTGGACTGTAACCTGTAAAATCCATAGATTTAGGAGGTCTTCTAGTGGCCGTTAGCTGTAAAAATCCATAGATTTATATACCATTATATAAGCCGCAGGGTCGAAAAATGGGAAAAAAGGCGCGGCTTATAGTCCGAAAATTACGCTATCTTTAAATGCAAAGTAGATTTCCTCTCTTCTCACTAATGGCAAATGATTGCATCTCGTTATTAAGCTGTTTGTTGTTATGAATAAGCCTGTCCATCATATCCCCCATTTGTACAAAATACTAGTCTACTTGCCTGTTTCCAAACTATACTTCAACCACTAGAAACTTTGCGTAGGCATTGTCTAGTTTGCATGAAGATGAGCACATTTTCATGTCAAGTTCAGTTTTTATAAATGCCAACTTTTGCGGGAAAACTGGCACACGCATGTTTTGGGGTCTATTTTGTACATATGCACGGTTTATAAATGAGGCCCCAGGCCAGGGTTTGGGGTTTGAGAAATCAATTAGAGAATTGATAAATTCCTCCTTAGTTGTACATTTTCTCGATATCTAAAGGCACAACCTAGATTGGAGCCAATGTCTTAAGTAGTCGTGAAAGTGACAAACTGACACGTTTTCATTTTCGTCAAAAACAACTTTATATCGAAGGGGTGACTTTTGAGTTGACGGTTTGCACATGCGCAGTTCGGTGCATGTGCAAACCGAGATGACCATAAGACCCGATTACGTGTTTCTACGCATGCGCTTAGCGAGCCAACGTAGCCATGACATCGCCTACAAGTGTGATCGAGGATTTCTATTGGTGAAGCAGTTTTAGTCTGTCTTCATACTGTACTGTCTTTGGTAGAACGGACATTGCTCCATGTACAAGGCTACGTCACCACAAGAGGGCACCATTCTCTAATAATCATTTTCCAATTTCTGTTTCATAATTCTCAAAGTTGATAAATAGCTTATCACAGTTTTTTTCAGTGATTCAATTCAGCAAGATATCATAATTTACTAAGTGAAAGGTCATTATATATTTTTATGATTTAGTTCAGTTTTATTCACGTTGATGGTGGTGACTGATAACTCAGGGTGGCCAGCCAATGTACATTACTATATTGTATTTATTAACTGGGCAGTGTATGCAATATTTAAGCAGAATATAATTTAGCTATTCTTACTATACAGTACATACATACTAAAATACATTAATTCTACAGGTCAGTTCATCTCGATACTTAAAAACTCCTAAGAACTTCACAAATCCAGTGTGTGGGTCTTCCAGTGAGTTGGAGAGGATTGAGGAACCATGGCACAGTTTGAAACCTTGATATGGACTGTAAGTGAAACATTTCTGATTTGCACATTTTGTGGCTTGGCATCTTTTTACTAGCCTTATATGCTGCGAAACAGAATGTAAACTTACTCACGCAACATACAGTGCCCTCCACTATTATTGGCACCCCTGTTTAAGATGTGGTCGATGACTTCCAAAAATTCTCCTTTTTTTTAAACAACATAGAACCCAAATGCAAAAAAAGAGAAAAATCCAACCTTTTATTTAAGTACATTACTTTGGTGGTAAAAAAAAAATCTCACATAAAAAAAAAAAAACTTGAAATCATGTGTCCCACAATTATTGGCACCCCTAACAATTCCGCTGAAAATTTTAATAGATTTTTTTACAAATATATTTTTCTGTAGTTGCTAAAGTTGGTCAGGGTATCTAGGAACTTTTAATTAGTAATTCATGACTTCCTGTTTCCCTGGGGTATAAATATGACGTGACACAGAGGCCTAATTCTCTTACCCATTTGTCAACATGGCAAAGACAAGAGAACACACCATTCAAGTAAGGCAGATTTGTGTCGACCTTCATAAGTCAGGCAATGGCTACAAGAAAATAGCCACTCGCCTTAACTTGCCCGTATCTACAGTCAGAGGAATCATTAAGAAGTTTAAAACAACTGGAACAGTGACAAACAAGGCTGGAAGAGGTCCCAAGTTTATCTTGCCACAACGCACAGTGAGGAGGATGGTAAGAGAAGTAAAAAAAAGTCCTAAGCTCACTGTCACAGAATTGCATCAAAGAGTGGCATCTTGGGGTCACAAAGACTCCAAAACAACCATCAGACTCTCTCTACATGCCAACAAGCTGTTTGGGAGGCATGCAAGGAAAAAGCCTTTTCTCACTAACACTCACAAACGTAAACGTCTGGAGTTTGCTAAGCGGCACTGGGACTTCAACTGGGATCGTGTGCTTTGGTCAGATGAGACTAAGATTGAGCTTTTTGGCAACAAACACTCTAAGTGGGTCTGGCGTAAAACAAAAGATGAGTATGCCGAAAAGCACCTCATGCCCACCGTGAAGTATGGTGGAGGATCTGTGATGCTGTGGGCCTGTTTCTCTTCCAAAGGCCCTGGGAACCTTGTTAGGGTGCAAGGCATTATGAACGCTTTGAACTACCAGGACATTTTAAATAAAAACCTGATGGCCTCTGCCAGAAAGCTGAAGATGGGTCGTCATTGGGTCTTTCAGCAGGATAATGATCCAAAACATGTGGCAAAATCTACACAAAAATGGTTCAGCAGTCACAAACTTAAGGTCCTCCCATGGCCATCTCAGTCCCCAGACCTCAACCCAATCGAAAACCTGTGGGGGCGAGCTAAAGAGGAGAGTGCATAAGAGAGGACCCAGGACACTGGATGATCTAGAAAGATTGTGCAAAGAAGAATGGTCAAAGATCCCTCTCTCTGTGTTCTCCAATCTTGTGAAATGTTATAGGAGGAGATTAAGTGCTGTCTTGTTGGCAAAAGGGGGTTGTACAAAGTATTAACATCAGGGGTGCCAATAATTGTGGGACACATGATTTCAAGTAAAAAAAATTCTAAATGTGTGATTTTTTTTTTTACACCAAAGTAATGTACTTAAATAAAAGGTTGGATTTTTCTATTTTTTTGCATTTGGGTTCTATGTTGTTTTAAAAAAAAAGGAGAATTTTTGGAAGTCCTCGACCACATCTTAAACAGGGGTGCCAATAATTGTGGAGGGCACTGTATATTCCTGGCACCAAACAGCATGCTCAATTCACTGTATGCTCAATTCACAGTATGCTCAATTCTCAGTATGCTCAATTCACAGCATGCTCAATTCACAGTATGCTCAATTCACAGTATGCTCAATTCACAGTATGCTCAATTCACAGTATGCTCAATTCACAGTATGCTCAATTCACAGCACGCTCAATTCACAGTATGCTCAATTCACAGTACGCCACCACATTTACAAAAGCCAGTTTAAAAAATGGTCCTACATAATTACATTATATTTGAATTGTGAATATTTGTTAGAATTTTCCTAACTAGTTCTGTAAGTTTTATGAATACACATCAGTTTCAATTTGAGTGATTAGAGTATGTTTTCTCTACTTCCAGATAAATATTATATTGGTGCTTGAAAGCATTGGATCCTGTATTGCATGTGCATGGGCGGCAGGTAGCTTAGTGGGTAAGAGCGTTGTGCCAGTAACCGAAAGGTCGCTGGTTCTAATCCCCGAGCCGACTAGGTGAAAAATCTGTCGATGTGCCCTTAAGCAAGGCACTTAACCCTAATTGCTCCTGTAAGTCGCTCTGGATAAGAGCGTCTGCTAAATGACTAAAATGTAAATGTATGTGGTAGAGCAGAGTACAGAATATTTTATTTATTTTATTTTTTGTCATTTAGCAGACGCTCTTATCCAGAGCGACTTACAGGAGCAATTAGGGTTAAGTGCCTTGCTCAAGGGCACACCGACAGATTTTTCACCTAGTTGGCTCGGGGATTAGAACCAGCGACCTTTCGGTTACTGGCATAATGCTCTTAACCACTAAGCTACCGAGACGACCGTTAGACCCGATTACGTGTTTCTACGTATGCGCTTAGCGAGCCAACGTAGCCATGACATCGCCTACAAGTGTGACAGTATGCGCAATTCACAGTATGCTCAATTCACAGTATGCCACCACATTTACAAAAGCCAGTTTAAAATGGGCCTACATAATTACATTATATATGAATTGTGAATATTTGTTAGAATTTTCCTAACTAGTTCTTGTTTTCTCTACTTCCAGATAAATATTATATTGGTGCTTGAAAGCATTGGATCCTGTATTGCATGTGGTAGAGCCGAGTACAGAATAGGGGATGAATGTTGTCCCATGTGTTCACAAGGTAAGGAACCTCTCTTTACATCAAATGAATCACCAGACATTAATACATCATCAACACCAACAGAAAAACATGACATTGTGATTCTCTCTTCTGCAGGAAATCGTGTTTATAAGCATTGTACTGAATTCACCAGCACCTCCTGTGTGCCCTGTGTTGATTCTACATTCCTTGATGAGCCCAATGGTCTCATGAAATGCAAAGTGTGTACCAACTGTGATCCAGGTAAGAGTGGTCCTGTGTGTCTGCACTGAAACCCTGACACAAACACTGACATTATGTTATGCTATGAGGATATGTCAGTTGTATGAATGAAATGTGTCTCATATTTTGCATCAGATATAACACACAATGTTTTCTCAATAGGTTTGGGTTTGAAGGTAAAGCAGCCATGTAGACCTTCATCAGACACTGTCTGTGGGACACTGGAGGGGTTCTACTGTCTAGACCCAACTAAGGATGGTTGTAGAGCAGCCCAGAGACACAGCAGCTGTAAACCTGGTCAATACATCAGCCACACAGGTTGGTCTTCTGTCTCACTCATTATACTAATTGTGTTGTCATAATTCATTTGAGTCAAGTTAACTTCAGTGTGAATAATCATTACAGTTAATGAAATTAAATTAGTAACTAAACTAAATGCAATTTTTAATTAACATTTCAACATGTATTTGTGCAGGAACAACATCTACAGATACTGTGTGTGCTGACTGCATTGGTGATACCTATTCAAATGGATCATTAACATCCTGCCAGCCACACACCAAGTAAGTTCACATATGTTTACATAAATCAAAAGTGTAAGATAAAGACTACAATAATATACTAAAGTACAAATCTACAATAAAACGGAAAGTTGAATTATCAGATTGGTTTCTCAGACTGTTATATTATGTGTTACAGGTGTAAATCCTTAGGTCTTCAAGAACTTAGACCAGGAACTCATTTGTCCAATTCTGAATGTGGACCACAATCCTCAAAAATAGAAACTGGAATCATAATTGGTGTTGCGGCATCAGTCCTAATAGCAATAATAATAATAATAGGATTTGTAATTCTAAGGAGGAAAAAAAGTCCAACAACAGTGACTTTTTCTCCAGTGACACTACATGCTGTAAAGGTATGTTGTTATCATGTACATTTTAAAGAGTCCATATTTTCATTTTGAACAGTCACTGTGTTAAGGTTAGCTGACCGGTTGTTGTTATTGTTCTACTTTGGGGCTGAACTTGAAATGTTTTATTGAGTAATATGTTTCCTTCTATTACGCATCATCAGATTTAGAGGAAACACCAAGCAATGTACAATGAAACAGAAGAAGGAACAGCGTCTTGCATGTGTTCGTTTTGTAAGTAAGTAATGGTGAGTTGTCAAGAACTTCAGCCGTGTGACAAAAGATGTACGCTCTATTACTTCACGTTATCAATGCTATGATGACAATTAAGATATGGTCAAAGTGCTATAAAACTATAGCCTCACTCTCACACGGTCCTTGTTCATTACTGGTTTATTCTCTCCCCAGATTCAAGCTCTGGCCACACTTATCATTACAATGATACCTGAGGTATGTCCAGATTCTGTACACTGTGGTAAATGTGATCTAGATTCAATTTTTTCTTAAAGTTGGTTTCTGGCATATTAATTTTGTAGTGTACAGAGATTCAGCTGACTTTGAAGCTTAACCATGGACCCAATGTCCTGAATCCCTAAAAGTAATTCCAAGGAAATGGCACAATTTTTATTTTTTATATCATGGGGGCAAAGAAAGAAACCTTAGTTGAAAACAGGTTCTGTGGGGGGAAACCCTCTGCTCTGTCTACAGGGAAGGTCAAGTGGGCCCACATAGGTGCAAATTCAAATGTCTGGCAGTTGAAGCTTCAGTACAAAAGGGACTAAAAATGACCCTGGTTAGTTAGCCTTCTAATACAGGTACAGTAGCTGCTTGGAGCGTGTGCCCCAGAGAGCAGAGTATGAGGGGGCTAAAGGTTATAGCGCAGAAGCATGGGGAAATGTACAGATTACAACATCACCAAGACTGGAATGCAAACATTGTATCTTTGTAAGAGAGCCTAGAACACTTTAAACAGTCTCTGTGCTGATCGCGCTCCAGTGAGTTTTTATCAAACCGCAGAATGAGACTGAAAATGAAAGTTAATTTAGATTCAATTTCATTTCACAACGCGGCAGTGTGTAAATTGTATTTTTATGTAATACATCTTCACTCTCTCCTTCTCAAACTGAACCGAACATAGGCTAGTCCTCTTTGACCTAATCAAACATTATTTTCGGAAGAACCATTTGACTCCCCTCTTGAGCACCGTAGGCCTACACATCCATTGGTTAGGCTGTGTGAGCAGAGCAGGCCGAGGCTCACATTAGGAATATCCACTCCAGTGTGTAATGCAGCCTCGTTTTATTTACACCTTCCCAGCAGCTATCTTAGAAATGTTTGTCTCGCCTAGGGTGGCAGAATATCCAGGGCCGGGCCTGTTAGGCCCATACATTGTGAACACATAGGAGGTCCAGTACCGGGAAGAAATGTAATCTACACTGAATACCTTCCGAATGCACTATGTGTCAGTTGTATCTGCATCAGATAATACATGCCATGTTTTCTCCATAGGTTTGGGTTTGAAGGTAAAGCAGCCATGTAGACCTTCATCAGACACTGTCTGTGGGACACTGGAGGGGTTCTACTGTCTAGACCCAACTAAGGATGGTTGTAGAGCAGCCCAGAGATACAGCAGCTGTAAACCTGGTCAGTACATCAGCCTCACAGGTTGGTCTCCTCGCAAGTATTCAACATGATTTTGTCATGATTTCTAGTGTGCCAAGGTACTCTACTGAATTAAAAGTAGCTGATCGTTTGATTGATTGAAATCATTGGACAATTACAATTAAGTCAAGATGAGTACATGGGGAAAGTTTAAGTACAATGTTTACAAGTTTGTTTTGGGATGTCTTGTTTTTTAATAATTTAAACGTATGTTTAAACCTCCATTTGTGCAGGAACAACATCTACAGATACTGTGTGTTCTGACTGTACTGGTGATACTTATTCAGATGGATCATTAACAGCCTGCCAGTCACACACTGGGTAAGTGTGGCTTACACAAATAGTTTTTACCCTAAATACAAAGTTACCTAACACACATCTAAAACTGAAAGATGTATGACCAAGTTATAAAGGAATCATTAATGGCCAGTATTTATCTGTTTATAGATGTGAATCCGTGGGACTTCAGGAAATGAAACCAGGATTTCCTTGGTCGGATTCAGAGTGTGGACCACAACTATCCCATTCAACAGCTAGAGGCATAATTGGTGTTGTGGCATCCATGACAGTTCTCATGATATTAGCTGGAGCTGTTTTCTTATTAATAGTAGTGAGAAAAAGAAAAAACTCAGATTCATTTTAGGAATTGCATCAGTAAATTATTGTTTAGTGTGTGTGTGAATTCTTTTTTAGTGTTTGTGTGAGTATGAGTGAGTTAGAGAGAGTGGTGGCAGGTAGTCTAGCGGTTAAGAGCGCTAGGCCAGTAACCGAAAGGTTGATTGTTCAAATCCACGAGACGACTAGGTGACTAAGGTCGTTGTTTTGAATCGCTGAGCAGACTAGGTGGAAGAAAAAAAATTCTACAGCTGCACCATCGAGAGCATCCTGACTGGTTGCATCACCGCCTGGTATGGCAACTGCTTGGCCTCCGACCGCAAGGCACTACAGAGGGTAACGCGTACAGCTCAGTACATCACTGGGGCCAAGCTTCCTGCCATCCAGGACCTCTATACCAGGCGGTGTCAGAGGAAAGCCCTCAAAATTGTCAAAGTCTCCAGCCACCCTAGTCATAGACTGTTCTCTCTGCTACCGCACGGCAAGCGGTACCGGAGTGCCAAGTCTAGGTCCAAAAGACTTCTCAACAGCTTCTACCCCCAAGCCATAAGACTCCTGAACAGCTAATCATGGCTACCCGGACTATTTGCGCTGCCCCCCCCACCCCATCCTTTTACGCTGCTGCTACTCTGTTAATTATTTATGCATAGTCACTTTAACTCTACCCACATGTACATATTACTTCAACTACCTCAACTAGCCGGTGCCCCCGCACATTGACTCTGCACCGGTAGCCTCCCTACTGTTATTTTATTTTACTTCTGCTCTTTTTTTCTCAACACTTTTTTTGTTGATGTTTTATTTTTACTTTTTTATTAAAAATAAATGCACTGTTGGTTAAAGGCTGTAAGTAAGCATTTCACTGTAATGTCTGCACCTGTTGTATTCGGAGCATGTGGCCAATAAAATTTGATTTGATTTGATTAACTCTAAGAGCATCTGCTAAATTATTTAAATGTAAACATTTTGAGTGTGTGCACCCCTGTCAATCCAAAACTTCCTGTCCATTTGGATTAAGTATTTCTCAGACTATCATAGTAATAACTAACCAAATTATACTTGTTTTGCATCTTGTCTTTCCAGAGTGGAAACAGAAGAGACATAGTGTTTTAAATCAGGGGTTCGAACCAGTTCAGGGAACAGAACCAAAACAGAACCAACATTTATTTCAAGAAACCGTAACTGAACTGGGAACAGAAGTGATCTCTAGTCTTCTGGAACAGAACCGTTATTTACAAATCTTGAGAACAGGTTTATATAATGTTATTTTATGTTCCAAAAATATTCCTAATGTCTAGTATATAATTATGTAATTCAGTGAAGTTCTGATGCTAGTAATAGCCTAAACACATTCCAATTCACATCATGATGTTCAGTGCTTCAAGCCATGCGCCCTCCATGTCCACCCAAAATGTCAGTCGCATCTCACAGCCTGCACTAATCTGGGAGCTGAGTTTGAAAGTGTACCATTGAAAATGTGCAATATCATAAATGATCACCATCCACTGTACTCAGATGAAGTGTCATGGATGCCACACTCCAGAACTGGAGCGTGAAAATATCCACACCGCCATGGATAAAATGAACTGCAATGCACTTCCACTTTAATTTTGACTAATCCAATGTGGATTTATCAGGAGTTGACTGTATTCAGCCAAAGTTACTGGGATCTGTGATCTTGATTCACCTGTTATTTAGCCAAGTTGTTTTGCAACATCCTAGATCAAGACCATGTCACTTTTTACAGTTAATTGTGTTACAAAAAATAAAATGTGATATGAACAGTCTTTACTTGTGCCTTCTAACCAAACCGGTTTGCTGATTGCTTGTAAATTCTATTTAAATTACCCGATACATTTTACATTACTTGTTTTTCTGAACAGTAATTTGTATGGGCACAAAACACTTGTACATTTGTTAATATTGTGAAAATAATCAACATCCATTCAGCAAGTGTACCTTATTTTTTGCTTTTAATTTGACAAAAATGTTTTGTGTTTATTATTTTAAATGCATGGAGGACGCCCACTTCAAAAACATCCCTTCCAGTTGCAGCTGTCAGGAGTTCCTCCACTGTGTGTGACATTAGATCTTCTTCTGTGGTGTTGGAGCTGCTGCTTTCTCTCATTAGATCTTCTTCTATAGTGTTGGAGCTGCTGCTTTCAATATTAGATCTTCTTCTGTGGTGTTGAAGCTGCTGCTTTCTCTCGTTAGATCTTCTGTGGTGTTGGAGCTGCTGTTTTCACTCCCCCAGCCTCAGCTTTAGCTCCCTGTACGTCACAAAGTAAGAGGAGGGATTTGCTCGACTTTCTGCTGCAGTTTTTGGTAGAACTTTGAACTGTCATCAATGATTTTCTAAAACTAACAAAAATCAGTATTTTATGTTTTAAAGCTTCCAAATTGTCATGGGCATAGTTTATAGGTAAATGCTAGCATTACTATGGGAATGGCTGATTACAGGGGCATCCGTTCTGGTAAATGTAGCATTTTATTCATTTAACCTTTATTTTTACCTTTGAGGTGAGAAAATGACTTTTGTTTGGGGGAGGACTTGGGTAGTATCCAGTTGATTTACGTGTTTAACCTGTTTGGGGAATCTGTTATCCGTGGGGTAGAAAACATTGACCTGGATGAAGCTTCATCACATTTCAATCAGACTACTCCCTAGACCAGGGGTGGGCAAACCTTTTGGCTCAAGGGCCACGTTGAGATTTTGAAACCAAGTGAAGGGCCACATACTATATGCGTGACAAAACATGTGAAGCCTTTATTCATTTTCACATTGACACGCAACTACTAGTGTACTGTAGGTGTACTTAGGCTTGCAGAACAATTCTACCCTTGTTTATTTTAGATTTTCATTTTTACAAAATTGATATAATTTAGAATGTCACAGACACCGTCAAACACACACAGATCCTGCATCTCTACCCTTTTAAAGTACAATCAAACGGACAGTCACAATATGCAAACTTAAAAATATATATTATATGACTGGAGACATGCAAAATGTAACAGCAGATGTGTACAAAAATAAAAATAATAATCTAACATTTGAGTGAAACATGTGGTTAGAGCATCTGTTTCATTTGGGTGGTCTTTTTTTGAAAGCATATTAAGGAACAATTCTCATCTCCATTGTGAGCCATATTTACAGTTATCCAATCACCTCAGCCCAAATTTGACTGATGAATTATTACCTGTATCCAAGTGCATTGCTGGATAATTCTCACTGCATAACATCACCATGAAAAGGTGTAATCCTTGCCTACCCCAGTCACAGTTATTCGTGTCTTAATGTGAACAATGGGTCTGGTCACCTCTCTTGGCAAGGGCATCAAAGTCTGGTGTCATCTTTGATGTAGAGATTCTCAGAACAGCTGACAAGTGGTAATTTGTTAAATTTGACCTGTGATGGGATTTGTTGTAATTCATGACTGAGAACGTTTGTTCACACACATATGTGGACCCGAATAAAACAAGCATCCTTTGGGCATGCTTTTTAATGTTTGGAAACTTTGTTTCATTCAGTGAGCCATAGAACTGGTCTATTGTTGCTGTTTTGTACTTCTCCTTCAAAGCCAATTCGTAAGTCGCTCTGGATAAGAGCGTCTGCTAAATGACGTAAATGTAAAAGCAATGTCACATTGGATGTCGATGAGCTCCAATTGTGTGTCTGGTGGTGCTTTCTCGCTGTCGAAAGACAGGGGGCATGATACAAGCTCCAGCTCAGACTCAATCTTGGTGAAGTCTGTAAAGTGGTGGAAAAACTCAGCATGCAGGTCAATCAAAGTGCTACTGTATGTCTCAGTGCGGCACTGCGATGTGGGCGCGTTCAGTGTTGGAAAATGAGCGAGAGACCAGCTGCTCATTTGTCTGGAGAACAACATAAGTTTGGCCTTGGAATACAGTTCATGCACAAAAACACAATTTCCCTGCAGTTTCACATTTAGATCGTTCAGATGCCCCAATATGTCCACACCGAAAGCAAAGTCGCCCAGCCAGTCTGTCTTTCAACTCTGAGAAGTCGTCAGCTTTACCAACCGTGTCAAGGAACATACTCATCTCCCCTCTTAGTTCCCACACACGGCGAAATACTTTTCCCAGGCACATTTGAATGCTACAACAAGTCCTGGTGCTCTGCCTCTGTGTCATTGAGCAGCTGAATGAACTGACGATGGTTAAGCCCCCTTGCCCGTATAAAGTTGACAAGTTTTACAACCACTTTGACAACATTTTCCTTCAACAAACATTAAAAGTTGAGTGGTGTCTCTGATGTCAGTACTCTCATCCAATGCTATAGAAAAAAGATTGAAGCCATCTGCTTAGTTAGCATGCTTGCTTGAAAAAAAAAGATGATTTAAATTATATTCCTTCAAGCTGCTTGGCGATGGTCTTGTAGCCCATTCCAGCCTTGTGTAGGTCTACAATCTTGTCCCTGACATCCTTGGAGAGCTCTTTGGTCTTGACCATGGTGAAGAGTTTGGAATCTGATTGATTGATTGCTTCTGTGGACAGGTGTCTTTTATACAGGTAACAAACTGAGATTAGGAGCACTCCCTTTAAGAGTGTTCTCCTAATCTCAGCTCGTTACCTGTATAAAAGACACCTGGGAGCCAGAAATCTTTCTGATTGAGAGGGGGGTCAAATACTTATTTCCCTCATTAAAATGCAAATCAATTTATAACATTTTTGACATGCATTTTTCTGGATTTTTCTGTTGTTATTCTGTCTCTCACTGTTCCAATAAACCTACCATTAAAATCATAGACTGATCATTTCTTTGTCAGTGGGCAAACGTACAAAATCAGCTGGGGATCAAATACTTTTTTCCCCTCACTGTATATCCTGGGGGCAAAGAAAGAAACCTTAGTTGAAACCAGGTTCTATGGGGGGAAACCCTCTGCTCTGTCAACAGCGAAGGTAAAGTGGGCCCACACAGGTGCAAATTCAAATGTCTGGCAGTTGAAGCTTCAGTACAAAGGGGACAAAATGTGAGGACAGACGCTGGGAGACGAGAAGTACAGGTCGTGAACATTTAATGAAAAAACTGATATATAACAAAACAAGAACAGCGTCTGGACAGGGGGAACAAAACGACATTAATGCAGACACGGGAATCAACCTGGGGAACAGACAGATATAGAACGGCCAATCAAAAGAGTGAAGGAGTCCAGCGAGCGCTGATGCGCGTAACGATGGTGACAGGTGTGCGTAATGATGGGCAGCCTGGCGCCCTCGAGCGCCAGGGAGGGGGAGCGGGAGCAGGCGTGACACAAAAAATGACACTGGTAAGTTAGCCTTCTAATACAGGTACAGTAGCTGCTTGGAGCGTGTGCCCCAGAGAGCAGAGTATGAGGGGGCTAAAGGTTATAGCGCAGAAGCATGGGGAAATGTACAGATTACAACATCACCAAGACTGGAAAGCAAACATTGTATCTTTGTAAGAGAGCCTAGAACACTTTAAACAGTCTCTGTGCTGATCGCGCTCCAGTGAGTTATCAAACCGCAGAATGAGACTGAAAATGAAAGTTAATTCATATTCAATTTCATTTCTCTTGTTTTGATGCACGCGTGTGAACACATAGGAGGTCAAGTACCGGGAATAAATTAAATCTACACTGAACAAAAATATAAACGCAACATGTAAAGTGTTGGTCCGATATTTCATGAGCTGAAATAAAAGGACCACTCTTACCTGAGACCATTGTGCTCATCAAGGAATGTAGAATCAACACAGGGCACGCAGCTGGTGCTGGTGAATTCAGTTGTGATGGGTGATTTGAAGGAGTCAGGCGCAGGAGGGTAAATCACAGAATACAGAATTTATTCCGGAATACAGAGTTATACAGAAATGCGTCAAACAGTCCAGTGCGCAAAACAGGCGCACTGGAACCAAACAGGCACACGGGAAAAATACCCCGGCAATACAAAATACACGGAGCTCAACAGAGCTACGCTCTCCTCACAATAAACAGTCACACACACAAGGACAAGGGGGCAGAGGCAACACTTATACAAGTACTAATGAGGGGATATGAACCAGGTGTGTGTAATAGACAAGACAAAACAAATGGAATGATGAGATGAGGAGCGGTAGTGGCTAGAAGGCCGGTGACGAAGAACGCCGAAGCCTGCCCGAACCAGGAGAGGAGGCAGCTTCGGAGGAAGTCGTGACATCAGTACAATGCTTATGTACACGATTTCTTGGGGAAGAGAGAATCACAATGTCATGTTTTTCTCTTAGTGTTGATGATATCTTGACAAAATTCTCTAAAACAACGTTGGAGGTGGCTTATGGTAGAGAAATTAACATACAATTATCTTGCAGACATTCCTGCTGTCAGCATGCCAATTGCACGCTCCCTCAAAACTTGAGACATCTGTGGTATTGTGTTTTGTGACAAACCTGCACATTTAGAGTATCCTTTTATTGTCCCCAGCACAAGGTGCACCTGTGTAATGATCATGCTGTTTATATCAGCTTCTTGATATGCCACTCGTCAGGTGGATGGATTATCTTGGCAAAGGAGAAATGCTCACTAACAGGGATGTAAACAAATTTGTGCACAAAATTTGAAAGAAATAAGCTTTTTGTGCATATAGAAAATGTCTGGGATCTTTTATTTTAGCTCATGGGACCAACACTTTACATGTTGCGTTTATATTTTTGTTCAGTGTATTTTCAAATACTTTCCTATAAACAGACTACTATTCGAAAGTATTTTCTAATACTTATTTCCAAATACATTATTTCAAATACCTAACAGACCTGATTCAATTGCATGGGAGTATTTAAATGTTTGTATAAATACTATATATTTAATAAATACATGCCACAATTTTCGAAGTGTATTTCCAAATACAGACCAATATTCAATTACTTGTGTTTTCAAATAAAAAATATCAAAATACTTATTTCCAAATGTCTTTGAAAGTAATTGAAATACCCTAAATAGTATTTGAACCCAGGTATGGTCTAGATTACTACTGTTTGTTAACATCATGGTTTATTACAATATTGGACATCTGTCTTTTTTATAGACCCTCAAATACTGACACAGGTATGTTTGGAAATCTATGAATATCTTTCATCACATTGTTTTACTAAGTGGTCTCTTCTGGCTGTTAAATGTGAATTTAATGGGCCAGTTTCCGGACATAGATTAAGCCTATCCTTGGACTAAAAAGCACTTAAAATGGAGAATCTCCATTGAAAAGGACTGGGCTTAATCTCTGTCCGGAAAAGCAGCCCAATGTGTTTGACTAATTACTGATTCCATTTGATAGGCATCCCCAGATCAGGAAATATCAATGCTGTCTGTGAGAACTTGAAAAGGTAAGGCAAGGTTTTAAAAATATGTTTACAGAATAGTTTTTATGAGTTAAAAGAATTTCAAACATATTTATAAGTAAATGTGTATGGTATATTACTTCATCAAGTCATCAGTGCTAAGACAAATGATATGATCCAAGAATATATGACAAACTATTGTACTGCAAAACCCTAGATTAACACTTTAGTTAAAGAGTATAGGCTACATAGATATTGAGTTTGATTGTATGACTGGTACATTGTACATTTGTTTTTTAGCTTGTAAAAACGTAGTTTGCTGTGTGACTTCAAGATCACCAAATCTTGAATCAATCTGTCAACAGTTGCACTATCAGACATAAGACATTGGATATAAGGGACTATTGTATATCTCTTACCTAGTAGTGGATTGACCTGTAAACATTTACCTGGATGAAGCTCAATTAAAGTTAAATCAAACTACTCCCCAAAGGTACCTGCATAGTGGGGAGAAGAGCCTGATCACTGACTTCAGTCTGGGGTTGTTTGGCTCCAGGAGAAGAGAACACAGCCTGGATGATCTTCAATCTCAGCCTCTCATGTTGGAAGACATGGAACCAGGTTTAATTATGACTTAATAAACAATAACAACAAAGTATAGATATAAATAATGTAGATGGAACCAGGTTTATCCACACAGCCTTCTAAAGGTGCCGATAGCTTCTATGTAGTTCAACCATTTATGAACAGCTCTAAATTGTTTAACATTCAGTGCAGTTTGTCAGTGCTGTCAGTGTAACCACACATTAATACGTCAGTGAGAAAACCGCCGAAACCAAGGCCTACACTAAACTGGAAGGAGATGATCTGTATCTGATTGATACACTATCTATAAACGTATAGTTAACATTATTGCATCATTTGTCAATACATCGTTGCATTTGGCGACAGCATAATGACGATGACTATGAATGAGGAGAGAGGTCAGTCATACCCTGGTCTGTTCTCCAGATGACTATGAAGGAGGAGAGAGGTCAGTCATACCCTGGTCTGTACTCCAGATGACTGTGAATGAGGAGAGAGGTCAGTCATACCATGGTCTGTACTCCAGATTACTATGAATGAGGAGAGAGGTCAGTCATACCCTGGTCTGTACTCCAGATGACTATGAATGAGGAGAGAGGTCAGTCATACCCTGGTCTGTACTCCAGATGACTGTGAATGAGGAGAGAGGTCAGTCATACCCTGGTCTGTACTCCAGATGACTATGAATGAGGAGAGAGGTCAGTCATACCCTGGTCTGTACTCCAGATGACTATGAATGAGGAGAGAGGTCAGTCATACCCTGGTCTGTACTCCAGATGACTATGAATGAGGAGAGAGGTCAGTAATACCCTGGTCTGTATCTACTCCAAGGCCACTAGGCTGTTGTTGCTCTGCAGGTTCAGAGAGTCAATGGTCTCCTGGCAGACCTGGACCTCTCTCCTCAGGCTCCTCTGGGCTTCTCTCTCCACCTTCTGCGCCCGGCTGAGCTGCTTCGTCTGACCTTTGACCCCAGCTACTCCTGGAGCTGGACTACAACCTGTAGTAGAATCACAGGGTACATTAGAGTATTTTGTGTAGATCAGTGACAAAAAGTGTAGATCAGTGAAAAAACAAAAAAACATTTAATCCATATTAATCCCAATTTGTAACACAATCTCATGTGTTAGGCCAATTAGTTGTCAGAGATTGCTCCAGTGAGAAACCTAAAACATAATCGCTGTGGGTGAATCTTCCTTCCTTTACATCCATATGTTTTTACTAGATGATGCAAATACACAGAGTACACCAAACATTAGGAACCCCTTCACCCTCAGAACAGCCTCAATTCGTCGAGGCATGGACTCTACAAGGTGTCGGAAGCGTTCCACAGGGATGCTGGCCCATGTTGACTCCAATGCTTCCCACAGTTGTGTCAAGTTGGCTGG
The DNA here is from genome assembly GCF_020615455.1 of Coregonus clupeaformis. NCBI lineage: Eukaryota > Metazoa > Chordata > Actinopteri > Salmoniformes > Salmonidae > Coregonus > Coregonus clupeaformis. The sequence goes on from NC_059215.1 coordinate 51,598,045, forward strand.
ATGTCCTTTGGGTGGTGGACCATTTTTGATACACACAGGAAACTGTTGAGTGTGAAAAAACAAGCAGCATTGCAGTTCTTGACACAAACCGGTGTGCCTGGCACCTACTACCATACCCCGTTCAAAGGCACTTAAATGTTTTGTCTTGCCCATTCACCCTCTGATAGGTACAAGTACACAATCCATGTCTAAATTGCCTCAAGGCTTAAAATCCTTCTTTAACAAGTCTCTCCACTTCATCTACACTGATTGAAGTGGATTTAACAAGTGACATCAATAAGGGATCATAGCTTTCAGCTGGATTCACCTGGTCAGTCTATGTCACGGAAAGACCAGGTGTTCTTAATGTTTTGTATACTCAGTGTATATATTTACACATTTGGTAGATACATACACTTCTAACAAACATGATCTTGAATGTGAACCAAATGTCCAACTGTAACAGTATCTATTTACAATGTGTTAATAAGGCTGAAAAGATTACATTGGTACTTTCTCGTTTGGACGTTAAACTATTTATCTTAGTTGGAAGGAAACTTTACTTTGCTAGAAGTATGTAGACCAATACCTTATCTAGCACAGTTCATTAAGGTGAGATATTAACCCGAATAAGAATTCAAACACAAAAGTATTAAGGCTTTCTAACCATGATATCTATTTAAGAGGAAGTGTAGCAGATAAACCAAGTTATCAGATCATGATTTCCATTCTCTTCCTCCAGCATTCTCACGAGTCCCTCACTCCTTCACATAAACAGGAGAACTGAAAGTAAAGAACTAAAATAACTGAAAGTAAAGGCAGTTCATAGAAAAGTCCCATTCACAGTTTATTTGAAAGGACTTTAGGTGTGCTCGATCTAGGCACAATGGAAACAACGGAAGTGTGCAAAAAGTGCAAACACTGCCTGTCGGTTAAGCTAAAGCCTGAAGTATTTCAATTATTTGAAATACATATTTGACCCAGGTCTGATTCACATATATAGCTATATAGCCTAATCTACAAATCTACACACTCAAAGCATGTTCAAACCTTTCTAGACATGGCCTGTAGCTGGGCCAACCGGTCCTTCACTACCTTCCTGGACATGGCATATAGCTGGGCCAACCGGTCCTTCACTACCTTCCTGGACATGGCATATAGCTGAGGCAACCAGTTCTTCACTACCTTCCTGTTCATGGCCTGTAGCTGGGCTAACTGGTCCTTCAGCTGCTGTCTCAACTCATCCTGCTGGCTTTTAGCAGAGATCAGCTCTCCTTCCTTTATTGGCACAGAGTTCTACACAAGGAACACACTGTACCTGCAGAATACAAAATACAGTATTGATTGGGATAACATACAACAGAAGTGTCACCTTTTATTGACAGGATTGTTCACACCTATCCAAACCTTTCACTGAATTTGACAATGCCTATTCCCCCTCAGGAGACTGAAAAGATTTGGCATGGGTCCCCAGATACTCAAAAAGTTCTACAGCTGCACCATCGAGAGCATCCATTGGCATGGGTCCCCAGATACTCAAAAAGTTATACAGCTGCACCATCGAGAGCATCCTGACCGGTTGCATCACCGCCTGGTATGGCAACTGCTCGGCATCTGACCGTAAGGTGCTACAGAGGGTAGTGCGTACGGCCCAGTACATCACCGGGGCCAAGCTTCCTGCCATCCAGGACCTCTATATCAGGCGGTGTCAGAGGAAGGCCCTCAAAATTGTAAAAGACTCCAGCCACCCTAGTCATAGACTGTTCTCTCTGCTACCGCATGGCAAGTGGTACCGGAGCGCCAAGTCTAGGTCCAAAAGGCTCCTCAACAGCTTCTACCCCCAAGCCATAAGACTGCTTAACAATTAATCAAATGGCCACCCGGACTATTTACATTGACACCCCCCCATTTGTTTTTACACTGCTACTACCTGCTGTTTATTATCTATGTATAGTCACTTTACCCCTACCTACATGTACAAGTTACCTCAACTAACCTGTACCCCTGGATATAGCCTCGTTATTGTTATGTTATTTTATTGTGTTACTTTTTTAAACTTTCGTTTATTTAGTAAATATTTTCCTAACTCTGTTTTCTTAAAACTGCATTGTTAGTTAAGGGCTTGTAAGTAAGAATTTCATGGTAAAGTCTACACCTGTTGATGCCGCGCATGTGGTAAATACAATTTGATTTGATACTGTATCTCCATGCCTACACACCAGAAGAGATCAAATTATTCTTCCTGGCCTCCTCTAAGTCCCTCATCAGTTGTTCATTGGTTCTCTGCCATTCTCTCATCTGTCCAGTAAGTGATACTCTGTTGTCTTCCTCCTCACTGTCCACTGCATTCTCTGAATATCTGAAGAGCTGTGTTTGTGGCCATGTTCCATGACTCAGACAAGGCCATCATGCAAGATTAGATCAGTTTTAGGTCATATTTTAGAAAATAACATTACATGCAGCCTGTATATCAATTTTAAACGTTAACAAATATTAATTCCTAACTCTGACCAAGTTAACTAAGGGTTAACCTCATACTCTATGTCTTGGTGTTCTGTCTCAGAGTGAGTTGCTTCTCTGCCCAACAGGGCTCGGAACCCTCCATGTTCAACACCCCACCCAGAGCTGGCCTCTCTCAGCCTGTGGAGCTCCTCTTCTAGCCTGGCTATCTGCTGGCTCCTCCTTCTCCACCTCCCTCAGATTCCTGACCTCCTCTGACAGATGCACTATCAACTCCACCTTCAATACAAAAAAACACAGGGTGAAACAGTGAGAAGTTTTTCCTCATTCCTCATGTCTTCTATCATTCGTCCTCTTCCCGACAACTTTTCAAAACACCATAAGGAGGCGAGGAGGAGAAGAATCTGTTAATGGTATGTACAAATTATTTTGTTGACTTTAATTTGTTAATTTGTTAATTTATTCTTTATTTAATTTGAAGTTAATTCATGCCAGTTTCAGTATACAATTTACAGCAGGCTATCTTTCAATCAAAGATGTTCTATTTTAGTTCAAATTTTAGGCAAAGTGAAAGAGAATTGGATGAGGATATCGTTCAATACAAAGAACCTAAAAGAAAAGTATATGAGATGAGCAAAGTTAGTGCAATTTTGGCTTTCATTTATGTTTCATTTTAGTTTTACAGTTTAATTATAGATGTGTGTTGTCCTCTGTTGGTTCTGGTATCAGTTTTAGTTTGAACAGTCTTGTAACCTGATCTTGTTTTGTTTTCGTTTATTTTCCTTTAGTTAACATTTTAGTCAACCTTGAGGGTTTTAAGACAGAGGGATAGATGGTACTGTTAAAGTTAGAGCACTGCTGTGGTAATCAGTATATGGCTGTATACCCATCAGACCTTATCAAATGGACAAAGGTCACAACTTGTTGTTCAGTACATGTATGAGCTACAATACTATCACAGTAGTCTGAAATATACAGTGCAGAGGGGTCCCTACTTCCTCCCTGACCTCTGGCCACATCCTCATTATGAGAAATGATCCGTTCTGTCAGCTTCTCCTGAAGCACAGAGATCTCTTGGTCTTTCTTCGAACACTCCTCTTCAAACTCTGACAGGCGAGTGATTTCCTCACCGAACATCAATATATTCTGCTCCTGTAAAAAGTGGGATTACAATGTTACAGCTACAATCAATACCAACCTCAAATATGGTGCACAGCCCACTGAGCCAACCATAGTGCTAGCAACCATCAGATCTGGGCTAGCAATAAAGTGGCTACATGGATGTTTTGATTTCAGACTTTCCAAGCAGGCTAAACTGGTCATGTCCCTTTCTAGAGTCATTAACCTGCAGGTTTCAGATAATAATATTTCCAGTTGAGCATGGTTGCAGAAGCACAACACTGGCTGAAAGGTTACAAACAATCCAACGGCTGAAAGGGGCTGACAATTATACTTTAAAAGGCAACCGAAGGTCAAATGTGGATTTTATTACAGATTCATTCATTTAAATAAGATGGTGACATTAATCAATTTACAACTGAAGGAGGGGTCAGATTTAGGGATGACTTTGGGACGCTCTGCTGATGCTCTGGCACATGATGGACACTTCTGATTGTCCTCAACTAAAGGCAGATGGACCTTCTCTCTCTGACTGTTGACTGGATTCCTTCTCATTTCGGTCAGTAAAACAAACTATCAACTAAGAGTGATTAAATGTGAATTGAAAAATGTAAGTCACAGTTTATAAACTGGATTCAAAGTGGGGTTCCCACTGAACAAGAAATGTTGAGTTTGACAGTCCTTCAAAGGGGCAGATGTTGGGTCTTGGCTGCACTCATGGATGTGTTTGGCCTACCTGGTGACTCACCTGCTGCTCTCATCATTGTTTACCTTGGAGGGATATCCTGCAGGTGGAAACCACCATCAGGAAATGTTTACTAAATGTATCTTTAGAATGTCAAGAAAGTTCATCTTAATAATAATTTAGATGTTAGACGACCAGTACTTATGTTGACATTTTACAAAGATCATATGAGAGAGAAAAAAGTCAATGGGACAATTATTTTTTTTTTATCATATAGTTTACAGTATTTATGGTTATTACATAGAAGGTTTTAACATTCCATCTCAATTAATACAGTTTTGCTTTGAGACTGCTATCATAAAGATGAAACACGTTCTATCTCTATGGCTGCTAATGTCATAGAGTGGTTGTTCCATAGAAATAGAATGAATTGCCAGGGTTAGAGTTTCCAAGCCCGTTATATTCATTCTATGTAAATTAGTTGTTAGCCTACCACAGAGATCCTATTAAATTATGTATATAATTATGTAAATCTAAACAATCGCGTTTTAGGGACACATTCAGAATTAATGAGATTGAGGTTAATAATTTGGTACACTGTTTAGATTGAGCACATCTAAACGAAATCTACACTTTGTCATGACGATATAAACAGATGGATGTGTTCCAGACAAGTATGGCCATGCCATCTATTGTCTGATTTGGCGATCTGGAGTGTAGGTCATTGTATTAAAAGCGTTATAATAATGTGATAGTGTGTGATCCCATATCTCCAGTGAAGGTTTATATAGCTATGACGCGTTCCTACACGATGTTAAATCATGTGGAAACATGTTATGTTACCCACCAATAGAATGTAGGCTTTTACCAAATTGACAGGAGTTTCATGACTTATTTTTCTGGGATTGTTTATCAGTTTATCAGTAGCCTCCCACTTTTCGTTATTTGGAAAGTCAAAGTGAAAGAAAGTACAATAGTCCAAATGCGAACCAAGGCAGGGTAAGATATGGATTATTTGTGTATATGTAGAAATAGCCTTCTTAACATGTTCCGTGCAGTAACTGGAGAGAAAAAAAATATTGATGAATGACTGTATTTGTAATTTGACGACAAGGCTGTTCTCTTCCTGTTGTTTTCGATGTCTGTTCTTCCTCTGGTGACTCAACTGCCTTCTGATTTGAAAGTGCGCTGCTGAACTCAAGTCGAATTTTACCTGTTCTTGAAAAATTAAAAGCTTTGGCCTTGTCGTTTTCAAGAAAAATAATTAAAAGCTTGCTTGTTTGAATAAAAAAAAAATGGACAAAATATTAGCCTATAGCTATATATTTTGTTAATGGGTGTTATAATAAAGACCATAGGCAGATCTTGAGTTTCAAGTTTGGGGATCTTACAATTTATTTCCACATATCTGCGTGCCAGTTATTATTATTTTTATATGCACATTTTAATGGAACAGTTTCATTTCAATAATAACGTTTTCGTTTCTCAAAAGTATTGTCACGTGGTTAATCATAAAAATCTGAATTAAAATGATAAAAATCTAAAAGTTAAAATTCAACTAATGGAAAGAGCACCACCCTTTGCCATATGAACACATTCAAATTAAATAAAATCAAGCTTTATTTATACAGCACATTTTAGACAAGGAATGCAATGCAATGTGCTTCACAGGAAAACAAACTATAAAGACAATTAAAATAAAAACTGTAATATTTACTAGACAACAAACATAAGAGGATAGAAAACAAAAGAATAACAATAAAAATGAATGTCTAAAAAGCACCCTGAGGAAAAGCAAAGCTACAAAGGTGTGTTTAAAGATCTCTTTTAAATATGTCCACAGATTCGTCCCCCCTCAGGTTCTCTGGCAGGCTATTCCAGAGGCTGGGGGCATAATAACTACAGGCTGACTCTTCATGCCTCTTACATTTTTACATTTTAGTCATATGGCAGACGCTCTTATCCAGAGCGACTTACAGTTAGTGAGTGCATACATTTTCATACTGGCCCCCTGTGGGAATCGAACCCACAACTCTTGGTCATAGGCTTTGGGATAGTTAAAAGGCTGGTGCCACAGGCTCTGAGGGAGCTACTTAGCCTAGCGGTTAAGAGTGTTGGGCCAGTAACTGAAAGGTCACTGGTTTGAATCCCTGAGACGAACAGGTGGAATAAAAATATATTTTAAAAAGTCTGTCTGTGCCCTTGAGCAAGGCTCCTATAAGTCTAAAGGATAGTTAAAAGGCCAGTGCCAGAGGACCTACTGGGTACATAACTCAAAAGCATGTCTACATAATTGTGGATTGATTTAAAAACCAAAAGAAGAATCTTAACATTAATTCTTAAACTCACCGGCAACCGGTGTAATGTGTGATCTTAGGAGAGCATTACTGTAGTCAATACTGATTGTAATGAAAGCATGGGTGAGGTTCTCTGTATCAGCCTGAGAGAGAAACGGACGCACAACGGCAATGTTCCTCAGGTGGTAAAAAGCTATTTTGGTCACATTCCTAATGTGTGATTCGTATTTGTATTTGTATTTATTAAGGATCCCCATTAGCTGCTGCAACATTAAGGCAATTATATACAATTTAAAATATTACATGACATTACATTTCATAACTCTCTACCCAATACATTTAGTGTGTTCCCTCACGCCACTACTCTACGCATCACGTATCTACAATACAACATCCATGTGTATGTGTGTGTAGAGTTTGTGTCTTATCTTTTTGTGTGTCTGTGCCTGTGTGTCTCTTCACAGTCCCCGCTGTTCCATGAGGTGTATTTTTATCTGCTTTTTAAATCTGATTCTACTGCTTGCATCAGTTACCTGAAGTGGAATAGAGTTCCATGTAGCCATGGCTCTATGTAGTACTGTGCGCCTCCCATAGTCTGTTCTGGACTTGGGGACTGTGAAGAGACCTTTGGTGGCATGTCTTGTATGGTGGGGTATGCATGGGTGTCTGAGCTGTGTGCTAGTAGTTTAAACAGACACTTCAGTGCATTCAGCTTGTCAATACTTCTTACAAAAACAAGTAGTGATGAAGTAAATCTCTCTTTCACTTTGAGCCATGAGAGATTTACATGCATGTTATTAATGTTAGCTATCCGTGTACATTTAAGGGCCAGCCGTGCTGCCCTGTTCTGAGCCAATTGTAATTTACAGAGATCTCTCTTTGTGTCACCTGACCACACGACTGAACAGTAGTCCAGGTGCGACAAAACTAGATACTGTAGGACCTGCCTTGTTGCTAGTGTTGTTAAAAAGGCGGAGGAGCACTTTATTATGGACAGACTTCTCCCAATCTTAGCTACTGTTGTATCAACATGTTTTGACCATGACAGTTTACAATCCAGGGTTCCTCCAAGCAGTTTAGGCACCTCAACTTGCTCAATTTACACATTATTTATTACAAGATTTAGTTGAGGTTTAGGGTTTAGTGAATGATTTGTCCCAAATACTATGCTTTTATTTCTTGAAATATTTAGGACTAATTTATTCCTTGCCATCCATTCTGAAACTGACTGCAGCTCTTTGTTAAGTGTTGCAGTGATTTCAATCGCTGTAGTAGCTGACGTGTATAGTGTTGAGTCATCCGCATACATAGACACACTGGCTTTACTCAAGGCCAGTGGCATAACATTAGTAAAGATAGAAAAAAGTAAAGGGCCTAGACAGCTGCCCTGGGGAATTATGTTGGAGAGGCTTCCATTAAAGAACACGATCTGTGTTCTGTTAGACAGGTAACTCTTTATCCACAATATAGCAGGAGGTGTAAAGCCATAACACATATTTCTGTAAGAGTCATATTTTTTGAATGTCCTTCCCTATAAGCGTGCTGAAAGTCTGTTGTCAATTGAGTTCAGAATCTAAAATCACACCTCGGTTTTTAACCTGATGTTTTATCTTCATTGCCCGTGAATTAAAATGAGCTAAAATCCTCTGTTGACACAGAAATGTAAAGTTGTGTATCGTCTGCTAAAAAATCAATGCTGTGCTTTCTGATAACACTGCTATGGGGTAACATATATAAACTGAACAGTACCGGAGCCAAAATTAAATCTTATGGAACGCCACATGTGATATGTATTTTCTCTGAGTTATGTTTACCAAGGTGACAAAAAACTCTCAACCGTTTAAATAGGTCCTAAACCAATTTAGAAGTGAACATTGATACACCACGATCCATTGGCGGCTAAAGACATTAGCACATGGAACTCAGAGATAGCCTATAGGCCAATGCAGCAGTAGGCCTATAAATGAAAAAATTGACAAAACTCCAAAATGATGGTTATGAAATAAACCTAAACTTGTTTCTCACAAGTGTAGCAGGTTGTAAACTCTGCAAACAACGTTTCCACTCTGAGAATGAGAACGGTAAATTATTGTAATGCATGCATTAACAGTAATTAATGTAACCAAATGACAGGGATTAACGGTACATTTGCTAGGCCTACTGGTTACATATGTAATGGGGAATTGATACAAATAAATAATCAAAGGGCAAATAATTCACACAATAAAACAATGAATGTTCAAGAATTGTCAGGAAACAGCAGAGCAGATTCTGGAGAGCTGAGTGCATTCTGGAGAGAGACGCCCATATCTTCACCACACACCCTCACCTTCTTCTTGTCTAAACACTTTAAATTATACTCAAGACACATTATCTTCACACATTTTAGATGATTTTCACTGACAGCCGAAACTCAATAATCAGCTAGGCCTATTGCCACGCTCGCTGCCCAACTTGCTGTCTTCCCAAATAGGCATAGGCCTGTGCACTTGTGATTTGTAACAGTCCACAGCATTTGTTTTTAAAGAAGCTAATGATCGTCTGTGGAGTAGTTATAGAAATAGGAGTTGTTATAGCAATAGGAGTAGTTATAGCAATAGGAGTAGTTATAGCAAGTGCATTGCTGTTCTCTCTACTAAATATCCTGGCAGTGTTCATTCCAGAGTGCTACCAAATAATTAATGCGTGGGGAAAAAAGAGCCTGGACACTCGCCACAGACATCTTTCTCCTATAAGATAAACATGCTGGTGGGCCAAGGATGCTGCTCTGAAGAAGGTTTTTGGATTATTTGGCAACCCACAAAATACTCTGTTTGTGGATATGATTCTCACCTTGACATCTATTGAAGAGATGGACAGTCACAATCCAACTGTACGTGTCAAGGCCGGAGCATTAACAGAGGCCCTGCTCATGGTACGAGACAATCTTCACTGCCCAAACATTTCTGTGTATATTTGAGGAAACATCCCCTCTCTCCAAGTACCTACAAACCAGTGGCATGGACATCCTGACAGCAGGATGGTATTGGGAACACAAGAGGCTCTGCAAAAGAATGTGAGGGACTTCGATGCTGTGAAGTGGGCCACGGAGAGCTTTGTGCAGTGGGCCACTGACAACAGGACGAAGACACCGAACAGGAAGTGTAAGCCGAGATGCCTGGGGAAGCCCATGCCTGGGGAGTTGGCTCAGGATGAGACTGAGAGAGATGCAGAGAGGGTCTACAAGACTAAGGTGCACTTTGTCATCATGGATACAGTCACTGATAGCATCTATCAGCGCTTTCTGACACAAGGCACTTGTACACAGACTTTGCTTATCTGGACCCCAGCAGGTTCTCAGAGATAAAATATAATGGATTGCCCCAGACATCACTTGCTAAACTAAGCAAACTCTTGCTTAAGTTTGCCAGCCGAGCATCTGTCAGCACTTTGCAGTGTGAGTTGACCAGTCAGTGGGAGAGCGTGAAAACATTAGCAGTGGAGAAGGACACAACCAGGAATGTGAGTGAGATACCAGCGGATGGACATGATGAAGAACAAGTGGAGAGGATGAATAAAAGTTGTTATCAACTTCTATGGTGGTACATCTTGTTGACAGAGGCTTACCATGTTATAGGCCTGGGGTACAAGTTCCTACTCACCCTGTCTGTCACCCAGGTAACCTGTGAGAGGAGCTTCTCTACTCTCAAATTCATAAAACATCGACTCAGGAGCACCCTTATCCTACGATCACTTGGAGGCATTATGCTGATGACAACTGAAAAGGAAATCCTTATGGTCCTGGATACAGATGATGTCATTGACAGGGTGGCAGAGAAGAACTGCTGTGATGCCAGCTGACAAAAGGGTAGGGAGGGCAGAGAGACAGCAGAGGAGAACAAGAAGAAACAGAGACAGACAGACAGACAGACAGACAGACAGACAGACAGACAGACAGACAGACAGACAGACAGACAGACAGACAGACAGGCAGACAGACAGACAGACAGACATAGTGACAGCAGAGGAGAACAAGGAGAATCACAGACAGAGAGACAGTGACAGCAGAGATGCATAGACAGACAGCACGACAGGGAGAAAACAGACTCAGAGGCCCAGTTATAGTGGTGAGTTGTATCTCCAGACTCCAGTGATGTCTTAACATGTATTTGTTTTAAACATGAGCTGGTTAAAAATGGAGGAAGACCATGTTCATGAAGGTGGTCATCCAAACTGTTAATTTCATCCGATCCAGAAGCCTGAATCACCGTCAGTTTGACAGCCTTCTCAGAGAGAAAGACCACATCTATGGCCTGCCATACCACACTGAGGTAAGATGGTTAAGCCGAGGTGCTGTGCTGAGGCGTTTCTTTGATTTACGAGAAGAAATTGAACAGTTCATGGAAGAAAAGGGCAAACCAGTGTTAGAATTTCATTCCGCAGAATGGATGCAGGACCTTGCATTTATGGTGGATGTTACAGAGCACCTGAATAACTTGAACAAACAGCTGCAAGGGCGCAACAAAGTTGCCACGCAGTATTATGACAGCATACGTTCTTTCAAGTTGAAGCTGGCATTGTGGGAGACGCAACTCGCCGGTGGTGATGCAGCTCACTTCCCCTGTCTGAAAAATGTGTGCGCGACCCAACATGTGGCAGACATGAAGCGGTTCAAAGATAAAATAACGGGACTGTTAAGGGAGTTTGAGCAACGCTTTCAGATTTTTGGTGAACTGGAGAAAGACTTCAACGTTTTTTGTTCGCCATTCACCGTGAATCCCTCTGATCTGCCCGTCAGCATCCAACTTGAAATAATAGACTTGCAGTGTGACTCGGATTTGAAGGCCAAATTTGCCGCAGCTGGCTTGGACACATTTTATCAGAATCTTTTGCCAGGTTACCCCAACTTGACAGCCCTCGCTGCAAAACTGTTATGCATGTTTGGAACCACATATCTTTGTGAGCAAGTTCTCTGTAATGAGCATAAATAAAACAAAGCTGCGCTCAAGGCTCACGCACAAGCACTTGAATCACATCCTGAAGTTGGCTGCCACTCAGGATGTGACGCCTGATATTGATGCGCTGGTGAAAGCTAAAAGATGCCAGGTTTCAGGAGTCAAATAAACTATGCAACCCCACTTAAAGTGCTGCATGAGACACCCTGATATAGTTCTGTGATCTGTGATATACTTCTGTGAATCACTGAGGCATTGTGTGTTTGTGTGTTGTTTGTCCTCAGAATTTCAAATAACTTGAGGTGTTTTATGATTAATAGTGATGTTGTGCTTTTGGACACACTGTCTTCAGGCTCCAGCTTTATGTTTATATGTTTTTATGTTGATGTGCTATTGTTTTTAATTGATTTTATTTTATTTGTATATTTAACCTATTCTTGACTCTGTGGTTCTTGCACTTGTTTGGGGAACAGGATTTCATTATTTGTATCTACATTTCTGCCTGAGAAATGACATCCTGATATAGTTCTGTGATCTGTGAAACAGTTCTGTGAATCACTGAGGCATTGTGTGTTTGTGTGTTCTTTTTCTTTAGAATTTTCAAATAAACTTGAGGTGTTTTATGATTAACAGTGATGTTGTGCTTGTACTATTTTGGACACACTGTCCTCAGGCTCCAGTTTTATGTTTTATGTTGATAGTATTAAAACAAAGAAAACAATCTGAAGTTGTTGTTTTTAAGTTATATATACCATTATTTTACCGGTCCGGCCCACTTGGGAATAGATTTTCCTCCATGTGGCCCCTGAGCTAAAATGAGTTTGACACCCCTGCACTGTACTGTGCCGTTACTGCTCTGTGAATCAGCGTCATTAAACAACCTCAACTGGAATCATACCGGTCTGTCATCTGCGCCCTTACAAGCACCTGGGAGAGAACACATAGTGCTAAGTAAAACCTAACCCTACAGAATATACAGTCCACCAAGTCCTCAACTACACTATAAAACGTTCCTTTTTCGCATACACAGAAAGCCTACTATTTAGGACGGAAGTATGGGTATTCGGACACAGCCACTGTTTCATGGAAACAGCCAGTGTTTCATGGAACACAGCTCTCTGCATCATTACGTTTTTTTTTTATGGCCCCCGGTGACACTCGGTCCCGCCCCACCTTCTCAGCCAGTCAGGAGCCTCTACTGCGTTGTGGCTTACTTTTTACTAACCGGTACGGGTCTTCGGACAAAACCAATTCCTCCCATTTACTGCATGAGGCCTACTGAAATACTGTAGTGTGTGAGAGATATTGTAGGCTACCTGTAGAAATGTGCCTGCCCCTTGTTTACTGGTAATATGTAAACATTGAAAAAGCTAATGTAAAAAAATGAACATTACCTTTATTACACATTGGGCAGCACTGCCCATCAAATGTTTTGTATTCTGCTGGACCATAATCCTTTCCAAATACAAGCATAAAATGAAAACCTGAAACAGACAACAAAAAGATGCATAGGTTAAGTGCCAGTCTCTCTGTGCTCTCTTGACAACTTCTTAATTCTCATACCATGCCCTTGACAATGACATAGGAGTTAAATAGTACAAACTGACAGGAACTTATTAAAACGTTAATTATGACTTTGTGTCTTCCTTCCCCTAATAAGTGGAAATCTACAGGATGGTGGCCGACTGTCAGACTGACTAAAGACAACATCGATCTGTCAACTTCGAGTCAGGGGAGCTGCCCACACAAAAATAGCGACCATGTTTCCTACCCTACAGGGGAGCTGCCCACACAAAAATAGCGACCATGTAGCCTATCCTACACTTGCGTAGAACGATGCGCAATCCATTTCGGGTCAGAAATACTGTAACAACATCAGATGAGTACGCTAGACTAATCACAAAGTAACTCTGAATATTTAGCTAAGTCGATAAAACAAATTAATACACTAGAACTTATGCATATAAAATAAATAATGGAGACAAAGCACTGGAAAACGACTAGGTGCGCTAGAGCGCATTACATAAATTCGCTCAGAGGTGGTTTAAACTGCGTTCTAATGTTGACTGCTTAAAGAAAACGGTATCAAGCGAAGTGCTGTATGCATGCTCAGGTCTTGGGTCTCGGGGGCTGCCCGAGTGGACATTTTTAAATAGAAGTTATGGAACTCCCTCGCTTGGTTCTTTTTATGGGGAAAAGTCCTCAATGAATCGGACATTAGGCTAAATGTGGAGAATTATACATTTGCCTCTGTTGGCCATCAAGTAGCCTATTAATGTATATGCCATTGTAGGTTACCTTTTGTTACAATAAATATGTTAAAATTATGATTTCACTGGAGTCATTGCAAATCAATTTGTGCCTCTTGTGTAGCCTACCTGGAGCTGGCAAACCAATTTAATAAATAGCCTGGCTTCAGTTTGTTGTTGTAGCGTTGTGTTGTTATGAACACATTAGATTGGCGTTAACAGTAGTCAGATTAGGCTACAGGTAAAACACAAACACTGGCTGTTGTTGACAAGCATATTCAGTTCATATAGATTATTAATATTTAATTCAGTGATTGAAATTATGACCCCATCCTCAGTAGCCTATTCCAGCTGGCTATTGGGAAACACAAGCACTTCTTATTGCGAAATCGCCTCGCTATTCATGTTGAATAAATTAGTCTGTTAATTTGAACTAAGCAAGCTGCTAAATCGTTCAGTTTACATTACATTTGACATTTTAGTCATTTAGCAGACGCTCTTATCCAGAGCGACTTACAGTTAGTGAGTGCATACATTTTCATACTGGCCCCCCGTGGGAAAACGAACCCACAACCCTGGCGTTGCAAGCGCCATGCTCTACCAACTGAGCTACAGGGGACTACATATTGTCTAGGTTACTGTAGACTATCTGAAATTAGATGTAGGCCTATCAGGGGCTATAGTCTACCTTCCTTTAGCTAAGCAAACTATGGGAAAATGTAATTACAATCATAAACCCTGATTTTAGTCTGTAGCCTATGCCTATTGAAATGACAATTCAATCTCGCAAATAGTCTTGTAATCTTAACACATAACAGCACAATTGCCAGAAAATAACATTTAAAGAAAATTGTTCATCCAAGTGTTTCTTGCTCAGAGATTTCGAGATCCTCTGTCCAACTTTTACCACTCAGAACTCTCCTGTCAGATGTATCTATATTTATGCACATGTGCAAAGGGGATTGTAACGATCCCGGCAGTCTGAGTCGGGTCCTGTCTGTGGACTAGTTTTTCTGCTCGGGATCTCCAGTTTCCCGAGGGTTCTGGAACGCTCCGGGGAGCTCTCTTGATTTCCGCACCTGCATCCCATCAGCAATCTGCACACCTGGTCCTGATCATCACCCTTCTTAGGCTCTGGCCTAACATCCATTCCCTGCCGGATCGTTAGCCATGAACAGTAGGTTTACCAGAGTATCAGTCTTAGAGCTTCTAGCGTTAGTTTTGTTGTTTTGCACCTTGTTGGTTTGTTGTTTACTTACCTCCGTTTTGTTCCATCTGCAGTCACTCGTCCGGAACCTTCATCCTACCTCTGCCTGGTGGTCGGCGGCTGCCGAGCCATGATTGGATCAACCACTGCACCCCCAACAACTAATCAACGCCGCCCGCTCTGTTCCCTGGATTATTCAGCATCACTCTTGAATTTGTAAATAAACACTCACCTTCGTTTCAACTTACCTTGTCCTGGTCTGCTTCTGGGTTCTGGCTTTGTAACTCGTGACAGAACGATCCGGCCAGTAATGAACCCAGCGGACCTGGACTCTGTTCGCCATGCCATTTCCCATCAGGAGAAGATGTTGGGACAACATAGCACGGCACTACAGGAGATAGCGTTGTCAGTTCGGAACCTTTCTACCGGTCTGACGGAGGTCCAGAACCAGCGCAAGTTTCCGGTGGAGGATCCACTACCGGTTTCACCCATCTCGCCTGCCGCGTCTGGAGCGGTGTCCTTCCCGTGAGCCCAAGGTTCCGACGCCGGATAAATATGAGGGGGAGCTGGGAAGATGCCGTTCTTTCCTTATGCAGTGTGGGTTAGTGTTCGATCTACAGCCCTACTCTTATGCCACAGACAAGGCTAGGATAGCCTTTGTGATTGAGTTGCTGCGTGGTCGAGCGCTGAGTGGGCTTCAGCCGTTTGGGAACGACAAGACCCCTGCATGGCTTCATACCAGGGGTTCACGGCCGAGATGAGGAAGCTCTTCGACCATTCCGTCCGAGGGAGGGACGCAGCTAGGCGCCTGTTTTCGCTTCACCAAGGAACTCGCAGCGTGGCCGACTTCGTGATCGAGTTCAAGACGTTGGCTGTGGAGAGTGGGTGGAATGAGGAGTCTCTGCAAGCGGCCTTTTACCAGGGTCTGTCGGAGCAGCTCAAGGATGAGTTGATCTCCTATCCGGAGCCTAGTGACCTGGACAGCTTGGTAGCCTTGTCTATTCGGGTGGATAATCGAGTCCGAGAGCGAAGGAGGGAGAAGCAATGGGGTCCGTCCAATCGATCAGCTTCTCAGTTCCCAGTCGGGTCGGGTGGTGGACCAGAACACGTCGATCATTCTCCACCACAAAGGATTAGTGGAGAGGTCCTCTCTCCCGATTCTGAACCCATGCAAGTGGGGCGGCACGGGTTAACCAAGGAGGAGCGTCAACATAGACGTAAGACCAACTGCTGCCTCTACTGTGGTAGCTCGGGACATTACATCTCCACTTGTTCCCGGCGGTCGTCAAACTGCCCGGCTCGCTAAAGTTGGGAGGACTTGTAGCGAGCCAGTTTCAACCTCTCAGTACCTCTGTCAGACCCGTTTCCCGGCTACCCTTGTGAACAGGAATCAGAGCTTAGCGATTAACGCTTTATCGATTCAGGTGCCGATGGAAGCTTTCTTGATGCCGAGTTGGTGGAACAGCTGGGGCTTTCCAAGGAGCAATTGCCGGAAGCCATTGAAGCGACCACTCTGAACGGCAGTAGTCTGGCACGTATCACGATGAGGACTGAACCGGTTAAGATGCTGTTGTCGGGGAATCATTCGGAGATGATTTCATTCTTCATTCTGCCGTCTTCCCATGTTCCTCTGGTCCTTGGATACCCCTGGCTGAAGGAACACAATCCCACGTTCGATTGGGTGACGGGCAAGGTAACGAGTTGGAGCCTTGATTGTCATGCTAACTGTCTCAAGACTGCCTGTCCCCATTCGGTTCCCAGTCAGGTGATTGAGGCTAAACCCCCAGATTTGTCCCTGGTTCCCGAGACATATCACGATTTGGGGGAAGTGTTCAGTAAGCAGAAGGCTCTGTCACTCCCTCCCCACCGACCATATGATTGTGCCATCAACCTGTTCCCTGGAGCTGTCTACCCCAAGGGAAGGTTATACAGTATCTCCCGCCCTGAACGTGAGGCTTTGGAGACCTACATCAAGGAGTCCCTAGCTGCTGGTCTCGTTCGTCCCTCGTCATCACCCCTGGGGGCAGGATTCTTCTTTGTGGGTAAGAAGGATGGCTCTCTTCGACCGTGTATTGATTATCGGGGGGTTGAATGACATCACGGTCAAGAACAAGTATCCCCTGCCCTTGATGAGTTCTGCCTTCGACTCCTTACAGGGTGCTACGGTGTTCACCAAGCTAGACCTACGCAATGCGTATCACATGGTCCGGATCAGAGAGGGAGACGAGTGGTTGACGGGTTTCAATACACCGATGGGTCACTTCGAGTATCAGGTGATGCCGTTTGGACTGACCAATGCTCCAGCGGTATTCCAGAGTATGGTGAACGACGTCCTGAGAGATATGATCGGTCTCTTTGTGTTTGTTTACCTGGATGACATTCTGATCTTCTCGAAGGAACCTTCCGACCACGTCCAGCATGTCCGGCAGGTTCTGCAGCGATTGTTGGAGAATCGCCTGTTCGTGAAGGCCGAGAAGTGCGAGTTTCACGCCCACACGACATCCTTTCTCGGGTACATCATCTCCAGGGGAGAGATTAGGATGGACCAGGAGAAGGTTAGAGCGGTTCTGGAATGGGCCCAGCCCGGTGCGAGATTGCAGCTCCAGAGATTTTTGGGGTTTGCGAATTTCTACCGCAGATTCATCCGGGATTACAGCCGTGTGGCCGCTCCGTTAACTGCCTTGACTTCCAGTATCAGGAGCTTCAAGTGGAATCCGGAGGCGGATCGAGCGTTTCTGGATTTGAAGAGGCGATTCACCAACGCACCGATTCTCTCTCAACCGGACACGGCCCCGTCAGTTCGTCGTTGAAGTGGGCCGCGTCTGATGTGGGAGTTGGCGCCATCCTGTCGCAGCGATGCTCCACGGACAGTAAACTCCATCCCTGCGCCTACTACTCTCGTCGCCTTTCGCCTGCGGAGAGGAATTACGATGTGGGTAACCGGGAGCTTCTCGCGGTGAAACTTGCCTTGGAGGAGTGGCGCCACTGGTTGGAGGGGCGGAGCAACCGTTTATTGTCTGGACTGACCACAAGAATCTGGCTTACGTGCAATCGGCTAGACGTCTCAACTCCCGTCAGGCCAGGTGGTCGTTGTTTTTCGGACGATTCAATTTTTTCCCTGACGTTCCGACCTGGATCTAAGAACGGCAAGGCGGACGCCTTGTCTCGGATGTTCTCCAAGACGGAGGAGAGTGGGTCCAAGACCGAGACAATTCTCCCCCGGAACTGCGTCGTGGGAGCTGTTAGGTGGAAGATTGAGGAGGAGGTGATGGCGGCTCTTCGGACGCAGCCCGGTCCCGGTAACGGTCCACCCGGTCGGTTGTTTGTGCCTGAGTCGGTTCGTCCTGCGGTCCTCAAATGGTCCCACGCCAGCAAGATGGCTTGTCACCCTGGCGTGGCTCGGACGATGGCGTTTCTTCGCAGACGTTTTTGGTGGCCTGCCATGGCCGAGGATACTCGGGGTTATGTTGCTGCCTGTCCAGTGTGTGCGCAGAATAAGGGTACCAATCGGCCCAGCTCTGGACTACTTCACCCCCTTCCTATTCCCCGGCGACCATGGTCGCATCTGGCCCTGGACTTTGTCACTGGGTTGCCCGCTTCTGAGGGGAACACGGTCGTTCTGACTATCGTGGACAGATTCAGCAAGTTCGCCCACTTTGTGCCAATTGCCAAGCTTCCCTCTGCCTCGGAGACGTCCGAGATCCTGGTTAGGGGAGGTTTTCAGGGTCCACGGGTTGCCCAGTGATATCGTTTCCGACCGTGGCCCTCAGTTTACCTCTGCTGTCTGGAAGTCCTTCTGTTTGGCCATTGGAGCTACAGTCAGTCTCACATCTGGTTTTCACCCCCAATCTAATGGTCAGGCGGAGAGAGCCAACCAGAAGATGGAATCCACGCTACGCTGCCTGGCCTCTTCCAACCCCACCTCCTGGGTCTCTCAGTTGCCTTGGGTTGAGTATGCCCACAATACTCTCCCTACATCTGCCACTGGGATGTCTCCCTTCCAGTGCCTGTATGGCTACCAACCTCCCTTGTTCCCTTCTCAGGAGAAGGAGCTCTCAGTGCCTTCTGTTCAGGCCCATATTCGTCGTTGCCACCGGACCTGGCATCGGGCCAGAAAGGCACTCCTTAGAGTTTCGGACCGGTATCAGCTCCAGGCGAATCGTCGCCGGATCCCCGCTCCCACCTACACCATCGGAGATAGGGTCTGGTTGGCCACACGGGATCTTCCTTTACGGACTGAGTCTAGGAAGTTGTTACCGAAGTTCATTGGTCCGTTTGTGGTGGAGAAGGTGATCAATCCGGTGGCAGTTCGACTCAAACTCCCGAGGACGCTCAGAGTCCATCCCACCTTTCATGTCTCCTGCCTCAAGCCTGTTTTCCTCAGTCCTCTGTTGCCTCCTCCGCCTCCTCCTCCTCCTCCTCGGATGATCGGAGGTGGTCCTGCCTACACGGTGCGACGCATCATGGATTCCAGACGGCGGGGCCGGGGTTTCCAGTATCTCGTGGACTGGGAGGGTATGGTCCTGAAGAGAGGAGTTGGATTCCGCGGCGACAGATCCTAGATGCTGACCTCATCCGTGACTTCTACCGCCTCCATCCTGGCGCTCCGGGGAGTCCGCCCGGTGGCGTTCGTCGGAGGGGGGGGTACTGTAACGATCCCGGCAGTCTGAGTCGGGTCCTGTCTGTGGACTAGTTTTTCTGCTCGGGATCTCCAGTTTCCCGAGGGTTCTGGAACGCTCCGGGGAGCTCTCTTGATTTCCGCACCTGCATCCCATCAGCAATCTGCACACCTGGTCCTGATCATCACCCTTCTTAGGCTCTGGCCTAACATCCATTCCCTGCCGGATCGTTAGCCATGAACAGTAGGTTTACCAGAGTATCAGTCTTAGAGCTTCTAGCGTTAGTTTTGTTGTTTTGCACCTTGTTGGTTTGTTGTTTACTTACCTCCGTTTTGTTCCATCTGCAGTCACTCGTCCGGAACCTTCATCCTACCTCTGCCTGGTGGTCGGCGGCTGCCGAGCCATGATTGGATCAACCACTGCACCCCCAACAACTAATCAACGCTGCCCGCTCTGTTCCCTGGATTATTCAGCATCACTCTTGAATTTGTAAATAAACACTCACCTTCGTTTCAACTTACCTTGTCCTGGTCTGCTTCTGGGTTCTGGCTTTGTAACTCGTGACAGGGATTTATTTACATTTATAAACCTGGTTCGAGCCCTGAATGCTGATTGGCTGAAATGCTGATGACAAAACATTACTTTTTACTGTTCTAATTACGTTGATAACCAGTTTATAATAGCAGTAAGGCACCCAGAAGGTTTGTGGTATATGGCCAATATACCACGGCTCACGGCTGTATCCAGGCACACCATGTTGTGTTGTGATTAAGAACAGCCCTTAGCCGTGGTATATTGGCCATATACCATAACCCTTGTGCCTTATTGCTTAATCATAGCAGTCAAACTAGTTAAATCGACATCCAATTTATGGAAAATGATCTGGTGAGTTTAATAAGGGCAAATGATCGTTTCTCTTGCCACATATTCAAATTCCATTATTATGTCATGTCATAGCTTGTAATAATTATTATTTTGAGGAAACCCGAATTTTGCTTCTAACGTCGTTACGAGTTACTATGATATTTCTTCTTAATTGGGTCGATAACGTTATGGAAAAAGTGTTTATTGTATAGACATGACAACTCCCCACTTGCTGTGAGAATAAGCAATTGGGCTTGTTTTCAGGCCTTCTGTGCAGGTTTTTAGTGGGCATTGGGCTAAAAAATGTACTTGACCTGGCAACTCCTATCAAATCCCATTGAGAGCATACGTCATTGACAGAAAAACTTGAATTGTTGCATCTCGTTGTTGTTGTCTTCCAGTGGCTATCTAGTCAGCTAGCTCAAATTGGCCCTTTCCTAAATTAGCCATGGATGGAGATCGGGATCTGGACTTGTGGTTTTACTTAATTCTCCGTTCTGGCCAATGATTATAATGGCAATTCTGATCCAACCATTAATTCATACGTTGTTGTGCCCCTGGCCTGAGAGGATGGAAGTTCAATATGTAGCTAGATGTAGAAGGCTAATGTTAACTAGCTAACGTTGCCCATGAATGCAAGTTAGGCTAGCGAGCAAGCATTTTAGCCAGGTAGCCAAGGAGTCCTAGTACGACAACAACAAATAAAAGTGTGTACTGCGTTTCTCTACAAGTAGGGTGAGTCAACATGTTTTTCTACTTGCACGAACGCACACAGAAATCAGAACCATGGACAGCCACATATTTCGCTTACGTAGAATAGACCAAATTGTTTTTGGTATCTTTTAGTTGTCACTGTACTGTGCCATTAAACCCCTACAACTCATCCAGAATGCCGCAGCCCGTCTGGTGTTCAACCTTCCCAAGTTCTCTCACGTCACCCCCCTCCTCCGCACACTCCACTGGCTTCCAGTTGAAGCTCGCATCCGCTACAAGACCATGGTGCTTGCCTATGGAGCAGTGAGGGGAACGGCACCTCTGTACCTTCAGGCTCTGATCAGTCCCTACACCCAAACGAGGGCATTGCGCTCATCCACCTCTGGCCTGCTGGCTCCCTTCCTCTGCGGAAGCATAGCTCCCGCTCAGCCCAGTCAAAACTGTTCGCTGCTCTGGCACCCCAATGGTGGAACAAGCTCCCTCACGACGCCAGGACAGCGGAGTCACTCACCACCTTCCGGAGACATTTGAAACCCCACCTCTTTAAGGAATACCTGGGATAGGATAAAGTAATCCTTCTATCCCCCCAAATTGTAAAGTGGTTATCCCACTGGCTATAGGGTGAACGCACCAATTTGTGAGTCGCTCTGGCTAAGAGCGTCTGCTAAATGACGTTAATGTGCCCTTGAGCAAGGCACTTAACCCTAATTGCTCCTGTAAGTCGCTCTGGATAAGAGCGTCTGCTAAATGACTAAAATGTAAATGTAAAATGTGATTTGATGATGTTGAAATGGTGCTGGAACAGTGGAGGCAGCTCCTGTTTTCTTTGCAACTTGCGGTAACTCTCTGTGGTTCTAAATCAATAGTTGTTTAGTGGTCTGAAAATGTTGGAAATATTAACTTGCTTGACCATGCTGTAGGTCTTGTAACTGTCTGTTACTGTACATGCAATATGCTTTGTGTACTTCATTGGACAGAGTTTGCTATCCGGTTTTGTGATAAAACAAAGGTGTGGTTGAATTTATTCTGCCACTGTGTCTTCTTAATGTCTCGGCCTTTAGGCCTATATATCACGGTCGCAAGGCATATGAATTAACAGGTTATAGAGCAAACAACGCAATTATCACAACACATAGGTTGTAATATGGCTTTTTTTTGGGGGGGGGGGGGGCTTGGCTTCCCCAGTGATTTTACCCACGCACCACTACTGTGTGCACACGAACATACCTTTTGTAGGCCTTTATGTACATCTGTAAGTCGTTGTGTCTCTGTAGAAATACAAGCGTTAGCGTTGAGACAAAATAATCAGGTTCTACCATCTCCACAGAGGAACTCTGGAGCTCTGTCAGAGTGACCATCGGGTTCTTGGTCACCTCCCTGACCAAGGCCCTTCTCCCCTGATTGCTCAGTTTGGCCGGGCGGCCAGCTCTAGGAAGAGTCATGGTGGTTCCAAACTTCTTCCATTTTATCGATGGAGGCCACTGTGTTCTTGGGGACCTTCAATGCTGTAGAAATGATTTGGTACCCTTCCCAATATGTGCCTCAACACAATCCTGTCTCAGAGCTCTATGCACAATTCCTTCGACCTCATGGCTTGGTTTTACTCTGACATGCACTGTCAACTGTGGGACCTTACATAGACCGGTATGTGCCTTTCCAAATCATGTCCAATCAATATAATTTACCACAGGTGGACTCCAATTAAGTTGTAGAAACATCTCTGTAGCTCAGCTGGTCCTCTGTAGCTCAGCTGGTAGAGCACGGCGCTTGTAATGCCAAGGTAGTGGGTTCGATCCCCGGGACCACCCATACACAAAAAATTTATGCACGCATGACTGTAAGTCGCTTTGGATAAAAGCGTCTGCTAAATGGCATATTATTATATTATATTATTATTATTATCTCAAGGATGATCAATGGAAACAGGATGCACCTGAGCTCAATTTCCAGTCTCATAGCAAAGGGTCTGAATACTTATGTAAATAAGATATTTCTGTTTTTTATTTTCAATACATTTGCAAACATTTCTAAACCTGTTTTCACTTTGTCATTAAATTAGATGCTAATTTAGTTATTGTATTACTGTAGCATATGCTGCAGCAAATGTAGGGACCACAATGGAAATAAATCTCGGACTATTGCGCAATCCCAGTCACTTTTACAATTATTTGTGTGTATATATGTATTTTATTTTACTGACACATACAAATCAATCAATCAATCCAAAATGTGCGGCGGCAATTTGATGAATGGAAAGATACATCTGTTACAAAACACCAAAAAGTTGAATGACATTCGGAGATTGTCAAGCCAAGCCTTCGATACTGGGTAAACCTTCGGTCGCCAGTTGTACGGTGTTTGTTTCCGACACATTGGTGCGGCTGGCTTCCAGGTTAAGCGAGCAGTGTGTCAAGTAGCAGTGCGGCTTGGCAGGGTCGTGTTTCGGAGGATGCATGGCTCTCGACCTTCGCGTCTCCCGAGTCACAGAAACCTGTTGGTGAAAAATGCGTTGCATATATTTTATATAATTATATGGCCTCAAAATGTTGAAAATCTGATTCCCCCCCTAGCTGATCATTGTCTGCAACTGGCTCGGATCGTGAAGTAATGAAACAGTCAGGGTGAGCTTGTCTGTGGTGGTCGGCGAACCCTCAACCTTCTGGCTTGTAGCCCTGCGTGGCCTGACAGACTGTGGTGGTCGGCGAACCCTCAACCTTCTGGCTTGTAGCCCTGCGTGGCCTGACAGACTGTGGTGGTCGGCGAACCCTCAACCTTCTGGCTTGTAGCCCTGGTGGCCTGACAGACTGTGGTGGTCGGCGAACCCTCAACCTTCTGGCTTGTAGCCCTGTGTGGCCTGACAGACTGTGGTGGTCGGCGAACCCTCAACCTTCTGGCTTGTAGCCCTGTGTGGCGTAGACTGTGCCACAAAAGCAGTCGCTACAGCTCTTATTTGTGGGTGTAAACATAATTTTGAGTTAATTCTATGAGGAGGGTGATCAATTTATTTTTCTATACAAGGGGAGGGTCATGTGAACATATTTTTACGTTGGAGGGGGGTGTATTTTTATTTTTTTGACACCTTGAGTTGTAAATAATGTTATCTGAAATAAAAAATAACCACCACAGACTGTTATTTTTGCAAAATTAGGCTACAGCTAATTTGCATATAAAAAAATATACATTTTACCATTGTATAATGTGCTGGTTTTTTCCTAAATACAATCCACATTAGTACTAAAAAGCTGGTTTACCATCATTTGATTCACTTTCCAAACCACAAGATCTAGTATATAGTAGATGAACAACCTTTCCATGAAAAGTGGGTGAATAGGGACAGATTTTTTGTTGTTGATAATCTACATCAATGGAGGCTCCTCAGAGGAGGAAGGGGAGAACCATCCTCAGTGAAATTTCATAAAAATAGTGAAACATTTAAAAAGTTATCCTTTTTAGATAACTATACTAAATATATCCATATGTCACCAAATAATTGATTAAAATACACTGTTTTGCAATAAAGGTCTACATTAACTTCAACAGCACTCTCTGGGGTAGCACCATGGTGTAGCCGGAGGACAGCTAGCTTCCGTCCTCCTCTGGCTACATTGACTTAAATACAAAACCTAGGAGGCTCGTAGGCCTCACCCCCTTCCATAGACATACATGGTAATTATGATCACTTCCAGAGGACGTCCTCCAACCAATCACAACTTTTGCAGTATGAACTGACATGTTGTCCATCCAATCATAGAATTAGGATCAGAGAATGAACCTAGTGTGTTGTATTGGGATTGTGCCACAGAGCATTATGGGGGTTCTATGTGTTGAGAAGCTTGGTGACATTGTTGGATAAAGATTAAGAGTGAAGAGTGATAGTTTAGCATTTTTTGGATATTATTCCATTCAAATTAGTTTTTTCAAATTACAGGAGACGGAGGAGGTATATTATAAATTGTTTTTCTTGGTTTTAGAACTTTATGTTTGTGTCCAGTTAGTGCAATTTATTTAAATGTGCCTTGCTAACTTCAGTAGCTAGCTACCAGCGCGGGTGTGCAGTTTTCTCCGCCAGAATGGTAGAATTACCAACACTGCTGAAAATGTTGTGGACTTTTTGTTGAAGAACCCCTTTCATTCTCTGGGGTACACGGAAAAGGTGCGAATTAAAAGCGAGGGTCAAGCTCTGCCTGAGGTCAGTTTCATGAAGAAGGATGAAAAGGTGAGGGCGTTCAATACCAACTGGTATCAACAGTATAGCTGGTGAACAGGGAGCCTTTCATCAGGCCGCCTGTATTGCTGGCCCTGCCTGCTTTTGGAAAGTTTGAGCCTTGGTCGAAAGGTGGGTACAGTGACCTGAAGAACATCGATTGTTCAGCTAAACGGCAAAACAAAAGCAGGGAGCATATTTTCTGCCCACATCCTGAACCAGAGGAAAGAAAAGATGGTGGAAGCGGATGATGAAGTGGATTCTGAATACAAATCAAATCAAATGTTATTTGCCACATGCGAATACAACAGGTGTAGACATTACAGTGACATTTTTTTTTATTTAAGTAAAAAATAATAGCAAATGACTAAAGAGCAGCAGTAAAATAAAATAACAGTAGGTAGGCTATATACAGGGGGGTACCGGTACAGAGTCAATGTGCGGGGGCACCGGCTAGTCGAGGTAATTGAGGTAATATGTACATGTGGGTAGAGTTAAAGTGACTATGCATAAATAATAAACAGAGTAGCAGCAGCGTAAAAGAGGGGGATGGGATGGGGTGGGGTGGGGGGGCAGTGCAAATAGTCTGGGTAGCCATGATTAGCTGTTCAGGAGTCTTATGGCTTGGGGGTAGAAGCTGTTAAGAAGCCTTTCGGACCTAGACTTGGCGCTCCGGTACCGCTTGCCGTGAGGTAGCAGAGAGAACAGTCTATGACTAGGGTGGCTGGAGTCTTTGACAATTTTGAGGGCCTTCCTCTGACACCGCCTGATATAGAGGTCCTGGATGGCAGGAAGCTTGGCCCCGGTGATGTACTGGGCCGTACACACTACCCTCTGTAGTGCCATGCGGTTGGAGGCCGAGCAGTTGCCATACCAGGCGGTGATGCAACCAGTCAGGATGCTCTCGATGGTGTAGCTGTAGAACTTTTTGAGGATCTGAGGACCCATGCCAAATCTTTTCAGTCTCCTGAGGGGGAATAGGCTTTGTCGTGCCCTCTTCACGACTGTCTTGGTGTGTTTGGACCATGATAGTTTGTTGGTGATGTGGACACCAAGGAACTTGAAGCTCTCAACCTGTTCCACTACAATGGCGGTAGAATCAAGGAGTATTGTTCAAAAGAATGGAAAACGGAGCAAAGTAGAGTACAGTGATGAGAATGTCCCTTTATATCTTGTAGGAGGAAGGTTTGTTAATGAGGAGCAGCTTATCGAAGTACCAATCTTGAAGAATCCATTTGAGATATCCAAACTGGTGGAGAGAGTGATGGGTAAAGTGAAGGATGTGAGGATCACGAGAGGCGGGCTTGTTTTTGATTTTTTTGTGCTTCTGAGGATCAGAAGGAACGTGCGTTGTGTCTTAACCGATTTGATAAGTTTGAAGTGTTGTGTGTGTGTATGCGTGTCTCTTCGGAACAGGGCACGCCTCAAGGGGGTTATATCTGGCGTTTCATGGGAAGTCGATAAAAAATATTCCTGGAGTGATTTGATGCACGTCGGATGAATCGAGTGGTGAATGGTGAAAAAGTGAAGTCTTTCTGTTATTTTGTTTTTTGATATGGAGTCTCTCCCTACTCAAGTGCAGTTGGGGTATATAAACTACAGAGTAAGATCATTTATCCCAAGACCAATGCAGTGTGACCATTGTAAAGCTTTTGGTCATGTTTCAAGTGTTTGCAGAAGGGAGAAGCCGAGATGTTCAAGTTGTGGAAAATATCATATTATGTGTTTATAAAAGTGAGGAAAATGTGAAATGTTGCAGTTGTGGTGGGAACCATGGAGCCACGTCTTTCGAATGCCCCACAAGGGTGAAAGAGAGTGAGGTGGCCAAAGTCAGGGCTGACCAGAGCATTTCATATGCAGCAGCTGTTAAAAGGGTTGAGGGTTTGAATGGTGCACCTGAAGAGTCCATGGTGGTGGATAGGCCTTCACTGCAGGGGGTGACTTTCACCAGCTGGATCCTGACATTTTAAAGGTTAAGAAGGTGGACTTTGTGGCCTTTATAGCGATGGTGATAAATGGCACTGCCAAGGTGGAGAGAAGGTCCAGGAAGATAGAAATCATTGTGGAAGCGGCGGAACGGTTCCTGGGGCTGAAATATTTCTCAGCGAAGGAGTTACATGGAATATTGTCACAAGCCGTACCATCCTCTCATGCCCTACAGCCTGAGAAGGGAGATATGGAGATTTGAAAGAAGGAAGAAGTGGGAGTTTTGTTTTGTTTTGTCAATGTACTATTTTTATTTGGGTGGATTAAGTTAGTTTCCCGATTACGTATGGATTTTCTTTTTACCTTGTTTTGGTTTCAACCCGTCCAGTTGGTGGCAGCAATGCACCTTTTTGGGTTGTAGTCTGCCATAGAAGAGGAAGAAGAAGAATAATGCCCACATCTGATTCAAGTTTCTGGCATAGGGAGGAGAACAAGAATTGGCAACTCAGAATTTAGTCAGCAACACGTGACAACGGAGGGCGCTCTGAGCGAGCTCGTAGGGGTCGAGGCGGTTGTTTGGAAGCAGAGAGAAGACCGACTGAGGGGTGGAGCATGGCGTCTTCAGCGCAAAAGACGAGCAGTTGGAAAGGGAGTAAGTCCCGATGATAGTGAGGATAACAGCTCGGATGAGGGATCGGAAGACGATGGTGATTCAGGAGGACAGCGGATCAGAAGAGGAGAGCAATGAAGAGGTCAAGGCCGAGGATAGAATAGACGCCGGAAGGGAAAGGAGGGGGAAATGGAGTCCTTAGAGAAGGCAAGAAACAGATATAGGTTTAGAGAAATGCAGTATTATCATAAGGAGAGGTATACTTGGATGAATGAGGAGGGAAAAAGAGAGGCAGAGAAGGTCTAAGAGAGAGAGGGAGGAAGACTGTGAGTTTGAGTCGGTAAAAATGGCGGGGAGAAGGTTTGTTAAAGAAGAGTGGTAGGAAATGTAAGCAAAGTGAGCTGAAGACAGGAGTAGAAATGGAACTGAATGAGGGTGAAGTATCGGAGGTGGTAGGTATGGTGAAGTGCTCGGAGCCAGAGGCTTGCGCAGAGGGTCAGGATAAAGATGAGTCTGTGACAGTAGGAGTGTAGTTTGTGGAAAAAGTGGATCCTTGCCTTTTGGCTGATCCATTTGTGGTTTCAAGATGGGTGAAGAAAAAAGCGTTGGGTATAGTGGAATCGGTGAGGGTAACCCGAAGTGGTCTAGTGATAATTGTTTGTGTTTCTGTTGGGCAGAGGGAGAAGGTGCTCAGAGTTAAACAAATGGGGGAGGCAGTGAAGAAAGTAGAGGAAGATGGGTCAAGGGGGAGGGATCCTGAGAGAAATGGTGTGAGTAGTAGAGATGTACCAGTACAGAGGGATAAACCAAAAAGTTATATATGGTTCAGCAAGATTGGATTTTTAGCGTTTATAGCAATGGTTATTAATTGTACTGCAGGGATGGAACGCAAATCGAAGAAAATTGCAGTGGTGGTGGCAGCTGCAGAGAGATATTTGGTTGTGCGAGACTTGACAGCAGAAGAGTTACAGGGAGTGTTAAGTGGTGATGTCCCATCAATTCAGGTTGAGGGCATGAGGTAGGAGTGAGTGTATTTAAACAGTGGAGAAGGGTTAATTATTAGTTGTAGTGTTGAAGGTGTGAGTGTAGTGTTAGATGGTAGGATATTTCTTTGCTTTGGTTTATTTTATTTTTCAAGGAAAGATAAGAGAGTTGAACTCCAGTCTAGTAGGTGGCGGTAATGCAACAAATTGGATGCCAACCGCCGTTAAACCTCGTTGAAGAAGTTCTTTCTGGCATAAATCTGCATGTATTATGACGAAGGTCTGCGTATTTAAACTGCGCAACACGACGAGAAGCACGGATGTTCTCAACCGGTGTTTTTGGGCATGCCAGGACACGCTAAGAGCGAAAGGTCAGCCAACAAGGGCAACTAGAATGAGCTTGCAGAGGTAATTGCACCTTACGATGCTTTACTGCTGAACATATTGAACTTTCCACTGTCTTTTCTCTCATGTCGAAAACAATTCAGAATGATTTGATAGCTTACATCGCATCACCCATTTAAAAGTTAGATTCAAGAGAGAGGTTGATGCAGCGCATTTTTTCGAGTGCGCTCAAGTAGGCTTTCCACTTTCCTCTGGTATTTTATTTAGCAAAGATGATATCACATAATCACTCCGGACAGACAAGCAAAAACTCATGACATAAATGTGGCAGCAGCCTAGGCTACACCTAAACATTAGAGATCTGACATGCTGTATGGGATGAAAACGAGAATATTTTTCAGTTTGATCAACTGTAGGCTATTAATAAGAGCAGCTGCATATCCTATGCGCCCTGACCAGCTGGTCAGGGTAAACTAATTGGTAACGTTATGTATTTATAGTCCATGACGTGTGTCAGGAGAAAATGTGATCAAATTTAGTTTATATTCAACATTGGGCTGGCTAGGCTGCCTATACGTTTTTAACCCAAAATGATTAACTGGAATTAATCAGTCAACATAATAGTGATGACAGATGTGAGTTTTTTTTTTTATAAGGCCTACAGTTGCATAGGCCTGTATGATGCAACCATGCATAAAGCAAGCTCAGCCCTGTGAGTTCTATTGTCTATCAGTTGTTGTCTGGGTAGAGGAAATCCCCCTCCTAATCTAGTCTAAATATAATTTATAGGAACAAATACAAGGTAGCTGCAGCCTGATGATCAGGGCTTTATTATTATATTATTTACAAAAAATGTATGCACACATGACTGTAATCGCTTTGGATAAAAGCGTCTGCTAAATGGCTTATTATTATTATTTATTCAGGAACGTTTCTTGGGCTACTTTGATGTGTCAAGTGGGCGAGATGTGCAGTCTGTGTTTGACTTTATGCATTTTGAGATGTCTGAGATTAACTGAATAGTAAAACGTGTTGTCCAAACCTACGATGGCGCAGCTGTAATGGAATGTATGTGTCATTTGTGTTTACAGCCAAGTCCCCTCCTGTTCCCTGATTTAAGAGGTGATGACTACTCCGCTCCACTACCATTGTCAACTCCTGACATGAACTGAAGCCACGTCTCATGTGCCCGCTCATCCACTGGCACATTGAATGTTTCCCCTCCAAGCACTACTGTGAGTACCCCTACCAATTATCTCTCAGTACTGTATGTAGAGTCAATCACATACACAAACACATTTACATTATTACACATCAATGATTTTACTCCTTGCTTGGACTAACTCATTCTTAGCTCTTTTGTCTAACTGTGCAGTGTGTTGTGTTATTGTTTTTTGTCTTCCCAGTCAAATCCTGTCCTGCACTGGTCAAGCCTCTGAACACCTCAACTCATGCCTCATACCCTCATTCAATCACTGCTGTGATCCCTTCCCAGCACTGTGTAAGTAGCACTCTCATTCCCATTCCCAGCCTTTAGTTGAGGAATCAGAAGTGTCCATTATGTGCCAGATCATCAGCAGAGCATCCCAAAGTCTACCTAAATCTGACCCCTCCCTTAGTTGTAAGTTAA
Organism: Coregonus clupeaformis; assembly: GCF_020615455.1. Taxonomy (NCBI): domain Eukaryota; kingdom Metazoa; phylum Chordata; class Actinopteri; order Salmoniformes; family Salmonidae; genus Coregonus; species Coregonus clupeaformis. The sequence continues at coordinate 51,628,870 of NC_059215.1, forward strand.
TTAATGTCGCCAGCTTATTGAAATGAATGAATCTGTAATAAAGTCCACATTTTACCTTTGGTTGCCTTTAAAAGTGTAATTGTCAGCCCCTTTCAGCCGTTGGATTGTTTGTAACATTTCAGCCAGTGTTGTGCTTCTGCAACCATGCTCAACTGGAAATGTTTTTCTCTGAAGCCTGCAGGTTAATGGCTGCAGAAAGGAACATTAGTCTGCTTGGACCCAGCAGCAGCCAGAGAAGGTCATCAGAACAAGCCTAACTTCACCAGAACCACCATGTCTGAGGACACAGGGGGGAAGGTACCATGGTACATGACCCTACTACATGAGAAGATTCATCATTTTATACAGATTGGTGGGGATCAGTCTGAAATCAAAACATCCATGTAGACACTTTATTGATAGCCCAGATCTGATGGTTGTTAGCACTATGGTTGGCTCAGTGGGCTGTGCACCATATTTGAGGTTGGTATTGATTGTAGCTGTAACATTGTAATCCCACTTTTTACAGGAGCAGAATATATTGATGTTCGGTGAGGAAATCACTCACTGGTCAGAGTTTGAAGAAGAGTGTTTGAAGAAAGACCAAGATATAATTTCTCGTAACGAGGATGTGGCCAGAGGTCAGGTAGGAAGTAGGGACTCCTCTGCACTGTATATTTCAGAGTTCTGTGATAGTATTGTAGCTCATACATGTACTGAACAACAAGTTGTGACCTTTTCATTTGCAGTGGTGGAAAAAGTACCTAATGTCATACTTGAGTAAAAGAAAATATAATTTTAATAGAAAGACCCCAGTAAAATACTACTTGAGTAAAAGTCTTAAAGTATTTGTTTTTAAATATACTTAAGTATCAAAAGTAAATTTATGATTTCAAATTCCTTATATTAATCAAACCAGACAGCACAATTGTCCTTTTTTTTTTTTTTTTTTACAGAAAGCCAGGGGCAGACTCCAGCACTCAGACATCATTTACAAATGAAGCATTTGTGGTTTAGTGAGTCCGCCAGATCAGAGGCAGTAGAGATGATAAGTGTGAATTAGACCATTTTCCTGTCCTGCTAAACATTCAAAATGTAACGAGTACTTTTGGGTGTCAGGGAAAATGTATGGAGTAAAAAGTACATTATTTTCTTTAAGAATGTAGTGAAGTAAAAGTTGTCAAAAATATAAATAGTAAAGTATAGATACCCCCAAAAACTACTTAATAGTACTTTGAAGTATTTTTACTTAAGTACTTCATACCACTGTCCATTTGATACAGTCTGATGGGTATACAGCCATATACTGATTACCACAGCAGTGCTCTAACTTTAACAGTACCATCTACAGTGGGGAAAAAAAGTATTTAGTCAGCCACCAATTGTGCAAGTTCTCCCACTTAAAAAGACGAGAGGCCTGTAATTTTCATCATAGGTACATGTCAACTATGACAGACAAAATGAGGGAAAAAAATCCAGAAAATCACATTGTAGGATTTTTAACGAATTTATTAGCAAATTATGGTGGAAAATAAGTATTTGGTCAATAACAAAAGTTTCTCAATACTTTGTTATATACCCTTTGTTGGCAATGATTTTGGTTTTCTGTAAGACTTCACAAGGTTTTCACACACTGTTGCTGGTATTTTGGCCCATTCCTCCATGCAGATCTCCTCTAGAGCAGTGATGTTTTGGGGCTGTCGCTGGGCAACACAGACTTTCAACTCCCTCCAAAGATTTTCTATGGGGTTGAGATCTGGAGACTGGCTAGGCCACTCCAGGACCTTGAAATGCTTCTTACGAAGCCACTCCTTCGTTGCCCGGGCGATGTGTTTGGGATCATTGTCATGCTGAAAGACCTAGCCACGTTTCATCTTCAATGCCCTTGCTGATGGAAGGAGGTTTTCACTCAAAATCTCACGATGCATGGCCCCATTCATTCTTTCCTTTACACGGATCAGTCGTCCTGGTCCCTTTGCAGAAAAACAGCCCCAAAGCATGATGTTTCCACCCCCATGCTTCACAGTAGGTATGGTGTTCTTTGGATGCAACTCAGCATTGAGTTTTTACCAAAAAGTTATATTTTGGTTTCATCTGACCATATGACATTCTCCCAATCCTCTTCTGGATAATCCAAATGCACTCTAGCAATCTTCAGACGGGCCTGGACATGTACTGGCTTAAGCAGGGGGACACGTCTGGCACTGCAGGATTTGAGTCCCTGGCGGCGTAGTGTGTTACTGATGGTAGGCTTTGTTACTTTGGTCCCAGCTCTCTGCAGGTCATTCACTAGGTCCCCCCGTGTGGTTCTGGGATTCTTGCTCACCGTTCTTGTGATCATTTTGACCCCACGGGGTGAGATCTTGCGTGGAGCCCCAGATCGAGGGAGATTATCAGTGGTCTTGTATGTCTTCCATTTCCTAATAATTGCTTCCACAGTTGATTTCTTCAAACCAAGCTGCTTACCTATTGCAGATTCAGTCTTCCCAGCCTGGTGCAGGTCTACAATTTTGTTTCTGGTGTCCTTTGACAGCTCTTTGGTCTTGGCCATAGTGGAGTTTGGAGTGTGACTGTTTGAGGTTGTGGACAGGTGTCTTTTATACTGATAACAAGTTCAAACAGGTGCCATTAATACAGGTAACGAGTGGAGGACAGAGGAGCCTCTTAAAGAAGAAGTTACAGGTCTGTGAGAGCCAGAAATCTTGCTTGTTTGTAGGTGACCAAATACTTATTTTCCACCATAATTTGCAAATAAATTCATTAAAAATCCTACAATGTGATTTTCTGGAAAAAAAAATCTCAATTTGTCTGTCATAGTTGACGTGTACCTATGATGAAAATTACAGGCCTCTCTCATCTTTTTAAGTGGGAGAACTTTCACAATTGGTGGCTGACTAAATACTTTTTTCCCCACTGTATCCCTCTGCCTTTGAACCATAAAGGTTGACTAAAATGGAAACTTAAACAAAATGAAAAAGAAACTATAAACTTCAGGTTACAGGACTCTTCAAACTAAAACTGATACCAGAACCAACAGAGCACAACACACATCTAGAATTAAACTGTAAAACTAAAATGGAACATAAATTAACTTTGCTCATCTCAAATACTTTCCTTTGTATTGAAGGCCTTGAACGATATCCTCATCCAATTCTTTCACTTTGCCTAACATTTCAACTAAAACAGAACATCTCTGATTGAAAGATAGCCTGCTGTAAAATGTATACTGAAACTGGCATGAATTAACTTCAAATTAAATAAGAATAAATTAACCCATAGAGACAGAGGGGCGCTGTTTCAAACAGTGAAATTAGAAAGGTTTATTTAAAATCCACAGGTACTGTTAATATAAAAAGGTGTAAGTAAAGTGTCCTGGTAGATATTAGATGTGTCTCCTGAGTGGCGCAGTGGTCTAAGGCACTGCATCGCAGTGCTAGCTGTGCCACTAGAGATCCTGGTTCGAATCCAGGCTCTGTCGCAGCCGGCCGCGACCGGGAGACCCATGGGGCGGCGCACAATTGGCCCAGGGTAGGGTAGGGAATGGCCAGCAGGGATGTAGCTCAGTTGATAGAGCATGGCGTTTGCAACGCCAGGGTTGTGGGTTCGATTCCCACGGGGGACCAGTATAAAAAAAAATATATAAAATATGCATTCACTAACTGTAAGTCGCTCTGGATAAGAGCGTCTGCTAAATGACAAAAATGTAAATGTAAAATGTAAATGTAAGAGGATGACCAGTTTCATATAAAAAGTGTAAGTAAAACGTGACGATGTCCTGGTAGATATTAGATGTGGTAGGAGGATGAGCAGTTTCAGTCACCATGTTCAACAGTCCACGCTCGGTAACTACACTTATTAGTCAGAATCCAAGAGCAAATGCAATGCAGTTCGAAAGTACTCAATTCATTTACTCCCCAGCAAATACTGTATCTGTGTGCGCCAGTTTTAGAGCCTTCTGGGTATCTGCATGCATTCATGGCACTTCATCCGAGTTTAGTGGATGCTGAATGTCAACATCCGTTACAACATTTCCAGGCACATTCTCTGCTGTTTCCACTCTGGAAAACAAGAAGCAAACAAGTCAATAATTTAGTTAGTAATAGTATAAAGTAGGGTCGGGACGATACCAGTATTGCAATATTTTTCCGATGGCAAAATTAAAACACGAAGCAGACCAAACTTTGGTCCTTTAAAAACCTTCTGTATGTAAAATATTGTCTGCTATAGCTTGGAAAATAAATACATGTGACTGCATGACAACATGTTTGTTTCCAACATTAGGGCTGTTTTCCTAAAGATGTTCAAGCCGCTTCACGTTTTGTTTCCTTGTCACAATACACTAACGAGCATCACGATACTGTTATCGTCCCGGCCCTAGTATAACGTAATCTGCATTACTCAATTATTACTATGATAGTCTGAAATATTGAATCCAAATGGATGACGTACAGGGAGTTACTGGTGACTTGTAGAGGTCCCGTTTCTTGCACAGGAACCTATGATGTATTACATAAGTTAGGATTGCTATAGCAACTAAAACAGACTAAATGACAATAACAACATTGGATTCTTTAGCCATAAAATTAACAATTTTTCACTCACTAGAAATCATTTTTCAAGAAAAACTAACTTTGATAATGGATTTGCTTGCATAAATGTTAAGAGGGTTTATATTCACTTCAAATTACTAAGATTTCAAAATATTTTAAACAAATAGAAATGTTGAAATAAAATGACTTACCTCACAGAATTCATGCATCTCTGAAAGTTCAGTAAAAAGAGTCATTCAGAGGAAAAACAAACTAGTTAACATGGTGAGGAAGGTATTAATGAAAATAAATTGAGACTGACCTTTCCTACGTTTAGCTGAAGAAAACACAACAAGCGTAATCAGATTAGTAGGGGTAAAGACAACTCACCATTAATTGCATGTTTATGTATTACAATTGTAAGTTACATGACAATTACATGCCTTTAGAGAAGCGACTAATTTAGAGCAATAAAGTTAAATAAATAAAAGACTAACCTCTTGCCAGGTAGAGACAAAACAGTGTTAGGATAAATAATGGTGGAGCTATTAGAGTGCAATGACTCCTTAATTGAACTTTGTTACAAATAACATCTTGTCTAGAATTTCCGTCTTTAGTCTTCACGTGTCCCATCGCTGCACAACTGGAGAGTAAGCAACACATAAAAACGTATTTAATTAGACAGGTCAAGTACAGCATATTGTAATGTCAAGTTGTACAGTGAGGGAAAAAAGTATTTGATCCCCTGCTGATTTTGTACGTTTGCCCACTTACAAAGAAATGATCAGTCTATAATTGTAATGGTATGTTTATTTGAACAGTGAGAGACAGAATAACAACAAAAAAACCCATGTAAAAAATGTTATAAATTGATATGCATTTTAATGAGGGAAATAAGTATTTGACCCCGTCTCAATCAGAAAGATTTCTGGCTCCCAGGTGTCTTTTATACAGGTAATGAGCTGAGATTAGTAGCACACTCTTAAAGGGAGTGCTCCTAATCTCAGCTTGTTACCTGTATAAAAGACACCTGTCCACAGAAGCAATCAATCAATCAGATCCCAAACTCTCCACCATGGCCAAGACCAAAGAGCTCTCCAAGGATGTCAGGGACAAGATTGTAGACCTACACAAGGCTAGAATGGGCTACAAGACCATCGCCAAGCAGCTTGGTGAGAAGGTGACAACAGTTGGTGCGATTATTCGCAAATAGAAGAAACACAAAATAACTGTAAATCTCCCTCGGCCTGGGGCTCCATGCAAGATCTCACCTCGTGGAGTTGCAATGATCATGAGAACTGTGAGGAATCAGCCCAGAACTACACGGTAGGATCTTGTCAATGATCTCAAGGCAGCTGGGACCATAGTCACCAATAAAACAATTGGTAACACACTACGCCGTGAAGGACTGAAATCCTGCAGCGCCCGCAAGGTCCCCCTGCTCAAGAAAGCACATATACATGCCCGTCTGAAGTTTGCCAATGAACATCTGAATGATTCAGAGGAGAACTGGGTGAAAGTGTTGTGGTCAGATGAGACCAAATTCGAGCTCTTTGGCATCAACTCAACTTGCCGTGTTTGGAGGAGGAGGAATGCTGCCTATGACCCCAAGAACACCATCCCCACCGTCAAACATGGAGGTGGAAACATTATGCTTTGGGGGTGTTTTTCTGCTAAGGGGACAGGACATCTTCACCGCATCAAAGGGACGATGGACGGGGCCATGTACTGTCAAATCTTGGGTGAGAACCTCCTTCCCTCAGCCAGGGCATTGAAAATGGGTCGTGGATGGGTATTCCAGCATGACAATGACCCAAAACACACGGCCAAGGCAACAAAGGAGTGGCTCAAGAAGAAGCACAATAAGGTCCTGGAGTGGCCTAGCCAGTCTCCAGACCTTAATCACATGGAAAATCTGTGGAGGGAGCTGAAGGTTCGAGTTGCCAAACGTCAGCCTCGAAACCTTAATGACTTGGAGAAGATCTGCAAAGAGGAGTGGGACAAAATCCCTCCTGAGATGTGTGCAAACCTGGTGGCCAACTACAAGAAACGTCTGACCTCTGTGATTGCCAACAAGGGTTTTGCCACCAAGTACTAAGTCATGTTTTGCATAGGGGTCAAATACTTATTTCCCTCATTAAAATGCAAATCAATTTATACAATTTTTGACATGCGTTCTTCTGGATTTTTTTGTTGTTATTCTGTCTCTCACTGTTCAAATAAACCTACCATTAAAATAATAGACTGATCATGTCTTTGTCTGTGGGCAAACATACAAAATCAGCAGGGGATCAAATACTTTTTTCCCTCACTGTATATGGGTTAAGGGTAAATCCATTTTGAATTCAATGTTTGCCTATAGAAGAAGTGGTCAGAAAGTTATTTTTTGGACCTGAATGGGGAAAAAAAACACAGGAGATAAAGGTGCTCAAATTTGACCCATTTTGCAAAGCCCACCATAACATGAGACATCCATGGCTTCATCACTGGAAAAGATAAACCGTTGAGTTTGATATAATTTAAAAGCTTACAAACAGGGTTGTTAAACTATTTTATAATTTCTTGAAAAAGTTATTTCTTAATAATAATTGACATTTAACGTCAATTATAAAAAATGCGTACACTCAGATTGTTTCCATATTTGCATATATTGTAGCCTAGACCCTACTTGTAGCCTGTTATCAGTGGAGACTGAACATGCTCTTAAACAGGGTGGATGTTACTTCAATCATACAAATATAATTGATAGGGATATGACCTATCCCTTCAGACCACTGTAATTCATCTGGTACACCGTTTACTTTTTTATTTTTTTTATTTTATCAAGGAGTCATACTGAGACCAATGTCTCTTTTACAGATGAGCCCTGAATTATATTAAGTACAGAAAATAGACACATCAAAATACATACAAAATGCAAGTAGAAAGAAAAACACGGTCATAAAGAACAAACACATTCATCAGTAATAAGGTCCTCAATCAGCTTTCTGAATTACCCTAGAGACACCAAAACATCACATTTAAGAACATTTTGAAGATTGTTACACAAATAAGGTGCAAGAACTAAAAGCGGATTTACCTAACTGTCTGTGTAGAGACCAAAGGAATTTCCAGAGTTAACCATCCCTGAGATCGGGTGTGGTAACTCGTATGTCTAAAGTTTAGTAAAGATGTTAGGTACAGTGGGACTTTTTGTAAAAGGGCTTTATAAATGAAAACATAGCAATGTATCAACCTACGTGCCTACGTGACATCAAAGAGGGCCAACCAACATTCTGAGAGAATGAAGTAATGAGTACTAATTACTAACACAAAGATGGCCGCCGGTCCACCCACTGTCAAATGTCAACTTAAACGGTCATGTCTATTCTATTATCTATATTTCTATGATTTCAATAGGTTTCCTATGGAGGATTGACAGTGTAATGTAAAACAGATATTCCCATTCAAATCAACATTCACTGATGTGTGGACCTCCAACCATCTTTGTGGTACCATTTGAAAGGTGAAATTACAATTGTATTCACATTTTAGTATATTTATTAGGCAAAACACCCTGTATTCAAGAACATGTTGAGTCTCACCCGATGGAGGGTACAACACATAAAACCTCATGACCTAAAATAGGGTCTAAACTATATGCGTTTTTAGATCATTTACGTTAAGGTTAAAATATTGTTTTTATTATCAAATTGTTTGACAACCCTGTTTGTAAGCTTTTAAATGATATCAATCTAAACCAGTCATATTTTCCGGTGATGAAGACATGGCTGTCTCATGGTTTGGTGGGGTACGCAAAATAGGTCAACTCTGAGCACCTTTATCTCTTGAATGTTTTGGCATTCAGGTCCAAAAAGTCATGTTCTGAGCACCTCTACAATGGGCAAATATGTATGGAAAGTTTCGTTCAAATCAAAAGAGGTGCTGTCAAGAAGTGAAAGAATTCAAATGGATTTACCATTAAGCCAGCCTGTAATTATATTGTCAACCAATATCTGGTTGCCAGAACTGAATCTATAGATTGCTATCTGAGCATTGATACTGCTTTGTGAAATATATAATATAATCAATATCCCAATTATCTTTTAAAGAATGAAAACCTAAAGCAATTCAAGAAAGTCTAGTACACAAACGATGACCTACTCAGTCCAAGCTGTGCAGTTCACACCATGTTGTGAGTAAAAGCCATCCTGACACTCCTCACAAATGGTATCTGTTGTCTTTGTTCCTGTAAGGTGAGAACAAATGGTGTTATCACGTTCAAAAGTTAACCATTTTGGTGCTGGACAAGTCAAAAATCACCTGAGGTAAACACTAAGCTATCTAGAGTCCATGCTATATTCAATGATCAGAATTCTGATGTCCTGTACGATATTTAGCCTCTACTTCATACTTACCAGGTGCAGTAGTGCTCTGGCCCGGTGAACATTGTGTATGTGCCACTGCAAAGCTACACTCTGAGTTGGATGAGTAGCTTCTACAGTAGTATCCATCTAGAACGTGGCAGACTGTGTTACTTGTTGTTGTGCACTCTGTCTGAGTGAAAAGGCCCTGTCCTGGAAAATATCAGGGTTGATTCATTTCAGTCAGAGGACTACTTGTGAGAAGAAGGCACCTCATACCGTTTTCACACTATTGTGGTGACCTGAAACGTACGACACTGGCTTAGATATTTTATTTTTTTACATTGTACTTTCCAATTGGTGGATGCAGAACCCAGCCAGTGCAATACAACTCAGCTCCGCAGTGAAAAGGGTATGATGTCCACAGCTAAAAGGAAAGGTGGGAAGGTTTTGGAAGAAAATGAAATGTACCTGGGTCACAGGGAGTGCAGGGAAAGCACTTGGTTAGACCATTGGCCTCGTTCATGAATGTCCCTCTGATACAGGGTATGCAAGATGTGCTGGACTCCAATGTACAATCTCTGCGGACCACTGAACCTAATCATAGAAAATACAATTTAGTAAAACGTATCTTTAAGTAGCCTAGTTGTGTTGTTTTGGCTACTTGAAGAGAATTAGGGCCTATCACTCGCAGCCCACCTCTTCCAATGCATTGTGAGAAAGTGTGCATCGAATTCTACTAGATGAAGAGTCAATTAGTATAACATCCTGGCATTTAAACCATACTTGATTTTCAAAAATTCACATACTATAAAACATGCGATTGAGTTGTTTCCCGCTATTGATTTCGGTAGGGTATCCCCATATCTAATTGATCAGCTGTTGTCAAAGCCGAAATGACTGACATCCGGCCATTTGAAGTATACTAGATTATTTAAATATCACATACTATATGTACGAAAGACTACTGAGAGTAAATATCAGTTCATCATAGGAGCCCTGTAGCTCCGCCCACAGGTGTTGTGGAGCACAGCATGCTGGGCGATCTTTAACTGAGAAGGAAGTAACTAGAGAAAGTACACAAGCTGTGATAAGTTCCAGCCATCTCCTGTGATGACCTTCAGTTAGCATTCTTTAATTTAGCCAAGGCCAGTGTGCGTCCTTCAGAAATGTGAGTTCATATTTCTTACAATTCATGTGTTGTGGACGCACTCCTTTGTTATGCTAATTCACGTTTTTACCGTGAGCTAGCAACTGTAACCCTGCTAACCCTGTTGTTTGTCATCTCATTTCAGACATTTAGCATTTCAGTGTCTAGTCTTATATATCCTGTGGTTATATGGATGTATTCTGTATAAATTGTGGGTATTTTGTTAGCAATGAGCCGTGTGGATGCATTATACATTCAAGTTCATGCAGTTGTGTGAGGATGATGGTGGTGCTCAGTAGTGCTGTGTAGTTGCACTCCTCTGATCATTCATTAGTGAAGTCACAGCCATGTTAGGTTGTATTGCCCTGTGCAGCAGATAACCTATAAATAATATGGCTACAATAGGTTATGTAATTGGAGGTTGTATTAAGCCTACACCTGTCATTTTACCATTGTATTTCATTTCCCCTTTTTCAGAACCACACACAAACTCTTGGTTAACACAATTGTCAAGCCATACACTGTACTGTGCCGTTACTGCTCTGTGAATCAGCGTCATTAAAACAACCTCAACTGGAATCATACCGGTCTGTCATCTGTGCCCTTACAAGCACCTGGGAGAGAACACATAGTGCTAAGTAAAACCTAACCCTACAGAATATACAGTCCACCAAGTCCTCAATGTGTTGTTATGTGTTAATAACATGAAGACTACGTTACCCAGCAGGCTATGCGAGGGGGGGGAAGTTGAAGTATGCCTTGAATGGCTACACAAGGAGATTGCTAGCTGAAGTATCAGTTTATTAAAAGTAGTTCAACCTACGCCCCGGTTTGTCATTAGTTAAAGGAACAAACATAAGATGGTGTCAGATTGATAGTCGCTATGACGAGACAGAGAAAAGAAAGGAGTAACTCTGCAAATTTCCACAACGAAAATTGAACATTCTACCACAAGTCAAGTGAAATGAGTAGTCGAAGATGCTAGCTTGCAAGAGCGATGCCAACGAGCAACAGCAGCACTGGAATCTGTTGACGAGCAAGTTGATGAGCAACCTACTGAAGTAAGAGAAATTGAAACGGTTCCTGTTTCCCGTCACGGATAGGCTTAGTCCTCCTACTCTTATGCAGTTAACAGGCAATCTAACTGACAATTGGAAACGTTTCAAGCAGAGATTCAATATCTACCTAGCAGCCAGTGGAGCAGGGGGAGATGACGACAAATTGAAAGCTTAAATTTTTCTGCATGTTAAATGGAGAGGATGCATTGGACATTTACAATAGCTTTCAGCTAGACGACGCAAACTTGACATTGACTTTACCAAGCCAGAACGTCACGTTTGAGAAATACACGTTTTTCCCTCTCATGATCAGAAACAGGGAGTCAGTTTTGACCAGTACTTGGCTGAGCTGAACACACTGAGCAAAACGTGTGAATTTGAAAATCTGAAAGACTCACTAGTGAAAGACAGGATAGTCTGTGGCATACTTGATAATGGACTCAAGGAGAGATTGCTGCGTGAGCAAGATTTAACTTTGGATAAAGCAGTGAATGTGTGGAGCAGCTGAAACCACCAGAGCACAAGCTAAAGAGCTGAGCAGGGTTGAGACGTCAGTGCAATAAAAAGAGAGGAGCAACACAACGCTTTACAAAACAAAAACAACCAAAAGAGAAATGAAAACACTACGTGTGGATAATGGAGTTACCCACAAGCCTAAAAAATTGCCCTGCATATGGTAAATCGTGTAACAACTGTGGGAAAAATAATAATTTCTCAAAATGCTGCAAAGCTGAGGCTACAAAGAAAAAGAGGAGACTGAAGGATTCTTTGTTGATTCTGTGGAAATATGCAATGCAGTAAAAGCTGAATGGATTGTGCCATTGACTGAATGAAACTATAATACCATTCAAGCTCGATACTGGAGCTCAGGTAAACCTGTTGTCGCTGGATGACTACAAAACACTGAAAGTGAAGAGCAAAATACACCCTGTGAAAATCAAGGTTACTGGTTATACTGGGGAGAACGTACCAGTTAAAGGAAGGTTAGTGGTTATACTGGGGAGAACGTACCAGTTAAATCAAGGTTAGTGGTTATACTGGGGAGAACGTACCAGTTAAATCAAGGTTAGTGGTTATACTGGGGAGAACGTACCAGTTAAATCAAGGTTAGTGGTTATACTGGGGAGAACGTACCAGTTAAAGGAAGGTTAGTGGTTATACTGGGGAGAACGTACCAGTTAAATCAAGGTTAGTGGTTATACTGGGGAGAACGTACCAGTTAAAGGAAGGTTAGTGGTTATACTGGGGAGAACGTACCAGTTAAAGGAAGGTTAGTGGTTATACTGGGGAGAACGTACCAGTTAAATCAAGGTTAGTGGTTATACTGGGGAGAACGTACCAGTTAAATCAAGGTTGGTGGTTATACTGGGGAGAACGTACCAGTTAAATCAAGGTTAGTGGTTATACTGGGGAGAACGTACCAGTTAAATCAAGGTTAGTGGTTATACTGGGGAGAACGTACCAGTTAAATCAAGGTTAGTGGTTATACTGGGGAGAACGTACCAGTTAAATCAAGGTTAGTGGTTATACTGGGGAGAACGTACCAGTTAAATCAAGGTTGGTGGTTATACTGGGGAGAACGTACCAGTTAAATCAAGGTTAGTGGTTATACTGGGGAGAACGTACCAGTTAAATCAAGGTTAGTGGTTATACTGGGGAGAACGTACCAGTTAAATCAAGGTTAGTGGTTATACTGGGGAGAACGTACCAGTTAAATCAAGGTTAGTGGTTATACTGGGGAGAACGTACCAGTTAAATCAAGGTTGGTGGTTATACTGGGGAGAACGTACCAGTTAAATCAAGGTTAGTGGTTATACTGGGGAGAACGTACCAGTTAAATCAAGGTTAGTGGTTATACTGGGGAGAACGTACCAGTTAAAGGAAGGTTAGTGGTTATACTGGGGAGAACGTACCAGTTAAACTGGGGAGAACGTACCAGTTAAAGGAAGGTTAGTGGTTATACTGGGGAGAACGTACCAGTTAAAGGAAGGTTAGTGGTTATACTGGGGAGAACGTACCAGTTAAAGGAAGGTTAGTGGTTATACTGGGGAGAACGTACCAGTTAAATCAAGGTTAGTGGTTATACTGGGGAGAACGTACCAGTTAAAGGAAGGTTAGTGGTTATACTGGGGAGAACGTACCAGTTAAAGGAAGGTTAGTGGTTATACTGGGGAGAACGTACCAGTTAAAGGAAGGTTAGTGGTTATACTGGGGAGAACGTACCAGTTAAATCAAGGTTAGTGGTTATACTGGGGAGAACGTACCAGTTAAAGGAAGGTTAGTGGTTATACTGGGGAGAAGCATTGCCAGTTAAAGGAAGGTTAGTGGTTATACTGGGGAGAACGTACCAGTTAAAGGAAGGTTAGTGGTTATACTGGGGAGAACGTACCAGTTAAATCAAGGTTAGTGGTTATACTGGGGAGAACGTACCAGTTAAAGGAAGGTTAGTGGTTATACTGGGGAGAACGTACCAGTTAAATCAAGGTTAGTGGTTATACTGGGGGAGAACGTACCAGTTAAAGGAAGGTTAGTGGTTATACTGGGGAGAACGTACCAGTTAAAGGAAGGTTAGTGGTTATACTGGGGAGAACGTACCAGTTAAATCAAGGTTAGTGGTTATACTGGGGAGAACGTACCAGTTAAAGGAAGGTTAGTGGTTATACTGGGGAGAACGTACCAGTTAAATCAAGGTTAGTGGTTATACTGGGGAGAACGTACCAGTTAAAGGAAGGTTAGTGGTTATACTGGGGAGAACGTACCAGTTAAACTGGGGAGAACGTACCAGTTAAAGGAAGGTTAGTGGTTATACTGGGGAGAACGTACCAGTTAAAGGAAGGTTAGTGGTTATACTGGGGAGAACGTACCAGTTAAATCAAGGTTAGTGGTTATACTGGGGGAGAACGTACCAGTTAAAGGAAGGTTAGTGGTTATACTGGGGAGAACGTACCAGTTAAAGGAAGGTTAGTGGTTATACTGGGGAGAACGTACCAGTTAAAGGAAGGTTAGTGGTTATACTGGGGAGAACGTACCAGTTAAATCAAGGTTAGTGGTTATACTGGGGAGAACGTACCAGTTAAAGGAAGGTTAGTGGTTATACTGGGGACAACGTACCAGTTAAAAGGAAGGTTAGTGGTTATACTGGGGACAACGTACCAGTTAAAAGGAAGGTTAGTGGTCACCACCTCCCTGTAGGCGGTCTCGTCATTGTTGGTAATCAAGCCTACTACTGTTGTCGTCTGCTAACTTGATGATTGAGTTGGAGGCGTGTTTGGCCACGCAGTCATGGGTGAACAGGGAGTACAGGAGGGGGCTGAGCACGCACCCTTGTGGGGCCCCAGTGTTGAGGATCAGCGAAGTTCACCACCTGGGGGCGGCCCGTCAGGAAGTCCAGGACCCAGTTGCACAGGGCGGGTTCAGACCCAGGGCCTCAAGCTTAATGATGAGCTTGGAGGGTACTATGGTGTTGAATACTGAGCTAAAGTCAATGAACATCATTCTTACATAGGTATTCCTCTTGTCCAGATGGGATAGGGCAGTGTGATGGCGATTGCATCGTCTGTGGATCTATTGGGGCGGTAAGCAAATTGAAGTGGGTCTAGAGTGACAGGTAAGGTAGAGGTGATATGATCCTTGACTCGTCTCTCAAAGCACTTCATGATGACAGAGGTGAGTGCTACAGGGTGATTGTCATTTAGTTCAATTACCTTTGCTTTCTTGGGTACAGGAACAATGGTGGCCATCTAGAAGCATATGGGAACAGCAGACTGGGAAAGGGAGAGATTGAATATGTCCATAAACACACCAGTCAGCTTGTCTGCGCATGCTCTTGAGGACACAGCTAGGGATGCCGTCTGGGCCGGCAGCCTTGCGGGGGTTAACATGCTTAACTGTCTTAATCACGTCGGCCATGGAGAAGGAGAGGCCACAGTCCTTGGTAGTGGGCCTCGTCAGTGGCACTGTGTTATCCTCAAAGCGGGCAAAGGTGTTTAGCTTGTCTGGAAGCGAGATGTCGGCGATGTGGCTGGTTTTCCTTTTGTAGTCCGTGATTGTCTGTAGACCCTGCCACATGCGTCTCGTGTCTGAGCTGTTGAATTGCGATTCCACTTTGTCTCTATACTGATGTTTTGCCAGTTGAATTGCCTTGCAGAGTGAGTAGCTACACTGTTTGTATTCTGCCATATTCCCAGTCACCTTCCCATGGTTGAATGCAGTGGTTCGCGCTTTTAGATTTGCACGAATGCTGCCATCTAACCACGGTTTCTGGTTAGGGTAGGTTTTAATAGTCACTGTGGGCACAACATCACCTATACACTTCCTGATAAACTCAGTCACCGTTTCAGTGTAGGTCAAAAAAAAAAAAAAGATTTGGAAGCTACCCGGAACATATCCCAGTCCGCATGATCGAAAATCTTGAAGCGTGGATTCCGATTGGTCAGACCAGCGTTGAATAGTCCTTAGCACGGGTACTTCCTGTTTGAGTTTCTGCCTATATGAAGGGAGAACCAAAATGGAGTCGTGGTCAGATTTGCCGAAAGGAGGGCGGGGGAGGGTCTTATAACCATCCCGGAAGTTCAAATAGCCTAGTTCTCAAATTTGCTTTGTTAAAATCCCTGACTACAATAAATGCAGCCTCAGGATATGTGGTTTCCAGTTTGCATAAGGTCCAGTGAAGTTATGAGGGCCGTCGTGGTATCGGCTTGAGGGGGAATATACATGGACGTGACTATAACCGAAGAAAATTATCTTGGGAGATAATACGGTCTGCATTTCATTGTGAGATATTCTAGGTCGGGTGAACAGAAGGACTCGAGTTCCTGTATGTTACTACAATTACACCATGAGTCGTTAATCATGAAACACACACCTCCGCCCTTCTGCTTCCCGGAGAGATATTTACTCCTGTTTGCGCGATGAACTGAGAACCCATCTGGCTGGACCGATTCCGACAGAATATCCTAAGAGAGCCATGTTTCCATGAAACAGAGTAATGTTACAGGCCTTGACGTCTCTCTGGAAAGAAATCCTTGCCCGTAGTTCGTCGACCTTGTTAACCAAAGACTGAACATTAGTAGTATCCTTGGAAGCGGTGGGTGGTGTGCGCGCCTCCTAAGTCGAACCAGCAGGCCTCTCCTCCGCAGGCGATGTTTAGGGTCAGCCGCTAGAATCAGTTCAGTTGCCCTGGGGAGAGCAAACAAAGGATCTGCTTCGGGAAAGTCAAAGGATCTGCTTCAGGAACTCTGACAATGGCCCGCAGTTCTCAAGTTCTGAATTCCGATCGTTCGCTAATGACTGGGGGTTCCGACACAACACCTCCAGCCCCAACGGCTTAGCAGAAAGTTCAGTCAAAATTGTCAAAGGTCTGATTGAAAAAGGCACATGATGGAAAGGAGGACTTCCTAAGGAGGACTTCCTAAAAAGTCTGCAGCGCACCGCTGCAGAATGGACTTTCACCTGCACAAATGTTGATGGGACGTCGCATCAGAACCAACCTACCCATCCATGAGGACTTGTTAACACCCAGAGGTGCTCACAACGTCAAACTCGCAAAGGAAAAACAGAAAGACAAAAGTGCAAGACACTTACCTGAACTGAAACCTGGAGATCATGTACGACTCCGAGATGTCACTACAGGAACTTGGATGCAGCAAGGGTGCGTGCAGAGAGAAGTTGCACCGCGATCCTATGAGATCCACACGGAGCATGGATCACAACTGAGGCAAAAGAGTGAAACTAAGGCTTCAGCCACTCACTCAAGGGACTGAGGATCATCAGGGGATACTGCTGAAGTGTCAAATTCCTTTACCAATGGACAATTCAGTCAGAAAACCCTGACTTGACAATGAACGCTGTCCAACTGCTTCAGGAAGCACTTCAGCAGAACGACCAAAAATGACTGTCAGAGCCCCTGAAAGGCTTATTGAGAATTGCTAAAAAAAAAAAAAAAAAAAAAAAGGGGCATCTGGATTGGATGTTTTTGTTTGTGAAAAGAAATAGAGCCACAATAGAGTGTTGTTGGACAGAGACTGAATTTAGTTGAGAAAAAAAACGGGGAAGTAAATGTGTTATTGAAAATTACATGTTCTGCAGGTTGAGTAAACAAATGTGATGTGACATGTTTAGTTAGAGAAAAAATTGTTTTCTTTCATCCAAAGCGTCTGCTAAATGGCATATTATTTTTATTATTATAAAGGAAGGAAGATGTGTTATGTTAATAACATGAAGACTACGTTACCCAGCAGGCTATGCGAGGGGGGTAAATTGAAGTATGCCTTGCGTGGCTACACAAGGAGATTGCTAGCAGAAGTATGTTTATTAAAAGTAGTTCAACCTACGCCCCGGTTTGTCATTATTCAAAGGAACAAACAACACTCAACTACACTATAAAACGTTCATTTTTCGCATACTCAGAAGGCCTACTATTTAGGACGGAAGTATGGGTATTCGGACACGGCCAGTGTTTCATGGAACACAGCTCTCTGCATCATTACGTTTTTATTTTATGGCCCCCGGTGACACTCGGCCCCGCCCCACCTTCTCAGCCAGTCAGGAGCCTCTACTGCGTTGTGGCTTACTTTTTACTAAACAGTACGTGCTAAATAGTATGAGACGATGAGTACATAGTATGGGTCTTCTGCCAAAACCAATGCCTCCCATTTACTGCATGAGGCCTACTGAAATATTGTAGTGTGAGATATTGTAGGCTACCTGTAGAAATGTGCCTGCCCCTTGTTTACTGGTAATATGTAATTGTTGTACAACATTGAAAAAGCTCATGTAAAAAAATGAACATTACCTTTATTACACATTGGGCAGCACTGCCCATCAAATGTTTTGTATTCTGCTGGCCCACAATCCTTTCCAAATACAAGCATAAAATGAAAACCTGAAACAGACAACAAAAAGATGCATAGGTTAAGTGCCAGTCTCTCTGTGCTCTCTTGACAACTTCTTAATTCTCATACCATGCCCTTGACAATGACATAGGAGTTAAATAGTACAAACTGACAGGAACTTATTAAAACGTTAATTATGACTTTGTGTCTTCCTTCCCCTAATAAGTGGAAATCTACAGGATGGTGGCCGACTGACTAAAGACAACATCGATCTGTCGACTTCGAGTCAGGGGAGCTGCCCACACAGAAATAGAGACCATGTTTCCTACCCTACAGGGGAGCTGGCCAAACAGAAATAGTGACCATGTTTCCTACCCTACAGGGGAGCTGCCCACACAGAAATAGAGACCATGTTTCCTACCCTACAGGGGAGCTGGCCAAACAGAAATAGTGACCATGTTTCCTACCCTACAGGGGAGCTGGCCAAACAGAAATAGTGACCATGTTTCCTACCCTACAGGGGAGCTGGCCAAACAGAAATAGAGACCATGTAGCCTATCCTACAGGGGAGCTGCCCACACAGAAATAGCGACCATGTAGCCTATCCTACAGGGGAGCTGCCCACACAGAAATAGCGACCATGTAGCCTATCCTACTGGGGAGCTGCCCACACAGAAATAGCGACCATGTAGCCTATCCTACAGGGGAGCTGCCCACACAGAAATAGCGACCATGTAGCCTATCCTACAGGAGAGCTGCCCACACAGAAATAGCGACCATGTAGCCTACCCTACAGGGGAGCTGCCCACACAGAAATAGCGACCATGTAGCCTACCCTACAGGGGAGCTGCCCACACAGAAATAGCGACCATGTAGCCTACCCTACAGGGGAGCTGCCCACACAGAAATAGCGACCATGTAGCCTATCCTACAGGGGAGCTGCCCACACAGAAATAGCGACCATGTAGCCTATCCTACTGGGGAGCTGCCCACACAGAAATAGCGACCATGTAGCCTATCCTACAGGGGAGCTGCCCACACAGAAATAGCGACCATGTAGCCTATCCTACAGGAGAGCTGCCCACACAGAAATAGCGACCATGTAGCCTACCCTACAGGGGAGCTGCCCACACAGAAATAGCGACCATGTAGCCTACCCTACAGGGGAGCTGCCCACACAGAAATAGTGACCATGTTTCCTACCCTACAGGGGAGCTGCCCACACAGAAATAGTGACCATGTAGCCTATCCTACAGGGGAGCTGCCCAAACAGAAATAGTGACCATGTAGCCTATCCTACAGGGGAGCTGCCCAAACAGAAATAGTGACCATGTAGCCTATCCTACAGGGGAGCTGCCCACACAGAAATAGTGACCATGTAGCCTATCCTACAGGGGAGCTGCCCACACAGAAATAGTGACCATGTAGCCTATCCTACAGGGAGCTGCCCACACAGAAATAGCGACCATGTAGCCTATCCTACAGGGGAGCTGCCCACACAGAAATAGTGACCATGTAGCCTATCCTACAGGGGAGCTGCCCACACAGAAATAGTGACCATGTAGCCTATCCTACAGGGGAGCTGCCCACACAGAAATAGCGACCATGTAGCCTATCCTACAGGGGAGCTGCCCACACAGAAATAGCGACCATGTAGCCTACCCTACACTTGCGTAGCACGATGCGCAATCCATTTCGGGTCAGAAATACTGTAACATCAGATGAGTACGCTAGACTAATCACAAAGTAACTCTGAATATTTAGCTAAGTCCGTCATAAAACGTTAATGTAATCATCATTGGGGGTTTTATCTCAGTCATCAAACTGGATAGTGCTACCAAATATAAATTGTTCTGTGGTGCAACTGCTCGGCAAGGAAGGATGAATTAAACACAGATGAAAGCATTTGGAGTCAACATGATCGCTAGCGTACGTCTTATTGCTTCAGCTACATGCCATGGGTGTGGTGGTGGTTGCAAAGTCGGTTAGTTACTAGCTAGCTCGCTAGCATCGTTAGCTAATTAAATCTCAAATCTGATAGTTGGACAATTTCATTTGTCAGGACACCAACTAGCTAGCCAATTTATATCACACTTTTGTAAAAACCTAAATGTAGCTATACCAGCCAACTTACCAATGAGGAAATACTGTTCAGACGAAAGGCCTACCATTTTGACTTGATAAAGACGTCAGAACGCTCTACGCTGTGACGATACATTAATAGTTGGCAAGTATCAGTATTATGGCACATGCTTTTAAACACTTATTTGTACATTCTGTCCCTCTGTTGGTTTGTAACTTCTTATTCTTCAGTGGGGTTTATCGGCGGTTGGCGTCCAACGTTATTGTGCATTACAGCAACCTACCGTACTGGATGGAGTGTGGAACAGAGACAGTGAGAATGTAAATCCTACCCATCAGCCCCGTTGCTCATGACAAGCATATCAAGCAGGGTGACGTCACAATCATATCCGGTGTAATGTCATATTGGCCCCGTTAAAATCATTTGAAAATGCATATTTTCTTCCATAAAGTATGACTGGAAACCATTGAATTTAGTATAATCGGTCTGAAATATTAGGAGGTACAGTATACAAATGAACTTACCTGGCCTACTCACACCCTTGCAGTTCACATTTTGCTTTAATACATTTTTACAATGTAAGGTCATTGGAACACTTGAACATAACATTTTACTGCAGATCCTCTACTTATTAATCCCACGATTGGACAATGGAGATGTCTCCATACTTACACAGAAACATCATACATCAGAGAGACTGAGCACTGATGGCTGGTTAAACAAGCACAACCCATGACTTCCATAGAAGCAAATGGATTCAATAGAATAGCCTTTAAACCCATGGAATCCAAAAACAATACATGATCAAAAATCCAATGCAAAGTCAGTTATGTGAATAATCCGATAAACACTATAATACAATATGTACAAAATATGCATCAAAAGCAAAGGAGCTATACAATCATGGAGGTCTGGAAGAAAAGCCATGAAGAGTATATCATTAATTGGGGTCACACACTGGAAATAGCCGTTCTCTTTGCACCATTGCCCCTTGTGGGGCATGGGAATATACAAATCCATGGTCACACAAGTCATTTTTTTTCCAAACCAGTGTCCAGGCCATGTTATCCAAAGGTCCTTTGCACAGTTTGTATCAACAGAATCTACAGTACACCATTACCAGAAGCACAAGTTCCTTGGGGATGTTGTGGGATCATCTGTAGATTTTCTCAGTTGAAGGACAATTGCTCCAAGATGCTGTTGTATCCTGCAGCATCATCCAAAGACCAGGTGCAGTGTCATACAAAACTCCTTTAGTTCCAGTTACGCTCAAATGACTTGGACTGACCATTAAAATGTAGGCCACCTGACGTTACCCTGGACAGAACAGACCTGGCTCCTACTAAGGTTTACATCTTTGTCCCCAGTATTGAAATATTTAACAACAACAAAAAGTTTCCATGGAATTGTGTTTTAAGGTTTCAGGCCATGTATCAAGTTCATAGTCGGTTTAATCTGTACACCACAAAACAAATGTGTCAGCACCCAACTTTTATTTAAAAATGGAGTCTAGATCACATTTACCATGTAGTGGATAGACATTGGGCCCTACTAAGTCTCAGGCCAATGAACATAAGACTGGATTGTTCTAAAGAATGTCCTAGGGGCATGAATCTGTTAAGGATAATATTAATAAGATGTCAAGTTTACAAAAAGATAAAGTACTTTAGTCACAAGAACTCATGCATACCATTTTGTACATATGTTAACAAAACCTTTACCTGTTCTTGGTCCCACAAACAGCGTTGTTCCCTCTGTGTCTGATTCCTACAAATGAAACCACAACTCAATAAAACATAAAAAGAGGAACCCTCGAGTCAATAGAACTAACTGAACAATTTATGTAATCTAACTCCTTACCACAGTGAGTAATATATAAAATAGGGGGTGGGTGCACATGAACATACCTCTATAGGCATTTGTAGGCCTTTATGTACATCTGTAGGTCGTTGTGTCTCTGTTGAAATACAAGCATTAGCGTTGAGACAAAATAATCAATATCGTCATATGACCAGTAGGCAGTGGTATTGTCAGAATTGAGGGGGTGTTGCCCATCCCTGATCTAGGCAATTCAAACAATAACTATTGGAACTGATAACATTCCCCTCCCTCCAAAATCATCTTACCAGATAGATATTTTCTTCTTATAGTTACTCCAATCACTGCTGCTATCACAGCTAGTACCACCACCACAACAGGAGATATTATTTCAGCTATGGGAAGGGAGGTCTGCGGTCCACATTCAGAGTTGGATGAATGAGTTCCAGGTTTAATTTGCTGAAGCTTCAAGGTATCACATCTATAATAAGAGAAACAGACCACTGGTAATCGACAATTTGATAATCTAACTTTGTTTTACATTATGAAAACTGTTAGCATATTGCAGTATTTAGTTTATATTTTGAGGGAAATAACCATTTGCATGAGCCACACTTACTGTGTGTGTGGCTGGCAGGATGTAAATGATCCATTTGAATAAGTATCACCAGTGCAGTCAGCACACACAGTATCTGTAGATGTTGTTCCTGCATCAACACAGGGTGAAACTCAGGGTCCTAACTTGAGATGTGCTTAACTCACGACTGCATAAATCATGCACTGATGTCAATGGAAGACTTACATGAATACATACCTGTGTGGCTGATGTATTGACCAGGTTTACAGCTGCTGTGTCTCTGGGCTGCTCTACAACCATCCTTAGTTGGGTCTAGACAGTAGAACCCCTCCAATGTCCCACAGACAGTGTCTGATGAAGGTCTACACGGCTGCTTTACCTTCAAACCAAAGCCTGGGTCACAGTTTGTACACAGTATGCATGCCGTAAGACCATTGGGTTCATCAAGGAAAGTGGAGTCGGTACAGGGGACACAGGAAGTACTTGTAAATTCTGTACAGTGTTTATGTACCCGGTTTCCTGTGGAATAGAAGGTCAGTGTCATGGATTGATTGGTATTGCAATGTATTTTCTTCATAATAATCCATATTGTATACAGAACTGGTCCTTACCTGGCGAACACATAGGACAGCACTCATCAACTATTCTGTACTCTGCTCTACCACATGCGATAGAGAGTTCAATGTTTAGAAGCACCAAAATGATTGGTAGGTCTATCTGTAAAAATTAAAACATCACTGTTTAAATATTTTTCAGTCTTATCGACAGCCATGGTTTCATAAAACCAGTGTATTAGACTCAACACAGTGGGTGGGTGAGGGGGGCACACATTGGCAAAGCAGGGATGAAGAGAGTTTGGGGTTAGGGTGGAGATCTGAGAGAAGAGAGAGTTGAGATTGAGGAGCGATTGACAGTTTCAAGTTGAGAGAAATAATATGTAATGTTTTCCATGTTTTTAGGTCAGTAAATACATGTACATTTGCTTTTGCAAGGCCATCCCCCAGCTGGAAGCTTTGACTATGTTCAACGACTCAAAAAAAATGTCTAGACAATTTTCAAATCAGGGTTCATAATTAAAGTAAGAATTTGACATACATTGTCGGTGTGTACTCAGAGCATACTATCAGGTACCAAGTACACCTACAGCTGTGGCATGAAAGGATGCCAAGCCACTAGGCTTACACAACCGAAATGTTTAACATACCATCCATTTGCTTTGAAACTGCGCCATGGTTCTCCAATCCTCACCATCTCACTGGAAGAAGGTACACCACCTTGGATTCTTAGGAGTTTTGAACAATAACAGTGGCACCATCCCGGTTGTCTTCAATCTTAATGTAGAGTTTGAGTCACGGACTAATAAAACTATTAGAAGACAAGGGAAAAGGTTTAATACACAATATTGAAACACACAGTACAATAAGATCTGATTAATTCGATTCAATGCAATTTCATATTTGGTGGCAATATTCATGTATTTCAGTGTAATGTGAACCAATATATTCAGCCTGGCCTCACAGCCTGGACAGCCGCTATTTACCGGTATTTTGTCCCTGGCCCAAAAACAGTTGTGGGAACCACAACATAATAAGAATATGACCTAACGTAATAACAATATGACCAGTCACCTTACATTTACATGTTTGTAATTTAGCAGACGCTCTTATCCAGAGCGACTTACAATTCACGGCTGTCCCCAACAACAACAAAAAAATCTTTGTTTCGACCAAGAGTCGTCTGTTCTTTCGACCAATCGATTGGTTGAAATTTTAAAACGTGTATTTTTCCATATATATATATATATATATCCCATGTGTTTTAATCAAATCAATTATATTCACTGAGCTTGTCTGATGCTTTAAGCACACCGTTTGATTAAATAATTAAGACACACAAATGACTAGAGGGAGTCCGACCAGCAATTTATTTGATTGTGCCGGGCTGGTATCAGACTTGTTTAAAAAAAAGACAGCGAGTAACCAGCATCTTTTGTTGTCTCTCTCCTCCCTGCTGCAGCAGCCACCAGTGTTTATTGTGCTGTTACAATATCATTTATCTGACCGTTTGGAACAATGTAAACACTAAATAAATTATAAGTGTACCAGAGAGTCTGTTGTAAAGTTTTTTTTGTTAAGCCTTTATTACAGCAAAGACTAAAAACGGTCACATTCGTGAATGTAATTTCTGTAATAGAAGGGTTTATTTATTGTTTAAGCTAATTATTCAAGGCTCGCTTTATTTTATTTTAAAACTAAAATGTTTGATTGCATTTCAAATCATGAATGACTCGTATGCTGTGTGATGACATGAACAAATGAATGATTGATACAGTAGCCTATATAAGTATTGAAATATAGGCCTAAGTAAGTTAAGGTATTAAGACTAAACAGGAGGTGCTCTTAGGCCTACAGTGATGGTGGTTATAACAGGCTGCTATACTAAGCCTACTAATGATAATGACATTACATATTATTATAATGATGATCATAATAATAACAATAAGGAGATCAAGAAAAATGAGGATTATTTGTAACTCAGCTGGTAGAGCACGGCGCTTGTAACGCCAAGGTAGTGGGTTCGATCCCAGGGACCACCCATACACAAAAATGTATGCATGCATGACGGTAAGTCACTTTGGATAAAAGCGTCTGCTAAATGGCATATTATTTATTTATTATTATTATAAATATGATTTCCGACAGTTGGGAACAGTGTAAAGAACACTAAATCAATTATAAATAATACCAGAGAGGCTGTTCTAACGAGAAAAAAAAAGTGTAAAGCCTTTATTACAGCAAAGCAAAGATTAACAACAAACAGACGCAGGATCGGTCTTATTTCTGTAGATATAAATGGATGCTGTATAAAGCCAGGCCCATTTAACAGTTAGGCTATTGATTATAAACCTAATTAAGTTGGTTTCCTCTCTCCTCACTTTTCTTAGACAATAAGGCAATAGCTTTTTTCTCATCTCCTCATTCTGCTGCTGCCTCCGCAGCACTGTTCTCAACACCAATAAGCTGGTTAACTTAGCTATTATACACACAGCAACTTGGTCTAGGAAAAGGCACCAATTCAACAGCGCACTGATGTGTTTCAGAACCGCAGACAGCAACCACTAGCCAATGCGGGAGAAGGCGCATGTTATAAAATAATATTATTTTGATTAGTGTTGCACCATTTGTTCATATGTAATATAACCATATACAATTTCAGTAGCACATATCTTAGACTGATGGACTGTGCCATCCCCACGGCCTCCACAATGGATCAGTCCACTCAGAAAGGCACGAATCCTTGGTTGACCAACAGCCTATCGACCAGTCGACTAAATGGGGTCAGCCCTAATAGCAAATAGGGACGCACGATATATCGGTAAGCATATCGGAATCGGCCAATATTAGCTAAAGATGCCAACATCTATGTCATCAACAGCTCTATGTATAGTTTAACGCCAATGTGCAAAACCGATGTCAAAGCTGACGTGCATACCTGTATAACGTAGGTAGATTACGTAATGGCGCAACGAAAAATACAGCGCTACACGTGCAACACAGCATTCCTAACCTAGCCCACAATGTCTGCTGTGTGGATCTATTTTGAAGTTTCAAAGGAAGATAACAGAAAGGCCATATGCAACGTTTGTGCTGCTATAGGCCCTTTTCACGTGACGTCAGACAACTTCCGTTCTGCCGCGATGCAGGTTATGTTTACATCCGGTGTCGCTTAGGAACGCTTAGCTAGTAGCACATCATTATGGAGTTCACCCAGTCCCTTTCACATCTGCCACCAATACGACTTAACGACGTAGAACGACTTGCTGACAAGTGGTCCCTTACTTCAAGATCGAAGCTTGATAAAGGCTACAAGTTCTTCGTTGAAGGTTACCTGTTTGATTATGAAGGTACGTGTTTATCTTTATTTAGCTTAAATTAGCCCTATGCTAGCGAAGGTTATGAGCTGACGAGTTTCTGTTTTGCAGCCTCTTTTTAATATTACTGCTGTTTGTATCGACCGTAAGATAAGAGTCAGTAATGTATTAATGGCTAATGCTGCGCCCTTTCTCCCAATCACTGTATTGAAACAGTCTCAAGTGTAGTTAACGGTGAGGTGACAGTGAGAGGGCGATGTTACAGGTCCATGAAGAAAAATGAGGAGGCTCATCGGCTTCAGGTTTCTCAGATAAACAGTTCTCTAACATTATGATAAGATAGGTTAAGATAGATAAGTTTTCTTTTTGTTGTGTTTTGCTGCGGTTGCAGATTTAATAAGAATGATTCCACAAAGTTCCACTGTGGATCAGTTTGTTTCTCAGTCTGAGCTCTGATTTTGTATCATTAAACTTAATACACAACGAAATTCTTACAAACCGATGTGGGTTGTTGACGGCAATAAAGACTGGGAAAGATTCTGTGATAACTCAAAATGTTTTTAACGTTATCGGTATCTGGTACTAAGTTGTTGTTAGCTAACGTTAGCCCACTTTTAAGTAACTAAGGCAGTGAACAATTATGAATTAACAATAACGTTAGCAAGTTACAAACCATTGCATATACGTAAACATTATTACTCTTAACTTTACTAATTTAACTTAAACGTACCTTTTGGAATTTCTTCAAGTAGCTAGCTTGCTAGTTAGTGGTCAACAGTTGTATTTTCGTTGAGAAGTCTCAGGTTACGGGCGAACGGAAGTGAAGTTAACCTGCTACGCGGAAAGGCGGAAGATAGATGACGTCATCGTGAAAAGGGCCTATTGTTTCCTGGGGGGAAAAACAAGTTTTAATGACTCCAACCTAAGTGTTTGTAAACTTCCGACTTCAACTGTAGAAATCCATAATGCAAAAAAGGCTCAAACAAAGCAGAACAATGCAAAATAAAAGGCTACTTTTAAAAACAAAACTTAGATGGGTTTTTATTTTATTTTTAAGCAAAGTAAAAGGGAGTTGTACTCCAGTCTAGTAGGTGGCGGTAATGCAACATTTATTGGATGCCAACCGCCGTTAAACCTCATCGAAGAAGACATTGTTGTTTTGTCTGGCGACATCCGCGGGTTTTCCACCTCGACCTCGTTTCAAATGGCGCCTGTGTGACTAAAACATATACCACAGAAACAACAAATCTTTGCGTATACTCCCGAGGTTTCCACAGCCACAAAGTCAATATTGGGAATTTCATAAAATGTCAAAAAGGAGAAAAAAAAGTTAATTTAAGGTTAGGCATAAAGTTAGCAGTCTGGTTAAAGTTAGGTTTACAATCACATTTTAAGAAGATAATTGTAGAAATAAGTTGCATTAGTGACTTTGATAACTATTGACGAACATACTCGGTCGCCATATTGGGCTGCAGCTACCCATACTTGTACATACAAATGGTATCCACGGGTTCATCTGACTCGGGTAGTAGATAAAAGGGCTTCGTTGTCAAAATCCCGAAGTATCCCTTAACCATTTAGAGTTAAAACATGCTCTCAAACACAATTTAAGGCGCTCTAGATTATAGCCTCCATAGTTATACTGTAGCCTACAGTGTAGGGCTTTCACTCACTGCTGTACGGTATATGCAGCAGCCGTTCGACGTCGCTAAATCCAGTCAAAAAATAAATACGACATTATGCACTATCAATCTATATTGAATAATTTTACCACACACTGCAGTCTTACCTGATTTTAGGACTAGTTGGCCTATTTGTAAGTCGCTCTGGATAACAGCGTCTGCTAAATGACGTAAATGTAAATGTAAATGTTGGCTATCACTTTCGTTTGAGGACAGGGTTGCCAGGTGTAGCAAAATCGGGTGCAATGAAATGTATTGAATTTAAAATCAAATCAATCGTAAACATTAAAAATAAAGTTAAATGTAAAGATGATATTTTCGAGGAAGGGTGAAAAAATTACAGGAATAACTACCGTTGGACTAAACTCCCTTCCATACAGTCCCATCTCCTTCGCCTGGGTATTACCCACCCACCAAAAACTCGTGTTCGGTCTTCGCTCATGTTCCCAGCATGCCTGTAAAATCCCTTTCGCAGGATTAAACACCCCATGTCCTTGTAGGTTGACCCAGTAATTCATTGCCTGCTGCTGTCTCCTAATCTGCAATGGCATATCCCCTGTCTCCACCTGTAATGCAGCCACTGGGGACGTCCGAAACGCCCCACTACATATTCTGAGTCATTGCCCCTGTATTTACATTTACGTCATTTAGCAGACGCTCTTATCCAGAGCGATTTACAAATTGGTGCATTCACCTTATAGCCAGTGGGATAACCACTTTACAATATGTTTATTTTTATTTTTTTTGGGGGGGGGGTAAAGATTACTTTATCCTATCCCAGGTATTCCTTAATCTAGCCTTTCCAGTGAGGTCCAGGCTGCGGAACCATATGCTAAACCTCCGTAGTCTATTACAGATCGGATCAATAGAACATTATTTTTCATGTTTACGATTGATTTGATTTTAAATTCAATACATTTCATTGCACCCGATTTTGCTACAAACATGGTCTTCAATGAGAAACGCCCAGCCCCCAGGGCAGTGTTTTTGAGTGCCGGTTCATCTTTAACCCAATCAATGAACATGATAGACAGGATTTTATGTATTGCGAATTTAAGCCAGCAGACTAATCTATGTAGTTAAGTAACGTATTTAAAGCACTCTAGATTATAGCCTCCATAGTTATACTGTAGCCTACAGTGTAGGGCGTTCAATCACTGATGTACGGTATATGCAGAAGCCGTTCGACGTCGCTAAATCCAGTCAACTCACAAAATTATTGCATGGCAGTGTTTGACGACAGAACAAACAAAAATAATGTTGCAAAATACGACATTATGCACATTCAATCAATATTGAAAATTTTTACCACACACTGCAGTCTTACCTGATTTAAAGACTAGTTGGCTATCACTTTCGTTTGAGGACAGGGTTGCCAGGTGTAGCAAAATCGGGTGCAATGAAATGTATTGAATTTAAAATCAAATCAATCGTAAACATTAAAAATAAAGTTAAATGTAAAGATGATATTTTCGAGGAAGGGTGAAAAAATTACAGGAATAACTACCGTTGGACTAAACTCCCTTCCATACAGTCCCATCTCCTTCGCCTGGGTATTACCCACCCACCCAAAACTCGTGTTCGGTCTTCGCTCATGTTCCCAGCATGCCTGTAAAATCCCTTTCGCAGGATTAAACACCCCATGTCCTTGTAGGTTGACCCAGTAATTCATTGACAGCTGCTGTCTCCTAATCTGCAATGGCATATCCCCATCTCCACCTGTAATGCAGCCACTGGGGACGTCCGAAACGCCCCACTACATATTCTGAGTCCTTGCCCCTGTATGACATCTAGCCTTTCCAGTGAGGTCCAGGCTGCCGAACCATATGCTATACTTCCATAGTCTATTACAGATCGGATCAATGCAACATACATGGTCTTCAATGAGGAACGCCCAGCCCCCAGGGCGGTGTTTTGGAGTGACGGTTCATCTTAACCCAATCAATGAACATGATAGACAGGATTTTATGTATCGCGAACTTAAGCCAGCAGACTAAACTATGTAGTTAAGTAACATACTTCAAAATTGTTACGGGTCAATAAAAATGAATAAAAATATAAATGCAACATGTAGTGTTGGTCCCATGTTTCATGAGCTGAAATAAAAGATCCCAGAATGGTTTCTATC
Source organism: Coregonus clupeaformis (assembly GCF_020615455.1). Classification (NCBI taxonomy): domain Eukaryota; kingdom Metazoa; phylum Chordata; class Actinopteri; order Salmoniformes; family Salmonidae; genus Coregonus; species Coregonus clupeaformis. The sequence goes on from NC_059215.1 coordinate 51,658,921, forward strand.
TCAAATTTTGTGCACAAATTTGTTTACATCCCTGTTAGTGAGCATTTCTCCTTTGCCAAGATAATCCATCCACCTGACAGGTGTGACATATCAAGAAGCCGATTAAACATCAGGATCATTACACAGGTGCACCTTGTGCTGGGGACAATAAAAGGCCACTAAAATGTCCAGTTTTGTCAGAAACACAATGCCACAGATGTCTCAAGTTGAGGGAGTGTGCAATTGGCATGCTGACTGCAGGAATGTCTACCAGGGCTGTTGCCAGAGAGTTGCATGTTCATTTCTCTACCATAAGCCACCTCCAACATTGTTTTAGAGAATTTGGCAGTACGTCCAACCGGCCTCACAACCGCAGACCACATGTATGGCATTGTGTGGGCGAGCGGTTTGCTGATGTCAACCTTGTGAACAGAGTGCCCCATGGTGGGGTTATGATATGGGCAGGCATATCTTAAGGACAACGTGCACAATTGCATTTTATCGATGGCACGTTTGAATGCACAAAAATACCATGACGAGATTCTGAGGCCCATTTTTTTTAAAGGTATCTGTGACCAAGAGATGCATATACAGTGGTTTTAGTCAGCCACCAATTGTGCAAGTTCTCCCACTTAAAAAGATGAGAGAGGCCTGTAATTTTCATCATAGGTACACGTCAACTATGACAGACAAATTGAGGGAAAAAAATCCAGAAAATCACATTGTAGGATTTTTTATGAATTTATTTGCAAATTATGGTGGAAAATAAGTATTTGGTCACCTACAAACAAGCAAGATTTCTGGCTCTCACAGACCTGTAACTTCTTCTTTAAGTGGCTCCTCTGTCCTCCACTCGTTACCTGTATTAATGGCACCTGTTTGAACTTGTTATCAGTATAAAAGACACCTGTCCACAACCTCAAACAGTCACACTCCAAACTCCACTATGGCCAAGACCAAAGAGCTGTCAAAGGACACCAGAAACAAAATTGAAGACCTGCACCAGGCTGGGAAGACTGAATCTGCAATAGGTAAGCAGCTTGGTTTGAAGAAATCAACTGTGGGAGCAATTATTAGGAAATGGAAGACATACAAGACCACTGATAATCTCCCTCAATCTGGGGCTCCACGCAAGATCTCACCCCGTGGGGTCAAAATGATCACAAGAACGGTGAGCAAAAATCCCAGAACCACACGGGGGACCTAGTGAATGACCTGCATAGAGCTGGGACCAAAGTAACAAAGCCTACCATCAGTAACACACTACGCCGCCAGGGACTCAAATCCTGCAGTGCCAGACGTGTCCCCCTGCTTAAGCCAGTACATGTCCAGGCCCGTCTGAAGTTTGCTAGAGTGCATTTGGATGATCCAGAAGAGGATTGGGAGAATGTCATATGGTCAGATGAAACCAAAATAGAACTTTTTGGTAAAAACTCAACTCGTCGTGTTTGGAGGACAAAGAATGCTGAGTTGCATCCAAAGAACACCATACCTACTGTGAAGCATGGGGGTGGAAATATCATGCTTTGGGGCTGTTTTTCTGCAAAGGGACCAGGACGACTGATCCGTGTAAAGGAAAGAATGAATAGGGCCATGTATCGTGATATTTTGAGTGAAAACCTCCTTCCATCAGCAAGGGCATTGAAGATGAAACGTGGCTGGGTCTTTCAGCATGACAATGATCCCAAACACACCGCCCGGGCAACGAAGGAGTGGCTTCGTAAGAAGCATTTCAAGGTCCTGGAGTGGCCTAGCCAGTCTCCAGATCTCAACCCCATAGAAAATCTTTGGAGGGAGTTGAAAGTCTGTGTTGCCCAGCGACAGCCCCAAAACATCACTGCTCTAGAGGAGATCTGCATGGAGGAATGGGCCAAAATACCAGCAACAGTGTGTGAAAACCTTGTGAAGACTTACAGAAAACGTTTGACCTGTGTCATTGCCAACAAAGGGTATATAACAAAGTATTGAGAAACTTTTGTTATTGACCAAATACTTATTTTCCACCATAATTTGCAAATAAATTCATTAAATCCTACAATGTGATTTTCTGGATTTTTTTTTCTGATTTTGTCTGTCATAGTTGACGTGTACCTATGATGAAAATTACAGGCCTCTCATCTTTTTAAGTGGGAGAACTTGCACAATTGGTGGCTGACTAAATACTTTTTTTCCCCCACTGTAGGTTCATATTCGCGCAAAGAAATAAGCAAGCAGCTTAACTCAGGAATATTATAAATAGCGCAATAACATTTTATTTTATTTATTTATTTATTTGTTTTTATTTTTTATCCGTCAACATAGCTCTCATTTATAAATTCAATGGATCTCAATCAAATAGTTTCATAGGCCCAGTGCTATCAATTCCTATAGACACTCCCCCCTGTTTGCGTTGTTTCCAACGCAAACAAATTTAGAAATTTAGAACGGATTCTCATCCCACAGCAAATAACAGCAAGGCGCACACACAGGTTCTAAACGGTGCATCCCCTCAACGCACACACAGCCACACGAACTGACCAGCGCCCAAAGTTGTGAGAAAGCCTTATCTTATCTATCTTATCTTATCTTATCACCCTTATCTGCCGGCCTCTGGAGCGAGAGTCAGCTCGGAGCCCATGATGGAACGCTGATACATAAGCAACTCGTCCCAAAGTCCTCGTCGCCAATTTCTGTGGTGTCGAGACAACAATGCTGATATGCTGCGTTGACAAGGAATCCGCTGACACTGAACTTGATTATAACTTTTATGATATCAAAGATTTCAGCATCAATTTACAGACTTCTGCAGAAATCCGGAGAACAACTAACCCAATCTCAAATATGATTATTCTCCTCGTCCTTTGTTCAAACCTGGTATATATCCTATGTAATATAATATGGCGTGCTTTGAATAGACCAATCCCTGACCTCCACATAGCAAACTCTCCTATGTTTCAGGGGACCCCTATAGTAATACCTTCCAGATGTTTCAGCAAAGCAGAGTAATGTTCATCTAACTCACAATATGCAACCTCAGCCAAAATTATAGACGGTCAGATACTACAATTGTCTTCTAGCAGACCCTATTTCTATTGACAGGATTAAACAAAACCCAATTATTACTCTTACATTGAAGACATGGAGGGAGGTTCAACGCCAATATTAACATGAGTAATGACATTTATAGACACTGGCCTATATTCACAACCCAGCCTTTCTTCCTGCTACTAAATGTATGTCCTACGGATTAGAGGAATGGGAAGAGAGAGGGCTTTGTAGACTCTCTCAACTATTCAAAGGTTACATTTTTTAAAAATATATAATTTCAAGAAATCCAGGAGGAATTCATTATATCCCAAACAAATTTTTATAGGTACCTTCAAGTAAGGCAATTCGTTGTTAAAAAAGGATTGTTACAAAAAAATGACTGAGCCGATTACTCCTATTGAAGAGATGATTGAATTACTTTATCAAGGGGAAAACATTGGAACCGTTTCAAATTTTTATCACAATATCCTTAACATGCTAATATTATCTTTAGATAATCTTCGTAACTCAAATTATATGTGGTTAGGTCTATGCGGGGAACTTGCTGACATGGAGAGAACCACATCAATCTTGCAACATAGACAGCATAGGTATGAAGGTATCTGGTCAGAGTTCCTGACATATCGTACTGGTCTTATTCTGTAAGTTCTGTTTTTTTGTTTGTTTCTGTTGTTTTTCTTTGGCTTTATCCAAATTGTATTATTATTCAGACTCTTGAAGTATTTGCTCTATACAGCCAAAATGTACCCTTTACATGTGAATGTAAATACGCTCCTTTGTAAAGACAGCAAAGATATGTTGTGTATGTATGGTACATGTTCTTGAATACAAATTAATTTTAAAAAAACAAACTAAAAAAACAATCCCAATATGAATGAAGAAAAGATCCATGGAAGGGTGATCCAAAAGGGAATGTTAGTTGGGTGTATCTATACAGTGAAAAACATATCCACATTTGGCTTTGTATTCACACACATTATTCCCTGCTCTTAAGCAAGATGGCTGAGCTCATTACATTTTCCATGGTCTTAATAACTTTTATGGATTAGGTTTTGACCAGTTCAAAGCCAGGCTGAAACTCTCCCCCAAAAGAGTCTATATCAACAGGATCATATTACCCTTTCAGGTTAGAACGGGGTTTAAACATCAAGGAGTAAAACATAATTAAAGTAAGAATTTGACACATTGTCGGTGTGTACTCAGAGCATACTATCAGGTACCAAGTACACCTACAGCTGTGGCATGAAAGGATGCCAAGCCACTAGGCTTACACAACCGAAATGTTTAACATACCATCCATTTGCTTTGAAACTGCGCCATGGTTCTCCAATCCTCACCATCTCACTGGAAGAAGGTCCACCACCTTGGATTCTTAGGAGTTTTGAACAATAACAATGGCACCATCCCTGTTGTCTTCAATCTTAATGTAGATTTTGAGTCACGGACTAATAAAACTATTAGAAGACAAGGGAAAAGGTTTAATACACAATATTGAAACACAGTACAATAAGATTAGATTCAATGCAATTTCATATTTGGTGGCAATATTAATGTATTTCAGTGTAATGTGAACCAATATATTCAGCCTGGCCTCACAGCCTGGACAGCCGCTATTTACCGGTATTTTGTCCCTGGCCCAAAAACAGTTGTGGGAACCACAACATAATAAGAATATGACCTAACGTAATAAAAATATGACCAGTCACCTTACATTTACATGTTTGTAATTTAGCAGACGCTCTTATCCAGAGCGACTTACAATTTACGGCTGTCCCCAACAACAACAAAAAATCTTTGTCGACCAAGAGTCGTCTGTTCTTTCGACCAATCGATTGGTTGAAATTTTAAAACGTGTATTTTTCCATATATATATATATATATATATATATATATCCCATGTGTTTTAATCCAATCAATTATATTCACCGAGCTTGTCTGATGCTTTAAGCACACCGTTTGATTAAATAATTAAGACACACAAATGACTAGAGGGAGTCCGACCAGCAATTGATTTGATTGTGCCGGGCTGGTATCAGACTTGTTAAAAAGAAAGACAGCGAGTAACCAGCATCTTTTGTTGTCTCTCTCCTCCCTGCTGCAGCAGCCACCAGTGTTTATTGTGCTGTTACAATATCATTTATCTGACCGTTTGGAACAATGTAAACACTAAATAAATTATAAGTGTACCAGAGAGTCTGTTGTAAAGTTTTTTTGTTAAGCCTTTATTACAGCAAAGACTAAAAACGGTCACATTCGTGAATGTAATTTCTGTAATAGAAGGGTTTATTTATTGTTTAAGCTAATTATTCAAGGCTCGCTTTATTTTATTTTAAAACTAAAATGTTTGATTGCATTTCAAATCATGAATGACTCGTATGCTGTGTGATGACATGAACGAATGAATGATTGATACAGTAGCCTATATAAGTATTGAAATATAGGCCTAAGTAAGTTAAGGTATTAAGACTAAACAGGAGGTGCTCTTAGGCCTACAGTGATGGTGGTTATAACAGGCTGCTATACTAAGCCTACTAATGATAATGACATTACATATTATTATAATGATGATCATAATAATAACAATAAGGAGATCAAGAAAAATGAGGATTATTTGTAACTCAGCTGGTAGAGCACAGCGCTTGTAACGCCAAGGTAGTGGGTTCGATCCCAGGGACCACCCATACACAAAAATGTATGCATGCATGACGGTAAGTCACTTTGGATAAAAGCGTCTGCTAAATGGCATATTATTTATTTATTATTATTATAAATATGATTTCCGACAGTTGGGAACAGTGTAAACAACACTAAATCAATTATAAATAATACCAGAGAGGCTGTTCTAACGAAGAAAAAAGTGTAAAGCTTTTATTACAGCATAGCAAAGATTAACAACAAACAGACGCAGGATCGGTCTTATTTCTGTAGATATAAATGGATGCTGTATAAAGCCAGGCCCATTTAACAGTTAGGCTATTGATTATAAACCTAATTAAGTTGGTTTCCTCTCTCCTCACTTTTCTTAGACAATAAGGCAAGAGCTTTTTTCTCATCTCCTCATTCTGCTGCTGCCTCCGCAGCATTGTTCTCAACACCAATAAGCTGGTTAACTTTGCTATTATACACACAGCAACTTGGTCTAGGAAAAGGCACCAATTCAACAGCGCACTGATGTGTTTCAGAACCGCAGACAGCAACCACTAGCCAATGCGGGAGAAGGCGCATGTTATAAAATAATATTATTTTGATTAGTGTTGCACCATTTGTTCATATGTAATATAACCATATACAATTTCAGTAGCACATATCTTAGACTGATGGACTGTGCCATCCCCACGGCCTCCACAATGGATCAGTCCACTCAGAAAGGCACGAATCCTTGGTTGACCAACAGCCTATCGACCAGTCGACTAAATGGGGTCAGCCCTAATAGCAAATAGGGACGCTACGATATATCGGTAAGCATATCGGAATCGGCCAATATTAGCTAAAGATGCCAACATCTATGTCATCAACAGCTCTATGTATAGTTTAACGCCAATGTGCAAAACCGATGTCAAAGCTGACGTGCATACCTGTATAACATAGGTAGATTACGTAATGGCGCAACGAAAAATACAGCGCTACACGTGCAACACAGCATTCCTAACCTAGCCCACAATGTCTGCTGTGTGGATCTATTTTGAAGTTTCAAAGGAAGATAACAGAAAGGCCATATGCAACGTTTGTGCTGCTATTGTTTCCTGGGGGGAAAAACAAGTTTTAATGACTCCAACTGTCGTAGTAAATATATTTGTTATAGATTGGTCTGACTAAAATCTTGTGCATGACCCATTTTGTGTTGGGCGTTTGTTTTCAATCAATGCTGTTCCTATGCAAGAACAATGGACAGAGAACCATATCTTGTCAAGGACAACACCCACGCCACAGGCCACAATCACTGGTTGCTCCCCTCGAGTCTTCCCTTGAGAACACACACACACACACACATCATCACTGTTAACACACACACACACATCATCACTGTTAACACACACAAAATCCCCTCTTTTAGGCTGAACATTTGAAGACAGAGAACTCTACTCAGAGCCAATGCAACAGTGACACTAGCCTGGAGGGGCCCTCGCCCAACTCATCAGGACCAATCAGAAGATCAGAACTACTAGATTCAACCTACATCATTTATTGCATAAAATGTCTGCACACAATGTTTCGGGGCTCTCTTCAGATAGCTCCCTAAGAGTTTGACGAACGAGTCCGTGCACGCGATTCCAGATATCTTTACCTCTGAATAAACTGCCTTTATTATACCATATCCACCCTGTCCAAAGTCTCTACTTGGTCTCAGTTCTCCAGTAAACTTGTGATTATCAACACAACCTAAGTGTTTGTAAACTTCCGACTTCAACTGTAGAAATCCATAATGCAAAAAAGGCTCAAACAAAGCAGAACAATGCAAAATAAAAGGCTACTTTTAAAAACAAAACTTAGATGGGTTTTTATTTTATTTTTAAGCAAAGTAAAAGGGAGTTGTACTCCAGTCTAGTAGGTGGCGGTAATGCAACATTTATTGGATGCCAACCGCCGTTAAACCTCATCGAAGAAGACATTGTTGTTTTGTCTGGCGACATCCGCAGGTTTTCCACCTCGCTCTCGTTTCAAATGGCGCCTGTGTGACTAAAACATATACCACAGAAACAACAAATCTTTGCGTATACTCCCGAGGTTTCCACAGCCACAAAGTCAATATTGGGAATTTCATAAAATGTAAAAAAAAAAAAAAAAAAAATAGGTTAATTTAAGGTTAGGCATAAAGTTAGCAGTCTGGTTAAAGTTAGGTTTACAATCACATTTTAAGAAGATAATTGTAGAAATAAGTTGCATTAGTGACTTTCATAACTATTGACGAACATACTCGGTCGCCATTTTGGGCTGCAGCTACCCATTCTTGTACATACAAATGGTATCCACGGGTTCATCTGACTCGGGTAGTAGATAAAAGGGCTTCGTTGTCAAAATCCCGAAGTATCCCTTAACCATTTAGAGTTAAAACATGCTCTCAAACACAATTTAAGGCGCTCTAGAGTATAGCCTCCATAGTTATACTGTAGCCTACAGTGTAGGGCTTTCACTCACTGCTGTACGGTATATGCAGCAGCCGTTCGACGTCGCTAAATCCAGTCAAAAAATAAATACGACATTATGCACTATCAATCTATATTGAATAATTTTACCACACACTGCAGTCTTACCTGATTTTAGGACTAGTTGGCCTATTTGTAAGTCGCTCTGGATAAGAGCGTCTGCTAAATGACGTAAATGTAGGCTATCACTTTCGTTTGAGGACAGGGTTGCCAGGTGTAGCAAAATCGGGTGCAATGAAATGTATTGAATTTAAAATCAAATCAATCGTAAACATTAAAAATAAAGTTAAATGTAAAGATGATATTTTCGAGGAAGGGTGAAAAAATTACAGGAATAACTACCGTTGGACTAAACTCCCTTCCATACAGTCCCATCTCCTTCGCCTGGGTATTACCCACCCACCCAAAACTCGTGTTCGGTCTTCGCTCATGTTCCCAGCATGCCTGTAAAATCCCTTTCGCAGGATTAAACACCCCATGTCCTTGTAGGTTGACCCAGTAATTCATTGACAACTGCTGTCTCCTAATCTGCAATGGCATATCCCCATCTCCACCTGTAATGCAGCCACTGGGGACGTCCGAAACGCCCCACTACATATTCTGAGTCCTTGCCCCTGTATGACATCTAGCCTTTCCAGTGAGGTCCGGGCTGCCGAACCATATGCTATACTTCCATAGTCTATTACAGATCGGATCAATGCAACATACATGGTCTTCAATGAGGAACGCCCAGCCCCCAGGGCGGTGTTTTGGAGTGACGGTTCATCTTAACCCAATCAATGAACATGATAGACAGGATTTTATGTATCGCGAATTTAAGCCAGCAGACTAAACTATGTAGTTAAGTAACATACTTCAAAATTGTCACGGGTCAATATACACTGAATAAAAATATAAATGCAACATGTAGTGTTGGTCCCATGTTGCATGAGCTGAAATAAAAGATCCCAGAATGGTTTATATCTTAAATGTTGTGCACAAATTTGTTTACATCCCTGTTAGTGAGCATTTCTCCTTTGCCAAGATAATCCATCCACCTGACAGGTGTGACATATCAAGAAGCCGATTAAACATCATGATCATTACACAGGTGCACCTTGTGCTGGGGACAATAAAAGGCCACTAAAATGTCCAGTTTTGTCAGAAAACACAATGCCACAGATGTCTCAAGTTGAGGGAGTGTGCAATTGGCATGCTGACTGCAGGAATGTCTACCAGGGCTGTTGCCAGAGAGTTGCATGTTCATTTCTCTACCATAAGCCACCTCCAACATTGTTTTAGAGAATTTGGCAGTACGTCCAACCGGCCTCACAACCGCAGACCACATGTATGGCATTGTGTGGGCGAGCGGTTTGCTGATGTCAACCTTGTGAACAGAGTGCCCCATGGTGGGGTTATGATATGGGCAGGCATATCTTAAGGACAACGTGCACAATTGCATTTTATCGATGGCACGTTTGAATGCACAAAAATACCATGACGAGATTGTGAGGCCCATTTTTTTTAAAGGTATCTGTGACCAACAGATGCATATATGTATTTCCAGTCATGTGAAATCCATAGACTAGGGCCTAATGCATTCATTTAAATTGAATGATTTCCTCATATGAACTGTACCTCAGTAAAAATCAATGACATTGTTACATGTTGCGTTTATATTTTTGTTCAGTATATTAAGCGTATCTTTATACAATACATTTCATGGTATCAAGCAAGATTGGGTCTAGGCTTCAGGTATTGTTATGGGAATAGCTATTTAGGGTTGTCGCTGTTTTATCTCACTCACGCACGCACGCTCACTCACTCATGCACGCACGGCAAACATACGGACAAACCTTTCACTGGCAGTGGCTAGCTGTACCGTGACAGGCATGCAGTCTTGCGTTTCATTCCATTTCCATTTGGCTAGCTAGTCTGACACCAAAGCCAGCCAACTAAGCTAACGTACTTCAAAATTGTCAGTCACGGGTCAATAATGTACGGATATTACAAGCGTGTCTATCTAATACTTTTAATGACAAACCATGTAACTACTTAGGTAAACATATTAAATACCTGTTGCTCAAAGTTCAGCGCAGGTGTTGGTAGCTGGTCAGCCATGTTCAGAACATTGGGCCACTGGGGGAAAGAGTTGGCGTGTAGTCACCTGGAATGCATTTCAATTAACAGGTGTGCCTTGTTAAAAGTTAATTTGTGGAATTTCTTTCCTTAATGCGTTTGAGCCAATCAGTTGTGTTGTGACAAAGTAGGGGGGTATACAGAAGATAGCCCAATTTGGTAAAAGACCAAGTCCATATTATGGCAAGAACAGCTCAAATAAGCAAAGAGAAATGACAGTCCATCATTATCTTTAAGACATGAAGGTCAGTCAAGCCGGAAAATTAGGAATGTTGAAAGTTTCTTAAAGTGCAGTCGCAAAAACCATCAAGCGCTATGATGAAACTAGCTCTCATGAGGACAGCCTCGGAAATTGCAGGCCAAATAAATGCTTCACAGAGTTCAAGTAACAGGCACATCTCAACATCAACTGTTCAGAGGAGACTGAGTGAAACCACTACTAAAGGACACCAATAAGAAGAGACTTGCTTTGGCCAAGAAACACGAACAATGGACATTAGACCGGTGGACATCTGTCCTTTGGTCTGATGAGTCCAAATTTGAGATTTTGGTTCCAACCGCCGTGTCTTTGTGAGACGCAGAGTAGTTGAACAGATGATCTCTGCATGTGTGGTTTCCACCGTGAAGCATGGAAGTGATGGTGTGGGGGTGCTTTGCTGGTGACACAGTCTGTGATGTATTTAGAATTCAAGGCACACTTAACCACCATGGCTACCACAGCATTCTGCAGTGATACGCAATCCCATCTGGTTTGCGCTTAGTGGGACTATCATTTGTTTTTCAACAGGACAATGACCCAACACACCTCCAGGCTGTGTAAGGGATATTTGACCAAGAAGGAGAGTGATGGAGTGCTGCATCAGATGTCCTGGCCTCCACAATCACCCGACCTCAACCCAATTGAGATGGTTTGGGATGAGTTGGACCGCAGAGTGAAGGAAAAGCAGCCAACAAGTGCTCAGCATATGTGGGAACTCCTTCAAGACTGTTGGAAAAAGCATTCCTTATGAAGCTGGTTGAGAGAATGCCAAGAGTGTGCAAAGCTGTCATCAAGGCAAAGGTTGGCTACTTTGAAGAATCTAAAATTTAAAATATATTTTGATTTGTTGAACACTTTTTTGGTTACTACATGATTCCATATGTGTTATTTCATAGTTTTGATGTCTTCACTATTATTCTACAATGTAGAAAATAGTAAAAATTAAGAAAAAACGTGGAATGAGTAGGTGTGTCCAAACTTTTGACTGGTACTGTATGTCTGCAATGGGCTGTCTTGCGTTAGATGGCGGTGGTGCTGTATTGTTCAGTATATTAAGCGAGATGGCGGTGGTGCTGTGTTCAGTATATTAAGCGAGATGGCAGTGGTGCTGTATTGTTCAGTATATTAAGCGAGATGGCAGTGGTGCTGTGTTCAGTATATTAAGCGAGATGGCAGTGGTGCTGTATTGTTCAGTATATTAAGCGAGATGGCGGTGGTGCTGTGTTCAGTATATTAAGCGAGATGGCAGTGGTGCTGTATTGTTCAGTATATTAAGCGAGATGGCGGTGGTGCTGTATTGTTCGGTATATTAAGCGAGATGGCAGTGGTGCTGTGTTCAGTATATTAAGCGAGATGGCAGTGGTGCTGTATTGTTCAGTATATTAAGCGAGATGGCAGTGGTGCTGTGTTCAGTATATTAAGCGAGATGGCAGTGGTGCTGTATTGTTCAGTATATTAAGCGAGATGGCAGTGGTGCTGTGTTCAGTATATTAAGCGAGATGGCGGTGGTGCTGTATTGTTCAGTATATTAAGCGAGATGGCGGTGGTGCTGTATTGTTCAGTATATTAAGCGAGATGGCAGTGGTGCTGTATTGTTCAGTATATTAAGCGAGATGGCGGTGGTGCTGTATTGTTCAGTATATTAAGCAAGATGGCGGTGGTGCTGTGTTCAGTATATTAAGCGAGATGGCTGTGGTGCTGTGTTCAGTATATTAAGCGAGATGGCTGTGGTGCTGTATTGTTCAGTATATTAAGCGAGATGGCGGTGGTGCTGTATTGTTCAGTATATTAAGCGAGATGGCTGTGGTGCTGTGTTCAGTATATTAAGCGAGATGGCAGTGGTGCTGTATTGTTCAGTATATTAAGCGAGATGGCGGTGGTGCTGTATTGTTCAGTATATTAAGCGAGATGGCGGTGGTGCTGTGTTCAGTATATTAAGCGAGATGGCAGTGGTGCTGTGTTCAGTATATTAAGCGAAATGGCAGTGGTGCTGTATTGTTCAGTATATTAAGCGAGATGGCAGTGGTGCTGTATTGTTCAGTATATTAAGCGAGATGGCAGTGGTGCTGTATTGTTCAGTATATTAAGCGAGATGGCGGTGGTGCTGTATTGTTCAGTATATTAAGCGAGATGGCGGTGGTGCTGTGTTCAGTATATTAAAGCGAGATGGCAGTGGTGCTGTGTTCAGTATATTAAGCGAAATGGCAGTGGTGCTGTATTGTTCAGTATATTAAGCGAGATGGCGGTGGTGCTGTATTGTTCAGTATATTAAGCGAGATGGCGGTGGTGCTGTATTGTTCAGTATATTAAGCGAGATGGCGGTGGTGCTGTATTGTTCAGTATATTAAGCGAGATGGCAGTGGTGCTGTATTGTTCAGTATATTAAGCGAGATGGCGGTGGTGCTGTATTGTTCAGTATATTAAGCGAGATGGCGGTGGTGCTGTGTTCAGTATATTAAGCGAGATGGCAGTGGTGCTGTGTTCAGTATATTAAGCGAAATGGCAGTGGTGCTGTATTGTTCAGTATATTAAGCGAGATGGCAGTGGTGCTGTATTGTTCAGTATATTAAGCGAGATGGCGGTGGTGCTGTGTTCAGTATATTAAGCGAGATGGCAGTGGTGCTGTATTGTTCAGTATATTAAGCGAGATGGCGGTGTTGCTGTATTGTTCGGTATATTAAGCGAGATGGCAGTGGTGCTGTGTTCAGTATATTAAGCGAGATGGCAGTGGTGCTGTATTGTTCAGTATATTAAGCGAGATGGCAGTGGTGCTGTGTTCAGTATATTAAGCGAGATGGCAGTGGTGCTGTATTGTTCAGTATATTAAGCGAGATGGCAGTGGTGCTGTGTTCAGTATATTAAGCGAGATGGCGGTGGTGCTGTATTGTTCAGTATATTAAGCGAGATGGCGGTGGTGCTGTATTGTTCAGTATATTAAGCGAGATGGCAGTGGTGCTGTATTGTTCAGTATATTAAGCGAGATGGCGGTGGTGCTGTATTGTTCAGTATATTAAGCAAGATGGCGGTGGTGCTGTGTTCAGTATATTAAGCGAGATGGCTGTGGTGCTGTGTTCAGTATATTAAGCGAGATGGCTGTGGTGCTGTATTGTTCAGTATATTAAGCGAGATGGCGGTGGTGCTGTATTGTTCAGTATATTAAGCGAGATGGCTGTGGTGCTGTGTTCAGTATATTAAGCGAGATGGCAGTGGTGCTGTATTGTTCAGTATATTAAGCGAGATGGCGGTGGTGCTGTATTGTTCAGTATATTAAGCGAGATGGCGGTGGTGCTGTGTTCAGTATATTAAGCGAGATGGCAGTGGTGCTGTGTTCAGTATATTAGCGAAATGGCAGTGGTGCTGTATTGTTCAGTATATTAAGCGAGATGGCAGTGGTGCTGTATTGTTCAGTATATTAAGCGAGATGGCAGTGGTGCTGTATTGTTCAGTATATTAAGCGAGATGGCGGTGGTGCTGTATTGTTCAGTATATTAAGCGAGATGGCGGTGGTGCTGTGTTCAGTATATTAAGCGAGATGGCAGTGGTGCTGTGTTCAGTATATTAAGCGAAATGGCAGTGGTGCTGTATTGTTCAGTATATTAAGCGAGATGGCGGTGGTGCTGTATTGTTCAGTATATTAAGCGAGATGGCGGTGGTGCTGTATTGTTCAGTATATTAAGCGAGATGGCGGTGGTGCTGTATTGTTCAGTATATTAAGCGAGATGGCAGTGGTGCTGTATTGTTCAGTATATTAAGCGAGATGGCGGTGGTGCTGTATTGTTCAGTATATTAAGCGAGATGGCGGTGGTGCTGTGTTCAGTATATTAAGCGAGATGGCAGTGGTGCTGTGTTCAGTATATTAAGCGAAATGGCAGTGGTGCTGTATTGTTCAGTATATTAAGCGAGATGGCAGTGGTGCTGTATTGTTCAGTATATTAAGCGAGATGGCAGTGGTGCTGTGTTCAGTATATTAAGCAAGATGGCTGTGGTGCTGTATTGTTCAGTATATTAAGCGAGATGGCAGTGGTGCTGTATTGTTCAGTATATTAAGCGAGATGGTGCTGTGGAAGTGGAAGGCTGTGCTTTGTCTAACCTCTGTTGAATTATCACAGTCTGTGGGTCAAAAACAATCACATAGATGTGGAGTCATTTGAGGGGCAGTTAGGTCATCATTCTGTGAGTGTGTTCCTTGACAGGTATGACTCCATATCCACTATTTTCTGGATAGTTGATCAAAATAAAATAAAAATCTGTTTCTTTGGTTTATTTTCTATGGCCTCCTTTTTTCTGTCTGGGAAAGTTGTGAGATGGATGTCAGTTCACCACTTTCTTTTCTCTCGATGCATGTTATTTTTGTTTCTTAAGATACTCCTGGTATCTTATAGGATCTTGTTTGATTTTGTTTATATACACTACATTGCCAAAAGTATATGGACACCTGCTCGTCTGTATGGACCTCACTTTGTGAAAGGAAAGGGCCTTCCCCAAACTGTTGCCACAAAGTTGGAAGCACAGAATCATCTAGCTTTAAGGTTTCCCTTCACTGGAACTAAGGGGTCTAGCCCAAACCATGAAAAACAGCTCCAGACCATTATTCCTCCTCCATCAAACTTTACAGTTGGCACTATATATTCGGTTAGGTAGCGTTCTCCTGGCACCTGCCAAACCCAGATTCGTCCGTCAGACTGCCAGATGGTTTTTACGCGCTTCAGCACTCTGTGGTCCTGTTCTGTGAGCTTGTGTGACCTACCACTTGGCGGCTGAGCCGTTGTTGCTCCTAGACGTTTCCACTTCATAATAACAGCACTTACAGTTGACCAGGGCAGCTCTAACAGGGCAGAAATTTGACAAACTGACTTGTTGGAAAGGTGGCATCCTATGACGGTGCCAGTTGAAAGACACTGAGCTCTTCAGTACGGGCCATTCTACTGCCAATGTTTGTCTATAGAGATTGCATGGCTGTGTGATCGATTTTATGCTGAAATAGCCTAATCCACTAATTTGAAGGGGTGTCCACATAGTTTTGCATATATAGTGTATGTCCTTGTCCTGTTCTTGGTTGATTTAGGGGGCATCCTATAGAAAAATAAAACAGTCAGTAACCATAGTTAGTCACATAAATATACATAAAAAATCACTCAATCATCCTAACAGAATACAAAATGTAATGGTCTTATTTAGCAAATAAGTCTTCAATTTCAAAGTTATTAACAATCTTTTAAGGGTTTATGAAAAGTGTATTCCCATACTGACTTTTACATGAGTCCTTTGTATTGGTGTAGACTTGACGGACCTGACGGGATTAATTCCCTCACAAACAAAAAGGAGAAATCAATATCTTCTCTGGTAAGCACAACCTAACTGGCACTCTTAACAAACAATAACCTCAAGTCAAAACGACTAGTTACCGGAGTGTAACTCCAGTTCTATGAGTGGAGCGGAGCCCCATAGGGGAGCTCTGCTCCTAATGGTTTACCCTCTGCCCTAAGGCAGAAACAGCCTGAAGCAAAATTATGCACACACCTACAGCCAATAGGAGTACAGGTGTCCCTATATAAGGAACCCCGTTCCCTCAATCTGCCTCCCGAGATATTATCTTCAGCGAGACTAGAGAGGGTCGGCAGGGCCTTAAGTCCTATGGGGCTCCGCTCCACTCATAGAACTGGAGTTACACTCCGGTAACTAGTCGTTCTATATCGTGGAGCTCCGCCCCATAGGGGAGCTCTGCTCCTAGTGGTTTAAGGCGGAGCGAAACGCTCCAAAATGTACTCCCTGCCGAGCCTAACACTTCCCATTAAAAAAATGAAAAAGGTCAAGCCCAGCAATGGCTGCAACCAATTCCCGCAGTACTGCGACTGAGAAACCCATCAGGGCGTCACAATATACCGCGTCATCGGTTATAGACCCGCCCCATCTAGCTCAATGACGATGGCAATGGCTATTGGGCAGATCATCAGAATAGACGCCGTGCTAATCTGTACTAGCAGATAGCCGTGCCTCAATATTCTGTGACAACGCTTATCGTCCACTAATGAAATGACATAAAATGTCATTCTACATTATGTGTCCAATAGACCGCCTTACTCACTCAATGGAATCCAGAGATTAGTAGGCAGGGACAAAAAATACCAGTCATACTAAACTGAACCTCAGATAGATGACCTCATATTCTGTCCACTCAATACATGTCTCTACCATACTGATACAGTCAGTCAGGAGACATGTCACAAAATATGCTTTTCATCCAAAGCGGACCTGATAGAGACCTGTCTATCGTCCTGCTTCTCTCTCCTTCATCTCAAGATTCTCCTTCAGCTGCGCTGAGTGCAATCGAGCTTGAGAGTTAAAAAGCTTATTTTTTGCCATAACAAGTTTTCCTCACCAAAGTGGACCTGATTGGAACCTGTCCAATGTCCTGCTTTGTTCTCTAGCTCAAAGTCGCCCTTCAGCTCTGCTGAATACCGACCGAGCTAAAAAGTTAGAAAACATGTCCATCCAGAATATGTTACTTCTAATAAAAGCGGATTTATGAACATGTTCACAATCCTGCTTTCCTTCTCTGTCTTGCTCAAAGTCTCCCTTCAGCCACGCTGAGTACAGACCGAGCCAAAGAGTTAGAAGACATATCCAACAGATAGAAACGGATAAAAGGAGACGGTGTCGACCATGACGCTGCTCTACAAATATCCTCTACCTCTGTTCCTCTGAAAAGAGCAGTAGAAGCTGCTACTCCACGAGTGGAGTGCGCTCTAATACCCTGAGGCGGTTGTTGCCCCGCCGCCTCGTACGCCGTCTCAATTCCTTCACAAAGCCAATGAGACAATCGCTGTTTTGAAAGTGGTCTACCTAATGCAGCCGCACCGTGACACACAAACAGCTGAGGCGATGACCTAACCGCTGCTGTGCGCTCAATGTAGCACGCCAAAGCGCGTACTGGGCACAGACAATGAAGCTTTTCCTCACTCCTCTCCCCATGGGGAGTGGGATGAAAAGCCCACAATTCCACGATCTGTGATCTATATGCACTGTTAATAACCTTCGGCACAAATGCCGGGTTAGGACGTAACACCGCTCTGCTCAGATCGCCATTGATGGCAAGGCAGTCGGGTCTCGTCGACAGTGCACACAAATCACTGACCCGCTTAGCGGTAGTCAAGGCGAGCAACAGCGCCGTCTTGATAGACAGCATCTTGAGGGGTATTTGATTCAATGGCTCGAACGGCGACTTACATAGCGCTCGAGAACCAAGTCCAAATCCCACTTGGGCAGCGTAGCTCTAGGCCTCGGCCTAAGCCGTCGCGTTCCCAATAAGAAACGTTTCACTAATGGGTGACTGAACACGTTTTCCCGTTAAACCCTTCATGACCAGCTGAAATTGCCGCTGCAAACACTCGAATGGTGGAGGGCGATTTCTGCTTATCAAACATAAACTGCAGGAATGAGAGCACACTCTCTACCTGACAGCTCATGGGGTCCACGTCCTGTGTGTCACACCATTGTGAGAAAACATTCCATCTGCTGGTATACACCTTAGAAGTGGAACTGGCTCTTGCGCCCTGTATGGTTCTGATCACTGCATCAGATAACCCACGGCGCCTCAACCTGTCCCATTCAGGAACCAAGCCCTCAGTGGTTGGCCGATTATGGGCCACTGCCCTATCGAGCCTCCCGCCTGGGTCAACGCGTCTCGTCGATGTGGAATTGGCCAAGGTGGCGCAATCAACATCTGACTCATCTCCGCAAACCACGGAGCCCCCGGGCGATCGGGCGCTATCAGTATCACTGACAGCTCCTCTGACCTCACCCTGGCTAGCAGTGGGAGAATGCAAGACAGCGGAGGGAATGCATACAGGAGAACTTTCGGCCACGGGTAGTGCGCGAATGCGTCTCTTCCCAATGGCGGTTCGTCCTGGTTTCTCAGAGAGAACCATAGGGGACACTGCGCGTTCACACGTGACGCGAACAGGTCCACCTCGGCTCTCCCGAATTGTTCCCAAATTCGTAGAACAATGTCCGGGTGCAGACACCACTCGTCGTCTCGAGGACCCCCTCTTGACATGAGGTCTGCCCCTACGTTCAAGTAGCCCGGAATGTGCGCTGCTCTCAACGAGCGAAGGTGCTTGTGAGCCCACAGCCACGATTCCATTGCCGCCCAATGGAGAGCAGGAGACCTGACTCCTCCCTGGCGGTTTATGTGAGCCACTGTGGTCCGGTTGTCTGACCAGACCAACACATCGCGACCCCGAAGGGTAGACGCGAAGTGGGTCAAAACCAGTCGAACCGTTTCCAACTCTAGGAGGTTGATGTGACGACCTGATTGAGGCCATGCACCTCCTATCGCTTGAGACTGACATGTCCCTCCCCATCCAGTCAGAGAGGCATCTGTAAACACTGGAATGTGGAATGACACCTTGCCCATCGGGACTCCGTGCGTGAGAACGCACGGGTTCCTCCAATAGTCCAGGTCTGCTCTTAGCGAGAGAGGAACCACCACCAACCGATGACGTTGACGCACTGGGTCTAGTCTTAGTTGGGCGAACCACCGCTGTGTTCTGCGCATGTGCAGAAGCCCCAGCGGGACCACAGAGTGGGCTGCCGACATGAGACCCAAAAGTGACATGATCGATAGCGCCGTTACTGTGTGATTCGGACGACACCTCCTCAGGGCTAGTAACAATGCTGCCCTTCGAGGGTCCGAAATTCGAGCCCTCATCATTACAGTGTCTAGCTGTAGTCCCAGGTAGACAATCTGATGACTGGGCCAGGGTGCGCTCTTTTTCCAATTCACAGCGAACCCCAGACGCGTGAGATGAATCACCGTCTGTGTCGTGTGAGTGAACGCCAGCTCTGCTGACGGGGCGAGAACCAGCAGGTCGTCTAGGTAGGCTAATATCCTTATCCCCTGACGACGCAGTGGTCCCAATGCCGCCTCCACACATTTGGAAAAAGTTTGAGGTGCCAGGGCGTACCCAAACGGCATCCTCGTGAACTCGTACGCCACCCCCTTGAAATGCGAACCGCAGAAACTTTCTGTGGCGTGATTGTATCGGCACATGAAAGTACGCGTCCTTTAGGTCTATGCTTGTACAAAAGTCTCCCTTCTGGACACATTCCAGTAGACGTTTTGTCGTCAGCATTCGGAAGGGCCGTTTGGTTATGCTCTCGTTGAGAATGCGTAAATCCAAAATCGGCCTCACTCCCCCCGTCTTTTTGGGCACTAGGAAATAGGGGCGAATACAGCCCTTTGTTCCTTTGCTCTCGGGGAACTACTGTGACCGCCTCCTTCGCCAAAAGTTCCGTAATCTCTGACATCAGAGCGGCTACTTTGTCTGGCGTTTTCATCACCGTTTCCACCACTCCCCTGAACGGGGGTGGGGTCCGATGGAATTGGAGGGCATAACCCTTCTGCAACGTCTGATCTAGCCAGCGTGAGAGGGTACAGCTTTGTTGCCACTGCCAGCGATGCAGAGAAAGCGGGCGCGCACAAAGCTGTGGTGCATCCAGTAGGAAGGACCTGTATTCCTCTATGGCCCTCGCCGCCGCTATTCCCCAGCACTGAGTTGGTGGAATAGCCCAAGGCGGGCCCCCTCGAAAAGGGGAGAGGAAACATCAGCTCGTTCTGGGTGAATCGGGGGCCTTGATACGTTAGTTACGACCGTAACTCCAGTAATCCGGCCCTCCGTGAACGCAGCACGGTTCTGAACTGCACTGACTGAGGCATTGGCCTGAGACAGAGCGCTCTCCCCGGAAAGCAATTGCGTCATCACGTCATTGTCTGACTGAGACTGCTGCTTGCCATGAGACCCATCCATTGCAGTACTCAACAGAGTCTGAAAGATGTGATCACTGACTGGTACCACATGGTGGTGCCACAATGCCTCCTCACTGGTCTTATGCGGCTGTTCAACGACACACTCAATGTGTGGTGAGCTGCGCTCAGAGCCATGGGCATTGATACGTTCAGAATAGACCGGAGGCGTCCATACCTTGGTTATACCTGTAACCCCGGTATTCCCGCTCTCCGTGAACGTCGCACGGGTCTGATCTGCGCTGACTGAGGCATTAGCCTGCAGTAAGGCGTCATTCCCGGCTAGCGGCTGCGCCTTCATGTCACATTGGGACGGAGGCAACTGCCTGCTATGTGAGACCTTTACTACAGAGCTCCTAGGAGTCTGTAGTAAGAGATCTTTATTAGGTGAGCTAAGGCTGCGCCTTGCTACCTTTACCCTTTTCCTCTCTTGAGCGCGCTCAGCTACACACTCTAAGTGGGTTGAGCTACACTCAAGATGGTGAGGGAGAGACATAGAACGTGAAGTGTTCTGTACCTTATGGAATAAATGTCCTTCTTTGACAATGTCAGAGAGAACCAGCTCTTTATTCACACAATGAAAAACACTACCCTCCACGCCCTGAACAGTGGGGTGGGGGGGAACAGTAGGCCCCTCTGCGTCACGCGCCGGGCCATCCTCCGTTCTCTCCCCCTCGCCTCGTCAGAGATGCCTGCGCTTCTGGGAGACCTTCTGGTGCTGCCAGGCTGGCTTCGTGACGACCTCCCTCGCCGGCGGGGCCGTCGCTGCCACCGTCGCTGCTGGAGGGGCCGAGCCCGCTCTCCTGCTGCCTGTGGTGTGCGCCTGTCGCCTGGCCCGTCGCCTCCCTGTAGCTTTGCTGGGGGCGTTGGAGGTGGACGGGTTGGCTGGGGCTTTGCTGGCCTTCATTGCCAACGGCAAATGTTTCGCCAGGTGCCTCCTCTCCTCGTCCAGTTTGGCAATGCGTTCGGTCGCGTCTTTCACGGCGAGGCCAAATAGGCCCCTCGCTGGAGACGGGGCGTTGAGCAAAGATGCCCTGTCGGTCTCCTTCATGGCTGTCATGGAGAGCCAGAGGTGCCGTTCCGTGACCACCGAGGTGGCCATGGTTCTGCCCGCACATATGGCAACCGCCTGCGTCAGGTGGAGGATGGCTCCAGAAATCTTGGAGGCCTCCTCCACTTCCTCGCTGGTCATCTCAGACCTGCCCGTTGTGAGACGGGACAGGGAGGCCGCAAGGAGGGCGATGTTATTCGCCGCCACTACGCTCTGGGCTCCCAGCGTAAAGGATTTCTCAGCCAATTGGGCTGTGAACCTGTCCTTTTGGGCTGGCAGAGTGGCCTTCTTGGAGGCTGCCCAGGGACTCGAACCCGGCACTAGGAACGCCGTCATGGCGCCTTCGAGCCTGGGGATTCCCCTAGCTGCCCACTCATATCCGCTCACTCTGGTGAAAGGAGTATACGCTCTGGCCGGCGAATGCGCCGCCAGAGGTGTTCCCCACGAGCCCTCGACATACTTGCCGAGAGAGGGCAAGGCTGGAGCCATTGGCTCAGCTGCTCTCCTCGGCTTGGAGTAAGGGCCGCCCTCCATCAGGTCCACCTCCATAGGAAGGGGAACTGGGGGCAGCGCAATCTCAAGTCGGGTGGCTGCCTTCTCAATGAGCTCGGGAAAGTCCGAGCGCAGAGAGGCTGCCGCGAAGGACAGGGCTTCTGACCTAGCAGAGCCCATGTCGTCATCGCACAAGGATCCTTCTGACCTCGCGCTCTCAGAATGAAAGGGGGTCTTGAAGGTAGGCGCCAGAGGTCTGGATTGTCCTACTGGGATATCCGTCTCGGCGCCCTCCTTGTCATCCTCCGATTCTGCACTGTCCTCTGATGCCTCTGAAGCAGAGGCGAGTGTGGACATTACGTCATCCAGAGGGACTTCCTCCTTAAAAAACGCCCGACGCTGCTTCCTCTCCTTCATAGGAAGGAGGCGCAGGAGGCGCAATTAGGAGGGTTGTCGAGACCGTCCTCGGCGTGCTGCGGCCCCAAACACACGAAACAAAGGTCGTGGGGGTCCGAGGTAGCCATGGTGGTACACCGACACAGGGCCCTTAAAAGGGCCTTTGGGGGTGGGAAATTCCCTGGTGTGCTCATGGTAGAAGACGTTGACGGCTGGCAGTCAACGGCGAAATTCTTCTTTGAGTCTTCGTTGTGGCTTCTTCACTAGTCCAGTCGCTGAAGATAATGGGAGGCAGATTGAGGGAACGGGGTTCCTTATATAGGGACACCTGTACTCCTATTGGCTGTAGGTGTGTGCATAATTTTGCTTCAGGCTGTTTCTGCCTTAGGGCAGAGGGTAAACCACTAGGAGCAGAGCTCCCCTATGGGGCGGAGCTCCACGATATAGAACCGTTAGTGTTCCAATGACCTTACATTGTAAAAATGTATTAAAGCAAAATGTGAACTGCAATGGTTGGAGTAGGCCAGTTAAATTCATTTGTATACTGTACCTCCTAATATTTCAGACCGATTATAGACTATTATAGACTAAATTCAGGGAAGAAAATATGCATTTTCAAATCATTTTAACGGGGCCAATATGACATTACACCGGATATGATTGTGACCTCACCCTGCTTGATATGCTTGTCATGAGCAACGGGGCTGATGGGTAGGATTTAGATTCTCACTGTCTCTGTTCCACACTCCAGTACGGTAGGTGTCTGTCTTTATCAAGTCGCAATGGTGTGCCTTTCGTCTGAACAGTATTTCCTCATTGGTAATTTAGCTGGTATAGCTACATTTTGGTTTTACATAATTGTGATATAAATTGGCTAGCTAGTTGGTGTCCTGATAAATCAAATAGTCCAACTATCAGATTTGAGATTGAATCAGCAAACTTTAGTTAACGATGCTAGCGAGCTAGCCACACCCATGGCATGTTGCCAAAGTAATGAGGTACGCTTGCGATCATGATGAATCCAAAGATAATGCTTTAATTCATCCTTCCTTGCCTAGCAGTTGAACCACAGAAGAATTTATATTTGGAAGCACTATCCCATAAAATGGTCGGCATGCAAAGTTATAGCTAGCTACAACAATCTGGTTTACGCCATTAGCTAGACAATATATGAGAATAAAAACATGCAATAAGGTTGTGGGGAGCTGAGGAAGTCCTGTGGTACATTCAGAAGTTTCAATCTGATGACTGAGATAAAACCCCCAATGATGATTACATGAACGTTTAATGACGGCCTTATCGACTTAGCTAAATATTCAGAGTTACTTTGTGATTAGTCTAGCGTACTCATCTGATGTTGTTACAGTATTTCTGACCCGAAATGGATTGCGCATCGTGCTGCGCAAGTGTAGGGTAGGCTACATGGTCGCTATTTCTGTGTGGGCAGCTCCCCTGTAGGGTAGGCTACATGGTCACTATTTCTGTGTGGGCAGCTCCCCTGTAGGATAGGCTACATGGTCGCTATTTCTGTGTGGGCAGATCCCCTGTAGGGTAGGAAACATGGTCACTATTTCTGTGTGGGCAGCTCCCCTGTAGGATAGGCTACATGGTCACTATTTCTGTGTGGGCAGCTCCCCTGTAGGGTAGGTTACATGGTCACTATTTCTGTGTGGGCAGCTCCCCTGTAGGATAGGCTACATGGTCGCTATTTCTGTGTGGGCAGCTCCCCTGTAGGATAGGCTACATGGTCACTATTTCTGTGTGGGCAGCTCCCCTGTAGGATAGTCTACATTGTCGCTATTTCTGTGTGGGCAGCTCCCCTGTAGTATAGGCTACATGGTCACTATTTCTGTGTGGGCAGCTCCCCTGTAGTATAGGCTACATGGTCGCTATTTCTGTGTGGGCAGCTCCCCTGTAGGGTAGGCTACATGGTCGCTATTTCTGTGTGGGCAGCTCCCCTGACTCGAAGTGGATAGTTTGTTGTCTTAAGTCAGTCTGACAGTCGTTGGTAGCCGGCCACCATCCTGTAGATTTCCACTTATTAGGGGAAGGAAGACACAAAGTCATAATTAACGTTTTAATAAGTTCCTGTCAGTTTGTACTATTTTCAACTCCTATGTCGTTTTCATTTTATGCTTGTATTTGGAAAGGATTGTGGTCCAGCAGAATACAACACTTTTGACGGGCAGTGCTGCCCAATGTGTGGTAAGGGTAATGTTAATTTATGCATTTGCTTTTTCAATGTTGTACAATTGCATGTTACCAGTAAATAAGGGGCAGACACATTTCTACAGGTAGCTTACAATATCTCTCACACACTACAGTATTTCAGTAGGCTGATGCAATTTTTACTGATGCAATTCAGCAAGATATCATAATTTTACAAATTGAAAGGATTATATTTACATGTACTAAAATACATTAAGTCTACAGGTCAGTTCATCTCCATACTTCAAAACTCCTAAGAACTTCATAAATCCAGTGTGTGGGTCTTCCAGTGAGTTGGTGAGGATTGAGGAACCATGGAACAGTTTGAAAGCTTGATATGGACTGTAAGTGAAACATTTCTGATTAGCACATTTTGTGGCTTGGCATGTAAAAAAGAAGAAGAAAAAAAAGTGATCAATGTAAATATGTCCTTTATGAAATATGAATCAGTTATTAGCCAACTAGTTTTAGTTAAAATTTTACTGTAACCTCGTAGAAAAAAAGTGGTGGAGAGACGTACATTTCACTAACATTTATTGACTGAATTTGCAGATAACAGGTTATCTTGGGTTTGGTGTCATCTTTAAATGTAATGTATGCTGATGCTGATGTTTTATTTCTTCTCTATTTGCAGATACCTATAACTTCTATACTTCTAAACATTGAACCCTGTTTCACATATATTCGCCCCATCTATAAAATAGGCGATAGATATTGCAGAATGTGTAGGCCTGGTAAGGACCTTGTGTATTTTTATTTACATTTACATTTAAATTTACATTTACAAATGTATTATTATGAGGGGTTAATTATAATAATAACTATAATAATACCAACATTTAATTATTTTCTGGTTTTCTTTTCAACAGGATATCGTGTAAATAGTCATTGTACTAAATCTACAATCACCTCCTGTGTGCCCTGTATTAACTCCACATTCCTTGATGAGCCCAGTGAGAAAACAACATGCAACAACTGTACCACATGTGATCCAGGTGAGAATTATATCAGCTGTTGTTTTAATGAAATACAACAGGCTTTACATTTAGCTTCAGATACCAAGTGACATGTTTTCTCCATAGGTTTGGGTTTGAAGGTAAAGCAGCCATGTAGACCTTCATCAGACACTGTCTGTTGGACACTGGAGGGGTTCTACTGTCTAGACCCAACTAAGGATGGTTGTAGAGCAGCCCAGAGACACAGCAGCTGTAAACCTGGTCAATACATCAGCCACACAGGTTGGTCTTCTGTCTCACTCATAAAACTAATTGTGTTGTCATAATTCAATTGAGTCAAGTTGTTAACTTCAGTGTGAATAATCATTACAGTTAATGGAATTAAATGAGGGGAAGAAATTACATTTTTATTAATATTTCAACATGTACAGTTGAAGTCGGAAGTTTACATACACCTTAGCCAAATACATTTAAACTCAGTTTTTCACAATTCCTGACATTTAATCCTAGTAAAAATGCCCAGTCTTAGGTCAGTTAGGATCACCACTTTATTTTAAGAATGTGAAATGTCAGAATAATAGTAGAGAGAATGATTTATTTCAGCTTTTATTTCTTTCATCACATTCCCAGTGGGTCAGAAGTTTACATACACTCAATTAGTATTTGGTAGCATTGCCTTTAAATTGTTTAACTTGGGTCAAACGTTTTGGGTAGCCTTCCACAAGCTTCCCACAATAAGTTGGGTGAATTTTGGCCCATTCCTCCTGACAGAGCTGGTGTAACTGAGTCAGGTTTGTAGGCCTCCTTGCTCGCACACGCTTTTTCAGTTCTGCCCACAAATGTTCTATAGGATTGAGGTCAGGGCTTTGTGATGGCCACTCCGATACCTTGACTTTGTTGTCCTTAAGCCATTTTGCCACTTTGGAAGTATGCTTGGGGTCATTGTCCATTTGGAAGACCCATTTGCGACCAAGCTTTAACTTCCTGACTGATGTCTTGAGATGTTGCTTCAATATATCCACATCATTTTCCTTCCTCATGATGCCATCTATTTTGTGAAGTGCACCAGTCCCTCCTGCAGCAAAGCACCCCCACAGCATGATGCTGCCACCCCCGTGCTTCACGGTTGGGATGGTGTTGTTCGGCTTGCAAGCGACCCCCTTTTTCCTCCAAACATAACGATGGTCATTATGGCCAAACAGTTATATTTTTGTTTCATCAGACGAGAGGACAGTTGCAAACCTTAGTCTGGCTTTTTTAATGGCGTTTTTGGAGTAGTGGCTTCTTCCTTGCTGAGCGGCCTTTCAGGTTATGTCGATATAGGACTCGTTTTACTGTGGATATAGATACTTTTGTACCCGTTTTCTCCAGCATCTTCACAAGGTCCTTTGCTGTTGTTCTGGGATTGATTTGCACTTTTTGCACCAACGTACGTTAATCTCTAGGAGACAGAATGAATCTCCTTCCTGAGCGGTATGACAGCTGCATGTTTCCATGGTGTTTATACTTGCATACTATTGTTTGTACAGATGAACGTGGTACCTTCAGGCGTTTGGAAATTGCTCCCAAGGATGAACCAGAATTGTGGAGGTCTACAATTTTTTTTCTGAGATCTTGGCTGATTTCTTTGGATTTTCCCATGATGTCAAGCAAAGAGGCACTGAGTTTGAAGGTAGGCCTTGAAATACATCCACAGGTACACCTCCAATTGACTCAAATTATGTCAATTACCCTATTAGAAGCTTCTAAAGCCATGACATCATTTTCTGGAATTTTCAAGCTGTTTAAAGGCACAGTAAACTTCTGACCCACTGAAATTGTGATACAGTGAATTATAAGTGAAATAATCTGTCTGTAAACAATTGTTGGAAAAATTACTTGTGTCATGCACAAAGTAGATGGCCTAACCGACTTTCCAAAACTATAGTTTGTTAACAAGAAATTTGTGGAGTGGTTGAAAAACGAGTTCTAATGACTCCAACCTAAGTGTATGTAAACTTCCGAGTTCAACTGTATTTATGCAGGAACAACATCTACAGATACTGTGTGTGCTGACTGCCCTGGTAAAACTTATTCAGATGGATCATTAACATCTTGTCAACCACACACAGAGTAAGTGTGGACATTATTAGTTAGTTCAAATGGTTAAGATATAAAAATACAATAATTATTATGCTCAAATGGAATCTTTCAAAAACTATATTTATGTCTTTGACATAGATGTGAATTCTTGGAAATTGAACCAGGAACTCCTTGGTCGGATTCAGAATGCGGAGTAACCTCACTTCCCACAGCTGGAATCATAGCTGGTGTTCTGATAGGTTTCCTGATAGCCACCATAGCTGGTGTTTGTTTATTTATAGTGAGAACAAAACTAAACTTAGGTAAGATTACTGGAGTTTTATCTTTACCATTCATTGTTTTCAATGCCTGTGATACTCAGTATACTCTGTAAATGCTACATGTTCTACTTCTCATAGTGTAGATTACTGTTTGTTAACGTCATGGTTACACAGTATGTTTATTACAATATTGGACATCTGACTTTTTTATAGGCCCTCAAATACATACACAGGTATGTTTGGAAATCTATGAATATCTTTCATCACATTGTGTTACTAAGTGCTCTCTTCTGCCTGTGAAATTTGAATTTAATGGGCCAGTTTCCCAGGCATAGGTTACGCCTAGCTTTGGACTAAAAAGCACTTAAAATTGAGAATCTCCAATGTACGTGCTTCTTAGTCCAGGACTGGGCTTAATCTCTGTCTGGGAAACTGGCCCAATGTGGTTTACTAATTACTGATTCTGTCTGATAGGCATTCCCATATCAGGATATACCAATGCTGTCTGAGGAAACTGTAAAAGGTAAGGCAAACTTTCAAGGTTTTCTAAATATGTGTACGGAATAGTTTTTATGAGTTAAAAGAATTTCAAACATATTTATAAGTAAATGTATATGGTTTATTACTTAATCAAGTCATCAATGCTATGACAAATGATATGATCCAAGAATAAATTACTCTGGATACAAGCAATTGTTCTACAAATCATTGTCCAGAACGTAAATTAATTACTGATAAATTACAAATGACTTCTCTCCCCAGATTCAAGCCCCCATCACAGTCAGTGACTCAACATTCTGTAAGCTGTGCTCCACTGGCTGGCTGGTCCAGCCATCTATAGTGTATTTTAACACTACATGTTAAATGTGATATTGTAGAATCTGGTTGGTATAAAAACAGGATTCTACAGCACATTCAAAGAATATGACCTTTGGGTAGAGGATCACTGTGCATTGACAATTACTATTATGTGGCTTAGTGTATGAATCATATACATCAGCTTCCACCCACACTGGAACACGTGCATCAGCTTCTGCCTACAGCCTGTTCTAAAATGAAAAGGACCATGTGATGAGGATTAGGAACCAGCATCGGTAGGTGAGAACCCTCTGCTCTGCCCAGGGGAAAGTCAAACGTGTGTATAACTTCAGGACCACAACGTCTGTCAGCCCAGACTATGGAACTCCAAATGGGACTTGATAATATCTTGAGACACAGATTACTGGATACTGGTGCAGGATGCAACGTTCGCTTGGGGAAGATGCCCTAGAAATTAGAAACGTCGTCAAAAGGATGGGAAGGAAATTCAAATAGATACCTTTACACTACAAGGACATCAACATCACGCTCATAGAAGCAGACAAAGACATCAACATCATGCTCATAGAAGCAGACAAGGACATCAACATCACGCTCATAGAAGCAGACAAAGACATCAACATCACGCCCATAGAAGCAGACAAGGACATCAACATCACGCTCATAGAAGCAGACAAAGACATCAACATCACGTTCATAGAAGCAGACAAAGACATCAACATCACGCTCATAGAAGCAGACAAGGACATCAACATCACGCTCATAGAAGCAGACAAGGACATCAACATCACGCTCATAGAAGCAGACAAGGTCATCAACATCACGCTCATAGAAGCAGACAAGGACATCAACATCACGCTCATAGAAGCAGACAAGGACATCAACATCACGCTCATAGAAGCAGACAAGGACATCAACATCACGCTCATAGAAGCAGACAAGGACATCAACATCACGCTCATAGAAGCAGACAAGGTCATCAACATCACGCTCATAGAAGCAGACAAGGACATCAACATCACGCTCATAGAAGCAGACAAGGACATCAACAAGCAGATACAACCTCACTATGGACTGTATGGATCACAGAAGCGTGGAAAATACAATATTTCAGGAACTATCCTGAACTGCTTCCCCTCCTATCTCACATATAGGTGAGAAAAAGTATTGTAGAAGAGTGCAGGTCCACTCAGTCACCTGTGGTGTCCCCCATCCTGTTCATCCTCTCCGTACTTCCTCTCAGTTATGTTAATCAGGTGTTCTTCCACAGTTTTTCGGATGACATGCATGTCTACTTCTAAATGGCCCCAAATCCCTCAAAGTACAGGCTTGGTTGAAGCTCAACATTCTACATGTGAGCAGACGCAAAACTGAAGCCATACTATGTTGGCACCCCACACTTTCAAGTGCACCCACAGCCTGATTAGCCAAGAATATTCCAGAATGCACTATATTAAATCTGGTCCAAATAGCTATAAAGTGCCTTTCTGTATGCTGTCCTCTCTGTTCTAGACTGATGATGTAAAAAGGGCTTAAAAAATATATTTATTAGGCTTTATAAATGAATTTGATTGATTGTCCTTTATTTTATTTACCCATAGCTAGAGCCTTGCGTTACCTCGAGGCCGATACAGCGCCTTCTCACATAATGTGTGAAACAATTGTAATGTAATTATCAAATTAGTCCAAAATAAGTTCCCAACCATGTTGATTGACTTCAAATTAAATGTCTGCCGACACTCACAGCATCTTTCTCATCAGCAGGCTACACTAGGACCGGACACAACCTCTAGCCGCATAGGGCCTACAATGTTTTATCCATCTAAATAAATACCATCGTAAAAATAATGAATTGATTGTGTTAAACGCCGCACATATCTTTTTCCAACATGAGGCATTAATAAGTAGTATTTTTAAATAATCAATGGGTATTCATTAATTTATAAGTCCAAAAAAAGCTGTCATCTATTTCATAGATCACGTAGATTCAATTGACAACTCATCAATCAATGGATCATACAGTTCTCAACATGTTGCACTTTATATACAGTTGAAGTTTGTCCAATTATATCTGTATGTTACTGTACTCTGTTGCACTGACTGTCCTCAAAAATGTGAGGTAAAAACATGTAACATGTAAAAGTTATCACGTTTACTATGTCCCAGTTAAATCAGTTCAACTGAAGAGGCTAGTTGACGAGGAGAAATTAAACTACTGGTTACAAATAGATAATCATATTTCTGGCACCATTTAGCTAACCAAGATGATTGTCCATCACAGTCTTTATCAGTTAACTTTACTACAGGATTCGCTACAATCTTTTGCATCCCCAACTGTTTACAGAAATATGAGGTAGGCCATAAGATACACTAGAACTTCTGTTGTGACTTCAAAATCACCAAATGACCAGTCAAGATGTCAACATTATCCAGCAAGTTCTTTACAGAGAAAAAAAGGTGGTATAACCAAAGTTTTACACTGTGCAATACTCCCAATTGGAATAATATCCATTTTATTTAGAGATGAATGTTGTCTAATGATGAGGGATTTGTACAAAGACTGAGTCAATTTTAGAGGCCAATTTGTCCTGGAAATGAACACGACAAAAAGGAGTTGGAAAAATTGGTAATATGATCTCACAAATGTTTATGTAATGGATGTACTTGAAGGTTGAATATAATACTGTTAGATGTTAAATTCAATGTGGTTTTGCTAAACAATGTACACTTGCTGTGTTTATTATTTGAAATGCATGGAGGACATCTACAAAACAAAAACTGCAATATTTCATGCTGTTTTAAAGCTTCCAAATTGTAATGCCCACCGTTCATGGGTAAAGACTTCCATTAGCATGGGAAATTACCATATTTATTATTTTAGTAAATATTGTCAATAGCACATTTTAGAGCTCTACTGAACTGTAAATTAAAGTACAACTATTACACCAGACTGCTACAACATTATTGACCACTATTCTATGAATCCAAGTCAGAGGGTTATTAACCGAGACTCATTCTGCAAAAGCATTTTAATTTCATACAATGTGTACTAATAACATTACATGACTGCCCTCTAGAGGTTACCACAAATGAAATCAGTGGTAAATAACAAGGCAGGAAGCATGTGAAAGACAACCGTTTAGAATGTCCTGGAGGACAGGAGTATAACACAACTAAACCGTCAACATATACAGTATGTTTGGCAACCAAGTTGCATATTAGTTATTGTACACTTACACACAAAACCCAAGACCCTACATAAAGACAGCACTTTAGTTAAAGAGTGTAGGCTACAGAGATAGAGTTGATTGTATGACTGGTACATTGTAAATTAACTGGTTTTACTCAGTGGTTAACAGTTTGTTTGTAAAACAACATTTAGCTGCGTGACTTCAAGATCACCTAATCACCAATAATTCTGTCAACAGTTGCGTTATGAGACATAAATATTCCGTGTTTCAGCCGTGTCACTAGCCCCTCTGTGTGTGAAGACATTAGATCTCTTTTGGTGTTGGAGCTGCTGCTTTCTCTCATTAGATCTTATTCTGTGGTGTTGGAGCTGCTGCTTTCTCTCATTAGATTTTCTTCTGTGGTGTTGGAGCTGCTGCTTTCTCTAATTAGATCTTCTTCTGTGGTGTTGGAGCTGCTGCTTTAACTCATTAGATTTTCTTCTGCTGTGTTGGAGCTGCTGCTTTCTCTCATTAGATCTTCTTCTGTGGTGTTGGAGCTGCTGCTTTCTCTCATTAGATCTTCTTCTGTGGTGTTGGAGCTGCTGCTTTCACTCCCCCCAGTCTCAGCTTTAGCTCCTTGTACCTCACAGAGTAGGTGGAGGGATGTTCTCTCCTTTCTGTTGCAGTTTTTGGTAGAACTTTGTCATCAATTATTTTCTAAAATGAAATAATATTTAACACATAAAGCTCCCAAAATGTTATGGCCACAGTTTATGGCTACATTATAGGAAAGGCAACCATTAGTCAGGGTGTCATAAAACAAGGTTATCTGGTGAAGGGGTGTTTCAAAAGTGGGTATCTTATCTGGTATTCCATTGATTTAAGGGTTTTAACCTTTTACGAATCTAGTATCTACAGGGTACAAAAAATGGACCTGGACATATACACAGCTTATTACACAGTGATTTGTCACAAACTGTCCCCAGACCGAAACTCCCTAAAGGTACCTGCATGGTGGGGGGAAGAGCCTGATCACTGTCTTCATTCTGGGGTTGTTTGGCTCCAGGAGAAGAGAACACAGCCTGGATGATCTTCAATCTCAGCCTCACATGCTGGAAGACATGGAACCAGGTTTAATTATGACTTAATAAACAATAAACCTATAATTAATAGTTGATCTACTTAACTCTTCATAAATCCTTCATTAAGTATGCCTTCCTATTAATACCTTACACTTGTCGTTTGTAATGATGTTTAGGCTACTATTTCGTCATTTGACCATGCATCTTGCTGACCGTGCGTCTTGGTGGTTGGGGTAGATATGTTTTATTTTGTCGTTATAAAAAGAAGCTTATCAAACTGGGTGGTTCGAGTACCGAATGCTGATTGGCTGACAGCCGTGGTATATCAGACCGTATACCACAGGTATAACAAAATATTTATTTTTACTATTCTAATAATTACATTGGTAATTAGATTATAATAGTAAAAAAGGCACCTCGGGGTTTGTGGTATATGGCCAATATACTACGGCTAAGGGCTGTATCCAGGCACTCCACGTTGCGTGGTCCTTAGCCATGGTATATTGGCCATATACAGCGCATTCGGAAAGTACTCAGACTCCTTACTACCACCTTTAATCACAATGTTTTCAATCCTGTTTTATCTATACTTTGTTAGCCCAGCACCTATGTTTTTATGTTTTAAAGGATGTGTGTATGACCACAAAAAAATTATATAGCAATCATGTAAGGCATTAATAGTAAGGCATACTTAATGAAGGATTCATGAAGAGTTAAGTAGATCAACTATTAATTATCGGTTTGTTTATTTAGTCATAATTAAACCTGGTTCCATGTCTTCCAGCATGAGAGGCTGAGATTGAAGATCATCCAGGCTGTGTTCTCTTCTCCTGGAGCCAAACAACCCCAGACTGAAGTCAGTGATCAGGCTCTTCTCCTGGAGCCAAACAACCCCAAACTGAAGTCAGTGATCAGGCTCTTCCCCTGGAGTCAAACAACCCCAAACTGAAGTCAGTGATCAGGCTCTTCCCCCCACCATGCAGGTACCTTTAGGGCAGTGGACGCTGGTGACTTGAAAAATTGAGGAGGATGGGAGACCCACGGTATAGGCGCAGAACGCACAGAGACGACAGTGTGTTTCAAAAATGGTCAAAGACTAATTATTTTACCCTAAAGCGTTTAATAAAGACATAGTACAATAATGGGAATGAGAGGGCTACTTACATAGTGTTGGAAAGGGATCACAGCAGTGATTTAATGAGGGTATGAGGCATGAGTGGCGCAGTGGTCTAAGGCACTGCATCGCAGTGCTAGCTGTGCCACTAGAGATCCTGGTTCGAATCCAGGCTCTGTCGTAGCCGGCCGCGACCGGGAAACCCATGGGGCGGCGCACAATTCGTCCAGGGTAGGGGAGGGAATGGCCGGCAGGGATGTAGCTCAGTTGGTAGAGCATGGCGTTTGCAACGCCAGGGTTGTGGGTTTGATTCCCACGGGGGGCCAGTATAAAAATAATGTATGCACTCACTAACTGTAAGTCGCTCTGGATAAGAGCGTCTAGTAAATGACTAAAATGTAAATGTAAATGAGTTGAGGTGTTCAGAGGCTTGACCAGTGCTTGACTAGGAAGACAAAAAAACATTAACACAACACACTACACAGTTAGACAAAAGAGCTAAGAATGAGTTAGTCCAAGCAAGGAGTAAAATCATTGATGTGTAATAATGTGATTGTGTTTGTGTATATGATTGACTCTACATACAGTACTGAGAGAAAATTGATATGGCTCCTCACAGTGCTTGGACGCAAAACATTCAATGTGACAGTGGATGAGCGGACACATGGGATGTGGCTTCAGTTCATGTCAGGAGAAAGTTGACAATTAGTGGAGTGGAGTAGTCATCACCTCTTAATCAGGGAACAGGAGGGTGTCGTGTAATCAATCTTGTCTGTATGTGAGTAAAATAACTACTAACGGTGTATCTTTTATGAAGGCACATTTATTGCTAACTTGACGTTGCTTCACATTACAAGCCAACCGAGAGAGCGATGCTTTCCTCATGAACCCCTACAGTCCCACAGACCCTCATTAGCGTATGGCCAATCAGGATGCAATATGCAAATAACACCATCTCCCCTTTGTCTCAACAGACCTCAAGGGATTATTCTGCCCTTATGTCGTTAGGTCTGTTCCTGCCTAGTTCTTCTGGAACAGTTCAACATAGACATGAACGTAAAATATTTTCTGTGAATGTAAAATATTTCCTGTAAACTTTAACCCAAAATGCATCTCTCATTTCTTTTAACACAAATCTACCCCACAGGTATGTTAGAACTGTAACAACTTGACAGCTGTAGTTTTGTCTTTTTATACTTTGAGCTCAGTCTTGTTCTTGTTGCTCTGACTAATAAGTTCAGTCTTTGAGGTTTAACTATTACTCGCCCAGACCTTGTTCTGGGTGTAGCAGGTACATCCAGGATTACCTTGGGTGTTGGTGGTTCTGGCAATGCTGTGTGTCGGAGTGGTGAAGACACTTGAATCGTCACCTGCGTTGCGTTGTTGTTCTCAGGTCCATCCATAGGGATGAGGTGATGTCTGTTCCTGCGGACAGACCCGTGGGGAACTTCCACCATGTAGGATCGGCCCATTGTCCGTAACCAGGACCTCAGGTACTCCATGGCAGGCGAAGATGGACTTCAGATGAACTACGACATCCGCAGACTTTGTTAGTGACAGGTTTGCGATTTCCACATATCTTGAGAAGTAGTCCACCACTAGCAAGTAGGTGGTGCTTTTCAGAGTGAATAAGTCCGCTCCCAGTCTTTGCCAGGGTCTCTCAGGTAGTTGTGATGGTATGAGTGGTTCTGTGTGGTTTGTGCGCCCTTTGATGCATGTCCTGCAGTTAAGCACAAGTTTGTTCAGTTGCTGGCTGAGCCCAGGCCACCCCACAGCCTGTTGTGCGCATTCTCTGTACTTGACCACACCTTGATGACCCTCGTGCAGCTTAGTGAGGACATCATTTCGTAAGGCTGATGGAATGACAATTCTTGTTCCTTTCAACAGAAGACCGTCGTGCACTGTGAGAAAAGCGCGTTCTGCCCAGTACAGTTTCAGCGGTCTCAGACTCAGACCATCCTTCCTGTCACACAGTCATGACTTTTGAGCACACACTGTCGGCTTTGAGTTGTTCTCTCAGATTGTCCACGTAGGAAACACATCACTGGAAGCTGTTCCATGAGGGCATCCACATATAGATATTTGTGGTCTCCATGAGCTCCTTTTCTGCAGCAGTAGCTTTAGCTTTGACTGGTGCACATGACACCGTGTCTGCAGTCCACAGACTTTCCAGGGACATGAGCAATCGTGTAAGAGTATCTCATAAGTTTCATCCTGAAGCGTTGGGTTTGTGGGGGGAAGAGTGTCCAAGGTTTGGTTCCCCAGAAGGCTCAGGAGTGGTTTGTGATCAGTTTCAAGCTGAAAGTGTTGACCAATAAGAAGTGGTCTCTGAATCTTTCACATGCCCATGTCAGGCCCGAGAGCTTATTTTTCCATGAGCGTATCTCTGCTCTGTTGGTGTGAGAGACCGGGAAGCGTAGGCAACGGGTCTCCATTCCTCGCTCTCCTTCTGCAGCAGCACTCCTCCTAGTCCGTAGTCATCGGCTGACACCTTTATCTCTTTGTTTGGGTCGTACAAGGCGGCTGTGGATGTCAGCTCCTCCTTCAGCTCTTGGTCGGCCTCCCAGTACCAGTAGTTTCTCTGAGAGGTTTGTCCTTTTCTGCTAACTGAGGGATGAACTTTCCCAGTTGGTTCACCATTCCTAGAAAACTCTGTAGCTCACTGATGTTGGATGGCTCCGCCATTTCCTTGACAGCCTCTGTCTTTGTCGGTTCGGGCTGTACTCCTTTGTCCGAGATAATGTGGCCCAGGAACTTCACTTCCTCCTTTGACAGGTCACATTTGTCCATGTTCAGAGTTAAGCCGGCTTTTTCCATCTTCTGCAATGCGGCATGAAGTCTTGCATCATGCTCCTCCTGAGTTTGTCCCAGACCAACACATCATCCATGTGACAGACCACACCTTCCAGGCCTTCAGTGACCTCTGTCACCATTCTGTTCTGGAAGTGTTCAGGTGCTGAAGCAATGCCAAAAGGCAGACGGTTGAAGTAGTAACGTCCGAAAGGTGTGATGAAGGTTGTTAGCTTAACTGACTCCTCGGCTAGCGAGATCTGCCAGAAGCCCATGTTCGCGTCGAGCTTGGTCTGTTCGACAGTGGGAAGTATATATTCTTCTCTACACACTGACTCATTGAGACTGGTGAAATCGACACATATCCGCACGTCCCCGTTCTTCTTTGGGTCAACCACCATGCCGGCGCACCAGTCCATGGGCTCCTCCACTCTGGTGACAACCTTGAACCCTTGCATGCACTCTAACTCTTTCTTGACTTTTGGCAGCAATGTCATAGGAATCTGTCGTGGAGTGAGTAGGGCTCTGCGCCGGGTTTCAGCTTGATGGTATATGGTTGTTGTACTGTGCCAAGACCGCTGCACAGCTTTGGATAGCTTTCTTTCAGTGTCTGTAAATCAATGCTGTCGTGTCGAGCAACTAGCTCAAGCTTTGTGATAGCTGGTCTGCCTAGTAAAGATGTGTGTAGATCTCTGATGACATCATCCACGTCCTCCAGTGTCTCCTTTTTTCCCTTTCGTAGAACCACACTTGCGACACCGATCACGTCCAGCGGCGCTCTTCCTGGTCCTAGCAGAGGTGAAGTTGGTTTTTGCAGAGCTGGCTTGCTGGTTCCTGCAATAATGTGATTGAACACATTGTCTGGGATAACAGTCACATCGGCACCAGTGTCTTTTGAATTTCACATTTCTCTCCATGACATGAATCTCAATCATCCATGGGTCACCTCCTGCTGTTATTGTTCCTAGGAAAATGCTGTCATCCTCTTCTTGAATCTCTTTTACGGCTCTTGATGATATACACACGTTGGTAGTGTCCTTTTTTCTCACAGGAGTGACACACTACTTCATTAGCTGCACACTGTGCTCTTGGATGTGCAGGGATTTTGTCAGTAGCATTAGCATTTTCATGGCTAGCATTCTCACGCTGAAATGTCTGTTTCCACTGGCTGCCTTTCTGCATAACTCTTATCCACTGAGCATGCCTCTGTTGTTACTGTCTCACCTCGCAGGCAACGTTGCTGCTTTTTCACTTCTTCAGTTTGCCTTGCCATCTCAATGACTCTCTCTAGCTTGAGATCTTTATCTAGCTGCATAAGTTCTGACAGACGCATGTCTGCTAACCCAACGACTAGCCTGTCTCTAATTAGTTCATCGTGCAAAAGACCATAGTTGCAATACTCTGCTAGGGCATATAAGGCTGTGACAAAATAATCCACTGTTTCATTTTCCCTCTGTCTCTGCACGTTAAAGCAGGCTCTCTCATAGATCACATCCCTTTTCACAATAAAGAATGCATGAAATCCGTCTCTTATTTGTCCATACTGAGTTCGTTTAGGTTTAGACCCCTCAAAACGTCATCTGCTTCGTCGCCCATACAGTACCTGAGAGTGTTTACCTGGTTCTCCTCGGTAGATGTGTGAAGATTACACGCATGACGAAAGCGCTCGAACCTCCTCATCCATTTGGTCCAGTCTTGAGGTTTAGAAAAATCAAACGGCTCCGGCGGCTGTTCGCTGAATGTAGCACTTGGGCCTGTACGTGCGAGCATCTGTGCCCCTCCTGCTGCACCTTGCACGGACGGCTGCTGCGCTTCTCCCGCGACGTCTTCCATGCTGAT
Source organism: Coregonus clupeaformis (assembly GCF_020615455.1). Taxonomy (NCBI): domain Eukaryota; kingdom Metazoa; phylum Chordata; class Actinopteri; order Salmoniformes; family Salmonidae; genus Coregonus; species Coregonus clupeaformis. The sequence continues at coordinate 51,697,512 of NC_059215.1, forward strand.
TAGCCTCAAATTTCTTCCCAAAACTTTTCAACCAGGTACTGTAAGCTAAACTCTGTTAGTAAATACACTCGTTCTAGTCCACTTCTGACACCATGTCGTGTAATCAAACTTGTCTGTATGTGAGTAAAATAACTACTAAGGGTGTATCTTTATGAAGGCACATTTATTGCTAACTTGACGTTGCTTCAAGCCAACCGAGAGAGCGATGCTTTCCTCATGAACCCCTACATTCCCACAGACCCTCATTAGCGTATGGCCAATCAGGATGCAATATGCAAATAATAACCTTTACTCGCCTAAATGCAGCAATAGGCACATTGTTATGGCAAAATAAGAAGGCTCGTATTAGTTATAAAAAACTACAGCTGTTCAAAGAATTGGGTGGGCTTGGCCTCCCTAACCTTAAATCATATTATTTGGTGGCGCAACTTAATCACATAGCATCATGGATTCAACAACCGAAGGATTTGTCATGGCTTGAAATTGAGAGTCAATATTGTGATATGCCTTTACATTGTGTGGTGTCCGAACAACGATGCTGATATGCTGCGTTGACAAGGAATCCGCTGACACTGAACTTGATTATAACTTTTATTATATCAAAGATTTCAGCATCAATTTACAGACTTCTGCAGAAATCCGGAGAACAACTAACCCAATCTCAAATATGATTATTCTCCTCGTCCTTTGTTCAAACCTGGTATATATCCTATGTAACATAATATGGCGTGCTTTGAATAGACCAATCCCTGACCTCCACATAGCAAACTCTCCTATGTTTCAGGGGGCCCCTATAGTAATACCTTCCAGATGTTTCAGCAAAGCAGAGTCAAGTTCATCGAACACACAATATGCAACCTCAGCCAAAATTATAGACGGTCAGATACTACAATTGTCTTCTAGCAGACCCTATTTCTATTGACAGGATTAAACAAAACCCAATTATAACTCTTACATTGAAAACATGGAGGGAGGTTCAATGGCAATATTAACATGAGTAATGACATTTATAGACACTGGCCTAAATTCACAACCCAGCCTTTCTTCCTGCTACTAAATTTATGTCCTAAGGATTAGAGGAATGGGAAGAGAGAGGGCTTTGTAGACTCTCTCAACTATTCAAAGGTTACATTTTTTTTAAATATATAATTTCAAGAAATCCAGGAGGAATTCATTATATCCCAAACACATTTTTATAGGTACCTTCAAGTAAGGCAATTCATTGTTAAAAAAGGATTGTTACAAAAAAATGACTGAGCCGATTACTCCTATTGAAGAGATGATTGAATTACTTCATCAAGGGGAAAACATTGGAACCGTTTCAAATTTTTATCACAATATCCTTAACATGCTAATATTATCTTTAGATAATCTTAGTAACTCAAATGATATGTGGTTAGGTCTATGCGGGGAACTTGCTGACATGGAGAGAACCACATCAATCTTACAACATAGACAGCATAGGTATAAAGGTATCTGGTCAGAGTTCCTGACATATCGTACTGGTCTTATTCTGTAAATTCTGTTTTTTTGTTTGTTTCTGTTGTTTTTCTTTGGCTTTATCCAAATTGTATTCTTATTCAGACTCTTGAAGTATTTGCTCTATACAGCCAAAATGTACCCTTTACATGTGAATGTAAATACGCTCCTTTGTAAAGACAGCAAAGATATGTTGTGTATGTATGGTACATGTTCTTGAATACAAATTAATTTTAAAAAACAAACTAAAAAAACAATCCCAATATGAATGAAGAAAAGATCCATGGAATGGAGATCCAAAAGGGAATGTTAGTTGGGTGTATCTATACAGTGAAAAACATATCCACATTTGGCTTTGTATTCACACACATTATTCCCTGCTCTTAAGCAAGATGGCTGAGCTCATTACATTTTCCATGGTCTTAATAACTTTTATGGATTAGGTTTTGACCAGTTCAAAGCCAGGCTGAAACTCTCCCCCAAAAGAGTCTTTATCAACAGGATCATATTACCCTTTCAGGTTAGAACGGGGTTTAAACATCAAGGAGTAAAACTGTGGGTTAACTGAGACGTCTATGGGTTAACTGAGACCTATTCTTAGTTTTTCTAGGAACGGATCTGCATGTAAGTCCGTCTCTCGTGAGGCATTAGCTACAATATCTGTTGTACAGAAACTATTCCACAATGGGTGGTCCCACATACACATAGTTGTGCAGTAGACTCATCATTCTATAAAAACACCTGTTGCCAGTCAACATGCATGAGGACCTGTCTAATCTAGTCTGCCTGTCCTCTGATCATGCGGGTAACATCAGTGGATAAATCCTCTATATGTTGTCAAGGGGGAAGGATAACGATAAAAACAGAAATACAGAGTGTAGCGTATCCTTGAGTCCTTCTCTATCAGGTGGACTAGAAAGTATTTAGCTAAAAAACACCACAGGGACACACACACAATGATTTATTTCTCTCTCATCTGAGAGTGGAGGACTACCGTACCTGAGTCGAAGATATCGTCGAGAAAGGGGGTGGAGAGAGAGGAACATGTGAAATGTCAAAATAATGATAGACGAATGCTGCCAGTTAAACAAGATGTAAAAGGCTGATGTCATAATTGGGAAAAACAGGAGTAGTGATAAAAAAAAAAAAGATAGTTACATATAGGGATATAATTTTTGAATATACACTACCAGTCAAAAGTTTGGACACACCTACTCATTCAAGGGTTTTTCTTTATTTGTACCATTTTTTACATTGTAGAATAATAGTGAAGACATCAAAACTATTAAATACAGTGGCTTGCGAAAGTATTCAACCTTCTTGGCATTTTTCCTATTTTGTTGCCTTACAACCTGGAATTAAAATGGATTTATTGGGGGTTTGTATCATTTGATTTACACATGCCTACCACTTTGAAGATGCAAAATATTTTATTGTGAAACAAACAAGAAATATGACAAAAAAACAGAACTTGAGCGTGCATAACTATTCACCCCCCCCAAAGTCAATACTTTGTAGAGCCACCTTTTGCAGCAATTACAGCTGCAAGTCTCTTGGGGTATGTCTCTATAAGCTTGGCACATCTAGCCACTGGGATTTTTTCCCATTCTTCAAGGCAAAACTGCTCCAGCTCCTTCAAGTTGGATGGGTTCCGCTGGTGTACAGCAATCTTTAAGTCATACCACAGATTCTCAATTGGATTGAGGTCTGGGCTTTGACTAGGCCATTCCAAGACATTTAAATGCTTCCCCTTAAACCACTTGGGTGTTGCTTTAGCAGTATGCTTAGGGTCATTGTCCTGCTGGAAGGTGAACCTCTGTCCCAGTCTCAAATATCTGAAAGACTGAAACAGGTTTCCCTCAAGAATTTCCCTGTATTTAGCGCCATCCATCATTCCTTCAATTCTGACCAGTTTCCCTGTCCCTGACGATAAAAAACATCCCCACAGCATGATGCTGCCACCACCATGCTTCACTGTGGGGATGGTGTTCTCGGGGTGATGAGAGGTGTTGGGTTTACGCCAGACATAGCGTTTTCCTTGATGGCCAAAAAGCTCAATTTTAGTCTCATCTGATCAGAGTACCTTCTTCCATATGTTTGGGGAGTCTCCCACATGCCTTTTGGCGAACACCTATTTTTTTCTTTAAGCAATGGCTTTTATCTGGTCACTCTTCCGTAAAGCCCTGCTCGGTGGAGCGTACGGCTTAAAGTGGTCCTATGGACAGATACTCCAATCTCCGCTGTGGAGCTTTGCAGCTCCTTCAGGGTTATCTTTGGTCTCTTTGTTGCCTCTCTGATTAATGCACTCCTTGCCTGGTCCGTGAGTTTTGGTGGGCGGCCCTCTCTTGGCAGATTTGTTGTGGTGCCATATTCTTTCCATTTTTTTAAATAATGGATTTAATGGTGCTCCGTGGGATGTTCAAAGTGTCAGATATTTTTTATAACCCAACCCTGATCTGTACTTCTCCACAACTTTGTCCCTGACCTGTTTGGAGAGCTCCTTGGTCTTCATGGTGTCGCTTGCTTGGTGGCGCCCCTTGCTTAGTGGTGTTGCAGACTCTGGGGCCTTTCAGAACAGGTGTATATATACTGAGATCATGTGACACTTAGATTGCACACAGGTGGACTTTATTTAACTAATTATGTGACTTCTGAAGGTAATTGGTTGCACCAGATCTTATTTAGGGGCTTCATAGCAAAGGGGGTGAATACATATGCACGCACCACTTTTCCGTTATTTATTTTTTAGAATTTTTTGAAACAAATAATTTTTTTCATTTCACTTCACCAATATGGACTATTTTGTGTATGTCCATTACATAAAATCCAAATAAAAATCAATTTAAATTACAGGTTGTAATGCAACAAAATAGGAAAAACGCCAAGGGGGATGAATAGTTTTGCAAGGCACTGTAACACATATAGAATCATGTAGTAACCTAAATATATTTTATATTTGAGATTCTTCAAATAGCCACCCTTTGCCTTGATGACAGCTTTGCACACTCTTGGCATTTTCTCAACCAGCTTCATGAGGTAGTCACCTGGAATGCATTTCAATTAACAGGTGTGCCTTCTTAAAAGTTAATTTGTGGAATTTAATTCCTTCTTAATGCGTTTGAGCCAATCAGTTGTGTTGTGACAATAGATAGCCCTATTTAGTAAAAGACAAAGTCCATATTATGGCAAGAACAGCTCAAATAAGCAAAGAGAAACGACAGTCCATCATTACTTTAAGACATGAAGGTCAGTCAATACGGAACATTTCAAGAATGTTTCAAGTTTCTTCAAGTGCAGTCGCAAAAACCATCAAGCGCTATGATGAAACTGCCTCTCATGAGGACCGCCACAGGAATGGAAGGCCCAGAGTTACCTCTGCTGCAGAGGATAAGTTCATTAGAATTACCAGCCTCAGAAATTGCAGCCCAAATAAATGCTTCACAGAGTTCAGGTCACAGACATCTCAACATCAACTGTTCAGAGGGAACTGTGCGAATCAGGCTTTCATGGTCGAATTGCTGCAAAGAAACCACTACTAAAGGACACCAATAAGAAGAAGATACCTGCTTGGGCCAAGAAACACAAGAAATGGACATTAGACAGGTGGAAATTTGTCCATTGGTCTGGATTCCAAATTTGAGATTTTAGCTTCCAACCGCCGTGTCTTTGTGAGACGCGGTGTGGGTGAATGGATTATCTCTGCATGTGTAGTTCCCACCGTAAAGCATGGAGGAGTAGGTGTTATGGTGTGGGGGTGCTTTGCTGGTGACACAGTCTGTGATTTATTTAGAATTCAAGGCACACTTAACCAGCATGGCTACCACAGCGATACACCATCCCATCTGGTTTGGGCTTATTGGGACTATCATTTGTTTTTCAACAGGACAATGACCCAGCACACCTCCAGGCTGTGTAAGGGCTATTTTACCAAGAAGGAGAGTGATGGAGTGCTGCATCAAATGACCTTGCCTCCACAATCCCCCAACCTCAACCCAATTGAGATGGTTTGGGATGAGTCGGACGGCAGAGTGAAGGAAAAGCAGCCAACAAGTGCTCAGCATATGTGGGAACTCCTTCAAGACTGTTGGAAAAGCAATCCAGGTGAAGCTGGTTGAGAGAATGCAAAGAGTGTGCAAAGCTGTCATCAAGACAAAGGGTGGCTGTTTGAAGAATATCAAATATATTTTGATTTAACACTTTTTTGTTACTTCATGATTCCATGTGTTATTTCATAGTGTTGATGTCTTCACTATTATTCTACAATGTAGAAAATAGTAAAAATAAAATAAAAACCCTTGAATGAGTAGGTGTGTCCAAACTTTTGACTGGTACTGTATATCATATCGTATCATTTTGACAATAACGTAATATTATTTTTGTGCTAGATAGCTGTCCCTGCACCAAAACGCCAGTATTTTTCCTTCATAGCTTGTTCTCCATCATCTTTTTAAAATAGGGAGCCAATTCGTTTTCAGCACTTTTATTTCCATGACTGATCAAAACTAATTTTCTCATGGCTCTCTGTCTCTCTGCAGCAGACATATGGTGAGCAATATGTTTGGGACATCGAATCGCAATACATTTCGTATCGGCACCTAAATATCGTGATAATATTGTATCGTGAGGTCCCTGGCAATTCCCAGCCCTAACCAGGAGTGGACAATCTTAGGCCCATTTCTGACTAGTCCACAATCTTTATCAATTTCTCCCATCCAATCATCAGTCATTTGTGTAAGTGCCGTGCATGTTGAATGCCCTGCTCTAGAAGCGTGCTGAAAGTCTATTACATTTATTTACTGTAAAATAGCATTGTATCTGCTCAAACAATTTTCACTCCAAAAGTTTACTAAGGGTTGGTAACAGGCTGATTGGTCGGCTATTTGAGCCACTAAAGGATGCTTTACTACTTCCCTCCATGTCTGAGGGCACACACTTTTTTGTAAGCTTAGATTGAAGAGATGGCAAGTAGGAGTGGCAATATCGTCCGCTATCATCCTCAGTAATTTTGCATCCAAGTTGTCAGACCCCGGTGACTTGTCAATGTTGATAGACCCCCCCAAAAAATTCACCTCTTCCACACTCACTTTATGGAATTCAAAATTACAATGCTTGTCTTTCATAATTTGGTCAGTTATACTTGGATGTGTAGGTTCGGTGTTTGTTGCTGGCATGTCATGCCTGAGTTTGCTACTCTTGCCAATTAAAAAAATAATTGAAGTAGTTGGCAATATCAGTGGGTTTTGTGATGAATGAGCCATCTGATTCAATGAATGATGGAGCTGAGTTCACCTCCAAAGCTTTTAACTAACATTCTTTATATCATTTATTTGTTTCATAGTATTAGTTTATTTTTGTTATGTTTAGTCACATGATTTCTCAATAATGTAGTAGGTTTGCCAATCGGTTATGCAGCCAGACTTATTTGTCATTCCTTTTGCCTCATCCCTCTCAATCATAACATTTTTCAAATTCCTCATCAATCCACCAGGGATTTAACAGCTTTTACAGTCATTTCCTTAAATGGGTGCTTGCTTATTAGTAAGTGGAGTAGTGATTTCATAAATGTGTCAAGTGCAGCATCTGGTTGCTCCTCATTCCATCAGGCATGAGGGTTAACCTAATTCTCCTAACCTGCTGCATAAATTCTTCTAACCTGCTTCTAGTTGTAGCTGTGTCGACGTGGCATGTTTTTAGGGAATCTCAAACGCATTTGGGTCACAAACATCACATCCGGTTGGGCCTCCCTAGTGGCAAAGTGGTCTAAGGCACTGCATCGCAGTGCTAACTGTGCCACTAGAGATCCTGGTTCGAGTCCAGGCTCTGTCGCAGCTGGCCGCCCATGGGAGACCCATGGGGCGGCGCACAATTGGCCCAGCGTCGTCCAGGCTAGGGGTGGGTTTGGCCGGCAGGGATGTTCTTGTCCCATCACGCACTAGCGACTCCTGTGGCGGGCCGGGTTCAGTACACGGTCGCCAGGTGTACAGTGTTTCCTCCGACACATCGGTGCGGCTGGCTTCCGGGTTAAGCGGGCATTGTGTCATCGGGAGAGGCGAAGGTCGAGAGCCGTGCGTCCTCCGAAACACAACCCAACCGAGACGCACGGCTCTCGACCTTCGCCTCTCCCGATGGACCTAGACTGTAACTACCAATTGGATACCATGGAAAAAGAGGAAGCGAGACACCCCACTCCCGCAATATTTTATCTTTACATTACAGTAAATTATCTAAGCAGCCCAGACCAAGCTGCTATTGCACTGGTGTCTCAGGGAGAACCCCCCCATTAAGCAGACCCCAACTAACAATTTTTTTCAGTGGTAAACAGGTGAACTATGTTCATTTATCCACCATCCATCTTTGCTGTCAGTGTCAAATATTGGCCCCGTTGAAATTCTTTAAATGTGCATCCTTCCATAAAACCCATGTGGAGCATGGAAGGACTGTCCAATCAGTAAGTCTTCAAGGAAGGATGCACTTCTTTTAAGGAATGTAAACATAATCCTTCTAGTTTGGAATATCTGAAGAAATTCTGAATTGTTTTGGTCCCATTGAATTTAGTCTATAATACACGTCTGAAATATCAGGAGGTTCAGTATACAAATGAACTTAACTGGCCCTTGCAGTTTTCACATTTTGCTTCAATCAATTTGCTTTATTCAATTGCATTTTTACAATGTAGCTAACGTCATTGGGACACGTGAACATAAGAACATTACGAAAGTTAAAGTTAGCTGGCCTAATTCTATTCATTTTATTGCGTATCCTTACAGTGCATTTGGAAAGTATTCAGACCCCTTTACTTTTTCCACTTTGTGACGTTACAGCCATATTCTAAAATGTACATATTTTTTTTCTTCAATGTACTCAATCTACACACAGTACCCCATAATGACAAAGCAAAAACATGTTTAGACATTTTAGCACATTTATTAAAAATAAAGAAAACTGAAATATATTACATTTACATAAGTATTCAGACCCTTTACTCAGTACTTTGTTGAAGTACCTTTGGCAGCGATTACAGCCTCGAGTCTTCTTGGGTATGACACTACAAGCTTGGAACACCTGTATTTGGGGATTTTCTCCCATTTTCTCCCCTTCTCTGCAGATCCTCTCAAAGCTCTGTCAGGTTGGATGGGGAGCATCACTGCACAGCTATTTTTAGACTCTCCAGAGATGTTCGATCAGGTTCAAGTCTGGGCTCTGGCTGGGCCACTCAAGGACATTCAGAGACTTGTCCCAAAGCCAATCCTGTGTTGTCTTGGCTGTGTGATTAGGGTTGTTGTCCTGTTGGAAGGTGAACCTTCGCCCCCAGTCGGAGGTCCTGAGCGCTCTGGAGCAGGTTTTCATCAAGGATCTCTCTGTACCTTGATCCATTCATCTTTCCCTTGATCCTGACTAGTCTCCCAGTCCCTGCCCCTGAAAAACATATCCGGATGGTGCCAGGTTTCCTCCAGACATGACACTTGGCATTCAGGCCAAAGAGTTCAATCTTGGTTTCATCAGACCAGAGAATCTTGTTTCTCATGGTCTGAGAGTCCTTAGGTGCCTTTTGGCAAACACCAAGCAGGCTGTCATGTGCCTTTTACTGAGTTATTGGCTTCCGTCTGGCCAATCTACTATAAAGGCCTGATTGGTGGAGTGCTGCAGAGATGGTTGTCCTTCTGGAAGGTTCTCCCATCTTCACAGAGGAACTCTGGAGCTCTTTCAGAGTGACCATCGGGTTCTTGGTCACTTCCCTGACCAAGGCCCTTCTCCCCAGATTGCTCAGTTTGGCCGGGCGGTTGTTCTAAACTTCTTCCATTTAAGAATTAACAAATGTGCCAGCCTCCAAATGTCTAGATCACATGTCTAGAGTCTAGATCACATTTCCCATGTAGTGGACATAAATTGGGCCCTACTGCCTAGTCTAGTTTTCAAGCCAATGAACCACACATTAGACTGGACTGTTCTGATGAATGTCCTGGAGGGTTGAATCTGGAAAGCATAATATTCATAAGTAGTCAAGTTTACAAAAATATGCAAAGTAATAAATTGGTTCAAATCTGGCTGAAATTCATGAACTCAAGCATATGATTCTGATAAGTTATAGGCTACCTTACCTGTTCTTGTTCCCACAAACAGCATTGATGTTCCCTCTGTGTCTGATACCTAGTAAAAAGAAACCTAAACTCAATAAAACATAAAAAACCGTTGGGGTAATATAAATTCCTGTCAGCCATCTCCTTACCACATTGAGTATGATAGAAAATACTGTGGGTGTTACTCATTGACATACCTCTGTAGGACTTTGTGTCTCTGGAATGGTCCTCTCTGGAAAGGTACAAGAATTAACATTGAGACAAAAACTAATTTAGAAATTGATAACATACACTGTATGGCATTGTCATGATTTTCAAAACATTCTTGTGTATTTCATTCATCTTGTGTGCTCTAATATTTATTTCAGTCAGTCATATGCCAAGATGGCGTAGCAGTGCGGTCGTGTTCTCTTGTGTGTCCATGTAAATAGCCATTTTTTTGTATTTTTTTGTATTTTACGTATATATTTCCCTATCACACTTTTCATCCTTCTACTAAATATACTTTCCTGCAACCCGCCTCACTCAATGTGGAACGGATTCTATTATTTACTCACCTTTATCTAGAATCTCCAGTTGAAACTAGCCAGCCAGCTAACTAGCTACTTGCTATTAGCCACCGTTAGCGGTTTTCACCCAGAACATCGGATTTTCTGCCGGAATAACTGAATCACTGGACCTTTACACCGGATCTAGCTAGCCGCAACCAAATGGATGTCGAATGGATGTTGCTGTAGGCTAATCACCACTGCCCCCAAAGCACCAGTTAGCCTTGAGCTAGCCTCGAACAGGCCCATATCTCGGCTATCTACCTCTCTGTCTACCGGACGGGAGTAGCCAGCTAACCAGCTAACTAGCTACTTGCTATTAGCCACCGTTAGCGGTTTTTCACCATTGTCCGTGGCCTGCACTACCTACCAGCCAGCTCTAGCCTGGACTATTATCGGCCAGTCTGCACTGTCTGCACAGCGCGTTATCGACCCAGAACCTATCGGATTTTCTGCCGGAATCACTGGACCTTTAACACTGGATAATTGCAACTAGCTAGCTGCAACCAAATGAACGTTGTTGTTGTCTAATCAGCCTTGAGCTAGCCTTGAGTCAGGCACATCTCCCGGCTATCTATCTCTCTGTCAACCGGACAGGACCTCCTAGAGTCGACACGGAGCCCCGCCGATCCATCACGACTGGTCTGCCGACGTAATCGTCTGTGGTTTCAACAGGCTTCCCGTTGCGACGACCACGAAGATCCATCTGCTAGCCCCGGCCCGCTAGCACACGCAAACAACAACCGTGCTTCCTGCTCGCTGTGCTGTAGCACCAATTCGAACTGCTCTCGGACTCACATATTGCTGTTCACTGGACCTTATGATCACTCAGCTGCACAGCTGATGCCTGCTGAACTGTTCCTTTACACGGTACCCTGTCCTGTTTCTGTTTAGCCTCAGCCCAAACTTTATCGCCATTACCAGTTGTTGTCTTAGCTCTCTCTAATAACACCTGTGATTGCTTTATGCCTCTCTCCCATGTCAATATGCCTTGCCTATTACTGTTCCAGTTAGTTCTTATTATACAATTTCACTGTAGAACCCCAAGTCCCTCTCAAACTTCCTCAAATAGTTCCTTTGTTCCAACCCCCTTACACGCCGAGACCGGCTCAATCGGTGCCTCCAGTGATGCTATCTCGTTCATTGTTACCCAACGCTTAGGTTTACCGCCACTGTACTCATATCCTTCCATATCCTTGTCTGTACATAATGCCCTGAATCTTTTCTACAACGCCCGGAAATCTGCCCCCTTTATTCTCTGTACCCAACGCACTAGAAGACCAGTTCTTAAAGCCTTTAGCCGTATCCTTATTCTAGTCCTCCTCTGTTCCTCTGGTGATGTAGAGGCTAACCCAGGCCCTGCAGCCCCCATTATCACTCCTACTCCCCAGGAGTTATCATTTGTTGACTTCTGTAACTGTAAAAGCCTTGGTTTTCTGCACGTTAACATCAGAAGCCTCCTTCCTAAGTTTGAGTTATTCACTGCGTTAGCACACTCCGCCAACCCTGATGTTCTAGCAGTGTCTGAATCCTGGCTTAGGAAGGCCACCAAAAATTCTGAAATTTCCATCCCCAACTACAACATTTTCCGTTTAGATAGAACTGCCAAAGGGGGTGGAGTTGCAATCTACTGTAGAGATAGCCTGCAGAGCTCTATCATACTATCCAGGTCTGTGCCCAAACAGTTTGAGCTTCTACTTCTAAAAATCCACCTTTCCAGAAATAAGTCTCTCACTGTTGCCGCTTGCTACAGACCCCCCCTCAGCCCCCAGCTGTGCCCTGGACACCATATGTGAATTGATTGCCCCCCATTTATCATCAGAGTTCATACTGCTTGGTGACCTAAATTGGGATATGCTTAACACCCCGGCCATCCTACAATCCAAACTAGATGCCCTCAATCTCACACAAATGATCAACGAACCTACCAGGTACAACCCTAAATCCGTAAACATGGGTACCCTCATAGATATCATCCTGACTAACTTACCCTCTAAATACACCTCCGCTGTCTTCAACCAGGATCTTAGCGATCACTGCCTTATTGCCTGCGTCCGTAACGGGTCCGCGGTCAAACGACCACCCCTCATCACTGTCAAACGCTCCCTAAAACACTTTAGCGAGCAGGCCTTCCTAATTGACCTGGCCCAGGTATCCTGGATGGATATCGATCTCATTCCGTCAGTAGAGGATGCCTGGTTGTTCTTTAAAAGTAATTTCTTAAATAAATATGCCCCATTCAAAAAATACAGAACTAAGAACAGATATAGCCCCTGGTTCTCCTCAGACTTGACTGCCCTTGACCAGCACAAAAACATATTGCGGCGTACTGCATTAGCATCAAATAGCCCCCGCGATATGCAACTTTTCAGGGAAGTTAGGAACCAATATACACAAGCAGTTAGGAAAGCAAAGGCTAGCTTTTTCAAACAGAAATTTGCATCCTGTAGCACTAACTCCAAAAAGTTTTGGGACACTGTAAAGTCCATGGAAAATAAGAGCACCTCCTCCCAGCTGCCCACTGCACTGAGGCTATAAACACTATCACCACCGATAAATCTACAATAATCGAGAATTTCAACAAGCATTTTTCTACGGCTAGCCATGCTTTCCACCTGGCAACCACTAACCCGGCCACCAGCTCTGCACCCTCCGCTGCAACTTGCCCATGCCCCCCCCGCTTCTCCTTCACACAAATTCATAAAATATATATATATATATATATATATATATAAACACACATTTTAGTAGGCGCTCAAACCCACAATCCTGACGTTGCCATGCTCTACCAACTGAGCCACACGGGAACTTTACTGGTACTCCCTGTATATAGCTCCATTCTTCTGGATTTTATTCTTGTGTGTTACCAAACTGCATCGTTTGGAAGGGCTCGTAAGCAAGCAAGTCTACACTCGGTGTATTCGGCGCATATGACAAATAACATTTGATTTAGTGCTGGATATTTCTCACTTGTTCATCTGGGCAATTAAAACAATAAATGAAACTACAATTCCCCCAAATAATCTCACCATATACATGATCTTTTCTTTTTTTCCTTCTAGTTTTCATAATAGCCGTCACTGCTGCTATCACAGCTAGTACCACCACCACCACCACAACAGGATATATTATTGTAGCTATGGGAAGGGAGGTCTGTGGTCCACATTCAGAGTTGGATGAATGAGTTCCAGGTTTAATTTGCTGAAGCTTCAAGGTATCACATCTATAATAAGAGAAACAGACCACTGGTAACTGACAATTTGGTCACCAAACTTTCAGTTTTACATTCCTATGTGAGCATATTATTGTAGTATTTAGTTTATATTTTGAGGGAAATAACCATTTACTTACTGTGTGTATGGCTGGCAGGATGTAAATGATCCATCTGAATAGGTATCACCAGTGCAGTCAGCACACACAGTATCTGTAGATGTTGTTCCTGCACCAACACAGGGTGAAACTCAGGGTCCTAACTTGAGATGTGCTTAACTCACAACTGCATAAATCATGCACTGATGTCAATGGAAGACTTACATGAATACATACCTGTGTGGCTGATGTATTGACCAGGTTTACAGCTGCTGTGTCTCTGGGCTGCTCTACAACCATCCTTAGTTGGGTCTAGACAGTAGAACCCCTCCAGTGTCCCACAGACAGTGTCTGATGAAGGTCTACATGGCTGCTTTACCTTCAAACCCAAACCTATGGAGAAAACATGTCACTTGGTATCTGAAGCTAAATGTAAAGCCTGTTGTATTTCATTAAAACAACAGCTGATATTAAAGTAGCTCAGTGTTTACGCCCAGAACACATAATTCTCACCTGGATCACATGTGGTACAGTTGTTGCATGTTGTTTTCCCACTGGGCTCATCAAGGAATGTGGAGTTAATACAGGGCACACAGGAAGGTGTACGTGTAGATTTAGTACAATGACTATATACACGATATCCTGTTGAAAAGAAAACCAGAAAATAATTACGTTTTGTTATTATTATTATCATAATTATTATTATTGTTACATTTTACATTTTTTGTATAGTTATTATTATAATTAACCCCTCATAAAAATACACAAGGTCCTTACCAGGCCAACACATTATGCAATCTCTATCGCCTAATTTATAGATGGGGCGATCATATGTGAAACTGGGTTCAATGTTTAGAAGTATAGAAGTTATATGTTGGTGTTGATGATGTATTAATGTCTGGTGATTCATATGATGTAAAGAGACGGTCCTTACCTGGCCAACACATGGGACAACATTCATCCCCTATTCTGTACTTGGCTCTACCACATGAGATACAGGATCCAATGCTTCCAAGCACCAATATAATAGGTACCTGGAAGTAGAGAACATTTTAGAAATAAAATCGCAAAAATCTAAGCTGATGGTGTTTATTCATAAAACCTACAGAAGTAGTTAACAGAATTCTAACCTAAATATTCCCATTTCAAATAAAAGTATTGTAATTATGTGGGACCATTTTAAACAGGCTTTTGTGAGTGTGGTGGCACCCCCTGGTGTGTTTAATTCATCTTTAAAGGTGTGACACCAAAGACCTAGGTCAGCATTGAAAATGTACTTCTTTCCCCCACATTTTTTCTACGAAGGTTTCAGTAAAATGGACAGAACTAGTAGGCTAATAATAACTGATTTATATTTCATAGAGGAAATATTTAAATAGATAATTGGTTTTAAAACATGCCAAGCCACAAAATGTGCTAATCAGAAATGTTTCACTTACAGTCCATATCAAGGTTTCAAACTGTTCCATGGTTCCTCAATCATCTCCAACTCACTGGAAGACCCACACACTGGATTTGTTCTTAGGAGTTTTGAAGAATCGAGATGAACTGACCTGTAGACTTAATGTATTTTAGTACATGTAAATATAATCCTTTCAATTAGTAAATTTCGATATCTTGCTGAATTGAATCACTGAAAAAAACCCAACTGTAATTAGATGGTTAACTTTGAGAAGTATGAAACAGAATTAGGCAAGTAGTTATTAGAGGATGCTGCCATCTTTGCCACTCGATACAGCTATGACCAGAAGTGATTTTTGTCGCAGGTTAGGAGAGCATTTTCACTAACCCGAAACCCTAACCCTTTTCCTAACCTTAACCTAACTCTCCTAACCTGCTACGTTAATTTTCCTAACCTTCTGCGTAAGTTATTCTAACGGTCTGTGCTATCCAGGCTTCTTGGGACGTCCCTACCCCATTGATCTGAGGCATTTGCCTCTCTTGTTTGCTCTCTTTCCTCAACTTGATGTTGGGCCTGAGCATCATCATCATTATCTGGTCCACTGTCTGCTAGGTCTAGCATCATCCTAGTTGGCAATTAATAAATACACTTATTAGACAATTATAGGGAACACACATTATGATCTAATTTGACGTTTTTAAGTGTGTCTATGTAGACATCATTAGGATTATTGTGTCATAAATCATATGTGTTCCCCCTACCCTAGTGTTAATTACATATGAAAAAATACTGAATAAATGACTAATAGGTTACCATTGGCTCATAATACCTTATACAACTACTTATTTAGCAAATGAGTGCGCGACCGGGAGACTCATGGGCGGCGCACAATTGGCCCAGCGTCGTCCAGGGTAGGGGAGGGAATGGCCGGCAGGGATGTAGCTCAGTTGGTAGAGCATGGCGTTTGCAACGCCAGGGTTGTGGGTTCGATTCCCACTGGGGGCCAGTATAAAAAAAAATAAAAAAAAATGTATTCACTAACTGTAAGTCGCTCTGGATAAGAGCGTCTGCTAAATGACTAAAATGTAAATGTAAACCATGCAGCGAAACGCTTACTCGCCGTCTCTCCTCAATAGCGCAACACACATGTAGACCAGAAAAATATTTTTAAAAGAACAAGTCATAAAAGCCTACAGCCAGGCACGGCTGCTAACGTTCGCTTTATTATTTTGTCCGTTTTTTTGGTTACAAACAAACAAGCTTTAAATGATGTGTCTTTTACATCGAAGAAAACGGAGAGAACAGCCTTGTCGTCAAATTATAGCCTTGTCGTCAAATTATAGCCTTGTCGTCAAATTACAGCCTTGTCGTCAAATTACAAATACAGTCATTTATCATGATTAAAATATGTCATTATTCTTTCAAGTAACTGCACTGAACATGTTAAGTAGGCTATTTCTATATATCATCAAATAATCCATATCTTACCCCGCCTTGGTTCACAGTTCGACTGTAAATTTTACTTTTGACATACACTTTTGACATACATTGTCGGTGTGTACTCAGAGCATACTATCAGGTACCAAGTACACCTACAGCTGTGGCATGAAAGGATGCCAAGCCACTAGGCTTACACAACCGAAATGTTTAACATACCATCCATTTGCTTTGAAACTGCGCCATGGTTCTCCAATCCTCACCATCTCACTGGAAGAAGGTCCACCACCTTGGATTCTTAGGAGTTTTGAACAATAACAATGGCACCATCCCTGTTGTCTTCAATCTTAATGTAGATTTTGAGTCACGGACGAATAAAACTATTAGAAGACAAGGGAAAAGGTTTAATACACAATATTGAAACACACAGTACAATAAGATCTGATTAATTCGATTCAATGCAATTTCATATTTGGTGGCAATATTCATGTATTTCAGTGTAATGTGAACCAATATATTCAGCCTGGCCTCACAGCCTGGACAGCCGCTATTTACCGGTATTTTGTCCCTGGCCCAAAAACAGTTGTGGGAACCACAACATAATAAGAATATGACCTAACGTAATAACAATATGACCAGTCACCTTACATTTACATGTTTGTAATTTAGCAGACGCTCTTATCCAGAGCGACTTACAATTTACGGCTGTCCCCAACAACAACAAAAAATCTTTGTCGACCAAGAGTCGTCTGTTCTTTCGACCAATCGATTGGTTGAAATTTTAAAACGTGTATTTTTCCATATATATATATATATATATATCCCATGTGTTTTAATCAAATCAATTATATTCACTGAGCTTGTCTGATGCTTTAAGCACACCGTTTGATTAAATAATTAAGACACACAAATGACTAGAGGGAGTCCGACCAGCAATTGATTTGATTGTGCCGGGCTGGTATCAGACTTGTTTAAAAAAAAGACAGCGAGTAACCAGCATCTTTTGTTGTCTCTCTCCTCCCTGCTGCAGCAGCCACCAGTGTTTATTGTGCTGTTACAATATCATTTATCTGACCGTTTGGAACAATGTAAACACTAAATAAATTATAAGTGTACCAGAGAGTCTGTTGTAAAGTTTTTTTTGTTAAGCCTTTATTACAGCAAAGACTAAAAACGGTCACATTCGTGAATGTAATTTCTGTAATAGAAGGGTTTATTTATTGTTTAAGCTAATTATTCAAGGCTCGCTTTATTTTATTTTAAAACTAAAATGTTTGATTGCATTTCAAATCATGAATGACTCGTATGCTGTGTGATGACATGAACGAATGAATGATTGATACAGTAGCCTATATAAGTATTGAAATATAGGCCTAAGTAAGTTAAGGTATTAAGACTAAACAGGAGGTGCTCTTAGGCCTACAGTGATGGTGGTTATAACAGGCTGCTATACTAAGCCTACTAATGATAATGACATTACATATTATTATAATGATGATCATAATAATAACAATAAGGAGATCAAGAAAAATGAGGATTATTTGTAACTCAGCTGGTAGAGCACAGCGCTTGTAACGCCAAGGTAGTGGGTTCGATCCCAGGGACCACCCATACACAAAAATGTATGCATGCATGACGGTAAGTCACTTTGGATAAAAGCGTCTGCTAAATGGCATATTATTTATTTATTATTATTATAAATATGATTTCCGACAGTTGGGAACAGTGTAAAGAACACTAAATCAATTATAAATAATACCAGAGAGGCTGTTCTAACGAGAAAAAAAAAAGTGTAAAGCCTTTATTACAGCAAAGCAAAGATTAACAACAAACAGACGCAGGATCGGTCTTATTTCTGTAGATATAAATGGATGCTGTATAAAGCCAGGCCCATTTAACAGTTAGGCTATTGATTATAGACCTAATTAAGTTGGGGTTTCCTCTCTCCTCACTTTTCTTAGACAATAAGGCAAGAGCTTTTTTCTCATCTCCTCATTCTGCTGCTGCCTCCGCAGCATTGTTCTCTACACCAATAAGCTGGTTAACTTTGCTATTATACACACAGCAACTTGGTCTAGGAAAAGGCACCAATTCAACAGCGCACTGATGTGTTTCAGAACCGCAGACAGCAACCACTAGCCAATGCGGGAGAAGGCGCATGTTATAAAATAATATTATTTTGATTAGTGTTGCACCATTTGTTCATATGTAATATAACCATATACAATTTCAGTAGCACATATCTTAGACTGATGGACTGTGCCATCCCCACGGCCTCCACAATGGATCAGTCCACTCAGAAAGGCACGAATCCTTGGTTGACCAACAGCCTATCGACCAGTCGACTAAATGGGGTCAGCCCTAATAGCAAATAGGGACGCACGATATATCGGTAAGCATATCGGAATCGGCCAATATTAGCTAAAGATGCCAACATCTATGTCATCAACAGCTCTATGTATAGTTTAACGCCGATGTGCAAAACCGATGTCAAAGCTGACGTGCATACCTGTATAACGTAGGTAGATTACGTAATGGCGCAACGAAAAATACAGCGCTACACGTGCAACACAGCATTCCTAACCTAGCCCACAATGTCTGCTGTGTGGATCTATTTTGAAGTTTCAAAGGAAGATAACAGAAAGGCCATATGCAACGTTTGTGCTGCTATTGTTTCCTGAGGGGAAAAACACGTTTTAATGACTCCAACCTAAGTGTTTGTAAACTTCCGACTTCAACTGTAGAAATCCATAATGCAAAAAAGGCTCAAACAAAGCAGAACAATGCAAAATAAAAGGCTACTTTTAAAAACAAAACTTAGATGGGTTTTTATTTTATTTTTAAGCAAAGTAAAAGGGAGTTGTACTCCAGTCTAGTAGGTGGCGGTAATGCAACATTTATTGGATGCCAACCGCCGTTAAACCTCATCGAAGAAGACATTGTTGTTTTGTCTGGCGACATCCGGGGGTTTCCCACCTCGACCTCGCTCTCGTTTCAAATGGCGCCTGTGTGACTAAAACATATACCACAAAAACAACAAATCTTTGCGTATACTCCCGAGGTTTCCACAGCCACAAAGTCAATATTGGGAATTTCATAAAATGTCAAAAAGGAGAAAAAAAGGTTAATTTAAGGTTAGGCATAAAGTTAGCAGTCTGGTTAAAGTTAGGTTTACAATCACATTTTAAGAAGATAATTGTAGAAATAAGTTGCATTAGTGACTTTGATAACTATTGACGAACATACTCGGTCGCCATATTGGGCTGCAGCTACCCATACTTGTACATACAAATGGTATCCACGGGTTCATCTGACTCGGGTAGTAGATAAAAGGGCTTCGTTGTCAAAATCCCGAAGTATCCCTTAACCATTTAGAGTTAAAACATGCTCTCAAACACAATTTAAGGCGCTCTAGATTATAGCCTCCATAGTTATACTGTAGCCTACAGTGT
The DNA here is from genome assembly GCF_020615455.1 of Coregonus clupeaformis. NCBI lineage: Eukaryota > Metazoa > Chordata > Actinopteri > Salmoniformes > Salmonidae > Coregonus > Coregonus clupeaformis. The sequence continues at coordinate 51,717,217 of NC_059215.1, forward strand.
AGGGCTTTCACTCACTGCTGTACGGTATATGCAGCAGCCGTTCGACGTCGCTAAATCCAGTCAAAAAATAAATACGACATTATGCACTATCAATCTATATTGAATAATTTTACCACACACTGCAGTCTTACCTGATTTTAGGACTAGTTGGCCTATTTGTAAGTCGCTCTGGATAACAGCGTCTGCTAAATGACGTAAATGTAAATGTTGGCTATCACTTTCGTTTGAGGACAGGGTTGCCAGGTGTAGCAAAATCGGGTGCAATGAAATGTATTGAATTTAAAATCAAATCAATCGTAAACATTAAAAATAAAGTTAAATGTAAAGATGATATTTTCGAGGAAGGGTGAAAAAATTACAGGAATAACTACCGTTGGACTAAACTCCCTTCCATACAGTCCCATCTCCTTCGCCTGGGTATTACCCACCCACCAAAAACTCGTGTTCGGTCTTCGCTCATGTTCCCAGCATGCCTGTAAAATCCCTTTCGCAGGATTAAACACCCCATGTCCTTGTAGGTTGACCCAGTAATTCATTGCCTGCTGCTGTCTCCTAATCTGCAATGGCATATCCCCTGTCTCCACCTGTAATGCAGCCACTGGGGACGTCCGAAACGCCCCACTACATATTCTGAGTCATTGCCCCTGTATTTACATTTACGTCATTTAGTAGACGCTCTTATCCAGAGCGATTTACAAATTGGTGCATTCACCTTATAGCCAGTGGGATAACCACTTTACAATATGTTTATTTTTTTTATTTTTTGGGGGGGGGGGGGTAAAGATTACTTTATCCTATCCCAGGTATTCCTTAATCTAGCCTTTCCAGTGAGGTCCAGGCTGCGGAACCATATGCTAAACCTCCGTAGTCTATTACAGATCGGATCAATAGAACATTATTTTTCATGTTTACGATTGATTTGATTTTAAATTCAATACATTTCATTGCACCCGATTTTGCTACAAACATGGTCTTCAATGAGAAACGCCCAGCCCCCAGGGCAGTGTTTTTGAGTGACGGTTCATCTTTAACCCAATCAATGAACATGATAGACAGGATTTTATGTATTGCGAATTTAAGCCAGCAGACTAATCTATGTAGTTAAGTAACGTATTTAAAGCACTCTAGATTATAGCCTCCATAGTTATACTGTAGCCTACAGTGTAGGGCGTTCAATCACTGATGTACGGTATATGCAGAAGCCGTTCGACGTCGCTAAATCCAGTCAACTCACAAAATTATTGCATGGCAGTGTTTGACGACAGAACAAACAAAAATAATGTTGCAAAATACGACATTATGCACATTCAATCAATATTGAAAATTTTTACCACACACTGCAGTCTTACCTGATTTAAAGACTAGTTGGCTATCACTTTCGTTTGAGGACAGGGTTGCCAGGTGTAGCAAAATCGGGTGCAATGAAATGTATTGAATTTAAAATCAAATCAATCGTAAACATTAAAAATAAAGTTAAATGTAAAGATGATATTTTCGATGAAGGGTGAAAAAATTTCAGGAATAACTACCGTTGGACTAAACTCCCTTCCATACAGTCCCATCTCCTTCGCCTGGGTATTACCCACCCACCCAAAACTCGTGTTCGGTCTTCGCTCATGTTCCCAGCATGCCTGTAAAATCCCTTTCGCAGGATTAAACACCCCATGTCCTTGTAGGTTGACCCAGTAATTCATTGACAGCTGCTGTCTCCTAATCTGCAATGGCATATCCCCTGTCTCCACCTGTAATGCACCCACTGGGGACGTCCGAAACGCCCCAGTACATATTCTGAGTCCTTGCCCCTGTATGACATCTAGCCTTTCCAGTGAGGTCCGGGCTGCCGAACCATATGCTATACTTCCATAGTCTATTACAGATCGGATCAATGCAACATACATGGTCTTCAATGAGGAACGCCCAGCCCCCAGGGCGGTGTTTTGGAGTGACGGTTCATCTTAACCCAATCAATGAACATGATAGACAGGATTTTATGTATCGCGAATTTAAACCAGCAGACTAAACTATGTAGTTAAGTAACATACTTCAAAATTGTCACGGGTCAATATACACTGAATAAAAATATAAATGCAACATGTAGTGTTGGTCCCATGTTGCATGAGCTGAAATAAAAGATCCCAGAATGGTTTATATCTTAAATGTTGTGCACAAATTTGTTTACATCCCTGTTAGTGAGCATTTCTCCTTTGCCAAGATAATCCATCCACCTGACAGGTGTGACATATCAAGAAGCCGATTAAACATCATGATCATTACACAGGTGCACCTTGTGCTGGGGACAATAAAAGGCCACTAAAATGTCCAGTTTTGTCAGACAACACAATGCCACAGATGTCTCAAGTTGAGGGAGCGTGCAATTGGCATGCTGACTGCAGGAATGTCTACCAAGGCTGTTGCCAGAGAGTTGCATGTTCATTTCTCTACCATAAGCCACCTCCAACATTGTTTTAGAGAATTTGGCAGTACGTCCAACCGGCCTCACAACCGCAGACCACATGTATGGCATTGTGTGGGCGAGCGGTTTGCTGATGTCAACCTTGTGAACAGAGTGCCCCATGGTGGGGTTATGATATGGGCAGGCATATCTTAAGGACAACGTGCACAATTGCATTTTATCGATGGCACGTTTGAATGCACAAAAATACCATGACGAGATTGTGAGGCCCATTTTTTTAAAGGTATCTGTGACCAACAGATGCATATATGTATTTCCAGTCATGTGAAATCCATAGACTAGGGCCTAATGCATTCATTTAAATTGAATGATTTCCTCATATGAACTGTAACTCAGTAAAAATCAATGACATTGTTACATGTTGCGTTTATATTTTTGTTCAGTATATTAAGCGTATCTTTATACAATACATTTCATGGTATCAAGCAAGATTGGGTCTAGGCTTCAGGTATTGTTATGGGAATAGCTATTTAGGGTTGTCGCTGTTTTATCTCACTCACGCACGCACGCTCACTCACTCATGCACGCACGGCAAACATACGGACAAACCTTTCACTGGCAGTGGCTAGCTGTACCGTGACAGGCATGCAGTCTTGCGTTTCATTTCATTTCCATTTGGCTAGCTAGTCTGACACCAAAGCCAGCCAACTAAGCTAACGTACTTCAAAATTGTCAGTCACGGGTCAATAATGTACGGATATTACAAGCGTGTCTATCTAATACTTTTAATGACAAACCATGTAACTACTTAGGTAAACATATTAAATACCTGTTGCTCAAAGTTCAGCGCAGGTGTTGGTAGCTGGTCAGCCATGTTCAGAACATTGGGCCACTGGGGGAAAGAGTTGGCGTGTAGTCACCTGGAATGCATTTCAATTAACAGGTGTGCCTTGTTAAAAGTTAATTTGTGGAATTTCTTTCCTTAATGTGTTTGAGCCAATCAGTTGTGTTGTGACAAAGTAGGGGGGTATACAGAAGATAGCCCTATTTGGTAAAAGACCAAGTCCATATTATGGCAAGAACAGCTCAAATAAGCAAAGAGAAATGACAGTCCATCATTATCTTTAAGACATGAAGGTCAGTCAAGCCGGAAAATTATGAATGTTGAAAGTTTCTTAAAGTGCAGTCGCAAAAACCATCAAGCGCTATGATGAAACTAGCTCTCATGAGGACAGCCTCGGAAATTGCAGGCCAAATAAATGCTTCACAGAGTTCAAGTAACAGGCACATCTCAACATCAACTGTTCAGAGGAGACTGAGTGAAACCACTACTAAAGGACACCAATAAGAAGAGACTTGCTTTGGTCAAGAAACACGAACAATGGACATTAGACCGGTGGACATCTGTCCTTTGGTCTGATGAGTACAAATTTGAGATTTTGGTTCCAACCGCCGTGTCTTTGTGAGACGCAGAGTAGTTGAACAGATGATCTCTGCATGTGTGGTTTCCACCGTGAAGCATGGAGGTGATGGTGTGGGGTTGCTTTGCTGGTGACACTGTCTGTGATGTATTTAGAATTCAAGGCACACTTAACCAGCATGGCTACCACAGCATTCTGCAGTGATACGCAATCCCATCTGGTTTGCGCTTAGTGGGACTATCATTTGTTTTTCAACAGGACACCTCCAGGCTGTGTAAGGGATATTTGACCAAGAAGGAGAGTGATGGAGTGCTGCATCAGATGTCCTGGCCTCCACAATCACCCGACCTCAACCCAATTGAGATGGTTTGGGATGAGTTGGACCGCAGAGTGAAGGAAAAGCAGCCAACAAGTGCTCAGCATATGTGGGAACTCCTTCAAGACTGTTGGAAAAAGCATTCCTTATGAAGCTGGTTGAGAGAATGCCAAGAGTGTGCAAAGCTGTCATCAAGGCAAAGGGTGGCTACTTTGAAGAATCTAAAATTTAAAATATATTTTGATTTGTTGAACACTTTTTTGGTTACTACATGATTCCATATGTGTTATTTCATAGTTTTGATGTCTTCACTATTATTCTACAATGTAGAAAATAGTAAAAATTAAGAAAAAACGTGGAATGAGTAGGTGTGTCCAAACTTTTGACTGGTACTGTATGTCTGCAATGGGCTGTCTTGCGTTAGATGGCGGTGGTGCTGTATTGTTCAGTATATTAAGCGAGATGGCGGTGGTGCTGTGTTCAGTATATTAAGCGAGATGGCAGTGGTGCTGTGTTCAGTATATTAAGCGAGATGGCAGTGGTGCTGTATTGTTCAGTATATTAAGCGAGATGGCGGTGGTGCTGTGTTCAGTATATTAAGCGAGATGGCAGTGGTGCTGTATTGTTCAGTATATTAAGCGAGATGGCGGTGGTGCTGTATTGTTCAGTATATTACGCGAGATGGCAGTGGTGCTGTATTGTTCGGTATATTAAGCGAGATGGCAGTGGTGCTGTGTTCAGTATATTAAGCGAGATGGCAGTGGTGCTGTATTGTTCAGTATATTAAGCGAGATGGCAGTGGTGCTGTGTTCAGTATATTAAGCGAGATGGCAGTGGTGCTGTATTGTTCAGTATATTAAGCGAGATGGCAGTGGTGCTGTGTTCAGTATATTAAGCGAGATGGCAGTGGTGCTGTATTGTTCAGTATATTAAGCGAGATGGCGGTGGTGCTGTATTGTTCAGTATATTAAGCGAGATGGCAGTGGTGCTGTATTGTTCAGTATATTAAGCGAGATGGCGGTGGTGCTGTATTGTTCAGTATATTAAGCGAGATGGCGGTGGTGCTGTATTGTTCAGTATATTAAGCGAGATGGCAGTGGTGCTGTGTTCAGTATATTAAGCGAAATGGCAGTGGTGCTGTATTGTTCAGTATATTAAGCGAGATGGCAGTGGTGCTGTATTGTTCAGTATATTAAGCGAGATGGCGGTGGTGCTGTATTGTTCAGTATATTAAGCGAGATGGCGGTGGTGCTGTGTTCAGTATATTAAGCGAGATGGCAGTGGTGCTGTGTTCAGTATATTAAGCGAAATGGCAGTGGTGCTGTATTGTTCAGTATATTAAGCGAGATGGCGGTGGTGCTGTATTGTTCAGTATATTAAGCGAGATGGCAGTGGTGCTGTATTGTTCAGTATATTAAGCGAGATGGCGGTGGTGCTGTATTGTTCAGTATATTAAGCGAGATGGCAGTGGTGCTGTATTGTTCAGTATATTAAGCGAGATGGCGGTGGTGCTGTATTGTTCAGTATATTAAGCGAGATGGCGGTGGTGCTGTGTTCAGTATATTAAGCGAGATGGCAGTGGTGCTGTGTTCAGTATATTAAGCGAAATGGCAGTGGTGCTGTATTGTTCAGTATATTAAGCGAGATGGCAGTGGTGCTGTATTGTTCAGTATATTAAGCGAGATGGCGGTGGTGCTGTATTGTTCAGTATATTAAGCGAGATGGCAGTGGTGCTGTATTGTTCAGTATATTAAGCGAGATGGTGCTGTGGAAGTGGAAGGCTGTGCTTTGTCTAACCTCTGTTGAATTATCACAGTCTGTGGGTCAAAAACAATCACATAGATGTGGAGTCATTTGAGGGGCAGTTAGGTCATCATTCTGTGAGTGTGTTCCTTGACAGGAATGACTCCATATCCACTATTTTCTGGATAGTTGATCAAAATAAAATAAAAATCTGTTTCTTTGGTTTATTTTCTATGGCCTCCTTTTTTCTGTCTGGGAAAGTTGTGAGATGGATGTCAGTTCACCACTTTCTTTTCTCTCGATGCATGTTATTTTTGTTTCTTAAGATACTCCTGGTATCTTATAGGATCTTGTTTGATTTTGTTTATATACACTACATTACCAAAAGTATATGGACACCTGCTCGTCTGTATGGACCTCACTTTGTGCAAGGAAAGGGCCTTCCCCAAACTGTTGCCACAAAGTTGGAAGCACAGAATCATCTAGCTTTAAGGTTTCCCTTCACTGGAACTAAGGGGTCTAGCCCAAACCATGAAAAACAGCTCCAGACCATTATTCCTCCTCCATCAAACTTTACAGTTGGCACTATATATTCGGTTAGGTAGCGTTCTCCTGGCACCTGCCAAACCCAGATTCGTCCGTCAGACTGCCAGATGGTTTTTACGCGCTTCAGCACTCTGTGGTCCTGTTCTGTGAGCTTGTGTGACCTACCACTTGGCGGCTGAGCCGTTGTTGCTCCTAGACGTTTCCACTTCATAATAACAGCACTTACAGTTGACCAGGGCAGCTCTAGCAGGGCAGAAATTTGACAAACTGACTTGTTGGAAAGGTGGCATCCTATGACGGTGCCAGTTGAAAGACACTGAGCTCTTCAGTACGGGCCATAATACTGCCAATGTTTGTCTATAGAGATTGCATGGCTGTGTGATCGATTTTATGCTGAAATAGCCTAATCCACTAATTTGAAGGGGTGTCCACATACTTTTGCATATATAGTGTATGTCCTTGTCCTGTTCTTGGTTGATTTAGGGGGTATCCTATAGAAAAATAAAACAGTCAGTAACCATAGTTAGTCACATAAATAGACATAAAAAATCACTCAATCATCCTAACAGACAAAATGTAATGGTCTTATTTAGCAAATAAGTCTTCAATTTCAAAGTTATTAACAATCTTTTAAGGGTTTATGAAAAGTGTATTCCCATACTGACTTTTACATGAGTCCTTTGTATTGGTGTAGACTTGACGGACCTGACGGGATTAATTCCCTCACAAACAAAAAGGAGAAATCAATATCTTCTCTGGTAAGCACAACCTACCTGGCACCCTTAACAAACAATAACCTCAAGTCAAAACCGTTAGTGTTCCAATGACCTTACATTGTAAAAATGTATTAAAGCAAAATGTGAACTGCAATGGTTGGAGTAGGCCAGTTAAATGCATTTGTATACTGTACCTCCTAATATTTCAGACCGATTATAGACTATTATAGACTAAATTCAGGGAAGAAAATATGCATTTTCAAATCATTTTAACGGGGCCAATATGACATTACACCGGATATGATTGTGACCTCACCCTGCTTGATATGCTTGTCATGAGCAACGGGGCTGATGTGTAGGATGTAGATTCTCACTGTCTCTGTTCCACGCCCCAGTACAGTAGGTGTCTGTCTTTATCAAGTCGCAATGGTATGCCTTTCGTCTGAACAGTATTTCCTCATTGGTAATTTAGCTGGTATAGCTACATTTTGGTTTTACATAATTGTGATATAAATTGGCTAGCTAGTTGGTGTCCTGATAAACCATATAGTCCAACTATCAAATTTGAGATTGAATCAGCAAACTTTAGTTAACGATGCTAGCGATCTAGCCACACCCATGGCATGTTGCTAATGTAATGAGGTACGCTTGCGATCATGTTGAATCCAAAGATAATGCTTTAATTCATCCTTCCTTGCCTAGCAGTTGAACCACAGAACAATTTATATTTGGAAGCACTATCCCATAAAATGGTCGGCATGCAAAGTTATAGCTAGCTACAACAATCTGGTTTACGCCATTAGCAAGACAATATATGAGAATAAAAACATGCAATAAGGTTGTGGGGAGCTGAGGAAGTCCTGCGGTACATTCAGACGTTTCAATCTGATGACTGAGATAAAACCCCCAATGATGATTACATGAACGTTTAATGACGGCCTTATCGACTTAGCTAAATATTCAGAGTTACTTTGTGATTAGTGTGGGCAGCTCCCCTGTAGTATAGGCTACATGGTCGCTATTTCTGTGTGGGCAGCTCCCCTGTAGTATAGGCTACATGGTCACTATTTCTGTGTGGGCAGCTCCCCTGTAGGGTAGGCTACATGGTCACTATTTCTGTGTGGGCAGCTCCCCTGTAGGATAGGCTACATGGTCACTATTTCTGTGTAGGCAGCTCCCCTGTAGGATAGGCTACATGGTCACTATTTCTGTGTGGGCAGCTCCCCTGTAGTATAGGCTACATGGTCACTATTTCTGTGTGGGCAGCTCCCCTGACTCGAAGTGGATAGTTTGTTGTCTTTAGTCAGTCTGACAGTCGTTGGTAGCCGGCCACCATCCTGTAGATTTCCACTTATTAGGGGAAGGAAGACACGAAGTCATAATTAATGTTTTAATTATAAATTCCTGTCTGTTTGTACTATTTTTAACTCCTATGTCGTTTTCATTTTATACTTGTATTTGGAAAGGATTGTGGTCCAGCAGAATACAACACTTTTGACGGGCAGTGCTGCCCAATGTGTGGTAAGGGTAATGTTAATTTATGCATTTGCTTTTTCAATGTTGTACAATTGCATGTTACCAGTAAATAAGGGGCAGACACATTTCTACAGGTAGCTTACAATATCTCTCACACACTACAGTATTTCAGTAGGCCTCATGCAGTAAATGGGAGGCATTGGCTGTGTTGACGTTACCTGGCAGCATTCTCTAATAACTATTTGCCTATTTCTGTTTCATACTTTTCAAAGTAATTTTTTTTTTACTGATTCAATTCAGCAAGATATCATAATTTTACAAATTGAAAGGATTATATTTACATGTACTAAAATACATTAAGTCTACAGGTCAGTTCATCTCCAGACTTCAAAACTCCTAAGAACTTCATAAATCCAGTGTGTGGGTCTTCCAGTGACTTGGAGAGGATTGAGGAACCATGGCACAGTTTGAAAGCTTGATATGGACTGTAGGTGAAACATTTCTGATTAGCACATTGTGGCTTGGCATGTAAAAAAAAGAAAAGTGATCAATGTAAATATGTCCTTTATGAAATATGAATCAGTTATTAGCCAATTAGTTTTAGTTAAAATTTTACTGTAACCTCGTAGAAAAAAAGTGGTGGAGAGACGTACATTTCACTAACATTTATTGACTGAATTTGCAGATAACAGGTTATCTTGGGTTTGGTGTCATCTTTAAATGTAATGTATGCTGATGCTGATGTTTTATTTCTTCTCTATTTGCAGATACCTATAACTTCTATACTTCTAAACATTGAACCCTGTTTCACATATATTCGCCCCATCTATAAAATAGGCGATAGATATTGCAGAATGTGTAGGCCTGGTAAGGACCTTGTGTATTTTTATTTACATTTACATTTAAATTTACATTTACAAATGTATTATTATGAGGGGTTAATTATAATAATAACTATAATAATACCAACATTTAATTATTTTCTGGTTTTCTTTTCAACAGGATATCATGTAAATAGTCATTGTACTAAATCTACAATCACCTCCTGTGTGCCCTGTATTGACTCCACATTCCTTGATGAGCCCAGTGAGAAAACAACATGCAACAACTGTACCACATGTCATCCAGGTGAGAATTATATCAGCTGTTGTTTTAATGAAATACAACAGGCTTTACATTTAGCTTCAGATACCAAGTGACATGTTTTCTCCATAGGTTTGGGTTTGAAGGTAAAGCAGCCATGTAGACCTTCATCAGACACTGTCTGTTGGACACTGGAGGGGTTCTACTGTCTAGACCCAACTAAGGATGGTTGTAGAGCAGCCCAGAGACACAGCAGCTGTAAACCTGGTCAATACATCAGCCACACAGGTTGGTCTTCTGTCTCACTCATAAAACTAATTGTGTTGTCATAATTCAATTGAGTCAAGTTGTTAACTTCAGTGTGAATAATCATTACAGTTAATGGAATTAAATGAGGGGAAGAAATTACATTTTTATTAATATTTCAACATGTACAGTTGAAGTCGGAAGTTTACATACACCTTAGCCAAATACATTTAAACTCAGTTTTTCACAATTCCTGACATTTAATCCTAGTAAAAATGCCCAGTCTTAGGTCAGTTAGGATCACCACTTTATTTTAAGAATGTGAAATGTCAGAATAATAGTAGAGAGAATGATTTATTTCAGCTTTTATTTCTTTCATCACATTCCCAGTGGGTCAGAAGTTTACATACACTCAATTAGTATTTGGTAGCATTGCCTTTAAATTGTTTAACTTGGGTCAAACGTTTTGGGTAGCCTTCCACAAGCTTCCCACAATAAGTTGGGTGAATTTTGGCCCATTCCTCCTGATAGAGCTGGTGTAACTGAGTCAGGTTTGTAGGCCTCCTTGCTCGCACACGCTTTTGTGGTCTTCTGTAGCTCAGCTGGTAGAGCACGGCGCTTGTAACGCCAAGGTAGTGGGTTCGATCCCCGGGACCACCCATACACAAAAATGTATGCACGCACGACTGTAAGTCGCTTTGGATAAAAGCGTCTGCTAAATGGCATATTATTATTATTATTTCAGTTCTGCCCACAAATGTTCTATAGGATTGAGGTCAGGGCTTTGTGATGGCCACTCCGATACCTTGACTTTGTTGTCCTTAAGCCATTTTGCCACTTTGGAAGTATGCTTGGGGTCATTGTCCATTTGGAAGACCCATTTGCGACCAAGCTTTAACTTCCTGACTGATGTCTTGAGATGTTGCTTCAATATATCCACATCATTTTCCTTCCTCATGATGCCATCTATTTTGTGAAGTGCACCAGTCCCTCCTGCAGCAAAGCACACCCACAGCATGATGCTGCCACCCCCGTGCTTCACGGTTGGGATGGTGTTGTTCGGCTTGCAAGCGACCCCCTTTTTCCTCCAAACATAACGATGGTCATTATGGCCAAACAGTTATATTTTTGTTTCATCAGACGAGAGGACAGTTGCAAACCGTAGTCTGGCTTTTTTAATGGCGTTTTTGGAGCAGTGGCTTCTTCCTTGCTGAGCGGCCTTTCAGGTTATGTCGATATAGGACTCGTTTTACTGTGGATATAGATACTTTTGTACCCGTTTTCTCCAGCATCTTCACAAGGTCCTTTGCTGTTGTTCTGGGATTGATTTGCACTTTTTGCACCAACGTACGTTAATCTCTAGGAGACAGAATGAATCTCCTTCCTGAGCGGTATGACAGCTGCGTGTTTCCATGGTGTTTATACTTGCATACTATTGTTTGTACAGATGAACGTGGTACCTTCAGGCGTTTGGAAATTGCTCCCAAGGATGAACCAGAATTGTGGAGGTCTACAATTTTTTTTCTGAGATCTTGGCTGATTTCTTTGGATTTTCCCATGATGTCAAGCAAAGAGGCACTGAGTTTGAAGGTAGGCCTTGAAATACATCCACAGGTACACCTCCAATTGACTCAAATTATGTCAATTACCCTATTAGAAGCTTCTAAAGCCATGACATCATTTTCTGGAATTTTCAAGCTATTTAAAGGCACAGTAAACTTCTGACCCACTGAAATTGTGATACAGTGAATTATAAGTGAAATAATCTGTCTGTAAACAATTGTTGGAAAAATTACTTGTTTCATGCACAAAGTAGATGGCCTAACCGACTTTCCAAAACTATAGTTTGTTAACAAGAAATTTGTGGAGTGGTTGAAAAACGAGTTCTAATGACTCCAACCTAAGTGTATGTAAACTTCCGCCTTCAACTGTATTTATGCAGGAACAACATCTACAGATACTGTGTGTGCTGACTGCCCTGGTAAAACTTATTCAGATGGATCATTAACATCTTGTCAACCACACACAGAGTAAGTGTGGACATTATTAGTTAGTTCAAATGGTTAAGATATAAAAATACAATAATTATTATGCTCAAATGGAATCTTTCAAAAACTATATTTATGTCTTTGACATAGATGTGAATTCTTGGAAATTGAACCAGGAACTCCTTGGTCGGATTCAGAATGCGGAGTAACCTCACTTCCCACAGCTGGAATCATAGCTGGTGTTCTGATATGTTTCCTGATATTCACCATAGCTGGTGTTTGTTTATTTATAGTGAGAACAAAACTAAACTTAGGTAAGATTACTGGAGTTTTATCTTTACCATTCATTGTTTTCAATGCCTGTGATACTCAGTATACTCTGTAAATGCTACATGTTCTACTTCTCATAGTGTAGATTACTGTTTGTTAACGTCATGGTTACACAGTATGTTTATTACAATATTGGACATCTGACTTTTTTATAGGCCCTCAAATACATACACAGGTATGTTTGGAAATCTATGAATATCTTTCATCACATTGTGTTACTAAGTGCTCTCTTCTGGCTGTGAAATTTGAATTTAATGGGCCAGTTTCCCAGGCATAGGTTACGCCTAGCTTTGGACTAAAAAGCACTTAAAATTGAGAATCTCCAATGTACGTGCTTCTTAGTCCAGGACTGGGCTTAATCTCTGTCTGGGAAACTGGCCCAATGTGGTTTACTAATTACTGATTCTGTCTGATAGGCATTCCCATATCAGGATATACCAATGCTGTCTGAGGAAACTGTAAAAGGTAAGGCAAACTTTCAAGGTTTTCTAAATATGTGTACGGAATAGTTTTTATGAGTTAAAAGAATTTCAAACATATTTATAAGTAAATGTATATGGTTTATTACTTAATCAAGTCATCAATGCTATGACAAATGATATGATCCAAGAATAAATTACTCTGGATACAAGCAATTGTTCTACAAATCATTGTCCAGAACGTAAATTAATTACTGATAAATTACAAATGACTTCTCTCCCCAGATTCAAGCCCCCATCACAGTCAGTGACTCAACATTCTGTAAGCTGTGCTCCACTGGCTGGCTGGTCCAGCCATCTATAGTGTATTTTAACACTACATGTTAAATGTGATATTGTAGAATCTGGTTGGTATAAAAACAGGATTCTACAGCACATTCAAAGAATATGACCTCTGGGTAGAGGATCACTGTGCATTGACAATTACTATTATGTGGCTTAGTGTATGAATCATATACATCAGCTTCCACCCACACTGGAACACGTGCATCAGCTTCTGCCTACAGCCTGTTCTAAAATGAAAAGGACCATGTGATGAGGATTAGGAACCAGCATCGGTAGGTGAGAACCCTCTGCTCTGCCCAGGGGAAAGTCAAATGTGTTCATAACTTCAGGACCACAACGTCTGTCAGCCCATACTATGGAACTTCAAATGGGACTTGATAATATCTTGAGACACAGATTACTGGATACTGGTGCAGGATGCAACCTTCGCTTGGGGAAGATGCCCCAGAAATTAGAAACGTCGTCAAAAGGATGGGAAGGAAATTCAAATGGATAACTTTACACTACAAGGACATCAACATCACGCTCATAGAAGCAGACAAGGACATCAACATCACGCTCATAGAAGCAGACAAAGACATCAACATCACGCTCATATAAGCAGACAAAGACATCATCATCACGCTCATAGAAGCCGACAAGGACATCAACATCACGCTCATAGAAGCAGACAAGGACATCAACATCACGCTCATAGAAGCAGACAAAGACATCATCATCACGCTCATAGAAGCCGACAAGAACATCAACATCACGCTCATAGAAGCAGACAAGGACATCAACATCACGCTCATAGAAGCAGACAAGGACATCAACATCATGCTCATAGAAGCAGACAAGGACATCAACATCACGCTCATAGAACCAGACAAGGACATCAACATCACGCTCATAGAAGCCGACAAGGACATCAACATCACGCTCATAGAAGCCGACAAGGACATCAACATCACGCTCATAGAAGCAGACAAAGACATCAACATCACGCTCATAGAAGCCGACAAGGACATCAACATCACGCTCATAGAAGCCGACAAGGACATCAACATCACGCTCATAGAACCAGACAAGGACATCAACATCACGCTCATAGAAGCAGACAAGGACATCAACATCACGCTCATAGAACCAGACAAGGACATCAACATCACGCTCATAGAAGCAGACAAAGACATCAACATCACGCTCATAGAAGCAGACAAGGACATCATCATCACGCTCATAGAACCAGACAAGGACATCAACATCACGCTCATAGAACCAGACAAGGACATCAACATCACGCTCATAGAAGCAGACAAGGACATCAACATCACGCTCATAGAAGCAGACAAAGACATCAACATCACGCTCATAGAAGCAGACAAGGACATCAACATCACGCTCATAGAAGCAGACAAGGACATCAACATCACGCTCATAGAAGCAGACAAAGACATCAACATCACGCTCATAGAAGCAGACAAAGACATCAACAAGCAGATACAACCTCACTATGGACTGTATGGATCTCAGAAGCATTGAAAAGACAACATTTCAGGAACTATCCTGAACTGCTTCCCCTCCTATCTCACATATAGGTGAGAATAAGTATTGTAGAAGAGTGCAGGTCCACTCAGTCACCTGTGGTGTCCCCCACCCTGGTCATCCTCTGCCTACTTCCTCTCAGTTATGTTAATCAGGTGACTTAGGGTCCTCTTCCACAGTTTTTCAGATGACATGCATGTCTACATCTAAATGGCCCCAAATCCCTCAAAGTACAGGCTTGGTTGAAGCTCAACATTCTACATGTGAGCAGACGCAAAACTGAAGCCATACTATGTTGGCACCCCACACTTTCAAGTGCACCCACAGCCTGATTAGCCAGGAATATTCCAGAATGCACTATATTAAATCTGCTCCAAACAGCTATAAAGTGCCTTTCTGTATGCTGTCCTCTCTCTGTTCTGGACTGATGATGTAAAAAGGACTTTAAAAATATATATTTATTAGGCTTTATAAATGAATTTGATTGATTGTCCTTTATTTTATTTACCCATAGCTAGAGCCTTGCGTTACCTTGAGGCCGATACAGCGCCTTCTCACATAATGTGTGAAACAATTGTAACGTCATTATCCAATTAGTCCAAAATAAGTTCCCAACCATGTTGATTGACTTCAAATTAAATGTCTGCCGACACTCTCAGCATCGTTCTCATCAGCAGGCTACACTAGGACCGGACACAACCTCTAGCCGCATAGGGCCTACAATGTTTTATCCATCAAAATAAATACCATCGTAAAAATAATGAATTGATTGTGTTAAACGCACATATCTTTTTCCAACATGAGTCATTAATAAGTAGTATTTTTAAATAATCAATGGGTATTCATTAATTTATAAGTCCCAAAAAAGCTGTCATCTATTTCATAGATCACGTAGATTCAATTGACAACTCATCAATCAATGGATCATACAGTTCTCAACATGTTGCACTTTATATACAGTTGAAGTTTGTCCAATTATATCTGTATGTTACTGTACTCTGTTGCACTGACTGTCCTCAAAAATGTGAGGTAAAAACATGTAACATGTAAAAGTTATCACGTTTACTATGTCCCAGTTAAATCAGTTCAACTGAAGAGGCTAGTTGACGAGGAGAAATTAAACTACTGGTTACAAATAGATAATCATATTTCTGGCACCATTTAGCTAACCAAGATGATTGTCCATCACAGTCTTTATCAGTTAACTTTACTACAGGTTTCGCTACAATCTTCTGCATTATCCAGCAAGTTCTTTACAGAAAAAAAAGTGGTATAACCAAAGTTTTACACTGTGCAATACTCCCAATTGGAATAATATCAATTTTATTTAGAGATGAATGTTGTCTAATGATGAGGGATTTGTACAAAGACTGAGTCAATTTTAGAGGCCAATTTGTCCTGGAACAAAAGGAGTTGGGAAAATTGGTAATATGATCTCACAAATGTTTATGTAATGGATGTACTTGAAGGTTGAATATAATGCTGTTAAATTCAATGCAGTTTTGCTAAACAATGTACACTTTCTGTGTTTATTATTTGAAATGCATGGAGGACATCTACAAAACAAAAACTGCAATATTTCATGCAATCTTTTAAAGCTTCCAAATTGTAATGCCCACCGTTCATGGGTAAAGACTTCCATTAGCATGGGAAATTACAGTTTTTATTATTTTAGTAAATATTGTCAATAGCACATTTTAGAGCTCTACTGAACTGTAAATTAAAGTACAACTATTACACCAGACTGCTATAACATTATTGACCTCATGAACTCCTGAATGTCACTATTCTATGAATCCAAGTCAGAGGGTTATTAACCGAGACTCATTCTGCAAAAGCATTAGAATTTCATAAAATGCACACTAATAACATTACATGACTGCCCTCTAGAGGTAACCCCAAATGAAATCAGTGGTAAATATCAAGGCAGGAAGCATGTGAAAGACAACTGTTTAGAATGTCCTGGAGGACAGGAGTATAACACAACTAAACCGTCAAGATATACAGTATGTTTGGCAACCAAGTTGCATATTAGTTATTGTACACTTACACACAAAACCCAAGACCCTACATAAAGACAGCACTTTAGTTAAAGAGTATAGGCTATAGAGATAGAGTTGATTGTATGACTGGTACATTGTAAATTAACTGGTTTTACTCAGTGGTTAACAGTTTTTGGTTTGTAAAACAACATTTAGCTGCGTGACTTCAAGATCCCCTAATCACCAATAATTCTGTCAACAGTTGCGCTGTGAGACATAAATATTCTGTGTTTCAGCCGTGTCACTAGCCCCTCTGTGTGAAGACATTAGATCTCATTTGGTGTTGGAGCTGCTGCTTTCTCTCATTAGATCTTCTTCTGTGGTGTTGGAGCTGCTGCTTTCTCTCATTAGATCTTCTTCTGTGGTGTTGGAGCTGCTGCTTTCGCTCATTAGATTTTCTTCTGTGGTGTTGGAGCTGCTGCTTTCTCTCATTAGATCTTCTTCTGTGGTGTTGGAGCTGCTGCTTTCTCTCATTAGATATTCTTCTGTGGTGTTGGAGCTGCTGCTTTCACTCCCCCCCCCCCCCAGTCTCAGCTTTAGCTCCTTGTACCTCACAGAGTAAGAGGAGGGATGTTCTCTCCTTTCTGCTGCAGTGTTTGGTAGAACTTTGTCATCAATTATTTTCTAAAATGAAATAATATTTAACACATAAAGCTCCCAAAATGTTATGGCCACAGTTTATGGCTACATTATAGGAAAGGCAACCATTAGTCAGGGTGGCATAAAACGTGGGTATCTGGTAAAGGGGTGTTTCAACAGTGGGTAGCTTATCTGGTATGCCGTTGATTCAAGGGTTTTAACCTTTTAGGAATCTAGTATCTACAGGGTACAAAAAATGGACCTGGACATATACACAGCTTATTACACAGTGATTTGTCACAAACTGTACCCAGACCGAAACTCCCTAAAGGTACCTGTATGGTGGGGAGAAGAGCCTGATCACTGACTTCAGTTTGGGGTTGTTTGGCTCCAGGAGAAGAGAACACAGCCTGGATGATCTTCAATCTCAGCCTCTCATGCTGGAAGACATGGAACCAGGTTTAATTATGACTTAATAAACAATAAACCTATAATTAATAGTTGATCTACTTAACTCTTCATAAATCCTTCATTAAGTATGCCTTCCTATTAATACCTTACACTTGGCGTTTGTAATGATGTTTAGGCTACTATTTCGTCATTTGACCATGCATCTTGCTGACCGTGCGTCTTGGTGGTTGGGGTAGATATTTTTTATTTTGTCGTTATAAAAATAAGCTTATCAAACTGGGTGGTTCGAGTACCGAATGCTGATTGGCTGACAGCCGTGGAATATCAGACCGTATACCACAGGTATAACAAAATATTTATTTTTACTATTCTAATAATTACATTGGTAATTAGTTTATAATAGCAAAAAAGGCACCTCTGGGGTTTGTGGTATATGGCCAATATACTACGGCTAAGGGCTGTATCCAGGCACTCCACGTTGCGTGGTCCTTAGCCATGGTATATTGGCCATATACAGCGCATTCGGAAAGTACTCAGACTCCTTACTACCACCTTTAATCACAATGTTTTCAATCCTGTTTTATCTATACTTTGTTAGCCCAGCACCTATGTTTTTATGTTTTAAAGGATGTGTGTATGACCACAAAAAAATTCTATAGCAATCATGTAAGGCATTAATAGTAAGGCATACTTAATGAAGGATTCATGAAGAGTTAAGTAGATCAACTACTAATTATAGGTTTGTTTATTTAGTCATAATTAAACCTGGTTCCATGTCTTCCAGCATGAGAGGCTGAGATTGAAGATCATCCAGGCTGTGTTCTCTTCTCCTGGAGCCAAACAACCCCAGAATGAAGTCAGTGATCAGGCTCTTCCCCCCACCATGCAGGTACCTTTAGGGCAGTGGACGTTGGTGACTTGAAAAATTGAGGAGGATGGGAGACCCGCGGTATAGGCGCAGAACGCACAGAGACGACAGTGTGTTTCAAAAATGGTCAAAGACTAATTATTTTACCCTAAAGCGTTTAATAAAGACATAGTACAATAATGGGAATGAGAGGGCTACTTAGTGTTGGAAAGGGATCACAGCAGTGATTTAATGAGGGTATGAGGCATGAGTTGAGGTGTTCAGAGGCTTGACCAGTGCTTGACTGGGAAGACAAAAGAACATTAACACAACACACTACACAGTTAGACAAAAGAGC
Organism: Coregonus clupeaformis; assembly: GCF_020615455.1. NCBI lineage: Eukaryota > Metazoa > Chordata > Actinopteri > Salmoniformes > Salmonidae > Coregonus > Coregonus clupeaformis. Next base: position 51,736,023 of record NC_059215.1, read on the forward strand.
TAAGAATGAGTTAGTCCAAGCAAGGAGTAAAATCATTGATGTGTAATAATGTGATTGTGTTTGTGTATGTGATTGACTCTACATACAGTACTGAGAGAAAATTGATATGGCTCCTCACAGTGCTTTGACGCAAAACATTCTATGTGCCAGTGGATGAGCGTACACATGAGATGTGGCTTCAGTTCATGTCAGGAGAAAGTTGACAATTAGTGGAGTGGAGTAGTCATCACCTCTTAATCAGGGAACAGGAGGGTGTTGTGTAATCAATCTTGTCTGTATGTGAGTAAAATAACTACTAACGGTGTATCTTTTATGAAGGCACATTTATTGCTAACTTGACGTTGCTTCACATTACAAGCCAACCGAGAGAGCGATGCTTTCCTCATGAACCCCTACAGTCCCACAGACCCTCATTAGCGTATGGCCAATCAGGATGCAATATGCAAATAACACCATCTCCCCTTTGTCTCAACAGACCTCAAGGGACTATTCTGCCCTTATGTCGTTAGGTCTGTTCCTGCCTAGTTCTTCTGGAACAGTTCAACATAGACATGAACGTAAAATATTTTCTGTGAATGTAAAATATTTCCTGTAAACTTTAACCCAAAATGCATCTCTCATTTCTTTTAACACAAATCTACCCCACAGGTATGTTAGAACTGTAACAACTTGACAGCTGTAGTTTTGTCTTTTATACTTTGAGCTCAGTCTTTTGTTCTTGTTGCTCTGACTAATAAGTCCAGTCTTTGAGGTTTAACTATTGCTCGCCCAGACCTTGTTCTGGGTGTAGCAGGTACATCCAGGATTACCTTGGGTGTTGGTGGTTCTGGCAATGCTGTGTGTCGGAGTGGTGAAGACACTTGAATCGTCTCCTGCGTTGCGTTGTTGTTCTCAGGTCCATCCATAGGGATGAGGTGATGTCTGTTCCTGCGGACAGACCCGTGGGGAACTTCCACCATGTAGGATCGGCCCATTGTCCGTAACCAGGACCTCAGGTACTCCATGGCAGGCGAAGATGGACTTCAGATGAACTACGACATCCGCAGACTTTGTTAGTGACAGGTTTGCGATTTCCACATATCTTGAGAAGTAGTCCACCACTAGCAAGTAGGTGGTGCTTTTCAGAGTGAATAAGTCCGCTCCCAGTCTTTGCCAGGGTCTCTCAGGTAGTTGTGATGGTATGAGTGGTTCTGTGTGGTTTGTGCGCCCTTTGATGCATGTCCTGCAGTTAAGCACAAGTTTGTTCAGTTGCTGGCTGAGCCCAGGCCACCCCACAGCCTGTTGTGCGCATTCTCTGTACTTGACCACACCTTGATGACCCTCGTGCAGCTTAGTGAGGACATCATTTCGTAAGGCTGATGGAATGACAAGTCTTGTTCCTTTCAACAGAAGACCGTCGTGCACTGTGAGAAAAGCGCGTTCTGCCCGGTACAGTTTCAGCGGTCTCAGACTCAGACCATCCTTCCTGTCACACAGTCATGACTTTTGAGCACACACTGTCAGCTTTGAGTGGTTCTCTCAGATTGTCCACGTAGGAAACACTCACTGGAAGCTGTTCCACGATGGCGTCCACATATAAATATTTGTGGTCTCCATGAGCTCCTTTTCTGCAGCAGTAGCTTTAGCTTTGACTGGTGCACGTGACACCGTGTCTGCAGTCCACAGACTTTCCAGGGACATGAGCAATCGTGTAAGAGTATCTCATAAGTTTCATCCTGAAGCGTTGGGTTTGTGGGGGGAAGAGTGTCCAAGGTTTGGTTACCCAGAAGGCTCAGGAGTGGTTTGTGATCAGTTTCAAGCTGAAAGTGTTGACCAATAAGAAGTGGTCTCTGAATCTTTCACATGCCCATGTCAAGCCCGAGAGCTTATTTTTCCATGAGCGTATCTCTGCTCTGTTGGTGTGAGAGACCGGGAAGCGTAGGCAATGGGTCTCCATTCCTCGCTCTCCTTCTGCAGCAGCACTCCTCCTAGTCCGTAGTCATCAGCTGACACCTTTATCTCTTTGTTTGGGTCGTACAAGGCGGCTGTGGATGTCAGCTCCTCCTTCAGCTCTTGGTCGGCCTCCCAGTACCAGTAGTTTCTCTGAGAGGTTTGTCCTTTTCTGCTAACTGAGGGATGAACTTTCCCAGTTGGTTCACCATTCCTAGAAAACTCTGTAGCTCACTGACGTTGGATGGCTCCGCCATTTCCTTGACAGCCTCTGTCTTTGTCGGATCGGGCTGTACTCCTTTGTCCGAGATAATGTGGCCCAGGAACTTCACTTCCTCCTTTGACAGGTCACATTTGTCCATGTTCAGAGTTAAGCCGGCTTTTTCCATCTTCTGCAATGCGGCATGAAGTCTTGCATCATGCTCCTCCTGAGTTTGTCCCAGACCAACACATCATCCATGTGACAGACCACACCTTCCAGGCCTTCAGTGACCTCTGTCACCATTCTGTTCTGGAAGTGTTCAGGTGCTGAAGCAATGCCAAAAGGCAGACGGTTGAAGTAGTAACGTCCGAAAGGTGTGATGAAGGTTGTTAGCTTAACTGACTCCTCGGCTAGCGGGATCTGCCAGAAGCCCATGTTCGCGTCGAGCTTGCTGAAGATCTTTGCCCCGGCTAGTGAGCCAAAGGTCTGTTCGACAGTGGGAAGTGTGTATTCTTCTCTACACACTGACTCATTGAGACTGGTGAAATCGACACATATCCGCACGTCCCCGTTCTTCTTTGGGTCAACCACCATGCCGGCGCACCAGTCCATGGGCTCCTCCACTCTGGTGACAACCTTGAACCCTTGCATGCACTCTAACTCTTTCTTGACTTTTGGCAGCAATGTCAGAGGAATCTGTCGTGGAGTGAGTAGGGCTCTGCGCCGGGTTTCAGCTTGATGGTATATGGTTGTTGTACTGTGCCAAGACCGCTGCACAGCTTTGGATAGCTTTCTTTCAGTGTCTGTAAATCAATGCTGTCGAGTCGAGCAACTAGCTCAAGCTTTGTGATAGCTGGTCTGCCTAGTAAAGATGTGTGTAGATCTCTGATTACATCATCCACGTCCTCCAGTGTCTCCTTTTCTCCCTTTCGTAGAACCACACTTGCGACACCGATCACGTCCAGCGGCGCTCTTCCTGGTCCTAGCAGAGGTGAAGTTGGTTTTTGCAGAGCTGGCTTGCTGGTTCCTGCAATAATGTGATTGAACACATTGTCTGGGATAACAGTCACATCGGCACCAGTGTCTTTTGAATTTCACATTTCTCTCCATCACATGAATCTCAATCATCCATGGGTCACCTCCTGCTGTTATTGTTCCTAGGAAAATGCTGTCATCCTCTTCTTGAATCTCTTTTATGGCTCTTGATGATATACATACGTTGGTAGTGTCCTTTTTTCTCACAGGAGTGACACACTACTTCATTAGCTGCACACTGTGCTCTTGGATGTGCAGGGATTTTGTCAGTAGCATTTTCATGGCTAGCATTCTCACGCTGAAATGTCTGTTTCCACTGGCTGCGTTTCTGCATAACTCTTATCCACTGAGCATGCCTCTGTTGTTACTGTCTCACCTCGCAGGCAACTTTGCTGCTTTTTCACTTCTTCAGTTTGCCATGCCATCTCAATGACTCTCTCTAGCTTGAGATCTTTATCTAGCTGCATAAGTTCTGACAGACGCATGTCTGCTAACCCAACGACTAGCCTGTCTCTAATTAGTTAATCATGCAAAAGGCCATAGTTGCAATACTCAGCTAGGGCATATAAGGCTGTGACAAAATAATCCACTGTTTCATTTTCCCTCTGTCTCTGCACGTTACAGCAGGCTCTCTCATAGATCACATCCCTTTTCACAATAAAGAATGCATGAAATCCGTCTCTTATTTGTCCATACTGTTTTTGCTAGAGTTCGTTTAGGTTTAGACCCCTCAAAACGTAATCTGCTTCGTCGCCCATACAGTACCTGAGAGTGTTTACCTGGTTCTCCTCGGTAGATGTGTGAAGATTACACGCATGACGAAAGCGCTCAAACCTCCTCATCCATTTGGTCCAGTCTTGAGGTTTAGAAAAATCAAACGGCTCCGGCGGCTGTTCGCTGAATGTAGCACTTGGGCCTGTACGTGCGAGCATCTGTGCCCCTCCTGCTGCACCTTGCATGGACGGCTGCTGCGCTTCTCCCGCGACGTCTTCCATGCTGATTAGCCTCAAATTTCTTCCCAAAACTTTTCAACCAGGTACTGTAAGCTAAACTGTTAGTAAATACACTCGTTCTAGTCCACTTCTGACAACATGTCGTGTAATCAAACTTGTCTGTATGTGAGTAAAATAACTACTAAGGGTGTATCTTTATGAAGGTACATTTATTGCTAACTTGACGTTGCTTCAAGCCAACCGAGAGAGCGATGCTTTCCTCATGAACCCCTACAGTCCCACAGACCCTCATTAGCGTATGGCCAATCAGGATGCAATATGCAAATAACACCACACATCAGGCTATAAAATCAACGTTGGTAGAACTATTGCAATGATGATATTTGGTGATGCACCCTCAAGTATAAAAGACAACTACGCATTTAAGTGGACTAATACAAGCATGCGTTACTTGGGTGTTCATATTACGTCAGACTATGGGAAACGATATGCTTTGAACTACCCCCCTGTGATTAGTAAAATCACTGAAGATCTCTAGACCGTTGGATGCCACTCCCTATATCTCTAGCAGGTCGGGTTGCTTCAGTGAAAATGAATGTTTTACTAAGACTGCTTCATCTGTTTTCAAAGCTTCCTGTTAAAATTCCTGCTAAAACCTTTACTCGCCTAAATGCAGCAATAGGCACATTGTTATGGCAAAATAAGAAGGCTCGTATTGGTTATAAAAAAACTACAGCTGTTCAAAGAATTGGGTGGGCTTGGCCTCCCTAACCTTAAATCATATTACTGGGTGGCGCAACTTAATCACATAGCATCATGGATTCAACAACCAAAGGATTTGTCATGGCTTGAAATTGAGAGTCAATATTGTGATATGCCTTTACATTGTCTTCTCTTTATAGCAGACCCTATTTCTATTGACAGGATTAAACAAAACCCAATTATTACTCTTACATTGAAGACATGGAGGGAGGTTCAACGCCAATATTAACATGAGTAATGACATTTATAGACACTGGCCTATATTCACAACCCAGCCTTTCTTCCTGCTACTAAATGTATGTCCTACGGATTAGAGGAATGGGAAGAGAGAGGGCTTTGTAGACTCTCTCAACTATTCAAAGGTTACATTAAAAAAAATATATAATTTCAAGAAATCCAGGAGGAATTCATTATATCCCAAACAAATTTGTATAGGTACCTTCAAGTAAGGCAATTCATTGTTAAAAAGGGATTGTTACAAAGAAATGACTGAGCCGATTACTCCTATTGAAGAGATGATTGAATTACTTTATCAAGGGGAAAACATTGGAACCGTTTCAAATTTTTATCACAATATCCTTAACATGCTAATATTATCTTTAGATAATCTTAGTAACTCATGGCAGGTTGAATTACAGGTGCAGATATCAGAGGAGAGAGTCGGTGGAGTATATGGAAAACCCTATGTAAAGCCACTACATGGAACGTTTTTTTTATGAGCCCTGATAAACGTAATAAAATGAAAAAAGGAATATCTGCTACATGTTGGAGGCAGTGTGGACAAATAGGTGCTTTAAGCAATGTCCGAAATTCCAGTCTTTTGGTGTGAAATTCTCCATGTTATACAGGACATCACAGGTATTATTATTCAACCAGACCCATGTCATCTCCTTCTAGGTATTGTTCCTGTGGATACACTCCAATCCTCTCCACTTCAATTGATAGATTATCTTTTAGCAGCAGCAATGAAATGTGTAACAAAATGCTGGAAAAATTAACATGCACCCTCAAATTATATGTGGGGAACTTGCTGACGTGGAGAGAATTACATCAATCTTGCAACATAGACAGCATAGGTATAAAGGTGTCTGGTCAGAGTTCCTGACATATCGTACTAGTCTTATTCTGTGAATTCTATTTTTTTCTGTTGTTTTTCTTTGGCTTTATCCAAATTCTATTCTTATTCAGACTTGAAATATTTGCTCTATTCAGCCAAAATGTCGGATCAAATAGCCCTACACATTTAATTTCCCATGGAGCCTTGTGTAAATAAGTAAAGTATGTGTGTGTGTTTGGGCAGGGGATGTTAAGCCTGCTTGTTGTAGTACAGTACCACGTCCGTGCGTGTGTGTGTTTCTTTCTGTGTGTCGTCTACCCTCATCCATTCCTCACCAGTTTCTGGGTCCATTGTCATTGCTGAGGCTGCATCCCTGTCCTACCAGTGTCTCTAGGGAGGGCAGAACAGAGCAGCTCAGCTGTTATCTACTCGGCCCTCTCTGGCCCCCTGGCACCGGCACCACCTCAACACCCACAGCCACTCCTCCTGCCTCTGCCTCTCCGCCTAGACCAGCACCCAGAGACCACCACCACCACCTTACAGCCCGGCCCAACGCAGCCAGGCCACTGGGGGAAATAAGAACAGAAGACATCGTCAATACAACAACAACAACAACAACAACATGCCACTACAGAGATGGACAGAGACTAAGTCAATAAAGGACAGGGTAATGTTCAGAAGGCACAACATGTAAGAAAACACAGTGAAACAGGAGGTAGAATACTATCTGAACTTGTGCAATATCAAATGCTTGTTTCGTTTTTTAAGTTGTAACACATTGTTATGGTGTGCTCTAATGAATGCAACCCAGCTTCAATAAAGAACATTAGGGTTGCACCAACATGGTTTCAATTTATCTAGGATTAGAGCTAATCTAGTTTTTGTAAATCTAGGTTTATAATTAATCAGAGATGTGTTGCACCACTTAATTTTGAATCTGGATCAGTAAATCTATGATTAACGGTTTTAAACTATGATTAGTGACATGTTACACCAATATATGAGGTATTTCGTGAGTGGAAAGAAGTAGCTAGCCTACTTGACAAAAGAGGCCACAAAGTTGCTGTTCCTTGATAAAAGAATAACAATGTAACGTTAGAACTACTGCAACTCCATCGTGAAAGGTTTTCATGGGTTGGCTGATTTGAAATAAAATCCGTTATTTACCAGTCCTAGACAGAAAACTAATTCGTTAGCTAACGTTAGCTACTGTAGATAGCTAGTTTATAAACCAAGCTAGCTAGCATAGCATAAAATAGAATGTATTATTGTCATTACTTAACGTTATTTAGCCATTTATTATTTGTCCGCTAGCCACCTGATCACGGGACGTCAAAGAAGTTCAAATTTCTCCGCTTATGAAAAACATCTCTTGTCGGAGCTGATGGAGGAATTTAGTAACGTACTGGAGGATAAAAAGACAGGCAACACGACTGTCAAAAAAAAGGAAGACACCTGGGCCATTTTACGCGACAGATTTAATGGATCGAAACGGATTAAAGAGAAGAGGGACCCAAATCGGATGAAGGCATGCTGGAATTATTTTAATGCGAAAGTCAAAAAGGATGCGGCAGTGGAGAGGCGGGGGCTATTTCAGACCGGAGGGGGGCTTCCTTCCAAGGGAATTGATCCTCTCTCCCAGAAGACATGCGAGATGATTCCCCAGCAGTTTGCCCCTCTTCTTAACCCCTATGATGACGACGGACAACTCGACCCACCAATATTTAGTAAGCATAAATAACTGCTAAATATCAATGACTATAATGCACGTTAAAACTAACGTTAATGCTACTTCACTACAAAGTTACCGTTATCAGGCCCATTACAGCATATTGCATTACATCATCATTCGTACCAAGGCTGGGCATATCATAAACCCCAATTCAATTATTGCACGAAAATAGCCTACTAATAATGAGTTAATTTTCTTTCCTTTCCTTTCGTTGAGCTGACACCCTGTGCCGTGGAGAAACAGCAGTGCCTGGATCTTGCACCAGCAGCAAAAACACCAGACAGGCCAAGTAAACGCCCCAGAACTGACATGAACCAAGCTCATATTCATGTTTTGGAGCTGAAGAGAGAGAAAAATCTACTGCAGATTGAGGTCCTGAATTTACAAAAAGAGCTACTGCAAATTCAGAAACAGAAACTCCTTCAGGGAAACAAATGCCCACTGTGTAAAGAATGCTGATATTTGTTATTTATTTAATCAATTATTTATAAAAACAATTATTTATTAAAACAATGCTTTTCCAAGCAATTTGTTGTCCTCCAGTCTTGTCCCCACTCTTGTGTTCTGGTGCTTCCAGTTCCACCCTGTATGGTATTGAGAATAACAAAGTCTAAATAATACATTTGAATACAGATAGCCTAATTAGGAATTGTATGTGTCAAAATATAATATTACTTTTTACATGTTACCAATGTTACATTATATACACCAGGCTGCAAAATGGTTCTCAATCAAGGTTCTCCTCACAGCATTCCCATTTGCATTGGCAGCATGTTGCACCTGGCCATCTTCTGCATTCTCCTCAGGTAGGTCCTCCTCAGCTAGCTCGTCTCCTTGTCTGTTGCCAAAGTTATACAGAACTGCCACTGCAATAATGATTGTCAGTGTAGTGTCCATCTTCGTGCGGAGACCCTCCTATAGGCACGGGAATCATTTTTTTCCACACTCCAAAAACTCTCTATGAGACCTCTTGCCAGGATATGAGAGGTGTTGTATTCTCTCTCTTCAGGTGTCTGGGGGTTTAAAAGAGGAGTCATAAGGTACCCACGACAGGCATATCCATTGTCATCTAGTAGGTGGCCTTCATATGCCCCCCTTTCCAGCATTTCACACAGACGACTATTGTCAAAGATTCTGCTGTTATGGGTGGATCCTGGCCGTCTAGCTACGATGTTGGTGAGCTGACCTTTGTCATCACAGACAGCCTGCACGTTGAAGGAGCAGTAACCTTTCCGATTACGGAATAGTTCTCCATTCTCACCTTGTCTTGTGGAGTCCAAAAATGTCCCCATCCACCATCTGGAAACATTCAGTTGCGTAGAACCGTAGGGTCACCAGGAGCTGAAGTAGTGGGGGTACAGCCGCGTTCCTATCACTCCCATGCTTAATGGTTAGTCCAACCTTTTTTTCCAGTTGCATTACATTACAGTGTCCTTGGAGAAGCGGTAGTGCCTTGAAAACTCATCATTATCATAAAATTCAACAGGATTTAACCTGTCTCTAATTATTTTCTGAGGAACTCTGTCGTTTTGGTAGATATGCTGCCATTTTATCAGTTAAACCACCTCAAGCAGCAGTTTAGAATTAATCTCCAATCTAAATTTATGTTCATTTTTTTATTTTTTTATTGAGCAACAGGTTTAAAATTAATCTAGGTTTAAAGTGAAAACTAAATTTAGATTAGAGGAAGGATTTAATTTATCCTCTGCTCTTGTCCTTCTAGACCTGTCTGCTGCCTTTGATACTGTGAACCATCAGATCCTCCTCTCCACCCTCTCCGAGCTGGGCATCTCCGGCGCGGCTCACTCCTGGATTGCGTCCTACCTGACCGGTCGCTCCTACCAAGTGGCGTGGCGAGAAGCTGTCTCCGCACCACGTGCTCTCACCACTGGTGTCCCCCAGGGCTCAGTTCTAGGCCCTCTCCTTTTCTCCCTATACACCAAGTCACTTGGCTCTGTCATATCCTCACATGGCCTCTCCTATCATTGCTATGCTGACGATACACAACTAATCTTCTCCTTTCCCCCTTCTGATAACCAGGTGGCGAATCGCATCTCTGCATGTCTGGCCGACATATCAGTATGGATGACGGATCACCACCTCAAGCTGAACCCTGGCAAGACGGAGCTGCTCTTCCTCCCGGGGAAGGACTGCCCGTTCCATGATCTCGCCATCACGGTTGACAACTCCGTTGTGTCCTCCTCCCAGAGTGCGAAGAGCCTTGGCGTGACCCTGGACAACACCCTGTCGTTCTCCGCTAACATCAAGGCGGTGACCCGATCCTGCAGGTTCATGCTCTACAACATTCGGAGAGTGCGACCCTGCCTTACACAGGAAGCGGCACAGGTCCTAATCCAGGCACTTGTCATCTCCCGTCTGGATTACTGCAACTCGCTGTTGGCTGGGCTCCCTGCCTGTGCCATTAAACCCCTACAACTCCTCCAGAATGCCGCAGCCCGTCTGGTGTTCAACCTTCCCAAGTTCTCTCACGTCACCCCCCTCCTCCGCACACTCCACTGGCTTCCAGTTGAAGCTCGCATCCGTTACAAGACCATGGTGCTTGCCTATGGAGCAGTGAGGGGAACGGCACCTCCGTACCTTCAGGCTCTGATCAGTCCCTACACCCAAACGAGGGCATTGCGTTCATCCACCTCTGGCCTGCTGGCTCCCCTTCCTCTGCGGAAGCATAGTTCCCGCTCAGCCCAGTCAAAACTGTTCGCTGCTCTGGCACCCCAATGGTGGAACAAGCTCCCTCACGACGCCAGGACAGCGGAGTCACTCACCACCTTCCGGAGACATTTGAAACCCCACCTCTTTAAGGAACACCTGGGATAGGATAAAGTCATCCTTCTACCCCCCCCCAAAAAAAATAAAAAAATAAAAATAAAAATAAAAATTGTAAAGTGGTTATCCCACTGGCTATAGGGTGAATGCACCAATTTGTAAGTCGCTCTGGATAAGAGCGTCTGCTAAATGACCTAAATGTGCCCTTGAGCAAGGCACTTAACCCTAATTGCTCCTGTAAGTCGCTCTGGATAAGAGCGTCTGCTAAATGACTAAAATGTAAATGTAAATGTAATTATTTTAAAACCAAGGTTTAAAATTTGGTGCAACAAGATTAATAGATAAACCTTGATTTAACCCAGTTTAACAGTTAATCCATGTTGGTGCAACCCACCCTAAGAGAGAACAGCATCAACAGGGTTGAGTTCAGGTGGATGACAATGTACACGTTGAAGATAGTAGTAGGCTTAATGTAATGAATAGAGATGATATGATTAATTGCTAGACCTACTTGGCAAAGAGATACATAAAATGACATCTAGACAATTAATTTATATCTGAACTTTCGACAATGTTGTTCTCTACTGAACCCACACACTTTACAATGACAGACAGGTGAGCGACTACACATACAGTGGGGGAAAAAAGTATTTAGTCAGCCACCAATTGTGCAAGTTCTCCCACTTAAAAAGATGAGAGGCCTATAATTTTCATCATAGGTACACGTCAACTATGACAGACAAATTGAGAAAAAAAAATCCAGAAAATCACATTGTAGGATTTGTAATGAATTTATTTGCAAATTATGGTGGAAAATAAGTATTTGGTCACCTACAAACAAGCAAGATTTCTGGCTCTCACAGACCTGTAACTTCTTCTTTAAGAGGCTCCTCTGTCCTCCACTCGTTACCTGTATTAATGGCACCTGTTTGTACTTGTTATCAGTATAAAAGACACCTGTCCACAACCTCAAACAGTCACACTCCAAACTCCACTATGGCCAAGACCAAAGAGCTGTCAAAGGACACCAGAAACAAAATTGTAGACCTGCACCAGGCTGGGAAGACTGAATCTGCAATAGGTAAGCACCTTGGTTTGAAGAAATCAACTGTGGGAGCAATTATTAGGAAATGGAAGACATACAAGACCACTGATAATCTCCCTCGATCTGGGGCTCCACGCAAGATCTCACCCGTGGAGTCAAAATGATCACAAGAACGGTGAGCAAAAATCCCAGAACCACACGGGGGGACCTAGTGAATGACCTGCAGAGAGCTGGGACCAAAGTAACAAAGCCTACCATCAGTAACACACTACACCGCCAGGCAATCAAATCCTGCAGTGCCAGACGTGTCCCCCTGCTTAAGGCAGTACATGTCCAGGCCCGTCTGAAGTTTGCTAGAGTGCATTTGGATGATCCAGAAGAGGATTGGGAGAATGTCATATGGTCAGATGAAACCAAAATAGAACTTTTTGGTAAAAACTCAACTCGTCGTGTTTGGAGGACAAAGAATGCTGAGTTGCATCCAAAGAACACCATACCTACTGTGAAGCATGGGGGTGGAAACATCATGCTTTGGGCTGTTTTTCTGCAAAGGGACCAGGACGACTGATCCGTGTAAAGGAAAGAATGAATGGGGCCATGTATCGTGAGATTTTGAGTGAAAACCTCCTTCCATCAGCAAGGGCATTGAAGATGAAACGTGGCTGGGTCTTTCAACATGACAATGATCCCAAACACACCGCCCGGGCAACGAAGGAGTGGCTTTTTAAGAAGCATTTCATGGTCCTGGAGTGGCCTAGCCAGTCTCCAGATCTCAACCCCATAGAAAATCTTTGGAGGGAGTTGAAAGTCCGTGTTGCCCAGCGACAGCCCCAAAACATCACTGCTCTAGAGGAGATCTGCATGGAGGAATGGGCCAAAATACCAGCAACAGTGTGTGAAAACCTTGTGAAGACTTACAGAAAACGTTTGACCTGTGTCATTGCCAACAAATGGTATATAACAAAGTATTGAGAAACTTTTGTTATTGACCAAATACTTATTTTCCACCATAATTTGCAAATAAATTCATAAAAAATCCTACAATGTGATTTTCAGGATTTTTTCCTTCTCATTTTGTCTGTCATAATTAACGTGTACCTATGATGAAAATTACAGGCCTCTCTCATCTTTTTAAGTGGGAGAACTTGCACAATTGGTGGCTGACTAAATACTTTTCCCCCCCACTGTACATAGAACAAGAAATAACCAAACCAGGTTATCCCAATCCTTTGGTGTGTTTTTGTGAATGTATGGACAATGGAGGAGGTAGCTATATATAAAACCAATTCTAACACTATTTCCCCTGTTTAACACCTTGAAATATATGTCATTACCCATCTATGTAGCTATTAGCTAACCAAGCTGGCTAGCTAGCTGATCATTATGTGAACATAACTCGTGAGCATCGCATTTAGATTTGCTTTTTTATTTAATTGAAAAATATATATTTCTTTGTTGCAAACTTACTAAGTAGATATCAATTTAGCTATCTATCTGTACCCATTTCTGAGGATCCATTAATCTCATCATGTCTTGACAGCTGCGTTGCAAGCTAAATTCCAAAACCGTAAAGAAATCGAGAGCTACTGATTTCGGACGACACACACACGTCCATATATGGCATTGCGATGGCAGCCGTATTGGGTTTTCTAGCCGGTGACGTAGTTCCCTGTAGCTCAGTTGGTAGAGCATGGCGCTTGCAACGCCAGGGTTGTGGGTTCGTTTCCCACGGGGGGCCAGTATGAAAATGTTTGCACTCACTAACTGTAAGTCGCTCTGGATAAGAGCGTCTGCTGAATGACTAAAATGTAAATGTAAAATGATGTCCCTGGAACCACGTTATACCTCATATTCGGTATGGTAATTACAAAGATCGGCCACCAGATGGTGTCGAAAGTGTTTATTAGTGTGTTTTTATGTTTTGATCGTGGACAGACGTGTTACCAGAGGAGTATTCCAGAAAGTCAGATGAGTGATTTAGCGAGATCTGTCAAACAAGAATTTGTGCAACCTCAGAATTTCCGGCTCCAAAAAGAGAGCCTGATCAGAAACCATAGCAACGAATGTTCTGAAACAAACCTGCTAACTACTAGATATGTTTTAATGTCTCTGTTGCATTCCCTGGCCATCAAGCTGTCCATATAATCAAAGAGGATTTAGAGAATTGCAGGTACAGTAGGCTGCGGTCACTGCCAGCAATACTTTGCAAATCTCAAATTAATAAACCTAGACATGATAAAAATGATAAATAGCCTAATTCATCCCGCAGATGATTTTCCAAACGTCATTGGTGCTATAGATGGGACACATATCCCCCATTTAAAAGACCCTGTGGACCAAATTAATGAGACTGTGATCAGAAAATCAAGCAGCTATTGAATACTGTAGCCTACGCTTTCACCAAACCAAATCATTTTCAGAAACAGTCATTCAATGATCTTCCTTACTTCTTTTGTCAGATGATCTGTGACTCCCATGGGGTTACAACTTAACATAGAACACATTGTTGTCATGAAAAGCACTCTATGAATTCAATACATTATTATTCATCCTACATAGGCTATGGAATGGGCCTACCATTGCAATTGTGACATAGCCAAAGTTGTAGTAGCCTATAGCCTTGACACTTAATATCACCAGCCTTGCAATAGAAGTGCTCTATAAAGTGAAAGCATTATTACTAATCAGCCATGTGTGTAAACTAGGCCTATTAGATATTAGAATTGTGCCACGTCACGTGTGCATTTACTCTGTTTTCAATTTGCAGAGATGTTCATGTCCCATCGCCCAAAAGCGACTCTTGTGACCGAACGGGTGCAGTGTTTCCTCCGAAACAGTGCGGTTGTGTTTCGGTGGTTCACGTTAACCAGTAACCAGCACATAAGCAGAAACAGAAGAGGTAGCGAGACATTATAGTCAATGATCAAAGTAGCCCAGACCAAGCTGCTATTGCATTGGTGTCTCAATTTGCTTTATTCAATTGCATTTTTACAATGTAGCTAACGTCATTGGGACACTTGAACATAAGAACATTATGAAAGTTAAATTCTATTCATTTTATTGTGGATCCTCTACTTACAGTGCATTCGGAAAGTATTCAGACCTCTTGACTTTTTCCACATTTTGTTATGTTACAGCCATATACTAAACAATTATATATAATGTACTCAATCTACACACAATACCCCATAATGACAAAGCAAAAACATGTTTTTAGACATTTTAGCAAATGTATTAAAAATAAATATTACATTTACATAAGTATTCAGACCCTTTACTCAGTACTTTGTTAAAGCACCTTTGGCAGCAATTACAGCCTCAAGTCTTCTTGGGTATGACACTACAAGCTTGGCACACCTGTATTTGGGGATTTTCTCCCATTCTTCTCTGCAGATCCTCTCAAGCGCTGTCAGATTGGATGGGGAGCGTCACTGCACAGCTATTTTTAGGTCTCTCCAGAGATGTTCGATCGGGTTCAAGTCCGGGCTCTGGCTGGGCCACTCAAGGACATTCAGAGACTTGTCCCAAAGCCAATCCTGTGTTGTCTTGGCTGTGTGCTTTGCCCCAGTCGGAGGTCCTGAGCACTCTGGAGCAGGTTTTCATCAAGGATCTCTCTATACTTTGATCCGTTCATCTCTCCCTTGATCCGGACTAGTCTCCCAGTCCCTGCCCCTGAAAAACATCAGCCATCTCCTTAACACATTGAGTATGATAGAAAATTCTGCTGCATAAAGTAGGTATTGGGGGGTTATTCATTGACATACCTCTGTAGGGCTTTGTGTCTCTGGAAAAGTCCTCTCTGGAAAGGTGCAAGAATGAACATTTAGACAAAAACTAATTTAGAAATCGATAACATACACTGTATGGCATTGTCATGATTTTCAAAACATTCTTGTGTATTTCATTCATCTTGTGTGTTCTAATATTTTATTTATTTCAGTCATTTAGCAGATGCTCTTTTCCAGAGTGCATACATTTTTCATACTGTTCCCCTGTGTGAATCGAACCCACAATCCTGACGTTGCAAGCGCCATGCTCTAACAACTGAGCCACACGGGAACTTTACAGATACTCCCTGTATATAGCTCCATTCTTCTGTATTTTATTATTGTGTGTTACCAAACTGCATCGTTTGGAAGGGCTCGTAAGCAAGCAAGTCTACACTCGGTGTATTCGGCGCATGTGACAAATAACATTTGATTTGATTTAGTGCTGGATATTTCTCACTTGTTCATCTGGGCAATTAAAACAATAAATGAAACTGTACAATTCCCCAAAATAATCTCACCATATACAGGATATGTTTTTTTTGTTCTTCTAGTTGCTATGACACCTAGTAGCACCACCACCACCACCACCACAACAGGATATATTATTGCAGCTATGGGTATGGAGGTCTGTGGTCCACATTCAGAGTCAGACCATTGAGTTCCAGGTTTAATTTGCTGAAGCTTCAAGGTATCACATCTATAATAAGAGAAACAGACCACTGGTAATCAACAATTTGGTCACCCAACTATCAGTTTCACATTCCTATGTGAGCATATTATTGTAGTATTTAGTTTATATTTTGAGGGAAATAACCATTTACTTACTGTGTGTGTGACTGGCAGGCTGTAAATGATCCATCTGAATAAGTATCACCAGTGCAGTCAGCACACACAGTATCTGTAGATGTTGTTCCTAAATCAACACAGGGTGAAACTCATTAAGGGTCCTAACTTGAGATGTGCTTAACTCACAACTGCATAAATCATGCACTGATGTCAATGGAAGACTTACATGAATACATACCTGTGTGGCTGATGTATTGACCAGGTTTACAGCTGCTGTGTCTCTGGGCTGCTCTACAACCATCCTTAGTTGGGTCTAGACAGTAGAACCCCTCCAGTGTCCCACAGACAGTGTCTGATGAAGGTCTACATGGCTGCTTTACCTTCAAACCCAAACCTATAGAGAAAACATGGCATGTATTATCTGATGCAAAATATGAGACACATTTCATTCATACAACTGACATCCTCATAGCACAACAGCATAGACTAACATGTCAGTGTTTGTGTCAGGGTTTCAGTGCAGACACACAGGACCACTCTTACCTGGATCACAGTTGGTACACACTTTGCATTTTATGAGGTCATTGGGCTCATCAAGGAATGTAGAATCAACACAGAGCACACAGATGGTGCTGGTGAATTCAGTACAATGCTTATGTACATGATTTCCTGCAGAAGAGAGAATCAAAATGTCATGTGTTTCTGTTAGTGTTGATGATATACAGTTGAAGTCGGAAGTTTACCGACACCTTAGCCAAATACATTTAAACTCAGTTTTTCACAATTCCTGACATTTAATCCTAGTAAAAATTCCCTGTCTTAGGTCAGTTAGGATCACCGCTTTATTTTAAGAATGTGAAATGTCAGAATAATAGTAGAGAGAATGATTTATTTCAGCTTTTATTTCTTTCATCACATTCCCAGTGGGTCAGACGTTTACATACACTCAATTAGTATTTGGTAGCATTGCCTTTAAATTGTTTAACTTGGGTCAAACGTTTCGGGTAGCCTTCCACAATAAGTTGGGTGAATTTTGGCCCATTCCTCCTGACAGAGCTGGTGTAACTGAGTCAGGTTTGTAGGCCTCCTTGCTCGCACACGCTTTTTCAGTTCTGCCAACACATTTTCTATAGGATTGAGGTCAGGGCTTTGTGATGGCCACTCAAATACTTTGACTTTGTTGTCCTTAAGCCATTTTGCCACAACTTTGGAAGAATGCTTGGGGTCATTGTCCATTTGGAAGACCCATTTGCGACCAAGCTTTAACTTGCTGACTGAGGTCTTGAGATGTTGCTTCAATATATCCACATAATTTTCCTTCCTCATGATGCCATCTGTTTTGTGAAGTGCACCTGTCCCTCCTGCAGCAATGCACCCCCACAGCATGATGCTGCCACCCACGTGCTTCACTGTTGGGATGGTGTTCTTCGGCTGGCAAGTAACCCCCTTTTTCCTCCAAACATAACGATGGTCATTATGGCCAAACAGTTCTATTTTTGTTTCATCAGACCAGAGGACATTTCTCCAAAAAGTACAATCTTTGTCCCCATGTGCAGTTGCAAACCGTAGTCTGTCTTTTTTATGGCGGTTTTGGAGCAGTGGCTTCTTCCTTGCTGAGCGGCCTTTCAGGTTATGTTGATATAGGACTTGTTTTTACTGTGGATATACAGTGGGGAGAACAAGTATTTGATACACTGCCGATTTTGCAGGTTTTCCTACTTACAAAGCATGTAGAGGTCTGTAATTTTTATCATAGGTACACTTCAACTGTGAGAGACGGAATCTAAAACAAAATCCAGAAAATCACATTGTATGATTTTTAAGTAATTAATTTGCATTTTATTGCATGAAATAAGTATTTGATACGTCAGAAAAACAGAACTTAATTTTTGGTACAGAAACCTTTGTTTGCAATTACAGAGATCATACGTTTCCTGTAGGTCTTGACCAGGTTTGCACACACTGCAGCAGGGATTTTGGCCCACTCCTCCATACAGACCTTCTCCAGATCCTTCAGGTTTCGGGGCTGTCGCTGGGCAATACGGACTATCAGCTCCCTCCAAAGATTTTCTATTGGGTTCAGGTCTGGAGACTGGCTAGGCCACTCCAGGACCTTGAGATGCTTCTTACGGAGCCACTCCTTAGTTTCCCTGGCTGTGTGTTTCAGGTCGTTGTCATGCTGGAAGACCCAGCCACGACCCATCTTCAATGCTCTTACTGAGGGAAGGGAGGTTGTTGGCCAAGATCTCGCGATACATGGCCCCATCCATCCTCCCCTCAATACGGTGCAGTCGTCCTGTCCCCTTTGCAGAAAAGCATCCCCAAAGAATGATGTTTCCACCTCCATGCTTCACGGTTGGGATGGTGTTCTTGGGGTTGTACTCATCCTTCTTCTTCCTCCAAACACGGCGAGTGGAGTTTAGACCAAAAAGCTATATTTTTGTCTCATCAGACCACATGACCTTCTCTCATTCCTCCTCTGGATCATCCAGATGTTCATTGGCAAACTTCAGACGGGCCTGGACATGCGCTGGCTTGAGCAGGGGGACCTTGCGTGCGCTGCAGGATTTTAATCCATGACGGCGTAGTGTGTTACTAATGGTTTTCTTTGAGACTGTGGTCCCAGCTCTCTTCAGGTCATTGACCAGGTCCTGCCGTGTAGTTCTGGGCTGATCCTTCACCTTCCTCATGATCATTGATACCCCACGAGGTGAGATCTTGCATGGAGCCCCAGACGGAGGTTGATTTACCATCATCTTGAACTTCTTCTATTTGCTAATAATTGGGCCAACAGATGTTGTCTTCTCACCAAGCTGCTTGCCTATTGTCCTGTAGCCCATCTACAATTTTATCCCTGATGTCCTTACACAGCTCTCTGGTCTTGGCCATTGTGGAGAGGTTGGAGTCTGTTTGATTGAGTGTTTGGATTGGTGTCTTTTGTACAGGTAACGAGTTCAAACAGGTGCAGTTAATACAGGTAATGAGTGGAGAACAGGAGGGCTTCTTAAAGAAAAATGAACAGGTCTGTGAGAGCCGGAATTCTTACTGGTTGGTAGGTGATCAAATACTTATGTCATGCAAAATAAAATGCAAATTAATTACTTAAAAATCATACAATGTGATTTTCTGGATTTTTGTTTTAGATTCCATCTCTCACAGTTGAAGTGTACCTATGATAAATATTACAGCCCTCTACATGCTTTGTAAGTAGGAAAACCTGCAAAATCGGCAGTGTATCAAATACTTGTTCTCCCCACTGTAGATACTTTTTGTACCCGTTTCCTCCAGCATCTTCACAAGGTCCTTTGCTGTTGTTCTGGGATTGATTTGCACTTTTCACACCAAAGTTCGTTCATCTCTAGGAGACAGAACGCGTCTCCTTCCTGAGCAGTATGACGGCTGTGTAGTCCCATGGTGTTTATACTTGCATACTATTGTTTGCACAAATGAATGTGGTACCTTCAGGCGTTTGGAAATTGTTCCCAAGGATGAACCAGACTTGTGGAGGTCTATAATTGTTTTTCTGAGGTCTTGGCTGATTTCTTTAGATTTTCCCATAATGTCGAGCAAAGAGGCACTGAGTTTGAACGTAGGCCTTGAAATACATCCACAGGTACACCTCCAATTGACTCAAATGATGTCAATTAGTCTATCAGAAGCTTCTAAAGCCATGACATCTTTTCTGGAATTTTCCAAGCTGTTTAAAGGTACAGTCAACTTAGTGTATGTAAACTTCTGACCCACTGGAATTGTGATACAGTGAATTATAAGTGAAATAATCTGTCTGTAAACAATTGTTGGAAAAATTACTTGTGTCATGCACAAAGTAGATGACCTAACCAACTTGCCAAAACTATACTTTGTTAACAAGACATGTGTGGAGTGGTTGAAAACAAGTTTTAATGACTCCAACCTAAGTGTATGTAAACTTCCGACTTCAACTGTATTAACGTCTGGTGATTCATATGATGTAAAGAGAGGTTCCTTACCTGGTAAACACATGGGACAACATTCATCCCCTATTCTGTACTCGGCTCTACCACATGCAATACAGGATCCGGTGCTTACAAGCACCAATATAATAGGTATCTGGAAGTAGAGAAAAAAGTATATACAGTGCTGCTAGAAAGTATGTGAACCCCTTGTGCAATTACAGGTTTTTTTATATAAGTGAACCCCAAGTTGCATTGGTTAAATCAAGTAGGTAAGTAGAATCAGGTGGGTAAATAATTAGCGACCAAATTAACCAATCAAAGGAGAGATCGTTAGAAAAGGGTTTGGGCGGGACTCTGATAAATAGAGATAAGAAACCTGGTTAGTTTGGTGTTACCCATCCAGGTGAATGCAAAGCACACCATGCCAAGAGGAAAGGAGATCTCAGAGGACATCAGGACGAGGGCAGTGAGAGCCCATCAGTCTAGTGAAGTCTATAAAATAATTTTAAAAAGATTTGAGCTCCATTAGTCCACTGTGAGGCAAATAATTTACAAATGGAGAGCATTTAACATGACAGCAACTCGGCCTAGAAGTGGACGCCCTTCCAAAATATCCCCAAGAACAATCATAAATCAGGTAAAAGCCAGCCCAAACATAACATCTTGAGATTTGCAGACCTCCCTTGCTGCATCTCAGGTAACTGTGCATGCTTCAACAATAAGAAGAACACTGAATCTAAATGCCATTCATGAGAGGGTTGCTAGGAAGAAGCCTCTGCTGTCAAAAAAGAACCAAACTGCCCATCTTAACTTTGCCAGAGACCACCTCGACAAACTTGAAGGTTTCTGGAAGTCCGGTTTCTGGAAGTGCATTCTCTGGACTGATGAGTCCAAAATTGACCTTTTTGGTCACAATCAACACTGCTATGTTTGGCAAAAACCCAACACTGCCTAACACCAAAATAACCTTATCCCAACAGTCAAGCATGGTGGTGGGAATGTCAAGATCTGGGGCTGCTTTTCCTCCTCTGGACCTGGACGAATCCACATCATTAAGGTATACCAGGAGATTCTTGAACAGAACGTCAGGCCATCAGTCAAGGAGCTAAAGCTGGGCCGAAAACGGGTCTTCCATCAAGACAACGACCTAAACCATTCAAGCAAATCTACCAAAAAATGTCTCAGGAGAAAGAAGATTTGTGTTTTGGATTGGCCAAGTCAAAGTCCTGACCTAAATCCAATTGAGATGCTGTGACAGGACCTGAAGCGGGCAGTTCATGCCAGACACCCCTCAAACCTCACTCAATTGTCTGAGTTCTGTAAGGAGGAGTGGGCAAAAAACCCTCAAAACAGATGTCAGAGACTGATTCTTGGCTATAGGAGACGTTTAGTCCAAGTTATCGCTGCTAATGGAGGTGCCACCAGCTATTGACCGAAGGGGTTCACATATTTTTGCACACATCAAATCTGAGTTTCTGTTAAATAAACTGAAAATCTATCATATTTATTTGTTTCTGTCATTTATTTGTTTACTTGGAATGTATTTTATTACGAATTGGGGTTTAGATAAGGATTTTATGTTTATTTTATAGCAAAATAATGACCAGCCCTGTAGGGTTCACATACTTTCAAGCAGCACTGTATGTTTTATCACAAAAATCTAAACTGATGGTGTGTATTCATAAAACTTACAGAAGTAGTTAACAAAATTCTAACCCAAATATTCACATTTCAAACATAGTTATTGTAATTATGTGGGACCATTTTAAACAGTGTTGTGTGTTTTTATTTTGTCTTTAAAGGTGTGACACCAGACCCAAGATGCCAAGCCACAAAATGTGCAAATCAGAAATGTTTCACTTACAGTCCATATCAAGGTTTCAAACTGTGTCATGGTTCCTCAATCCTCTCCAACTCACTGGAAGACCCACACACTGGATTTATGAAGTTCTTAGGAGTTTTGAAGTATGGAGATGAACTGACCTGTAGAATTAATGTATTTTAATACATGTAAATATAATCCTTTCAATTTGTAAATTACGATATCTTGCTGAATTGAATCACTGAAAAAACCCCAACTGTAATTAGATGGTTAACTTTGAGAAGTATGACACAGAATTAGGCAAGTAGTTATTAGAGGATGCTGCCATCTTTGACACTTGATACAGCTATGACCAGAAGTGATTTTTGTCGCAGGTTAGGAGAGCATTTTCGCTAACCCTAACTCCATTTCCTAACCTTAACCTAACTCTCCTAACCTGCTACGTAAATTTTCCTAACCTTCTGCGTAAGTTATTCTAACGGTCTGTGCTATCCAGGCTTCTTGGGACGTCCCTACCCCATTGATCTGAGGCATTTGCCTCTCTTGCTTGCTCTCTTTCCTCAACTTGATGTTGGGCCTGAGCATCATCATCATTATCTGGTCCACTGTCTGCTAGGTCTAGCATCATCCTAGTTGGCAATTAATAAATACACTTATTAGACAATTATAGGGAACACACATGATGATCTAACTTGACGTTTTCAAGTGTGTCTATGTAGACATCATTAGGATTATTGTGTCATAAGTCATATGTGTTCCCCCTACCCTAGTGTTAATTACATATGAAAAAATACTGAATAAATGACTAATAGGTTACCATTGGCTCATAATACCTCATACAACTACTTATTTAGCAAATGAGTGCCTGGTTGTCATCAAATAAAATAAAACTTGATTGGTCACATGCCCAGAATACATTGGCGCAGTGGTCTAAGGCACTGCATCGCAGTGCTAACTGTGCCACTAGAGATCCTGGTTCGAATCCAGGCTCTGTCGCAGCCGGCTGCGACCGGGAGACTCATGGGCGGCGCACAATTGGCCCAGCGTCGTCCAGGGTAGGGGAGGGAATGGCCGGCAGGGATGTAGCTCAGTTGATAGAGCATGGCGTTTGCAACGCCAGGGTTGTGGGTTCGATTCCCACGGGGGGCCAGTATAAAAAATGAAATAAAAAATGTATTCACTAACTGTAAGTCGCTCTGGATAAGAGCGTCTGCTAAATGACTAAAATGTAGGCCTAAATGTAAACCATGCAGCGAAACGCTTACTCGCCGTCTCTCCTCAATAGCGCAACACACATGTAGACCAGAAAAATATTTTTAAAAGCCTACAGCCAGGCACGGCTGCTAACGTTCGCTATATTATTTTGTCCGTTTTTTTGTTACAAACAAGCAAGCTTTAAATGATGTGTCTTTAAAAAAATTCAGGAGCGCACTTTCACATCGAAGAAAACGGAGAGAACAGCCTTGTCGTCAAATTACAAATACAGTCATTTATCATGATTAAAATATGTCATTATTCTTTCAAGTAACTGCACTGAACATGTTAAGTAGGCTATTTCTATATATAATCAAATAATCCATATCTTACCCCGCCTTGGTTCACAGTTCGACTGTAAGTTTTACTTTCCCAGTGTGAAACAAGGCTACTGATAAGCCACCACCAGAAATAAAAATCAATGAACTCCTTTCAATTTGTGGGTAAAATAAAATGTTTCCCGACGATTTAACTTCTGCATTCTGTATTTAAGTCTTATATTTATTAATTTAATTGTTTTAATAAAGTTGTTTCTTTTTTTTTGTAATTATGTTCCGGTCACCCCGACCATTCGTTCCAGAAAGATTCACACCGTTGTTTGAAAACAGACCTTTCTGACCACAGCTCATCGTTTCAGCATGTGAACCCCTGCCTCTCCAGTCTGAAACATGGTCACGCCTCTTTCTGCTTGAGTCTGGTTTGTTTGTGGGTCGTAGTGAAAAGCCTTGCAAAGCTTTTAATGATACCAAAATACATCATTTTGTGATGTCACTTTTGCTCATGGATGTGTAAGAAAATAGACTAGGGCAAGTGCATTGTTTATGTCAAGGAATGCTTCAATGAGCAACCTCAAAGATTGGCAAGTAATGTAAAAGAAAGGGTGTAGATAATGTATCTCCAGCGACACATGGCTTGCATCCGGTCACGGGATTGTACTGCCCTCTAGTGGCAGACGCATTAACAGATATTAACTAAATCTGTCAAGCCAATATTACATTTGCATTTTAGTCATTTAGCAGACGCTCTTATCCAGAGCGACTTACAGTTAGTGAGTGCTCCGTTCAAGCCATTATTATGAGCTGTCCTCCCCTCACCTCTCTCCACATTCATAGTCATCTGGAGTACAGACCAGGGTATGATTGACTTGAAACCCCACCTCTTTAAGGAACACCTGGGATAGGATAAAGTAATCCTTCTACCCCCCCCCCCAAAAAAAATTGTAAAGTGGTTATCCCACTGGCTATAGGGTGAATGCACCAATTTGTGAGTCGCTCTGGATAAGAGCATCTGCTAAATGACGTAAATGTGCCCTTGAGCAAGGCACTTAACCCTAATTGCTCCTGTAAGTCGCTCTGGATAAGAGCGTCTGCTAAATGACTAAAATGTAAAATGTAAACCTCTCTCCTCATTCACAGTCATCTGGAGTAGGGACCAGGGTATGACTGACCTCTCTCCTCATTCATAGTCATCTGGAGTACAGACCAGGGTATGACTGACCTCTCTCCTCATTCATAGTCATCTGGAGTACAGACCAGGGTATGACTGACCTCTCTCCTCATTCATAGTCATCTGGAGCACAGATCAGGGTATGACTGACCTCTCTCCTCATTCATAGTCATCTGGAGTACAGACCAGGGTATGACTGACCTCTCTCCTCATTCATAGTCATCTGGAGCACAGATCAGGGTATGACTGACCTCTCTCCTCATTCATAGTCATCTGGAGCACAGATCAGGGTATGACTGATCTCTCCTCATTCATGGTCATCCTTATCATGCT
The DNA here is from genome assembly GCF_020615455.1 of Coregonus clupeaformis. Lineage (NCBI taxonomy): Eukaryota > Metazoa > Chordata > Actinopteri > Salmoniformes > Salmonidae > Coregonus > Coregonus clupeaformis. The sequence continues at coordinate 51,760,868 of NC_059215.1, forward strand.
GTCACCGAATGCAATGATGTAGTTACCAGTGATGTAGTCACCAATGATGTAGTCACCAGTGATGTAGTCACCAGTGATGTAGTGATCAGTGATGTAGTCACCAGTGATGTAGTCACCAACGATGTAGTCACCAGTGATGTAGTGATCAGTGATGTAGTGACCAATGGTGTAGTCACCACTTACAGTACCAGTTACTTTATTTTTACTATTTTCTACATTGTAGAATAATAGTGAAGACATCAAAACTATGAAATAACACATATGGAATCATGTAGTAACCAAAAAAGTGTTAAACAAATCAAATTATATTTTATATTTGAGATTCTTCAAAGTAGCCACCCTTTGCCTTGATGACAGCTTGGCACAATCTTGGCATTCTCTCAACCAGCTTCATGAGGTAGTCACCTGGAATACATTTCAATTAACAGGTGAGCCTAGTTAAAAGTTAATTTGTGGAATTTCTTTCCTTCTTAATGCGTTTGAGCCAATCAGTTGTGTTGTGACAAGGTAGGGTTGGTATACAGAAGATAGCCCTATTTGGTAAAAGACCAAGTCCATATTATGGCAAGAACAGCTCAAATAAGCAAAGAGAAACGACAGTCAATCATTACTTTAAGACATGAAGATCAGTCAATCCGGAAAATTAGAGTTACCAGCCTCAGAAATAGCAGCCCAAATAAATGCTTCACAGAGTTCAAGTAACAGCCACATCTCAACATCAACTGTTCAGAGGAGACTGTGTGAATCAGGCCTTCATGGTCAAATTGCTGCAAAGAAACCACTACTAAAGGACACCAATAATAATAAGAGACTTGCTTGGGCCAAGAAACACGAGCAATGGACATTAGACCTGTGAAAATCTGTCCTTTGGTCTGATGAGTCCAAATTTGAGATTTTTGGTTCCAACCGTTGTGTCTTTGTGAGACGCAGAGTAGGTGAACGGATGATCTCCGGATGCGTGGCTCCCACCGTGAAGCATGAAGGTGGTGGTGTGATGGTGTGGGGGTGCTTTGCTGGTGACACTGCCTGTGATTTATTCAGAATTCAAGGCACACTTAACCAGCATGGCTACCACAGCATTCTGTAGCGATACGCCATCCCATCTGGTTTGCGCTTAGTGGGACTATCATTTGTTTTTCAACAGGACAATGACCCAACACACCTCCAGGCTGTGTAAGGGCTATTTGACCAAAAAGGAGAGTGATGGAGTGCTGGATCAGATGACCTGGCCTCCACAGTCCTCCGACCTCAACCCAATTGAGATGGTTTGGAATGAGTTGGACCGCAGAGTGAAGGAAAAGCAGCCAATAAGTGCTCGACACATGTGGGAACTCCTTCAAGACGGTTGGAAAAGCATTCCAGGTGAAGCTGGTTGAAAGAATGCCAAGAGTGTCCAAAGCTGTCATCAAGGCAAAGGGTGGCTACTTTGAATAATCTCAAATATAAAATATTTATTTAACACTTTTTTGGTTACTACATGATTCCATGTGTTATTTCATAGTTTTGATGTCTTCACTATTATTCTACAATGTAGAAAATATAAAAAATAAAGAAAAACCCTTGAATGAGTAGGTGTGTCCAAACTTTTGACTGGTACTGTATGTAGTGACCAATGATAATAATAATATGCCATTTAGCAGACGCTTTTATCCAAAGCGACTTACAGTCATGCGTGCATCATTTTTTTTGTGTACAGGTGGTCCCGGGGATCGAACCCACTACCTTGGCGTTACAAGCGCCGTGCTTTACCAGCTGAGCTACAGAGGACCACAATGATGTAGTCACCAGTGATGTAGTCACCAATGATGTAGTCACCAGTGATGTAGTCACCAGTGATGTAGTCACCAATGATGTAGTCACCAGTGATATAGTCACCAATGATGAAGTCACCAGTGATGTAGTCACCAATGATGTAGTCACCAGTGATGTATTCACCAGTGATGTAGTCACCAATGATGTAGTTATAAAAAGAACAGAAAGGCCTGTACATTGTATTATGCTTCTTACTACCACCTTTAATGACAATGTTTCAGTCCTGTTTTTATCTCTACTTTATTAGCCCAGCACCTACCTTTTTAAGGACGTGCATCTGACCACAAACATTTCTATAGCAATCATGTAAAGCATTAAGAGTAAGCCATACTTAATGAAGGATTTATAAAGAGTTAAGTAGATCAACTATTAATTATAGGTTTATTGTTTATTAAGTCATAATTAAACCTGGTTCCATGTCTTCCAGCATGAGAGGCTGAGATTGAAGATCATCCAGGCTGTGTTCTCTTCTCCTGGAGCCAAACAACCCCAAACTGAAGTCAGTGATCAGACTCTTCTCCTGGAGCCAAACAACCCCAAACTGAAGTCAGTGATCAGGCTCTTCCCCCCACTATACAGGTACCTTTAGGGAGTTTCGGTCTGGGGACAGTTTGTGACAAATCACTGTGTAACAAGCTGTGTATATGTCCAGGTCCATTTTTTGTACCCTGTAGATACTAGATTCCTAAAAGGTTAAAACTCTTGAATCAACGGAATACCAGATAGGCTACCCACTGTTGAAACACCCCTTTACCAGATAACCTTGTTTTATGCCACCCTGACTAATGGTTGCCTTTCCTATAATGTAGCCATAAACTGTGGCCATAACATTTTGGGAGCTTTATACATTAAATATTTGTATTTATTTTAGAAAATCACTGATGAGCGTTCAAAATTCTACCTAAAACTGGAGCAGAAAGGAGAGGACACAACCTCTAGCCTCCTCTGTGATCAGGCTCTTCTCCTGGAGCCAAACAACCCCAGACTGAAGACATCCCTCCTCTGACTCTGTGAGGTACAAGGAGCTAAAGCTGAGACTGGGGGAGTGAAAGCAGCAGCTCCAACACCACAGAAGAAGATCTAATGAGAGAAAGCAGCACATCCAAAACAACAGAAGAATATCTAATTAGAGAAATCAGCAGCCCCAACACCACAGAAGAAGATCTAATCAGTGAAAACAGCAGCTCCAACACCACAGAAGAAGATCTAATTAGTGAAAATAGCAGCTCCAACACCACAGAAGAAGGTCTAATGTCACAATCAGAGGGGCTATTGACACAGCTGAAATATTTTTGAAGCAGGCGTCCTCCATGCGTTTCAAATTATAAACACAGCAATTATACTTTTTTTTACCCATGTATGTCTCCCGAGTGGCGCAGTGGTCTAAGGCACTGCATCGCAGTGCTAGCTGTGCCACTATAGATCCTGGTTCGAATCCAGGCTCTGTCATAGCCGGCCGCGACCGAGAGACCCATGGGGCGGCGCACAATTTGTCCAGGGTAGGGGAGGGAATGGCTGGCAGGGATGTGGGTTCGATTCCCACGGGGGCCAGTGTGAAAAATATATACAAAATAATGTATGCACTAACTGTAAGTTGCTCTGGATAAGAGTGTCTGCTAAATGACTAAAAATGTTTAAAAAAAATGTAAATTCCTTTATTAGGTAACTGGGAGACCTATTCCCCCCTATTTCCATTGTCTGATAGCACAACTGTTGACAGAATTATTGGTGATTAGGTGATCTTGAAGTCACGCAGCTAAATGTTGTTTTACAAACCAAAAACTGTTAACCACTGAGTAAAACCAGTTAATTTACAATGTACCAGTCATACAATACAATCAACTCTATCTCTATAGCCTATACTCTTTAACTAAAGTGCTGTCTTTATGTAGGGTCTTGGGTTTTGTGTGTAATTGTACAATAACTAATATGCAACTTGGTTGCCAAACATACTGTATATCTTGACAGTTTAGTTGTGTTATACTCCTGTCCTCCAGGCCATTCTAAACAGTTGTCTTTCACATGCTTCCTGCCTTGTTATTTACCACTGATTTCATTTGGGGTAACCTCTAGAGGGCAGTCATGTAATGTTATTAGTGCACATTGTATGAAATTAAAATGCTTTTGCAGAATGAGACTGGGTTAATAACCCTCTTACTTGGATTCATAGAATAGTGACATTCAGGAGGTCATGAGGTCAATAATGTTATAGCAGTCTGGTTTAATAGTGGTGCTTTAATTTACAGTTCAGTAGAGCTCTAAAATGTGCTATTGATAATATTTACTAAAATAATAAAAATGGTCATTTCCCATGCTAATGGAAGTATTTACCCAGGAATGGTGGGCATGACAATTTGCAAGCTTTAAAACAGCATGAAATACTGACAGTTTTTGTTTTGTAGATGTCCTCCATGCATTTCAAATAATAAACACAGGAAGTGTACATTGTTTGGCAAAACCACATTTAATTTAACATCTTACAGTATTATATTTAACCTTCAAGAAGTACATCCATTAGATAAACATTTAGTAGATCATATTAAAAAAAAATCTAAATAAGTTTTGTCATGTTCATTTTCAGGACAAATGTCTGTAAAACTGAGTCAGTCTTTGTACAAATCCCTCAACATTAGACAACATTCCCCTCTAAATAAAATGGATATTATTCCAATTGGGTTTATTGCCCAGTGTAAAACTTTGGTTATACCACTTATTTTTCTGTAAAGAACTTGCTGGATAATGTTGACATCTTCCCAGGTCATTTGGTGATTTTGAAGTCACAGCAGAAGCTCTAGTGTATCTTATGGCCTACCTCATATTTCTGTAAACAGTTGGGGATGCAAAAGATTGTAGCGAAACCTGTAGTTATGTAGTGAAGTCTGATAAAGACTGTGATGGACAAACATGGTGCCAGAAATATAATTATCTCTGTAACCAGCTGTTAAATTTCTCCTCTAGTCAACTAGCCTCTTCAATTTAACTGGGACATAGTAAATGTGATAACTTCACATTTTGAGGACAGGTAGGCTGTAAATCCAATAGTTAGTGCAGTTGCATATTCTTCCCAAGGGGGTAGACCAATATCAACAGATTTTCATACAATTTAAAGTTTGTTTGCCATTGATATCTTAAAAGGGGCAATCGGCAGTTGCTATATCAATTTTTGGATGTATAAATTCATGATATATGCCCATTGATGATTGAAAATTATAAACTTGGTGGTTGAGCCCTGAATGCTGATTGGCTGACAAAACATGTATTTTTACTGCTCTAATTACATTTGTAACCAACTTATAATAGCAATAAGGCACCTCGGGGGTTTGTGGTATATTTCCAATATACCACGGCTAAGGGCTGTCTCCAGTCACTCCGCGTTGCGTCGTGCATATGAACAGTCCTTAGCCGTGGTATATTGGCCATATACCACACCCCCTCGGGCCTTATTGCTTAAATCTAACTTATTAATGCCTTGTAGTGTCATGATTAAGGTCTATGATTTTGCTGACATTTGCAAATGGAGCAATAGATGAACTTTACTCTGCTTTGCTGAAACATCTGGAAAGCATTACTACATAGGCTTCTTGGAATATAGGACATTTGGAGATATGTGGAGGCCAGGGATTGGTCTATTAAAATCACGCCATATTATGTTACATAGGATATAAATACCATGTTTTGAACAAAGGACGAGGGGAAACAACATATTAACAGATTGGGCGGTTATTCTCCAGATATCTGCAGATGTCTGTAAATTGACGCTAAACTCTTTGGATACAATAAACCTTTATAATCAAAGTACAGCGTTAGCGGACTTCTTATCATCACAGCATAATAATAATATATAATAATATGCCATTTAGCAGACGCTTTTATCCAAAGCGACTTACAGTCATGCGTGCATACATTTTTGTGTATGGGTGGTCCCGGGGATCGAACCCACTACCTTGGCGTTACAAGCGCCGTGCTCTACCAGCTGAGCTACAGAGGACCACATAAGGACCAGCATAATTAGCAACATATTTTCAGACACCACAGCCTCATGTTGGAAAAATATATACTGTGTGTTTAACACAATCAATTCATTATTTTTACGATGGTATTTATTTTGATTGATAAAACTAATTAACTAATTACTTTAGATGAGTACGTTACAATTGTTTCACATATTTTTTTATTTTTTTATTTCACCTTTATTTAACCAGGTAAGCCAGTTGAGAACAGGTTCTCATTTACAACTGTGACCTGGCCAAGATAAAGCAAAGCAGTGCAATAAAAACAACACAGAGTTACATATGGGGTAAAAAACACAAAGTCAAAAATACAACAGAAAATATATATACAGTGTGTGCAAATGTAGCAAGTTATGGAGGTAAGGCAATAAATAGGCTATAGTGCAAAATAATTACAATAGTATTAACACTGGAATGCTAGATGTGCAAGAGATTATGTGCAAATAGAGATACTGGGGTGCAAAAGAGCAAAATAAATAACAATATAGGGATGAGGTAGTTGGGTGGGCTAATTTCAGATGGGCTGTGTACAGGTGCAGTGATCGGTAAGTGTGGTGTGAGAAGGTGTGAGAAGGTGCTGTATCGGCCTCTTGAGGTAATGCAAAGCTCTAGCTATGGGTATATAAAATAAAGATGGGAAATTAATCAATGACATTAATTTATAAAGCCTAATAAATCTAATAAATATATATTTTTTAAGCCCTTTTTACATCGTCAGTCTAGAACAGAGAGGACAGCACACAGAAAGGCACTTTATAGCTGTTTGGACCAGATTTAATATAGTGCATTCTGGAATATTCCTGGCTAATCAGGCTGTGGATGCACTTGAAAGTGTGGGGTGGCAACTTGGTATGGCTTCAGTTTGGCTTCTGTTCACATGTAGAATGTTGAGCTTCAACCAAGCCTGTACTTTAAGGGATTTGGGGCCGTTTTTGATGTAGACATGCATGTCATCCGAAAAACTGTGGAAGAGGACCCTAAGTCACCTGATTAACATAACTGAGTGGAAGTAGGCAGAGGATGACCAGGGTGGGGGACACCACAGGTGACTGAGTGGACCTGCACGCTTCTACAATACTTATTCTCACCTATATGTGAGATAGGAGGGGAAGCAGTTCAGGATAGTTCCTGAAATGTTGTATTTTCCACGCTTCTGTGATCCATACAGTCCATAGTGAGGTTGTATCTGCGTGTTGATGTCCTTGTCGGCTTCTATGAGCGTGATGTTGATGTCCTTGTCTGGTTCTATGAGCGTGATGTTGATGTCCTTGTCGGCTTCTATGAGCGTGATGTTGATGTCTTTGTCTGCTTCTATGAGCGTGTTGTTGATGTCCTTGTCTGCTTCTATGAGCGTGATGTTGATGTCCTTGTCTGCTTCTATGAGCGTGATGTTGATGTCCTTGTCTGCTTCTATGAGCGTGATGTTGATGTCCTTGTCTGCTTCTATGGGCGTGATGTTGATGTCTTTGTCTGCTTCTATGAGCGTGATGATGATGTCCTTGTAGTGTAAAGTTATCCATTTGAATTTCCTTCCCATCATTTTGACGATGTTTGTCATTTCTGGGGCATCTTCCCCAAGTGAACACTGCATCCTGCACCAGTATCCAGTAATCTCTGTCTCAAGATATTATCAAGTCCCATTTGGAGTTCCATAGTCTGGGCTGACAGACGTTGTGGTCCTGAAGTTATGAACACATTTGACTTTCCCCTGGGCAGAGCAGAGGGTTCTCACCTACCGATGCTGGTTCCTAATCCTCATCACATGGTCCTTTTCATTTTAGAACAGGCTGTAGGCAGAAGCTGATACACATGTTCCAGTGTGGGTGGAAGCTAATGTATATGATTCATACACTAAGCCACATAATAGTCATTGTCAATGTGATCCTCTACCCAGAGGTCATATTCTTCCTACTGGAGGTATCATTTCTTTACACTACAATATAATGTGCTGTAGAATTCTGTTTTTATACCAACCAGATTCTACAATATCACATTTAACATGTAGTGTTAAAATACACTGTAGATGGCTGGACCAGCCAGCCAGTGGACCACAGCTTACAGAATGTCCCTGACTGTGATGGAGGCTTGAATCTGGGGAGAGAATTCATTAGTAATTTTTCAGTAATTAATTTACATTCTGGACACTGATTTGTAGTACAATTGCTTGTATCCAGAGTCCTATATTCTTGGATCATATCATGTCTTATCATTGATGACTTGATGAAGTAATATACCATATACATTTATTTAGAAATATGTTTGAAATTCTTTTAACTCATAAAAACTATTCCGTACACATATTTAGAAAACCTTGAAGGTGTGCCTTACCTTTTCCAGTTCCCTCAGACAGCATTGATATATCCTGATCTGGGGATGTCTATCAGACAGAATCCGTAATTAGTAAAACACATTGGGCCAGTTTCCCAGACAGAGATTAAGCCCAGTCCTGGAATAAGAAGCATGTTCAATGGAGATCTATTGTCTGGGAAACTGGCCCATTAAATTCAAATTTCACAGCTAAAAAGATGACTTATTCATAGATTTCCAAACATACCTGTGTCAGTATTTGAGGGTCTATAAAAAAGACAGATGTCCAATATTGTAATAAACATACCATGTAACCATGACGTTAACAAACAGTAATCTACACTATGAAAGGTAGAACATGTAGCATTTACAGAGTATACTGAGTATCACAGGCATTGAAAACAATGAATGGTACAGATAAAACTCCAGAAATCTTACCTAAGTTCTCTCTTGTTCTCACTATAAATAAACTAACACCAGCTATGGTGGCTATCAGGAAACCTATCAGAACACCAGCTATGGTTCCAGCTGTGGGAAGTGAGGTTACTCCGCATTCTGAATCCGACCAAGGAGTTCCTGCTTCAATTTCCAAGAATTCACATCTATGTCAAAGACATAAATATAGTTTTTAAAAGATTATATTTGAGGATAATAATGATTGGATTTATATATCTTCAGGGGAATACCCATTTGAACTAACTAATAATGTCCACACTTACTCTGTGTGTGGCTGGCAGGATGTTAATGATCCATCTGAATAAGTATCACCAGTGCAGTCAGCACACACAGTATCTGTAGATGTTGTTCCTAAATCAACACAGGGTGAAACTCATTAAGGGTCCTAACTTGAGATGTGCTTAACTCACAACTGCATAAATCATGCACTGATGTCAATGGAAGACTTACATGAATACATACCTGTGTGGCTGATGTATTGACCAGGTTTACAGCTGCTGTGTCTCTGGGCTGCTCTACAACCATCCTTAGTTGGGTCTAGACAGTAGAACCCCTCCAGTGTCCCACAGACAGTGTCTGATGAAGGTGTACATGGCTGCTTTACCGTTAAGCCAAAGCCTGGGTCACAGTTGTTGGTACACAGTTTGCATGCTGTAAGACCATTGGGTTCATCAAGGAAAGTGGAGTCGGTACAGGGGACACAGGAAGTACTTGTAAATTCTGTACAGTGTTTATGTACCCGGTTTCCTGTGGGATAGAAGGTCAGTGTCATGGATTGATTGGTATTGAAATGTATTTTCTTCATAATAATCCATATTGTATACAGAACTGGTCCTTACCTGGCGAACACATAGGACAGCACTTATCAACTATTCTGTACTCTGCTCTACCACATGCGATAGAGAGTTCAATGTTTAGAAGCACCAAAATGAGTGCTAGGTTAATCTATAAATAGAGAAAATTAACACATTACCACTGTTTGAAAATGGGGGAGGGGGGGGGGTCACACATTGGCAAAGCAGGGATGAAGAGAGTT